>NW_028317983.1:1148333-1764166 GCF_062004578.1 Staurois parvus | reverse complement strand
GAATCCAGTCAAAAACAAATAAGTGAAATGAAACGAATTTTGTTACGATGCAACAAAACTAAATTAATAATTTGACAAACCAATCGAAATGAAACAAAACTAATATTTTTTTGTTCTGCATGTCTAACCTGTGCTCCATGTGAATGAAGTCTAATGACTGTATGTGTGCATGCCAGCCCATTTTCTGTGCGCACATGCCAAACAACATGGTGCTGGTGAAATTTTACAAATTTCCTGTGATTCTCACTGGTATGCAGCCCATTGAAATGAATGGGTCAGCCTACACGCAACACACATGAAAAACTTGCAGAAACGCATGCACGCTAGGTGGCACCGTACTGGAGGGAACCTAGCTTTACAGGGGTTTTATTTCATCCCCTTTCTATCCACATCTAAAAAAAAAAAATGTTTTGGCTTTAGATCCGTTTTAATAAAGTCCCAGCATGTCTCTGATTAACTGTAGCTATTGTTTTGCTAAAAGTAACACAGTAAGTCGTGTGTTGAAGTCTGCGGTCTACAACCGCCTGGAGCTCACATGAAATGTGATGCTTGTATTGGGGGGAAAGGTGTTTGCCTGGGCGGTGGGGGCTCACGTGTAATTCTCAAGTGGATAATGGGTATCAAACAACAGAAGAAGGCCGACAATGGCCAAGTTAAATAAACTGCAACCAAAGAAAGAATGCACTGCTTTGTGCAAGGGATGAAGTTCAAAATATGCCTTCAGCTCTGCTAGTGACAAGAGCATTCCTCTCCGCTCACACAGGTGGAGGTTTGACAGTAGCTCCGTCTGATGGCTAGCCTTGGGGAATGGCCTACCCTCCCGTGGTCCATTTACCTGTGCTTTCTCATGGCATTGTGTTGTGTTTCTGTACCTAATCCTAACCCTCTGACATCTCTTCCATGTTTGTAGTCAATCACCTAACTTCAAAGGAAATTAAATACTTTGCTAAATGCCACAAAAAGTAGAAGGTTACTGGGGGCAAGTACAGGATTCCTAGAGGGGGTCCTGGCTTAAAGGAAAAACAACACAAAAAAATGATGATAAATGAATTAAAGGTTAAGTCCACCAAAACTGACATTACAATTTTAGGTTTATGCAGGCTGGCTGAATCATCTCTCTGGAAGATTACATTGTGTTCCCAACTCTACCCTCTACTGGATTGAATTCCCAACCCCACCCTGGACGGATTGAGTGCCCAACTCCACCCTCACCTGGATTAAGTTCCCAACAATACCATCGACTTGATTGAGTTGCCAACTCTACCCTCAATTAGAGTGATTTCCCATCCCTACCCTCTACTGGATTGAATTCCCAACCCCACCCTGGATGGATTGAGTGCCCAACTCCACCCTCACCTGGATTAAGTTCCCAACAATACCATCGACTTGATTGAGTTGCCAACTCTACCCTCAATTAGAGTGAGTTGCCATCCCTACCCTCTACTGGATTGAATTCCCAACCCCACCCTGGATGGATTGAGTGCCCAACTCTACCCTCACCTGGATTAAGTTCCCAACTCTACCTTAGACTTGATTGAGTTGCCAACCCTGCCCTAGACTGAATTAGGTTCCCAACTATACCCTCAACTGGATTGAGTTCCCAACTCTACCGTCGACTTGATTGAGTTCCCAACCCCACCCTTGACTGGATTGAGTTTCCAACTCTACCATTGACTTGATTAGGTTCCCAACTCTACCCTCGACTGGATTGAGTTCCCAACCCCACTCTGGACTTGATTGAGTTCCCAACCCCACTCTGGACTGGATTGAGTTCCCAACCCCACTCTGGACTGGATTGAGTTCCCAACCCCACCCTCGACTGGATTGAGTTCCCAACCCCACCCTCGACTGGATTGAGTTCCCAACCCCACTCTGGACTTGATTGAGTTCCCAACCCCACTCTGGACTGGATTGAGTTCCCAACCCCACTCTGGACTGGATTGAGTTCCCAACCCCACTCTGGACTGGATTGAGTTCCCAACCCCACTCTGGTCTTGATTGAGTTCCCAACCCCACTCTGGACTGGATTGAGTTCCCAACCCCACTCTGGACTGGATTGAGTTCCCAACCCCACCCTCGACTGGATTGAGTTCCCAACCCCACCCTCGACTGGATTGAGTTCCCAACCCCACTCTGGACTTGATTGAGTTCCCAACCCCACTCTGGACTGGATTGAGTTCCCAACCCCACTCTGGACTGGATTGAGTTCCCAACCCCACTCTGGACTGGATTGAGTTCCCAACCCCACTCTGGTCTTGATTGAGTTCCCAACCCCACTCTGGACTGGATTGAGTTCCCAGCCCCACCCTGCACTGGATTGAGTTCCCAATCACACCCTGGACTGGATTGAGTTCCCAACTCTACCCTTAACTGATTTGTGTTTACAACTTTACCCTTGACTGGATTAAGTCCCCACCTCTGCCCTCCCTCTCTACTTCCCAACTCCGCCCCCTGCTGCCATTATGATTGGGCATGAATGAAATTGGGAATTTTATCAGAAATCTAAAAATGGTGTAAAATTTTGACATTGTAATAGAATGCATTGGAGTCAAATGGAATCCCCCATTTTTTTTTTCATAAGAGGTTGTTACGGTTAGGGGGTGGTAGAAGAAGACTGTTTACCCATGTGTTTACTGCCCCTCAACTGCTCCCCCTTTAGCTGGAAAGGCAACGGGATTACATATGCTAAGGCTGCGGTGATTTGCTTTTCAACTACAGCAGGAATTATACCCCCTGTCAAGTGAATGGGGTCACATTTCAACTGCCCCCCAAAGGGTACACAAGGCGTGCAGTAGTGTTACGGTCATCTGGCATTTAGGCATTCGTACGGCGTTCAAGCACATGGAGGGAGGCAATATGATGCCTCCTCACTGCCTGTCAGTTGCTCTCTGAAGAGCGATCTGAATGTAGATTTCTCTTCAGAGAGCGCTGTAAATGTAAGCTGACATACGATTGCCATGGGCTGTAAATGTAGAATTATGGAAGCTATTTTCAACAATCCAGGACCTTTCCTTGTCCTAAAAAATTCTAAATCTAAAGATAACCTTCATAGTAACCCTTACAAGAATCCTAACTAACCCTTTGTCAATAAAGCCCTGTGGTAGCCATAATAACTGACATTATTATCAAATGCTTTGTTGATGAACAAACGAATGTGATCATTGTGTTGCTCATTTGGCTCTGTTTATCAACAAAGCCATGTGACTACCACATGATACAATGAGTTTCACAGCTAGAAGCACTGCACACTTCTGGCTTTAAAGTGGTTGTAAACCTCAGATATGAAATATGAATAAAGCACACTCTCTATAGTGTGGGCTTGTCTCAATCCAGAGCACTAAGTTTCATTTCTGTCTGCTACCTTATTCCTCTGCTATCAGCATAAGTCACTTCTGACAAGTTTTCCTGACACCAAGAGAAAAATGGTGACGGGGAAGGGACTTCCAGCAGATTCCTTTGTGCTGTGTGAAAGGGGGGTTTGTCCCTTCCCTCCAATCAGCTCTCAGAGCCTTCCTGGCTGAGCTCTGCAGAGTGTAACTTCAGCTCTCCACCCTCTTTTTACTAAACTCTCAGACGAGCTTTATAAATGTAGCACTTTGAACAGATGTAAGGAAGAGAGGGCGGCAGATAAACAGGTACAACTTATTTAGGAGGATTTGTTTCATCTCAGTCACATCACTGGGTACATGCAAGGGTTTACAATGACTTTTAATGAACTCACTGCCCACATAATGCATATAAGAAATGTGGGATTTAATGCCCATCCGCCGAACACATGCATCCATAACGGCAAGAGGTTGTGCATTGAGACCACACTTACTACACACTGACCAAGCTGTCACCAAGAGCTCTTGATCTGGAGTGAGCAGGATTGGCTTCCGATCATGTGACTGCTGTGCGAGTTAACCACAGGCTTCCTATGATACAGAAGCCATGCTGCCTCCTGAGCATTAAAGCCCACTTATCCGCTTTCCCACGGTTATAGCAGATATACTGCTACAGGGCAGCAGGGGTGTGTTAAATCACGTATATATATATATATATATGTGTGTGTGATTTTGCATTTCCGGGTAGGGGGCGCGCGCAGGCGGAGCCCCACCATTCACAGCCTTGGCTGTCAATCACCGGGTCCCAGCTGGTTGTCCCATCTGGTTATTCCCCACCGGCACCCGGTGATCACCGAGTATTACCAACGGGGGAGAGATTTGTGTATAAACAACACAGATCTCTCCCCTGTCAGCTCCTGCACGCTGCTTTGTATGGCTCCACATAGCACAGCCATACAAAGTAGTGTGCTTACAGTGAAACACAGACAAAGCACATGATGTGAAACAGCATAATGTGAAATGTCCTTGGTTGTCAATCACTGGATCATGACCGGTGATTACTCGCTGACACCCAGTAATCACTGAGCATTACCAACGGGGGAGAGAACTGTATGTAAACATTACAGTTCTCTCCCCTGTCAGCTCCTGCACACTACTTAGCAGAGCCATACAAAGCAGTGTGCTTATAGTTGAAAACACACACACAACACACAGTTAACCTTTTGAGCGCTTTACATGTTAACCCCTTCCTGCCCAGTACCATTAGTACAGTGTTAGTGCTTTTTATTAGCAATGATCACTGTTTTTGGTTTCACTGGGGATGTCAGTGACACCAAGTCAGTTCTCCCCAGTGTCAGAATGTCCGCCACAGTCCCGCTGTAAGTCGCTGATCGCCGCCGCTACTAGTAAAAAAAAAAAATTCCAGTATAGATATCGCCATTTGTAAACTTTCACGTAAACTAATTAATTTACACCTATTGGGATTTTTTTCTAGCAAAGACATGTAGCAGAATATATTTTGGCCTAAATTTATGACAAAATTTGATTTTTTACATTTTTTACTGGACGTGTTCAATAGCAAAATGTCCAAAATATTTTTTTTTTCACAAAATTGTCGGTCTTTTTCTTTTATAGCGCAAAAAATTTAAAACACACAGGTGATCAAATACCACTGAAAGAAAGCTCTATTTGTGGGAAAAAAGGATGTAAATTTCATTTGGCTGCAGTGTTGTATGACCGTGCAATTGTCAGTCAAAGTAACGCAGCGCCGTAACACAAAAGATGACCTGGTTAGGTAGAGGGGGTAAATTCTCTGGAAGGCAAGTGGTTAAAGGACAGTAAGGAGGTGGAAAGTCAGAAAATATTCAAATTGGGCAAATATCTTCTCATGTCTATGAATACACTTAGCTTTTATATCTAGTTTTACTCCTCTTCTTTAAGGCCCATCTCCAGACTCCTTGATGCCCCCACAAGTGTCCTTTCCCATATGCCTGGGGGGCTCCACCCAGTTTGCGTGTTATGATTTTATTTTAATATACGAGGTGTGACAGTTTATTTCCTGGAATGCCTGCGGTGTAGCACTATGGTGGTGATTCACACAGCCATTCGCACTCAAGCATGTTCTGACATGTTCTAACCTGCACTTGCCTGGGTTTCAGACCAGTTGACTCAGTCTTTACGGAGTAGTAGAAGAAATAACACGTGTGTGCTTGGTGCTATTGGCAGAAAATGAGGATTAACATTCAATTTAGCATGAAAATTGGCAAAGCTGCAAGTGAAACCTTAGCTCTATTGAAACAGACTTATGGTGAACATTCCATGAAGAAATTAAGTGTTTTTGAATGCACTGGCAGTTAACCACTTTAAGCTCAGACACTTTCACCCCCAGTCCAGGAACAGATCGCGGTGCTGTGCGCTCCCGGGGAGCGTGCACAGGCAATGGAAGCAGGGGGACTTTAAAAACATTCCTCTGCATCGGCAATGCTCCCGTCTGGCCATTTATCGGCAATGGGCTGGACGGGAAGAGGTTAAGGAGGGGCAGGAAGATGTCCACGATGACACAAAAAGTGGGCAGCCAAAAACACAAAGGATGGATGCAAATGTGGACAGAGTAAGAACCCTTGTATGCTCATTGGAACTCTCCGAAACACCGGACTTTCCTCCATGACAGTGCTCCTGCACATGATGCGATAAGTGTGCGGAAGTTCATGGCCTAGGAATCCATTCTGAATCTTGGCCAACCACTTTATTCCCCTGACTTTAGCAACCTATGTTTGTTGGATTTTTCAAAAATTAGAAAATGACTTAAAAGGACACAGATGTGATTACATTCCAGACAGTGAGCACGCTGCAACAAAGATGATGTGCAGAGTTCCAGAAAACAAATTCGATAAATGGGTTCCTCAGTTGCACGGTCATCTAGAAAATTGCGTATATTCACAAGCAGACTACTTTGAAGGTGAAACAAGCTCCTAGTACTCAGGTAAGTAAACTTTTTTACAGTCCATCCCGAGAATTAAATTGTCACAGCTCATACTCAGGGCAGGCACTACCACTAGGCAAACTAGGCATCTGCCTAGAGTGCACTGCCACCTACAAGTGCAGCTGCAGCCACTGGTTTCCCTACTCTACGCCATGGCCGGATCAAGGGGGGTGCTGGGATGGGCTTTGGGTGAGGTGGGAGGATTTTATGATGGGAAGGGTAATTTGGAGGGGGTTTAGATAGAGGAGGGATTTGGGGAAATTTGTCCTAGGTGGGGGGATTAAAGGAAGTAGAGTGATGCTGGGATGGGGGGTTTGTGCTAGGAAAGAGGATGGGGGGGTTGTGTTAGAAGAGAGGATTGGGGGGGGGGGATTTTTGTTAGGAGGGGGGCTTGGGGGAATTTGTGCTAGGAAAGGGGATTGTGGGGGGTTGTACTAGAAGGAAGGATTGAGGGGAATTTGTGCTAGGAGGGGGGATTAGGGGGGTTGTACTAGAAGGAAGGATTGGGGGGAATTTGTGCTAGGAAAGGGGATTGTGGGGGGTTGTACTAGAAGGAAGGATTGGGGGGAATTTGTGCCAGGAAAGGGGATTGTTGGGTTTGTACTAGAAGGAAGGATTGGGGGGAATTGGGGAGAATTTGTGCTAGGAGGGTGGATTGGGGTGTGTGTGCGCTAGGAGGGTGTATTTTGGGGGAATTTGTGCTAGCAGAGGGGATGGAGGGGGAATTGTGTTAGGATGTTAGGAGGGGGGGGGGGGTTGTACCATGAAGTGGGATTGAGAGCAGATGTGCTAGGAAGTGGGGATTTGTGCTAGGATAGGGAATTTGAGAATTTGAGTGGGGAGGAAGGATTTGTGCTGGGAAGGGTAATTTGGAGGGGGTTGTGCTATAATGAGGGATTTAGGGGATTTGTGCTAGGAGGTGGGATTGGAGGCATTTATGCTAGGAGGGGCGATTTGGGGGAAACGATTTGTGCTAGGGTAAACAATTTGAGAGGAAAGAGGATGTGAAGTAGACATGCAGAAGAATTTTGTTTTTTGGGGGGGGGGGGGGGGTTACAAGTTGCAGGTCTTGCTTAGGGCTCAAAATAGTCTAGCACCAGCCCTGCTCATACTTGCCTTTTTCCAATATTTTCATTCATTTTCCGCATTTGGCACTCTTCTTCTTCTCTTCCATGTTACCAATAGGCTTTCATTGGAGATACAGAGATTGGATTTGAATTGATGGCATCAGGGCGACTCTCTATGTGCATGCACAATTATTGCAGGGAGCCCTAGTAGCGCCCCTTCAGGGAGTAGGACCCAAGAGATTCTGCATTCTCAGTAATTTCCCCAGTTTTCAGGGCTGGCTGGGCAATATTTACCTGGAAGACTGTAGACTAGTGGTAGGACAGGAGAACTGCAGGGGACAATTTTGGCTTGAAGATGAGTATTGTAGCTTGACCTGCTTTTTTGTTTGCTGGGGCACAAAAAATATTTTTAAAAGCAATTAGCTCACGGTAAACCAGGGCTCCTTACCCTTCTTGGCTCTGAATGCTTGCTTGGAAATTGTAATTTGTTCCCCAATATTATTTGTTATACAATATTTTACATGTTAGCACTCCAAAAAAGAGAGGATAATAATGATAACGGCAAAGTCAGTAACTCCGGAAAGGAGAAGCCAAATAAAGACCGGGCTAAAATATTTATTTTGTACAGATGGATATTGTATTCATTTTCAGAGTAATATGGGTTAAACTCCATTCTAGCTGAATAAAAGTGGAAGCAATGCCGCTTATTGCTTTACTATTTACAGAGCTGCATTCAGCTATTTTAAGTGACAGAAACATCGAAGACATGAAAAGGTTGTTTAGAAACTTATTCCAATTACAAGAAATATTTGAGTGTTTTGTGACCAAGCAACCTAAATTCCTTAAGCAGATGCCTCTCAGATCAATTTGAGGAAGTAATGAATGTGGAGGCCTGTGAAACGCGTGGGCGGCAAAGGCTGCTCAATATCCAGTAATTCTTTTGTTAAAATTCTTTACCTTGTAACATTGCAAGGTTACTGTCACTTAATCAGATATATCTTCAATGATAATAGATCTTCTACAGCTGGATCATAGAAGTCAGAAAATAGAATGAGATCTGTAGATATATACCTTATATATATATATAATGTTACATTTTCCAGGCTGCTTTGAAATAGGATATACAGAAAACAAATAAATATAAAATTACTTGTAATAATCATTGCTTAAAGTGTAACTCTACTTCTGTTGAGAACCAAACAATCCCCTCTGGGCGATCAATGTACATTGCAGGGATTTTAACAGACTTTGTAGCAGATTTCTACCTGTTTCTGTTTCAAAGAAAAAGCTGTTTGTTCCACCAAGTCCTTTCCAGACTGATTCCTGAATGGGAGGGTCAAGTTCATTGTAACCACCTGGTGCACTCTCAGCGTTCTAATGAGGAAAGGTGCAGTGCTTGCACCCTTTTAGAAATAGTGAACCCTTTGGAAGAATCCTAACAAAAATGAAATTCCTGATGCCTAAAATGTTACATGCATCTTAGTGCAGACATCTGAGAAGATCACTGAGACAATCACACAAGTAGGAAATGACACTTTAGGGGGTACCAGTGGTGTACAGAATACCTCCAGGTTGCCATATTGCATTACTTTTTTAACATGTTTAGAAAATTTAGAATGCATGCCACCAGATTTTGCGCATAGGCAGATGTGCCACAGGGCTTTGGGTCTGTGCAGAGCCCTGCGGCACTTCTCAACATGTGTTGGGCTATCCCATACATGGGTAAAGACAGGACAGGTATGGGTGCAGGGGCTTTCACACAGAAGGATGAAGACAGGCCAGGTATGGGACTCAAAGGCCGTGCAGAGACTTGTAGCACATCTGCACATGCGCAAGGGCTTTTCCATGAATGTGCGAAGACAGACCAGGTATGGACACAGGGCCATTCCCACCCAAGCATGAAGACAGAGCAGGTATGTGACCCAAAGGCCGTGTAGAGCCCTGTGGCACATCTGCACATGTGTTGGGCTTTCCCATGCATGGGTGAAGACAGAACAGGTATGGGCTCAGGGGCTTTCCCACACAAGGATGAAGAGAGATCAGGTATGGGACCTGAAGCCCATGCAGAGCCCTGTGGCACACCTGCACACGTGCAAGGGCTTTCCCAGGTATGGGACACGAAGGCTGGGCCATTGATCACATCTGTGCACGCTTCACATTATCAAAGATGTCAGTGCTGGAGAGGGGGCAGTGACAACATTACAGGGAAACTAAAGTTCCTATTTAATCAATATATACCTTTCTAAATTTGTGTTTTCTTGTCTACCTGCAGTTCAGCTTTAAATGTCACATAAACACATCAACACCAATCAACGGGACATTGCTGCAAGTGTTATTTTTCTGATGTGAATCCAGGCTAAGCATCCAGAGATAACATAGACATGAAACATGTAAGAATGCAGTCATTAATTTTACTGCTCTTATAATTTCCTCAAAATCAAATGAAACTTCAAAAGGAAGTCCACCTTGTTTTTTGGTCTTGGATTCAGGTCTTTGTACAATGATCCATCAGCAGCATTGCAGATAATGTCAATGTAATGACTGAACACACCAGTTGAACACGCAGCAAAACTTACTGTTAAAGATTGGGCTGTTGTTTGGCCTTATGTAGGATGTAGCAAGTGATCTGCTGACCTATGACCTCCAGAGACTGGTCAAGCAGGCCACAAAGTTGATAGCAATTGTACCATTTAGCATTCACACATCCTGAGCAATGAACATTCCTTCTAGCTATATGGAACATGAAAGTAGAGGTGTACCAGACTATGGGATTCCAGTGGGCTGCATTCCAGGATTCTAGCTTTCCAGGCAAGTTAAGGTGGCCAAAGATGCCAATCCTGGGAGAAGACCAGGTGAAGATGTCAACGGAGATAAGGGAACTTGAGAATGGAACATCACTGGAGTGGAGGTAAGTGAAAATGACTTTACAACAACATACTAGAAGTCCAGCCTTGGTCAAGCCACTTGGGGACCTCCAGTCTGCATCTGGATCCAACAAAGGCTGATCAATTAATACCCAGCAAGATGGAAGGTGCACATGGGCAGAGCAATACACTAAACAATACAAAAATTCCAGAGCACACTGTTAAGCTAATAAGCTTGTCTTCAGTCCGAATTTAGGTATGGCTAGACCTAGAAGGCAATTGTCATTTCTGGTCCAATAAACTGTGACTGGGACATTCCCTGCCACGCATCTGCAGTTACACAAAGGGGTGGGGATGCTTGTGACATAAATTGCATATTAGCTCAATGACATGCTGATAGGTATTGGCTCCTGTCTAAATTAGCCCTAGTATGTCTATGTACTGTATGCATGTGAGATAGAGACCTTAAATTGTAAGCTCCTAAACAAATATAGCCATGTGGCCATATGAGGTCATGAGCATCCCCACTACTTTGTGTACGTTCACCTGTGGGGTGCAATATGCCCCGCCTGCAGCTCATTGGTCAGGCATTGACAGCTGATGTCCAGGTTTGGATGGAACCTGGAACCAAACACAAGCTTATCCTTAGGATAACTTACCCAAGAGAAAAAATGCAATACATTGCAGCTTACCGGACCTTAGATGTGGCTGCATTAGTTTAAGCAAGTACAGGAAATCCCCTTCTAGAAATGCAGGGTTCTTGTCACTGAAACAATGTTATCATATTTGTGTAAACTACAAAACTCATCACCCCCATGTAATATAAAGGGAACAAAGACAGACATGTTGAAATACAGCTTGGATGACAACTATGGCTCCCTCCATAGATATCAGGTAGAAGTCAGGGTAGCCATTAGGGGAAAGGAAGAATGTTATTTGTAGGATCACCCATTGGGTTTAAGTGGATACATTTTCTTCAGTTTTTTTAATCTCCAAAAGCATATCTAAAATTGTATAAGAGGGTCATAAAGGGAAAAAAAGCATAAAAAGAAAGAAAACTAATCCAGCCACTACAAAAAAATATACATATAGAGGCAGCACGGTGGCTAAATGGTTAGCACTTCCACCTGGCAGCATTAGAATCGTTGGTTTGAATCTCAATCATGGCACTACCTGTGTGGAGTTTGCATGTTCTCCCTGTGTTTGTGTGGGTTTCCTACCACACTCCAAAGACATGCTGGTAGGTTAATTGGCTCCTGTCTAAATTGTCCCTAGTATGTGTATGTATGAATGTGAGTTAGGGACCTTAGATTGTACACCCCTTGAGGGTTAGGAACCGATGTGAATGTACAATTCATATGTAAAGCGCTGCATAAATTAACAGTGCTAAATAATTGCCTGTTATAATGCCATACAATATTTTCACAATATTTAACATTTTACACTTGCGTTAATTAAATTGTTTCAACATTTGCATAGGTCATCACAGGTAAAGGCAAAGGAAACATGCAAGGAAATGAAGCTGATTTACTAAGATGTTTGATCGCTATTAGAGATGAGCGAATCGAACCAGGCGAAGTGGAATTCGTTTCGAATTTCAGGAAAAATTTGATTCGCGGCGAATCCGAATATTAGCATACTTCGGGTGCGCGAATCGGATTTTTCCCGATCAGCCGGCAAAAGTGTCCCTGCAGAGAGCTCCGCTATTTCTGACAGTTCTCTGACAGTTCCTTCACATGTACAGCGGTTGAAACATTGTATCTATTTGTTTCCATTTAGGATACAGATGTTTTTATTCGGAAATAGATACAATGTTTCAACCGCTGTAAATGTGAAGGAACTGTCAGAGAACTGTCAGAAATAGCAGAGCTCTCTGCAGATACACTTTTTGCTGTACTGGAATACTTCTTCTTTTCATTCTTCTTTTCATTCTTCTCATTCTTCTTTTCATTCTTCTTTTCATTCTTCTTCTTCTTTTCATTCTTCTCATTCTTCTTTTCTTCTTCATGAAAAGAAGAATGAGAAGAAAAATGAAAAGAAGAATGAAAAGAAGAATGAGAAGAATGAAAAGAAGAATGAAAAGAAAAAGAAGAATGAAAAGAAGAATGAGAAGAAGAATGAAAAGAAGAATGAGAAGAAGAATGAGAAGAATGAAAAGAAGAATGAGAAGAATGAAAAGAAGAATGAAAAGAAGAAGAAGAAGAATGAAAAGAAGAAGAAGAAGAATGAAAAGAAGAATGAAAAGAAGAAGAAGAATGAAAAGAAGAATGAGAAGAAGAATGAAAAGAAGAATGAGAAGAATGAAAAGAAGAATAAAAAGAAGAAGAAGAATGAAAAGAAGAATGAGAAGAAGAATGAAAAGAAGAATGAGAAGAAGAATGAGAAGAATGAAAAGAAGAATGAAAAGAAGAAGAAGAAGAATGAAAAGAAGAAGAAGAATGAAAAGAAGAATGAAAAGAAGAAGAAGAACCTTTTCATTCTTCTCATTCTTCTTTTCATTCTTCTTTTCATTCTTCTTCTTCTTCTTTTCATTCTTCTTCTTCTTTTCATTCTTCTTCTTCTTCTTTTCATTCTTCTTCTTCGTTTCATTCTTCTTTTCATTCTTCTTCTCTTCTTTTCATTCTTCTCATTCTTCTTTTCATTCTTCTCATTCTTCTTTTCATTCTTCTTCTTCTTCTTTTCATTCTTCTTCTTCTTTTCATTCTTCTTCTTCTTCTTTTCATTCTTCTTTTCATTCTTCTTCTTCTTTTCATTCTTCTTCTTCTTTTTTTCATTCTTCTTTTCATTCTTCTTCTTCTTCTTCTTTTCATTCTTCTTCTTCTTCTTTTCATTCTTCTTCTTCTTTTCATTCTTCTTTTCATTCTTCTTCTTTTAATTCTTCTTCTTCTTCTTCTTTTCATTCTTCTTTTCATTCTTCTCATTCTTCTTTTCATTCTTCTCATTCTTCTTTTCATTCTTCTTTTCATTCTTCTTCTCATTCTTCTTTTCATTCTTCTTCTTTTCATTCTTCTTTTCATTCTTCTCATTATTCTTTTCTTCCTCATGAAAAGAAGAATGAGAAGAAGAATGAAAAGAAGAATGAAAAGAAGAAGAAGAATGAAAAGAAGAATGAGAAGAAGAATGAAAAGAAGAATGAAAAGAAGAATGAAAAGAAGAAGAAGAATGAAAATAAGAATGAGAATAAGAATGAAAAGAAGAATGAGAAGAAGAATGAGAAGAATGAAAAGAAGAATGAAAAGAAGAAGAAGAAGAATGAAAAGAAGAATAAGAATGAAAAGAAGAATGAAAAGAAGAAGAAGAAGAAGAAGAAGAATCTTTTCATTCTTCTCATTCTTCTTTTCATTCTTCTTTTCATTCTTCTTCTTCTTTTCATTCTTCTTTTCATACTTCTTCTTCTTTTCATTCTTCTTCTTCTTTTCATTCTTCTTCTTCTTCTTCTTCTTTTCATTCTTCTCATTCTTCTTTTCATTCTTCTTCTTCTTTTCATTCTTCTTTTCATTCTTCTTCTTTTTCTTTTCATTCTTCTTCTTCTTCTTTTCATTCTTCTTCTTCTTTTCATTCTTCTTTTCATTCTTCTTCTTCTTCTTTTCATTCTTCTTCTTCTTTTCATTCTTCTTCTTCTTTTCATTCTTCTTTTCATTCTTCTTCTTCTTCTTCTTCTTTTCATTCTTCTTTTCATTCTTCTTTTCATTCTTCTTCTCATTCTTCTTTTCATTCTTCTTCTTCTTCTTTTCATTCTTCTTTTCATTCTTCTCATTCTTCTTTTCTTCTTCATGAAAAGAAGAATGAGAAGAAGAATGAAAAGAAGAATGAAAAGAAGAATGAGAAGAATGAAAAGAAGAATGAAAAGAAGAAGAAGAATGAAAAGAAGAATGAGAAGAAGAATGAGAAGAATGAAAAGAAGAATGAGAAGAATGAAAAGAAGAAGAATGAAAAGAAGAATGAAAAGAAGAAGAATGAAAAGAAGAATGAAAAGAAGAATGAGAAGAATGAAAAGAAGAATGAAAAGAAGAATGAAAAGAAGAAGAAGAAGAATGAAAAGAAGAAGAAGAAGAAGAAGAATGAAAAGAAGAATGAAAAGAAGAAGAAGAATGAAAAGAAGAATGAGAAGAAGAATGAAAAGAAGAATGAAAAGAATGAGAAGAATGAAAAGAAGAATGAAAAGAAGAAGTAGAATGAAAAGAAGAATGAGAAGAAGAATGAAAAGAAGAATGAGAAGAAGAATGAGAAGAATGAAAAGAAGAATGAGAAGAATGAAAAGAAGAATGAAAAGAAGAAGAAGAAGAATGAAAAGAAGAAGAAGAATGAAAAGAAGAAGAAGAAGAATGAAAAGAAGAATGAAAAGAAGAAGAAGAATCTTTTCATTCTTCTCATTCTTTTTTTCATTCTTCTTTTCATTCTTCTTCTTCTTCTTCTTTTCATTCTTCTTCTTCTTTTCATTCTTCTTTTCATTTTTCTTCTTCTTTTCATTCTTCTTTTCATTCTTCTTCTTCTTCTTTTCATTCTTCTCATTCTTCTTTTCATTCTTCTCATTCTTCTTTTCATTCTTCTTCTTCTTCTTTTCATTCTTCTTCTTCTTTTCATTCTTCTTCTTCTTTTCATTCTTCTTCTTTTCATTCTTCTTCTTCTTTTCATTCTTCTTTTCATTCTTCTTCTTTTCATTCTTCTTCTTCTTTTCATTCTTCTTTTCATTCTTCTCATTCTTCTTTTCATTCTTCTCATTCTTCTTTTCATTCTTCTTTTCATTCTTCTTCTCATTCTTCTTTTCATTCTTCTTCTTTTCATTCTTCTTTTCATTCATGAAAAGAAGAATGAGAAGAAGAATGAAAAGAAGAATGAAAAGAAGAAGAAGAATGAAAAGAAGAATGAGAAGAAGAATGAAAAGAAGAATGAAAAAAAGAATGAGAAGAATGAAAAGAAGAATGAAAAGAAGAAGAAGAAGAATGAAAAGAAGAATGAGAAGAAGAATGAAAAGAAGAATGAGAAGAATGAAAAGAAGAAGAAGAATAATGAAAAGAAGAATGAAACGAAGAAGAAGAATGAAAAGAAGAAGAAGAAGAATGAAAAGAAGAATGAGAAGAAGAATGAGAAGAATGAAAAGAAGAATGAAAAGAAGAAGAAGAAGAATGAAAAGAAGAATAAGAATGAAAAGAAGAATGAAAAGAAGAAGAAGAATCTTTTCATTCTTCTCATTCTTCTTTTCATTCTTCTTTTCATTCTTCTTCTTTTCATTCTTCTTCTTCTTTTCATTCTTCTTTTCATACTTCTTCTTCTTTTCATTCTTCTTCTTCTTTTCATTCTTCTTTTCATTCTTCTTCTTCTTCTTCTTTTCATTCTTCTTTTCATTCTTCTTTTCATTCTTCTTCTTCTTTTCATTCTTCTTTTCATTCTTCTTCTTTTTCTTTTCATTCTTCTTCTTCTTCTTTTCATTCTTCTTCTTCTTTTCATTCTTCTTTTCATTCTTCTTCTTCTTTTCATTCTTCTTTTCATTCTTCTTCTTCTTTTCATTCTTCTTCTTCTTTTCATTCTTCTTTTCCTTCTTCTTTTCATTCTTCTCATTCTTCTTTTCATTCTTCTTTTCATTCTTCTTCTCATTCTTCTTCTTCTTTTCATTCTTCTTTTCATTCTTCTCATTCTTCTTTTCTTCTTCATGAAAAGAAGAATGAGAAGAAGAATGAGAAGAAGAATGAAAAGAAGAATGAGAAGAAGAATGAGAAGAATGAAAAGAAGAATGAGAAGAATGAAAAGAAGAATGAAAAGAAGAAGAAGAAGAATGAAAAGAAGAAGAATGAAAAGAAGAATGAGAAGAATGAAGAGAAGAATGAAAAGAAGAAGAAGAATGAAAAGAAGAATGAGAAGAAGAATGAAAAGAAGAATGAGAAGAATGAAAAGAAGAATGAAAAGAAGAATGAAAAGAAGAAGAAGAAGAATGAAAAGAAGAAGAAGAATGAAAAGAAGAATGAAAAGAAGAAGAAGAAGAATCTTTTCATTCTTCTCATTCTTCTTTTCATTCTTCTTCTTCTTCTTTTCATTCTTCTTCTTCTTCTTTTCATTCTTCTTCTTCTTTTCATTCTTCTTTTCATTCTTCTTCTTCTTCTTTTCATTCTTCTTCTTCTTCTGAGGATGAGGATGAAGAAGAAGAAGAAGAAGAAGTAGGATGAAAATAAGAAGAATTCCAAGCCGGCAAAAAGTGTATCTGCAGAGCTCCTCTATTTCTGACAGTTCTCTGACATTCACATTTACAGCGGTTGAAACATTGTATCTATTTGTTTCCATAAATGGAAACAAATAGATACAATGTTTCAACCGCTGTAAATGTGAATGTCAGAGAACTGTCAGAAATAGCGGAGCTCTGCAGATACACTTAGCGGAGCTCTGCAGATACACTTTTTGCCAGCTTGGAATTCTTCTTATTTTCATCCTACTTCTTCTTCTTCTTCTTCATCCTCATCCTTATCCTCAGAAGAAGAAGAAGAGGATGATGAAGAAGAAGAAGAAGTAGGATGAAAATAAGAAGAATTCCAAGCCGGCAAAAAGTGTATCTGCAGAGCTCCGCTAAGTGTATCTGCAGAGCTAGCGGAGCTCTGCAGATACACTTTTTGCCGGCTTGGAATTCTCCTTCTTCTCATCCTTCTTCTTCTTCTCATCCTTCTCCTTCTTCTCATCCTTCTTCTTCTCATCCTTCTTCTTCTTCTCATCCTTCTCCTTCTTCTCATCCTTCTTCTTCTTCTCATCCTTCTTCTTCTTCTTCTCATCCTTCTTCTTCTTCTTCTCATCCTTCTTCTTCTTCTCATCCTTCTCCTTCTTCTCATCCTTCTTCTTCTTCTCATCCTTCTTCTTCTTCTCATCCTTCTCCTTCTTCTCATCCTTCTTCTTCTTCTCATCCTTCTTCTTCTTCTCATCCTTCTTCTTCTTCTCATCCTTCTCCTTCTTCTCATCCTTCTTCTTCTTCTCATCCTTCTTCTTCTTCTCATCCTTCTTCTTCTTCTCATCCTTCTTCTTCTCATCCTTCTCCTTCTTCTCATCCTTCTTCTCATCCTTCTCCTTCTTCTCATCCTTCTTCTCATCCTTCTCCTTCTTCTCATCCTTCTCCTTCTTCTCATCCTTCTCCTTCTCCTTCTTCTCATCCTTCTCCTTCTTCTCATCCTTCTCCTTCTCCTTCTTCTCATCCTTCTCCTTCTCCTTCTTCTCATCCTTCTCCTTCTTCTCATCCTTCTCCTTCTCCTTCTCCTTCTTCTCATCCTTCTCCTTCTTCTCATCCTTCTCCTTCTTCTCATCCTTCTCCTTCTCCTTCTTCTCATCCTTCTCCTTCTCCTTCTCCTTCCTCATCTCCAAGGGCATTTAAATTAAAGGTACAGTGTTCTGCACTAATATAAAGGCTCTCTGAAGCCTAGAAACCCTTTTTATAAGTTGAATTCGTAGCGAATAAATTCGCATCGAATCGAATTTCTTCCTCAAATTCGGCGAATCAGCCGAATCGAATTTTTGAATAATTCGCTCATCTCTAATCGCTATGATATGGAACTGAGAGCACACACTGGCACATGCCATTGCTGATTTGCTGAGTATCTGTCTCCATTACACATCTTTATGATGGCTCCAAGATTAAGGATTACTTTCTTATATGGATGAATCCTATGAACATTTCATTTTGATCTGCTACTATCTTTTATCTGTGCATGTATTATTGGACTTGTACAACAAAGGTTGGAAAGTATTCATTCTTTGCAAGAATGTCTTATTCATTTGGAGATGTTTGATCTTGGTAAATGCCAGCAATAGCAGACATTGCATAGTTTGCATATTTCTAATAGCGACACTGAGTTTCGGTACTCAGAAAGAACCCTTGTCATAGATTTGTTAGGATATCTCTAGTTGGGGTAATTATTATTTCTTGAGAATAAAAAGACAACCTAACAGGTCTTTTAACCATTCCCTACTCCAGTGTTTCTCAACCATGGTGATGCTGTCTGGGTACCCCCAGGGTGCCACTAGCATGGGACCCAGATTGCCTCGGATGAGCATCATGAGTTGCTATGGAGTGGGTGGACTGGCTGTTGCTATGGTGATAGCTGTCGGTTTACCCGTACCATGGCAATGCATAATTAAGGGCCTCCCCCAGAATTCAGGAAGGGATGAAAGTCCGCCACCTCCATATATCTCCTCCTCCTTCATCCTCTGCTGCAGCCAAAATGTAGGGCACTGAAGTGAAGAGGAGACTGTGTGATTGGGGGGCGCTGTGATGAAGGACTGTGTAATTGGGGAATTCTGTGATGGGGGTGTGAATGGACAGCTCTTTAATTTGGTGGTTCTTTAATGGGAGGACTCTGCTGTGATGGGGGGACTCTGATGTAAAGGGGGGACCTCTGGTGTGATTGGAGGGCTCTGATGTGAAGGGGGAACCCTGATGTGAAAGGATTACTCTAAAATGAATAGGGGAGTCTGATATAAAGGGACAACCTCTCATACGATATGGGACCTCTATAGGGAAAGCTCTGATGTGATGGGGGCAGGAGCCTAAATAGGTAATGTTTTATTCTGTGGTGTGTCTCCTCCTGTATGAGTCACTTCCTGTTTCATAGAGTGACAAATAAAGGAGGAAGTTGGGTTTCATGGTCTTCTTGAGTCGAAGGTTGGAAAACACAAATTGGAAGATGTGATTGCTGTATTAACATTGGAGTTACCCCTCAGTGGGACCCTTGCAGGGAGTATGGACTTGGACTTACTCTTACTCTACTTGTTTGAGACAAATGAAGGTATGCATGCTTCAGCATTAGCTCTAATGGAATTTGAAGGATGTTTGAAGGAAGCTGCCCTGTTTCTTTTTCCAATATTTTTTTCTCTTTTTTTTCCAGAGAACAAATAACCGAAATCAGAGTCACAAACTGGCAATAACAATGAATCAGGCCTTCAAATAGGCCTTGCATAACCAAGAGACAGAATTGATCAAAAGATAATGTCCCATGAGAGTGATGTATTCCCCTGAGGGGACTAAACAAAGGAACCTCTGAATTACATATACGGTCAATGGAGATGTGCTGCAAGATCCAGAAGGTTGTACACTAAGGCTAAAGTAAGATCCGAAACAACACCTGGGGTTGACCTGGGTGTGATACACGGAGTTGAAAGACAAGGCCAGCGTGAAATCTCTAAGAGAACCAGCTCCTATGACAGGTGAGGTTACACTCACACAAATATGGAGTACTTAGATTGTAAAAATATGAACACAAGAAGACAGATATAGAAAATTGTTATGTGGTGGTCTGGGTCAGCCGTCGCAGATTTTGCCAGAGAAGGTACTGGAGAAAAAGAGACAAGAGAAGCAGTTTCATAAAAGAAAAGGAGGAAGGAAGAGAAAAGAAAGAGAATGTAAAGGATGTTGGAAAAAACAGTAAAGTATTTAATGGTTAAGTTATAACATGTGGCCTGATTCTTGTGAAGATGAGTGGGAATCCATGGGAATCCACTGCAAATATGCTTCATAGAACAAAGTGTGTAAACTACAGGTCAACACTTGAGTCAAGAGAAGTTACAGGACCAAGCATCAACCAGCACAGGAATGGAAGCGCTGGTGGCTGGGAAACAGAGGTACTGTAGGTGTGGGGGGTCCAGTACTTGAGATACACCTTCCTGAGTGCTTGGTCCCTATTCTAGGGTCTCACTTCAGAATGGAACGGGTCCTAGGGAGCTGGCCTGGAACCACATGATGCAAGGCCTCGCAATGTGTTATGATGGCTTCGCTCCTAGTCTATGGGCTGAAGATGGTGAAGTGTTATGTAGTAAAGAGCTGGTGGGGAGAGACAGAGCTCTATGCAGTCACTCCTGTAATGTCTGTATAGTCAGTGCAGTATGATAGGTGTCACTGGTAAGGGGTGCAAAAGAAAACATTATCCTTCCATTTGTGGGGCCTGATATGGTAACATGACCTTCAGCCATTAGGGGGCACTAACATACATGCTTACAGGGGGTCCTCTAATCAGTTGGAGGAGCTGCTGATGTGAAGGGGTGACTCTGATGTGTTACGGGGACTACTGAGATGATGGTGGACTTTGATGTGATGTAGGAATCCTCTCTCATGTGAAGTTAATTTTATGAAGGCCAATCCCTCCACTGGCTTCCGATTGCCCAACGGATCAAATTCAAAATCCTAACACTGACGTACAAAACTGTCCATCATACTGCCCCAAACTACATCACCTACCTAATATTCAAGTACCACCCAACACGCACTCTCCGCTCCTCACAAGACCTCCTTCTCTCTAGTTCCCTGGTCTCCTTCTCCCATGCTCGCCTCCAGGACTTCTCCAGGGTGTCACCCATCCTCTGGAACTCCCTACCCCAATCCATCAGACTATCACCTACTCTCCTCTCCTTTAGGCGCACCCTGAAAACCCACCTCTTCAGGGAAGCCTACCCCACCCCCTGCTAATTGCCGACCTCCTCCACTCTTCCTACCACTCCATCCCCCACAGCTATTTCCTCCTGTACCACTATCCCCTCCCTCCTAGATTGTAAGCTCCAAGGAGCAGGGCCCTCGAACCCCTCGTGTATCGCATTGTATTGTTGTTGTACTGTCGCATGTACTGTCTCCCATTGTAATGTACAACGCTGAGCGAACTATTGGCGCTTTATAAATACTGTATAATAATAATAATAATTGTGTTCATTGTCCCAGGCTCAGGTTTCCCATTGATAAGTAGAATTTATGTTTTCTTCATTTTAGACTGGGGTGGTGCAGAATATTGCTTACTTTAAAGGGTACCACAAAAAAAAAGATTGAGAAACACTAATCTACTCTACCTAAAGTGGAAGGAGGTTAGGCTTTAGATACACGTTATATATATGTATGTATATACGTTAAACATCTGTATTTGAAAGCCACACAAAACAGCACACACAAGGGTAGATGGATCCAATGATACCTCCCTGGGAATCTGAAATGTGGGAGGTACAGTATATTTGTGAGTTCCCGTCAAGGTCTCACTTCCTATGGACTCTGTTTTATAGGGTTCACAAGCTTTGGTCAAATGATTAAGTCCGGTAAGAAGTTCAGGAGTCAAGACTTCAAAGGCAAATCCCAGGAGCAGGCATAGTCTACTTGACAACAAAAGTATATGCCATAAATGTAACAGGTCACTTGTATGGATGACCTTTGGGTTTATTGATTGTCAGTTGTAAATGACTTAACAGTCTGTGCAAAATGTAAAAGAAGGTAATAGATGTGTGTACTATGGGAAAACTCTGAATTCTGCTGTCAGGAGAAGGAAGTAAAACCAAGAAAGGAACATAGAAAAGTGACTGTATTTAATTGTGGCTACTATTGCAGGGACATTGTTATCTCATGTATCAAAAGCCACCTAAAAGTAATTTTAATGTGATATACACTCAATGACCACTTTATTAGGTACTCCTGTTCAATTGCTTGGTAACACAAATTGCTAATCAGCCAATCACTTGGCATCAATTCAGTGCATTTAGGCATCTAGGCGTGGTGAAGGTCACTTGCTGAAGTTCAAACCCAGCATCAGAATGGGGAAGAAAGGGGATTTAAGTGACTTTGAACGTGACATGGTTGTTGGTGCCAGACGGGCTGGTCCGAGTATTTAAAAAACTGCTGATCTACAGGGATTTTCACGCACAACCATCTCTAGGGTTTACAGAGAATGGTCCAAAAAAGAGAAAATATCCTGTGAGCGGCAGTTGTGTGGATGAAAATGACTTGTTGATGTCAGAGGAGAATGAGCAGACTGGTTCCAGATGATAGAAAGGCAACAGTCTGGCTTTCACCCCCTACACTCCACTGAAACTGCCCTACTAAAGCTCTCTAATGACTTACTAACTGCAAAAACCAACGGCCACTATTCAATACTCCTACTACTCGACCTCTCTGTGGCTTTTGACACGGTTGACCATCCCCTCCTCCTCAAAAAACGACACTCTTTTGGCCTCAGTGACTCCGCTCTTGCCTGGTTCTCCTCCTATCTATCGCAGTGCTCCTTCAGTGTTACCTATAACGCTGCCACCTCCTCCTCACTCCCTCTCTCTGTAGGGGTCCCCCAAGGTTCTGTCCTTGGACCCCTTCTCTTCTCCATCTACACCTCCTCCCTTGGTCACTTGATAAACTCCCACGGCTTCAATTAACACGCAAATCTATCTCTCTACCTCTCACCTCACCCCTTCAGTTTCCACCCACATCGCTAGCCTACTAAGCGACATATCGGCTTGGATGTCACTCCACTTCCTCAAACTCAACCTTTCCAAAACTGAGCTCTTAGTATTTCCCCCTGCCTGTACCATCTCCACTGACTTCACCATAAATATCGCTAACACCATCCTCAGTCCATCCCCTCACGCCAGGGTACTAGGTGTTATCCCAGATTCCCATCTGTCCTTCCAGCCCCAGATCCAATCGCTGACAAAATCATGTAGACTTCACCTCCGCAACATCTCCAAGATATGACCATTCCTAACCCCAGATACCACTAAGCTACTTATTCACTCCCTTGCCATATCACACCTCGACTACTGTAACTCCCTCCTCATTGGCCTACCTCATCGCAGGCTATCCCCCCTCCAGTCTATC
This sequence comes from Staurois parvus, assembly GCF_062004578.1. NCBI lineage: Eukaryota > Metazoa > Chordata > Amphibia > Anura > Ranidae > Staurois > Staurois parvus. The sequence goes on along the minus strand of NW_028317983.1, from coordinate 1,741,343 downwards.
ATGAACTCTGCTGCCAGACTCATCCACCTCACAATGCCAATCCCTCCACTGGCTCCCAGGTGCCCAATGGATAAAATTCAAAACTCTGACAATGACATATAAAGCCATCCACAACATTGCCCCAACTTACATAACCGATCTTATCTCTAAATATCACCCAAACCGTACACTCCGCTCCTCGCAAGACCTCTTACTCTCTAGCTCCCTTATCTCCTCCTCCCATGCTCGTCTCCAAGACTTCTCCAGGGCGTCACCCTTCCTCTGGGCCTCCCTACCCCAATCTATCCGACTATCACCTACTCTACTTGCCTTTAGGCGATCACTGAAAACCTTTCTCTTCAGGGAAGCCTATCCCGCCCTCTGCTAATTCTTGAATCCTCTACTCTTCCAACCACTCCATCCCCCACAGGGACTACCTACTGTATCATTCAATCCTCCCTTCTAGATTGTAAGCTCCAAGGAGCAGGGCCCTCAAATCCCTCTTGTATTGAACTGTATTGTTACTGTACTGTCCCCCACTATAATGTGAAGCGCTGAGCAAACCGTTGGCACTATATAAATCCTGTATAATAATAATAATAACAGTAAATAATTTCAGTATGGACCAAAATCTCTGAGGAATGTTTCTAACACCTTGTTGAATCCATGCCACGAAGAATTAAGGCAGTTCTGAAGGTAAAAGGGGTCCAACCTGGTACTAGCAAGGTGTACCTAATAAAGTGGCCGGTGAGTGTATATACTGTATGAATGGGAGTTAGGGACCTTAGATTGTAAGCTCCTTGTTGGCAGGAACTGATGTGAATGCGCAAAATGTAAAATGCTGTGTAAATTGTTGCTGCTATATACATAAATATTACCTTTAGATTGTTAGCTCCATGAGCAGGGCCTTCCTATTATTTCTCTATTGGACTTTATTGTAATCACACTGAATCCCTTTTGTAAATTGCTGTGCAAACTGTTGGTGCTATATAAATTCTGTATAATAATAATAATAATATATAACCTGTCATAAATATATCATATTGGGATAACTAGCCACTGCAATGACAGCTGTAAGCAGGGGCGGACTGACAACTCATGGGGCCCCCGGGCAATAGGGGATCATGGGGCCTCTGTGTCCTTGCCCAAACTCAAAAAAGCCTATGAAAAAGGTACCAGGGGCATCTCATGGGGCCCCCTACTGACCCCGGGCCCTCGGGCAGTGCCCGAGTTTCCAAATGGTCAGTCCGCCCCTGGCTGTAAGTATTCTTAAACAATTGATGTCAAGATGAAGATTACCTGCACAATGGCAGTTATTGCATTGAACTGTCCTTATTTTATATTGCAATGTGATAGAGCTTCACAGGAAACGTCAAACTATTTAATTCGTTTAGGGTTTATACGTAGGCTGTAATCACTCTGTTCCTAATTCCTGCACAATGGCAGTTATTGCATTAAACTGTCCTTATTTTATATATCATCTTGGGATAACTATGCCACTGCAATGACAGCTGTAAGTATTCTGAAACAATTGATGTCAAGATGGAGATTAGAGAGCCAGAAGCCCCTAATGGTTTTTTCATGGGGTCCCATTTGACATAGGTAGGCCCTAATCACTCTGTTCCTAATTTCTGCACAATGGCAGTTATTGCATTGAACTGTCCTTTTTTTATATTGCAATGTGATAGAGCTTCACAAGAAACATCAAACTATTTCATTCGTTTAGGGTTTATACGTACTTCAAAGTTTCTATAAACTCATTATTTTATAATTATAATTTTTTTTAGTTTCAATAGAATGATTAGGGTTCAGAACCCCAGCCAGGTTCATCCTCGGGACCAATATCACTAGACAAAAAGTGATGGCAAATACAACACTTTAAATTGTCGCCCCAACAGAAATACAGGGAAATCTTGGGAACACGTTCCAGTGACAACTGTCTAAGAAGAAGAGGCATGTCTTATAACCTTCTGTTCCATTTACATTTCTGGCACAGTGCCAGTGTACTGGGATGAGCGGTTCCCACGCACGTGCGGGAGTGATGTCACCCATTCCGGCCAATCAAGACAGCCGAAGACCAGCACCCAGAAGAAGCCAGGGAGAAGATGCCAGCGAGTGACTGTCGCAGGCCTTAGCCCAGAGGTCAGTACTGTATCTCTGTTGTTAGTTCTGCTTTAACCCTTCTCCAGTCTATCTCAAATTAAAAAAATATATGTTAGCATACAGGGCAGTTAAAATCTAAAAGATATCTCTACAGGAACACAAAATATTGGAAACTATTTTACTAAAACAATTGTGAAATATTATATTATGCTGGTATCTTAGGATCTTTAGGATAATGCAAAAATCTCATTGAATCTTATGAAATATTGCTTATATGAAACTATGGGGAAAATAAAAGATAACATATATGATGTAGTCTGTCAACGGTATTAGGAAACATAAAAAAGCGATGGCAGAAAAGACCGGGTAGTCCATCGAGTCTGCCGTTTTCTTTTTCTTTGGGGGGGGGGGGTGTTTGGGGTTTTTTTGTTCTTTGTTTTTTTTGTTGTTGTTAACTTCTAACACACCAGTCTTTTTTTTTTTTTGGACACCTCCCCCCCTCCCATGGTAACATTGTTTTAAAACTTCTTGATCCTGCCAGTGGATCAATATTTTCTCCACTTCCATTAACAGTTCCTTCAATGGTTGAACTGGATGGACTTTTGTTTTTTTTCAGCCTGACTAACTGTGTAACTATGCAACAGACCAAGCTGTCCAGCAAAAATGTCAGCAAGAGGGTTGCGATAAACCATTTAAAACTGACAGGGGTGCTTACAATGATCAACTTTTACTAATTTGTGTAAAAATCTTTATCCTAAAAAGGAAAGAAAACTTGTAACTGTTTTCATGTGTGGGCAGCACAGTGGCTAAATAGTTAGCACTTTCACCTGGCAGTACTAGGGTTGTTGGTTCAAATCCCAACCCCGGCACCACCTGCCTGGAGTGTGCATGTTCTCCCTGTGCCTGCGTGGGTTTCCTCCAGGTACTCTGGTTTCCTCCTAAACTCCAAAGACATGCTGGTAGGTTAATTGGATCCTGTCTAAATTGGCCCTAGTATATGAATGTGAGTTAGGGACCTTAGATTGTACGCCTCTTGAGGGTTAGGGACTGATATGAATGTCCAATATATATGTAAAGCGCTGCGTAAATTGATGGCGCTATACAAGTACCATAAATAAATAAATGTATTATCTGGAGTTTGGCTTTGAAAAGTCCATCTAAATCTGCTAGCGGCTAGCCCATCCAACACCATTAATATCCCAAAAGGGAAAAAAAACTGTTACTATGGGCAGCACAGTGGCTAAATGGTTAGCACTTCTGCCTGGCAGTACTAGGGTCACTGGTTTAAATCCCAACCACAACACCACCTGCCTGGAGTTTGCATGTCCTCCCTGTGACTGTGTGGGTTTCCTCCCACACTCCAAGTGGCCCTAGTATGTGTATGTATGAATGTGAGTTAGGGATCTTAGATTGTACACCCATTGAGGCTTAGGGACTGATGTAAATGTACAATATATGTATGTGAAGCGCTGTGTAAATTGACAGTGCTATATAAGTACCTGAAATAAATACTGTAACTTCATATAAAGTGTTAATTTGAGTTCACCTTCAATTTGTTAGTCAAGTTCATCTAAATCTGTTAGTTCATCTAACGATGCCCTCTCTCCAGATTGAGAATGCTGCTGTTCAAAGGTGTCTCCATTGCTCCTCCATCTAGGTTGGAGCCACCCTAAGACAGAACGTGTGTTACTAGCAGGATCACCAGGTGAAAATAAAGGGAAAAAAGCCTAAGAAAAGAAAACTAATGCAGCAACCACATCTACAGAATGGTAAGCTGCAATATATTTTGGGGTTTTGGGACAAAATTCACTTTAGCATTCACATATCTTATTGAATAAGCCTCTGTTTAGAGTAACGAAGCAAAATGTACATTATCTCTGAATATTTATCTAAAACCCTTTTGTAAGATGTCACCATCTAGGTGACGGTTTGGTAAACACCATGACATTTCCGGGCACTGCCTGTCCATGATATAAATCATCGGTGTGGTCTCTGACCTCTGGCAGGCTTGGATCAGTGTTAATGAGCACTGGCCATTAATAGGTGAGTGATGGTGGACATCTGCTCAGCGCCTATGCTGTCACAAGGCTTTTGTAGTAGCTCTCCAGCAGTTCAGAACTTTTTAACAGCAGCATATAAAAAAGGTCAACGTGCAAAGCAATAAATGGCAGCCTGTGAAATGCAACTTTGCAGAGTGAGTGGAGCCCAGGGAGGGCAGAGCAATGGACTTCTGAGAAGACATTGAAATCTCAGGGATTGATACAGAAAATATTGGTGGACTCTATCATATTCATTTTTATTATTTATTTTTATAGCAGCACAGTGGCTAAATGGTTAGCAATTCTGCCTGACAGTACTATTATTATTATTATCAGGATTTATATAGCGCCAACAGTTTGCTCAGAGCTTTACAATATAACGGGAGACAATGCAGCAACAGTACAGTTCAATACAAGAGGGATAGGAGGGCCCTGATCCTTGAAGCTTACAATCTAGGAGGAAGGGGCTAGTGGTACAAAAGGTAGTAATTGTGGGGGATGGACTTGTGGGAGGAATAGAAGATTCCATTATTAGCTGAAGGCAGGGTAGGCTTCATTGAAGAGAGAGGTTTTCAGAGATCGCCTAAAAGTGAGCATAGTAGGCGATAGTCTGATAAATTGGGGTAGAGAGTTCCAGAGGATGTGGGAAGCTCTGGAGAAGTCCTAGAGATGAGCATGGGTGGAGGAGACAAGGGAGCTAGAGAGCAGGAGGTCGTGCAAGGAGTGGAGAGGACGGTTAGGGTGATATTTGGAGACAAGATTGGTGATGTAATTTGGGGCAGAGTTATAAATGGCTTTATATGTTATTGTTAATGTTTTGAATTTTATCCTTTGGGCAATGGGAAGCCAGCGGAGGGATTGGCAGAGAGGGGTGGCAGATATGGAACGGTTAGTAAGGTGGATGAGTCTGGCAGCAGCATTCATGATGGACTGAAGAAGGGATAGCCTGCGATGAGGTCGGCCAATGAGGAGGGAGTTACAGTAGTCAAGGTGAGAGATAACCAGGGAGTGAATAAGTTGATTAGTGGTTTCTGAGGTTAAGAACGGGCGTATCTTGAAGATGTTGCGGAGGTGAAGTCTACAAGATTTGGACAGCGTCCAAATCTACTTGGGTCGTTGGTTTGAATCCCAACCAGGGCATCACCTACCTGGAGTTTGCATGGTCTCCCTGTGCCTGCGTGGGTTTCCTCCGGGTACTCCGGTTTCCTCCAACACTCCAAAGACATGCTGGTAGGTTAATTGGATCCTGTCTAAATTGGCCCTAGCATGTGTATGTATGAATGTGAGTTAGGGACCTTAGATTGTTCACCCCTTGAGGGTTAGGGACTTATGTGAATGTACAATATATATGTATGTGTAAAGCGCTGTGTAAAATGACTGCGCTATATAAGTACCTGAAATAAATAAATAAATATAGCGCTGTCAGCTGTCATCTCCTGTGGTGCTGAACAACATATTAAATACTCATAATGGTGGGTAGTTCAGGTAATACTGTTGCCCCCAACCTTCTTCTATATCCAGGTCTACGAGAAAATTGTAGAGGTCTCAGCAACCATCTGACCCAAAATTTTATTACTTTGATCCTTAATAACCTGAAGTGGTTCTAAAGTCTCAGGGTTTTGTACCTTCATGCATTCTATGCACGAAGGTAAAAGTCTTCTGTGTGTAGTAGCCCCCCCTACCACTTACCTGAGCCCCCTTTTGATCCAGCGATGTAAATGAAAGCCTCAGTTCTCTGGGGACTCTCACTCCTGATTAGCTGAAGCAGCACCGGGAAGCATTGGTTCCCACTGCTGTCAATCACAGCCAGTGAGCCAATCAGGAAAGGGAGGGGGCCAGGCCGAGCCACGGCTCTGTGTGTGAATGGACACACAGAGCCGCAGCTCAGGAGCGGGTGCTCCCATAGCAAGCTGTTTCCTATGGAAGTACAGGAGGAAGGGCCAGGAGGGCCGGCGGGTGACCAATGAAGTGGAGGATCTGGTCTGCTCTGTGCAATACCACTGCACAGAGCAGGTATAAATATTAAGAGAAAAAAAAAGACTTTAGTATTTCTTTTTGTTAGGCAAAGGATATCAATTAAATTCTAAACTTTCTGTTCCAAACACAAGTATATAAAAGGGTATAAGAAAAATTAATAATAGCGCCTATGGTCAAAATTATATAACTTACTAATAGTGTACCAGCTGCAAAAAATCACCAAATATAAAGTGTACCAATAAATAAATAATTTGCGCTAGTAAATGTGTATAAATATATAAATATATATAAAGAAATCATCAAATCATAAGTCCAGAAAAAAATATATATATGCCAATACCACAAAAAAATATAAAAAAACTTTTAAGTGCAAAAAACTTTTGTGCAAAAAAAGTGTCTAAATATGAAAAATTTCACCAAAAAACCTTGATAATATAATGGCAGATCATCCATAAATATATCTTCAGAAGCGGAAACTCTGCAACACACCGATCCTCATCGATCGAAATAACAGGATGAAAAACTTCGATGACGAAACGCGTAGGGCGGAGCTTGATTGATGTGACGTCATTACGTTTTTGGCTGCCAGCTACTGCGCATGTGCTGAGTAGCCAGGCTCGTTTATGTGATTGCTGTTATGCTGTTGATGCTGGTGTCGGCTGGGACACCTCTTGAGTAAGTGCAATGAGTACCTAATAAAGGAATTGGTTTTTATAATATTGCACCATGAAGTCTTTCTGTTTCTCTCGAGTGCTTGGCATTTCCCCCCATGGATACGTTTGAAGGTGGTCCTTTATCTATTGGAGAAGTGGATTTTCGATTAACTACAAAGTTTTTCATCCTGTTATTTCGATCGATGAGGATCGGTGTGTTGCAGAGTTTCCGTTTCTGAAGATATATTTATGGATGATCTGCCATTATATTATCAAGGTTTTTTGGTGAAATTTTTCATATTTAGACACTTTTTTTGCACAAAAGTTTTTTGCACTTAAAAGTTTTTTTATATTTTTTTGTGGTATTGGCATATATATATTTTTTTCTGGACTTATGATTTGATGATTTCTTTATATATATTTATATATTTATACACATTTACTAGCGCAAATTATTTATTTATATAAAAGGGTATCACTTAGGCTTCATTTAGATTTGTTTTTGGGGGTGAGAAAAAAATGCATGGTAAAGCCACATTTCTGACTCCAGCCACCCACCCTTAATCTACAATAGGCAGCTGACAGGGATATTAACATGGTGCGGCTACGATGCTATGCTTCTGTGGCAAAGTTCACACAACATGTAGCAGGCGGCAAGCCCACCAAACCCTACACAGTCAAGGAAATGGGTAAGTGCCACAAAAGCCCAGCAACTGCGTGCAATCCACTCAGCAGCAATGCATTTGTTGGCAAAAATAGGGTTAAAATAGTTGGTGAGGAGGTGTTACATTGCTTCCTCATTTTGGAGACCACTCTTTACCTCTGCAGCCTCTTGCTGATGAAAGAGGTGCAGTCTGGCCTCCGAAACACGTTTCTGATTGGCTACAGAGTCTGTGGCTTCTGACAGCTCCATTGACAGCTCCTTTCTTGACTCTCCTGTGGTGGTTTTCTGGCTGTTGGCCCAGATCCCTAGCTTTCACAGCACTTCTGTCATCTCAGCAGTCCCTGTCGGGAGTGGACTCAGCACTGATGGCTCCACATGCTTGTTATATGCCTGTTTTAAGCAACTTTTGTGATGATCGCATGCCTGGCAAAGGGGTCCTGGGTGGCTCTGAAAAGTTGCACCTTTGCAATGTGATCTGTCTGCATTAAAGGTTTAGGACAACATTGAAGATCCTTGGTGTGCTGATGAATATGTGCATTGATGTTTGAAGTCCTGTCTGGGTGCCAACCATTGCTTTCTCCATAGATACAATGGAAAATTGAATATAGCCACAAAGGGACAGGAAGTCTCAGGATCAGCAGGCTCCCCCCATAAATTGAAATTTAGCAGCTACAAATACTGTAGCTGCTGATTTTTATAATAAAGCATTTACATGTCCAGAGATCCAGCGATGTCTTCACCTGAGCCATTTCCTCAATCACCTTCAGATACAGGGGTCGGCATCTTAAGTAAGGGAAACCAGCAGTGAAGCCTCATGGCTTCATAGCTGGTTTCCTAGTGCACATGCTCGAAGCAAGCTGCACTTTGTGAATGGTCCTTGCTGTCGTCTGGGACCTGTGAAGTGTCCAAGAAGACTGCGAGGGAAGGAGGAGGGAGGCCATACTTTTGGATAAGATCGCTGCGGCGCATCTGACGAAGTGGGAGCAGGTACCTGTCAAAACCAGGTACCCAATCCCCCCCCCCCTTAAAAATAAGTGCAAAATGTGGCAGTGAAGAGGGGGAGGAACTTCCTCTTTTGGAAGTTCCACTTTAAGGGAAAAAAAAGCCTTTATAAAAGAACACTAATGCAGCCACTACATCTAAGGACTGGTAATTTGTAGTGTATTATATTACATTTTTGTTCTTGGGTTCAGGTACACTTTAAGCCAGTGACAATGGAAGATAAGGAGGAAGGAATACTATACACAGCAAAAGAGGATTGCAGTAACGTTGCTGAGTACTGAGAAAGCACCCTGCTAGGCTAAGCTAGACAGAGTATCCTTTAGCAGCTCCAACTTGATGGAGAAAAATCCCAGTGTAACCAACGATAATGCAAACCAGATCTAGCTAACGGCCAGTGGTGGATAGGCAGAGAGGCACTATCCTAGAACCACAAGAAACCTTCAGTTCTGAAGTATCTGGTATCCCTGGCACAGAGATATGTAGAGGTCAAGAGAGTCCAGGAATGTGGTGAGAGGGCTCTGCAGTTCGGTCCTATGTCACAGGCACACCATGCATGTAGATGGCGGGTAGGCACTTAAATCTGGAGGGCTATGGTTGTTGGTTGGTTCATAAACCTAGGTGAGCCCTATGTGCTGGGCGGGCTCCATGGAGCGAGTAGTGGGCACCTCTGTTGTGAATGGTCCTTCCCAGATATCTCCAGGTGTGTCAGATGGCATGTCCATGTCACACATAGTGGGATACAGGTAGGTATTCCTGTTCTGGGCCCAGGCCCCATCAGGTCAGCAGGGAGGCCTGGACAAAGCAGGTGCTGTCTTTGTGTGGGGAGGGAGGTAAACTGTACAGGGCCCCATGATTTCTAAGGGAAGCCCTGAGCACCCCTCTGGGTGCTATGGTTCCTCCCATTGGCCGTTGTGTCCTGTAGTAACGTAAGTGACAGAAGAAGGAACCACAGTGCAGGAAACATGTCCATCTGATACTGTCAGAAGTGTTGAAAGTTGAACAGTGCGTTGGCCCCTGCAGTGCTGGAACAGAGGTAAGGTAGAAGACAATAGGGCCACCAAAGTCCACCGGCTATAAGAACTCTTCTTCTGTAGTGACCAGAATTTAGGATTTCTGAGGTTCCACAGGGTCACTTTACCAGTTCACTCCATATTACATATTCCACAGAGCTGTAATCTCCTCATGGATCTAAAGCAGAGCAATTTAATGCTTCAGCAACCTCTCCTAAAGCCGAGAATGCCTTGTCCCTGTAATGCGAGAGAGAAAAAAAAATCCCAGACATATTTAAAGAAGGCCATTTATGAACTCATGTCAGCAAATAGGATGTATTTGACTTGGTAAAACTGTTTGCTTAGAGCAAATTATGCCCCCCTCCTCCTCCAGTAATGGTAATGTGGACTTATAGCCCAGCAGTGAGCGCCCTGTCCTTCAGACATCAGTGTTTGCAATGTAACTGACCTGAAGCAGACGCACCCAGGATTTAGAGAGCCAATGCAGAAAACACTACATGCATGTGGTTAAACTAGGAATAAATCCAATTACTAAAATCTCATATCATCTTAACAAGTTAATGCAATTCAAAACTAATTTTTCAGTTAATCTTCTTAAATTTATGGCTTTCATTATGTAGCGCTACCCCTGCAGGGGCCACTTGATAATGCTTGGTTCAGTGGTTGCCTTGAACTTGCAAGCCACCCGAAACCTCTTGCATTATTATCCTATACTGTTGAAATATGTGTCAGAGACACAATTCTTCAGTAACACCTCTATATTAGACTTGTTCAAAAGAGCAGATCACAGAATGAAGGTTTAGGAGGTACATCTCCACTTAATGCATGGTATACTGTAACTATGTAACTGCAACACCAGCAGCAGGAGGGGGAAGAAAAGACTTGTTGACTTATCAGCTCCCTCTGGGCCACAATAGGGAATGCAAAGAATTGCATATATATATATATATTTTTATATATATATATATATATATATATATATAAATATATATCTACACACACACAGTATATATATATATATACATACACACTCGCTGGCCACTTTATTAGCTACATCTATTCAATTGCTTGGTAACACAAATCGCTAATCAGCCATTCACATGACAGCAACTCAATGCATTTAGGCATCTAGACGTGGTGAAGATGACCTGCTGAAGTTCAAATCAAGCATCAGGATTGGGAAAAAAGGGGATTTAAGTAACTTTGAATGTGGAATGGTTGTTTGTCCCAGACGGGCTGGTCTGAGTATTTAAAAAACTGCTGATCTACTGGGATTTTTACACACAACCATCTCTAGGGTTTACAGAGAATGGTTAGAAAAAGAGAAAATATCCAGTGAGTAGCAGTTATGTGGACAAAATTGCCTTGTTGATGTCAGAGGTCAGAAGAGAATAGGCAGACTGGTTGCTGCGGCATTCAGATGGTAGGGTCAGAATTTGGCATAAACAACATGAAAGCATGGATCCATTCTGTCTTGTATCAACGGTTCAGGATGGTGGTGGTGGTGTAGTGGTGTGTGGGATATTTTCTTGGCACTAGCAAGGTGTACCTAATAAAGTGGCCGGTGAATGTACAGTATATACAGTATACTCTGGCATAATGTGTATAGACACCCTAATTTGAATAACAATGGCTTAGATGCAAAGAGGTCTCTTTAACTAGAAATAGCAACTTGAGTCCTGAGATGTTTAAAGTTCTTGCTGTGATAGTAGCCGTTGTCTTCTGCTAACAAAGATGGGACCCATATACAGTAGTGAGTAATTATTAAATAAATGAAGATAACAGATAGAGATGAGCGAAGTATTCAAAAATTCGATTCGACTGATTCGGCGAATTCGTGGACAATATTCGATTCGAGTCGAATATATTCGCTGTGAATTTAACTTAAAAAAGGGTGTTTCTAGGCTTCAGAGAGACTTAATATTAGTGCAGAACACTGTACCTTTAATTTAAATGCCCTTGGAGTCTGCTGGGGAAGAGAAATAATACTGTCAGTCAGTATGACATGCAGATGAGTGCCGTCGATCTTAGAATCACCGCACACTTCACTCATTTGGCCAGTCACGGGGCCAAAACCAGTGTTTGGAGCCACAGTGTGGCGGTGGAGGCAGCAGCAATGGGAGGCCATACAGCAACCTATGACAAAATGGAAACCAGCAGGAGTGTGAGGAGACCTCAAAGTGGCACATGGCAGAGTGGGAGCAATGGGAGGCGGTACAGGGACCCATGTCACACTGTGGACCCAGCAGCAGCGTGACCAGGTGGTACGGGGGCCCATGGCAGATTTGGGGCCTGGCAGCACCTATGGGAGGCCTGTAATCTGCCAGCAACCTATGACAAAATGGAAACCAGCAGGAGTGTGAGGAGACCTGAAAGTGGCACATGGCAGAGTGGGAGCAATGGGAGGCGGTACAGGGACCCATGTCACACTGTGGACCCAGCAGCAGCGTGACCAGGCGGTACGGGGGCCCATGGCAGATTACAGGCCTGGCAGCAGCAATGGGAGGCCCGTAATCTGCCAGCACCCTATGACAAAAAATGGAACACACCAGCAGTGTGTGAGGAGACCTGAAAGTGGCACATGGCAGAGTGTGGCGATGGAGACAGCAGCAATGGGAGGCCGTACAGGGACCCATGAGAGACTCTGGACCTGGCAGCAGCATGAGGAGGCGGTATAGGGGCCCATGGCAGATTAGGGGCCTGGCAGCAGCTATAGGAGGCCCGTAATCTGCCAGCACCCTATGACAAAAAATTGAACACACCAGCAGTGTGTGAGGAGACCTGAAAGTGGCACATGGCAGAGTGTGGCGATGGAGACAGCAGCAATGGGAGGCCGTACAGGGACCCATGACAGACTCTGGACTTGGCAGCAGCATGAGGAGGCGGTATAGGGGCCCATGGCAGATTAGGGGCCTGGCAGCAGCTATGGGAGGCCCGTAATCTGCCAGCACCCTATGTCAAAAAATTCAACACACCAGCAGTGTGAGGAGACCTGAAAGTGGCACATGGCAGAGTGTGGCGATGGAGACAGCAGCAATGGGAGGCCGTACAGGGACCCATGACAGACTCTGGACTTGGCAGCAGCATGAGGAGGCGGTATAGGGGCCCATGGCAGATTAGGGGCCTGGCAGCAGCTATGGGAGGCCCGTAATCTGCCAGCACCCTATGTCAAAAAATTCAACACACCAGCAGTGTGAGGAGACCTGAAAGTGGCACATGGCAGAGTGTGGCGATGGAGACAGCAGCAATGGGAGGCCGTACAGGGACCCATGAGAGACTCTGGACTTGGCAGCAGCATGAGGAGGCGGTATAGGGGCCCATGGCAGATTAGGGGCCTGGCAGCAGCTATGGGAGGCCCGTAATCTGCCAGCACCCTATGACAAAAAATGGAACACACCAGCAGTGTGAGGAGACCTGAAAGTGGCACATGTTTGGGGCATGATTCATGGCGGATTTAGTCAGTTGTGTCAGGAACTGGTGGTTTGAAATCCAGACTAATCCACGCCTGATTCATTTTCACAAACGTGAGTCTCTCCACACTTTGGGTGGACAGTCGTGTCCTCCGCGGAGTTGCAATACCTCCTGCCGCACTAAACACGCGCTCCGATGCCACGCTACTGGCCGGGCATGACAGCCTTTCAAGGGCAAATTCAGCTAGTTGGGGCCAAAGGTCAAGTTTCGTTGCCCAGTAGTCAAGGGGATTGTCTACCTCGGTTGGCAGGGTGCTGTCCAAGTAGGCCTAAGCCTGTTGTTTGAGGTCCTGCTCCAGGTCCACCTGATGCTGCTGCTGCTGCTGCTGCGGCTGGTTATTAGTTTCCTCACTGCGCTGGTGAAGAAAGCTACTCATCATCGACTGCAGACTGAGACAGCTGCTGCTGGTGGAGCTGCCACTGCTCCTACCACCCCACCCCTCCCCTGCTGCCATGGCAGCGTAACGCGAGCGCACAGGGCCCACAGTGTCTGAGGATGGACGTTGGCGCAGACAGGCAGAGACCAGCTGACTACATAGGTGGTTTTTATAGTACGTTATTTTGGCCTCCCTCTCAGCAGGTGTGAAAAAGGCCACCATTTTGGAACGGTAGCGAGGGTCCAACAAGGTGGACAGCCAAAAGTCATCCCTCTGTCTGATGGTTATTATTCGGCTGTCGGTACGCAAGCAAGCGAGCATGCTATGGGCCATTTGTGCCAAGGAATGCGAGGGACTCAATGCCTCCATCTCCACAGCATACTGCCACGGTGCGTCTGGGTCCTCTGTCTCCTCTTCCTCCTCCTCTACCAGATGCTCCTGCTCCTCCACTCCTGTCCGCTGAGTGGAAAAACCACCCATTTCACTCAATAATTCCTGAGCACCAATGTCCTCCTCTACCTCCTCCTCTTCTTCCTGTCCTGCCCCCACAGGGGTCATGTGGCGTTGAGATCTGTGCGCGACGTCTACCGCACCCTGACCAGCCATTATTAACAGCATTTGTTCCAGGACGTGCAACAGAGGAATGACGTCGTTCATCCCATAGTCCTGCCGACTCACGAATAGCGTGGCCTCCTCAAAGGGCCTGAGCAAGCGCAGGTGTCACGCATGAGCTGCCAATGGCTGACATCTAAGTTACACAGGGAGTACCTTTATCCGCTTTTAACATCAGGAAATCTGTGATGGCCTTTTGCTGTTCGTAAAGGCGGACTAACATATGTAGGGTTGAATTCCACCTTGTTGCAACGTCACAGCATGAGGAGTCGGTACGGGGGCCCATGGCAGATTACGGGCCTGGCAGCAGCAATGGGAGGCCCGTAATCTGCCAGCACCCTATGTCAAAAAATTCAACACACCAGCAGTGTGTGAGGAGACCTGAAAGTGGCACATGGCAGAGTGTGGCGATGGAGACAGCAGCAATGGGAGGCCGTACAGGGACCCATGAGAGACTCTGGACCTGGCAGCAGCATGAGGAGGCGGTATAGGGGCCCATGGCAGATTAGGGGCCTGGCAGCAGCTATAGGAGGCCCGTAATCTGCCAGCACCCTATGTCAAAAAATTCAACACACCAGCAGTGTGAGGAGACCTGAAAGTGGCACATGGCATGAGACACTGTGGACCTGGCAGCAGCATGAGGAGGCGGTACAGGGGCCCATGGCAGATTAGGGGCCTGGCAGCAGCTATGGGAGGCCCGTAATCTGCCAGCACCCTATGTCAAAAAATTCAACACACCAGCAGTGTGTGAGGAGACCTGAAAGTGGCACATGGCAGAGTGTGGCGATGGAGACAGCAGCAATGGGAGGCCGTACAGGGACCCATGAGAGACTCTGGACCTGGCAGCAGCATGAGGAGGCGGTATATAGGGGCCCATGGCAGATTAGGGGCCTGGTAGCAGCTATGGGAGGCCCGTAATCTGCCAGCACCCTATGTCAAAAAATTCAACACACCAGCAGTGTGAAGAGACCTGAAAGTGGCACATGGCAGAGTGTGGCGATGGAGACAGCAGCAATGGGAGGCCGTACAGGGACCCATGACAGACTCTGGACTTGGCAGCAGCATGAGGAGGCGGTATAGGGGCCCATGGCAGATTAGGGGCCTGGCAGCAGCTATGGGAGGCCCGTAATCTGCCAGCACCCTATGTCAAAAAATTCAACACACCAGCAGTGTGAGGAGACCTGAAAGTGGCACATGGCATGAGACACTGTGGACCTGGCAGCAGCATGAGGAGGCGGTACAGGGGCCCATGGCAGATTAGGGGCCTGGCAGCAGCTATGGGAGGCCCGTAATCTGCCAGCACCCTATGTCAAAAAATTCAACACACCAGCAGTGTGAAGAGACCTGAAAGTGGCACATGGCAGAGTGTGGCGATGGAGACAGCAGCAATGGGAGGCCGTACAGGGACCCATGACAGACTCTGGACTTGGCAGCAGCATGAGGAGGCGGTATAGGGGCCCATGGCAGATTAGGGGCCTGGCAGCAGCTATGGGAGGCCCGTAATCTGCCAGCACCCTATGTCAAAAAATTCAACACACCAGCAGTGTGTGAGGAGACCTGAAAGTGGCACATGGCAGAGTGTGGCGATGGAGACAGCAGCAATGGGAGGCCGTACAGGTACCCATGAGAGACTCTGGACCTGGCAGCAGCATGAGGAGGCGGTATAGGGGCCCATGGCAGATTAGGGGCCTGGCAGCAGCTATAGGAGGCCCGTAATCTGCCAGCACCCTATGTCAAAAAATTCAACACACCAGCAGTGTGAGGAGACCTGAAAGTGGCACATGGCATGAGACACTGTGGACCTGGCAGCAGCATGAGGAGGCGGTACAGGGGCCCATGGCAGATTAGGGGCCTGGCAGCAGCTATGGGAGGCCCGTAATCTGCCAGCACCCTATGTCAAAAAATTCAACACACCAGCAGTGTGAAGAGACCTGAAAGTGGCACATGGCAGAGTGTGGCGATGGAGACAGCAGCAATGGGAGGCCGTACAGGGACCCATGACAGACTCTGGACTTGGCAGCAGCATGAGGAGGCGGTATAGGGGCCCATGGCAGATTAGGGGCCTGGCAGCAGCTATGGGAGGCCCGTAATCTGCCAGCACCCTATGTCAAAAAATTCAACACACCAGCAGTGTGAGGAGACCTGAAAGTGGCACATGGCATGAGACACTGTGGACCTGGCAGCAGCATGAGGAGGCGGTATAGGGGCCCATGGCAGATTAGGGGCCTGGCAGCAGCTATGGGAGGCCCGTAATCTGCCAGCACCCTATGACAAAAAATGGAACACACCAGCAGTGTGAGGAGACCTGAAAGTGGCACATGGCAGAGTGTGGCGATGGAGACAGCAGCAATGGGAGGCCGTACAGGTACCCATGAGAGACTCTGGACCTGGCAGCAGCATGAGGAGGCGGTATAGGGGCCCATGGCAGATTAGGGGCCTGGCAGCAGCTATAGGAGGCCCGTAATCTGCCAGCACCCGATGTCAAAAAATTCAACACACCAGCAGTGTGAGGAGACCTGAAAGTGGCACATGGCATGAGACACTGTGGACCTGGCAGCAGCATGAGGAGGCGGTACAGGGGCCCATGGCAGATTAGGGGCCTGGCAGCAGCTATGGGAGGCCCGTAATCTGCCAGCACCCTATGTCAAAAAATTCAACACACCAGCAGTGTGAAGAGACCTGAAAGTGGCACATGGCAGAGTGTGGCGATGGAGACAGCAGCAATGGGAGGCCGTACAGGGACCCATGACAGACTCTGGACTTGGCAGCAGCATGAGGAGGCGGTATAGGGGCCCATGGCAGATTAGGGGCCTGGCAGCAGCTATGGGAGGCCCGTAATCTGCCAGCACCCTATGTCAAAAAATTCAACACACCAGCAGTGTGAGGAGACCTGAAAGTGGCACATGGCATGAGACACTGTGGACCTGGCAGCAGCATGAGGAGGCAGTATAGGGGCCCATGGCAGATTAGGGGCCTGGCAGCAGCTATGGGAGGCCCGTAATCTGCCAGCACCCTATGACAAAAAATGGAACACACCAGCAGTGTGAGGAGACCTGAAAGTGGCACATGGCAGAGTGTGGCGATGGAGACAGCAGCAATGGGAGGCCGTACAGGGACCCATGAGAGACTCTGGACTTGGCAGCAGCATGAGGAGGCGGTATAGGGGCCCATGGCAGATTAGGGGCCTGGCAGCAGCTATGGGAGGCCCGTAATCTGCCAGCACCCTATGACAAAAAATGGAACACACCAGCAGTGTGAGGAGACCTGAAAGTGGCACATGGCAGAGTGTGGCAATGGAGACAGCAGCAATGGGAGGCCGTACAGGGACCCATGAGAGACTCTGGACTTGGCAGCAGCATGAGGAGGCGGTATAGGGGCCCATGGCAGATTAGGGGCCTGGCAGCAGCTATGGGAGGCCCGTAATCTGCCAGCACCCTATGTCAAAAAATTGAACACACCAGCAGTGTGAGGAGACCTGAAAGTGGCACATGGCATGAGACACTGTGGACCTGGCAGCAGCATGAGGAGGCGGTATAGGGGCCCGTGGCAGATTAGGGGCCTGGCAGCAGCTATGGGAGGCCCGTAATCTGCCAGCACCCTATGACAAAAAATGGAACACACCAGCAGTGTGTGAGGAGACCTGAAAGTGGCACATGGCAGAGTGTGGCGATGGAGACAACCCACCGACTGTTTTGCTCGCTGCCAAGCTGCCACCCTCTTCTCCTGATGATGCGGAAGCAATAGCCTGATGACGACGAGGCTGCCAAGTGCGATCAGCCTCATCATCATCAATTAGGGTCTCCGCCTCACTACTAGCCCCCTCGGCTGCGTGTGGGTCAGGAGACAGACCTGTCTCTAGACCGGCTACCGAGCCACTCTCCTCGCCACTACTTCTTCGCCTGGCTGCTGAAGAGGCGGATGTCTCCCCCCGTTCCTGACCGCCCTCTGTTAGCTCTTCCTCACTGTACTGGATGACACCGGGAGCACTAGCCTCTGGCTGCGAATAGTGCTGCCTCGACCCCTTCCTCTGCTGCCACGTCTGCTCGCTCCTAAAACATTGCCTCCTCTGCCACTCCTCTGCATGTTGTCTGACATACTCTTTAATTAAACGATTCTGTGTCCCTGAGTAACAATTCTGTGTCCCTGAGTAACGTTTCTGTGGCCCTAAGTAACAATTCTGTGGCCCTCAGTAACAATTCTGTGTCCCTCAGTAACAATTCTGTGTCCCTCAGTAACAATTCTGTGTCTGTCCCTGAGTAACAATTCTGTGTCTGTCCCTGAGTAACAATTCTGTGTCCCTGAGTAACGTTTCTGTGGCCCTCAGTAACAATTCTGTCTGTCCCTGAGTAACAATTCTGTGTCCCTGAGAAACAATTCTGTGTCTGTCCCTGAGTAAGAATTCTGTGTCTGTCCCTGAGTAACAATTCTGTGGCCCTAAGTAACGGTTCTGTGGCCCTCAGTAACAATTCTGTGTCCCTGAGTAACGTTTCTGTGGCCCTAAGTAACAATTCTGTGGCCTTCAGTAACAATTCTGTGTCTGTCCCTGAGTAACAATTCTGTGGCCCTAAGTAACGGTTCTGTGGCCCTCAGTAACAATTCTGTGTCCCTGAGTAACGTTTCTGTGGCCCTAAGTAACGGTTCTGTGGCCCTCAGTAACAATTCTGTGTCCCTGAGTAACAATTCTGTGTCTGTCCCTGAGTAACAATTCTGTGGCCCTAAGTAACGGTTCTGTGGCCCTCAGTAACAATTCTGTGTCCCTGAGTAACAATTCTGTGGCCCTAAGTAACAGTTCTGTGGCCCTCAGTAACAATTCTGTGTCCCTCAGTAACAATTCTGTGTCTGTCCCTGAGTAACAATTCTGTGGCCCTAAGTAACGGTTCTGTGGCCCTCAGTAACAATTCTGTGTCCCTGAGTAACGTTTCTGTGGCCCTAAGTAACAATTCTGTGGCCCTCAGTAACAATTCTGTGTCTGTCCCTGAGTAACAATTCTGTGGCCCTAAGTAACGGTTCTGTGGCCCTCAGTAACAATTCTGTTTCCCTGAGTAACGTTTCTGTGGCCCTAAGTAACGGTTCTGTGGCCCTCAGTAACAATTCTGTGTCCCTGAGTAATGTTTCTGTGGCCCTAAGTAACAATTCTGTGGCCCTCAGTAACAATTCTGTGTCTGTCCCTGAGTAACAATTCTGTGGCCCTAACTAACATTTCTGTGGCCCTAAGTAACAGTTCTGTGGCCCTCAGTAACAATTCTGTGGCCCTGAGTAACGTTTCTGTGGCCCTAAGTAACAATTCTGTGGCCCTCAGTAACAATTCTGTCTGTCCCTGAGTAACAATTCTGTGGCCCTAACTAGCGTTTCTGTGGCCCTAAGTAACGATTCTGTGGCCCTCACTAACAATTCTGTGTCCCTGAGTAATGTTTCTCTGTCCCTAAGTAACGTTTCTCTGTCCCTAAGTAACGTTTCTCTGTCCCCAAGTAACGTTTCTCTGTCCCCAAGTAACGTTTCTGTGGCCCTAACTCTGTCCCTAATACAGAGCGGTCTGCCTCTCTTGAATGACTGGAGGCAAATGAAGAATTCTAAAATGGCCGCCATTTATAGCTCGACCATTACACAGTGCTGGCTGGCTGGCTGCTGATTGGCTAATGCGATCACATGTCATTAAGGAATGCATTATGGGTCAGCGCGCCTTGTCTGCGCGCCTTCCCAGACATCCCCGCTCCGTCGCCGCACATGTCCGCCGCCATTTTAGGAAAAATTTTGATTCGCGCGTCCGAAGTAGGCTATTTTTCGGATTCGGCGCGAATCAAAAATTTTCCAATATTCGAAACGAATTCCACTTCGCCTACTTCGATTCGCTCATCTCTAATAACAGACTATGGTAGATGCTCAAAGCAAAGATCACTTGGTACTGTTGTGTAAAGGTGTCTGCATGCAGTACCTCTAGAGTGTTGCCAGAAAGAGGTTCGGTCATCTGCCAGCTCACCAATCCCATGGATAACACGGTGTTCTAGGAACAGGGTTCTTGCTCAGACTCTTGGCTGTTTGCAAGGTAGTGCAGAGTTATAGTCTGACAGCCTGTCAGCACGACAAGCAGAGATGACTGGCTGAAAACTGGATAGTGACAGTCCCAATGCAGAGAAGCTGATGAGATCACGGTGTGGCAATCGGCACCACCGCTATGCTGAACTGATATGCAGAGTCCCGCAGTAGTAGCCAGCAATCTATCTCTGGAGGAGAATAGCAGTCCCCCCTGTGTTCAGTTCTGAATCCTGCACCAAGAGAGCTACACAGACCCTTGCTTTAGAATATACAGTGGGGCAAAAAAGTATTTAGTCAGCCACCAATTGTGCAAGTTCTCCCACTTAAGAAGATGAGAGAGGCCTGTAATTGGCATCATAGGTAGACCTCAACTATGAGAGACAAAATGAGAAAAAAATCCAGACAATCACATTGGCTGATTTGGAAAGAATTTATTTGCAAATTATGGTGGAAAATAAGTATTTGGTCAATATCAAAAGTTCATCTCAATACTTTGTTATATATCCTTTGTTGGCAATGACAGAGGTCAAATGTTTCCTGTAAGTCTTCACAAGGTTGGCACACACTGGTGCTGGTATGTTGGCCCATTCCTCCATGCAGATCTCCTCTAGAGCAGTGATGTTTTGGGGCTGTCGCTGGGCAACACGGACTTTCAACTCCCTCCAAAGGTTTTCTATGGGGTTGAGATCTGGAGACTGGCTAGGCCACTCCAGGACCTTGAAATGCTTCTTACGAAGCCACTCCTTTGTTGCCCGGGCGGTATGTTTGGGATCATTGTCATGTTAGAAGACCCAGCCACGTTTCCTCTTCAATGCCCTTGCTGATGGAAGGAGGTTTGCAGTCAAAATCTCACGATACATGGCCCCATTCATTCTGTCCTGTATATGGATCAGTCGTCCTGGTCCCTTTGTGGAGAAACAGCCCCAAAGCATGATGTCGCCACCCCCATGCTTCACAGTAGGTATGGTGTTCTTTGGATGCAACTCAGCATTCTCTCTCCTCCAAACACGACGAGTTGTGTTTCTACCAAACAGTTCTATTTTGGTTTCATCTGACCATATGACATTCTCCCAATCCTCTTCTGGATCATCCAAATGCTCTCTAGCAAACTTCAGACGGGCCCGGACATGTACTGGCTTAAGCAGGGGGACACGTCTGGCACTGCAGGATCTGAGTCCCTGGCAGCGTAGTGTGTTAGTGATGGTAGCCTTTGTTACATTGGTCCCAGCTCTCTGCAGGTCATTCACTAGGTCCCCCCGTGTGGTCCTGGGATTTTTGCTCACAGTTCTTGTGATCATTTTGACCCCACGGGGTGATATCTTGCGTGGAGCCCCAGATCGAGGGGGATTATCAGTGGTCTTGTTTGTCTTCCATTTTCTAATTATTGCTCCCACAGATGATTTGTTCACACCAAGCTGCTTGCCTATTGCAGATTCAGTCTTCCCAGCCTGGTGCAGGTCTACAATTTTGTTTCTGGTGTCCTTCGACAGCTCTTTGGTCTTCACCATAGTGGAGTTTGGAGTGTGACTGTTTGAGGTTGTGGACAGGCGTCTTTTATACTGATAACAAGTTCAAACAGGTGCCATTGATACAGGTAATGAGTGCAGGACAGAGGAGCCTCTTAAAGAAGAAGGTACAGGTCTGTGAGAGCCAGAAATCTTGCTTGTTTGTAGGTGACCAAATACTTATTTTCCACCATAATTTGCAAATAAATTCTTTACAAATCAGCCAATGTGATTGTCTGGATTTTTTTTCTCATTTTGTCTCTCATAGTTGAGGTCTACCTATGATGCCAATTACAGGCCTCTCTCATCTTTTTAAATGGGAGAACTGTAGCAATCCCAGTATTGGGCACTAAAGGGAAAAGGATTTAATATAGTCTCATCTGTAAATGTCCCTGAATGGCATAATGATATAGCCGGAACCTGGCTACAATTATAACACCTGGTGATCCTGCAATGAAAGTACTTGTTCAGGCACTTCCTGTTATAGGGTGACAATGCTTTGTGCTGATCTCCTAGTTGCTCTCCTAGGTTGTCACCTTGTTATAAAGTCTTCAGACAGAGACTACACAAGCTTGCACATATTGCATGGTTACTTTTGGCCATTGTCACTATCTGGAAGTCAATCCAAAGCAATGGTGTGCAGCAGATGTTGGAGTGTGTGTACACTCATCAGCTGCTTTACTAGGCACACCTGTTCAATTGCTTGTTTACAGAGATTGGTCCGAAAAAGAGAAAATATCCAGTGAGTAGCAGCTGTGTGGATGAAAATGCCTTGTTGATGTCAGAGGTCAGAGGAGAATGGGCAAACTGGTTGCTGCGACATTCAGATGGTAGGGTCAGAATTTGGTATAAACAACATGAAAGCATGGATCCATCCTGCCTTGTATCAATGGTTCAGGCTGGCGGTGGTGTGATGGTGTGGGAGATATTTTCTTGGCACTACCAAGGTGTACCTAATAAAGTGGCTGGTGAGTGTATGTGGACAGGAAGCATCTGAAAAGAGTTGGAGGAGATCAGCAGCGCTGAAATTAAAAAAAAAAAAAGTGATGACAGTATCTTTCAAATAAACATGCTTGTTATGAGTGTGTTATTCACATAGTATTGGCATTCTTCCTGGAATATACTCTTTAATCTGTTGCCGCCCATCCACTGTTCTGCCGGCGGGTGGCACAAGTAGACTGGATGATATACATGTACAACATCAAGCCTGCTCTGAGTTAGGGGCGTGCAGCGTGCCGCTCCTGTTTACGGTCCTGATTACTGTTAGTGGAAACCAGGTGTCATGTGATCACTATGATTGGTCATGCAATCACATAATCCCAATGTAAACAAACTGTTCTGATTTGGTTTCCATTCATGAAAAGTTTGCTTACAGTTGTGATCTATGATAGGCCCACGGCAGTCACATGGTACCTGGCTTTCCGTACCATGTGATTAGCTGTAGCCAATCACAAATCACAACCATAAGCGAGCTGTTCTTTGTCCAAAAAACTGTGACAAAAAAATTATAACTTCAAAAAAATTGGCATGCAACTTACTAAATACCTCAGATTGTCTGCTTGCCAAAAAGGGGTCATTTGGGGGATATTTGTACAGTCCTGGCCTTTTAGGGCTTCAAGAAATGAGATTGGCCGTCAGTACATCAGAACTGACCAATTCTCAAATATATACCATGGTTTCTAGACACTATAACTTTCACACAAACCAATTAATATACACTTATTGGGATTCTTTTTTTTACCAAAGACATGCAGCAGAATACATTTTAGCCTAAATGTATGAAGAAATGTTATTTTTTAATTTTCTACAGGATATGTTTTTTTTAACAGAAAGTAGAAAATGTTTTGCATTTTTTCATTTATATAATACAAAATAAAACACCCAGTGGTGATCAAATACCCCCAAAGGAAAGCTCAAATGGTGTGAAAAAAATGATGTACGTAAATTTCATTTGGGTACAGTGCTGCATGATCGCTGAATCACCAGGTAAATTAGCAGTATTGAATAGCAAACAAATGCCCTGGTTGTGAAGGGAGTAAAACTTTTTGGAGGACAAGCAGTTAAACTAAAGCAAAAGGCTAAACCATTTTTTTTCTTTTTGGATAAACCAAGGGAAGATTATAACTCCTGTCAGTTTTTTTTAATCTTTTCTTTTTGCCATCTGTGTCCCATTGGGGAGATTTCCCTTCATTTCATGTCCAATAGCTGCAACAGGAAGTAAGAGGAAATTCCTTCAAAGTGAGGAAATCTTTAGTTGTCACCATAACTAGTGTCCCCATTAGAAGATTATTATTATTATTATACAGGATTTATATAGCGCCCAGGGGAGGACTGACCATTTGGAAACTCGGGCGCTGCCCGAGGACCCGGGGTCAGTAGGAGGCCCCATGAGATGCCCCTGGTACCTTTTTCATAGGCTTTTTTTGAGTTTGGGCAAGGACACAGGGGCCCCATGATTCCCTATTGCCCCATGAGTTCTCAGTCCGCCCCTGATGGCGCCGAACATTTGCTCAGTGCTTTACATTATGGTGGAAACAAGAGATCCCTGTGCTCAAATCCCAACAGCTAGTGCATGCATTTATCCATCAGGTGCTAAAGGGGTGTAACCACATATTAACACTAGAAATTCTGAAGGGCCCTCTGCACACTGGTATATACCCTTTCAAGCAGACTATGCAAGAAATAGGGATATTTAGTTCTCACATATTGCAATACATGTTCAAGCTGGCCAACTGCGTCAAAGTAATCCCTCTATAGTCTGCTTGAAAGGGTATATACCAGTGTGCAGAGGGCCCTTCAGAATTTCTAGTGTTAATATGTGGTTACACCCCTTTAGCACCTGATGGATAAATGCATGCACTAGCTGTTGGGATTTGAGCACAGGGATCTCTTGTTTGTTGTATTGTTGGATCAGTAGCCAGACCTGAACCTTGTAGCTCTCCCCATTGTGTCTTTTCCCCTATGCTTGCATTGTGTCCACAGTAGCATTGCGTAGGCAGGGCAGAGTAGGACTGGCCATAGAGGGATGACTTTGACGCAGTTGGCCAGCTTAAGCATGTATTGCAATATGTGAGAACTAAATATCCCTATTTATTGCATAGTCTGCTTGAAAGGGTATATACCAGTGTGCAGAGGGCCCTTCAGAATTTCTTACATTATGGTGGGAGACAGTACACGAGACAGTATAGTAACAATACAAATTCAATACAAGAGGGATTCGAGGGGCCTGCTCCTTGGAGCTTACAATCTAGGAGATCTAATCTTTATTACTGTTCTAGGGGCAGCCCAAAATTTTGGACTTTCTTTCACTTTTGGTAATGACTGTAAACATAATAAAAGGGTGAATCTCCCTAACTGGGGCACAGACAGCAATAAAAACCTGACAGGTGTTCTAATCCATCTCTACTCTATCCAAAACTAAAAAAAAAAAAGTTTTGCCTGTAGGTATACTTTAAGCACATAGAAATAATTTGCCCGTCTCCATGACTATCCTTAAATGTAGACTAAATCCCTCATCCTCTGGATTTGTGATGGAAGTGATGACATGTAGATATCTTCTGTTTTGAGAAGGCTCTGCGGTAGATCACAGTATCACATTTTGTCAGAAAAAGTGAGGAAAGTTGAAGTCACACCATAATGTCTGGGGATTACTTACAAGTGACACTTGGCCGAAGTGATGGGTGCGGCAGCTGTTCCTGAGCAATGAGTTGTTTGTACAATTGCTCCATGTCTAATTCTCTGGGCCCTGTTAGGAGTGGATCCTGTGTATGTTTCATGTCCACACAAGGCTAATCTCTCTGACCGATAGACAGGTCATCAGTAGAATCTCCCAGCTTTGCTCCCCTGACCTCTAAGCTAAAATCCTTCTTGTAAATTATATTAGTAGCCCATTTCAGATGATCTTCAAAAGGCCATAGCATTCCTAAGAAATCGTCCTTACAGCAAACCTTGTAATTATGCTTGACGGGACCCCATAGCTAAGACAAGAAGTGGCCAATTGCCCAGGAGAGAATCATGACCAAGTGGCCCGTTCATTGTAAGGACAGACTTCAGTTGCATGAACAAAGTACACCATGTAAAGTGTGCTTGGTAAGCTCACTGGTACACACCATTCCACAAGTACCAGCATCTGCTTCCTTGCACTCGGCACATCTCAAAACCGCAAAGGATGTCAGTTCTAAAGGACTCTGGCACTGAAGAGGTAGCAAATAGGGGTATGATGTCAGCAGAGGTCACTGGCTGTGGTTCCTGCTCTGACTGATGTCAGAATGGTGAAGTGTCCCCATTCAGGACCATCAACCCAACCTATATTGGCCCAGGAGGGTAAATATCCTTCTGGCCCCCAGCACAGTCCTCCCCTGCCACCACCTTGCTAATCTCCATCTCATGGGATGATGAGGTTTAGGTTCGCTGTTACTATGAGCCCAAGGCAAACCCTGCATGTTCAGGCTTCATGGTCCTGGAGCATTTGTGGCTTTCTAACCATAATGCACTGCCTGGCCTTTGTAGGCATGTCATCTCATACTTGCATAGTAAATTAGTGTTTAACAAAGCACCCCATATGTATTCCCCCTATTGCCATATCAACCATTAATTTTAGGAAAAACCCTGTATTAAAATAAAATCTCAGGAAGGTAAAGAGAGGCAGGCTGAGAGGAAGATGTTCTGGACATGTAGGGGACGAGAAGGTTCTGAAGCAGCTGCACCAATTATAGGCAGGGCATGTCTACCTTTTTTATCTTAGGCTGGCCATGCTATACAGCCCAACATTTACTGGGGTAGCTGAGTGGCTGGCAGAGTCTTTTATTTTCTTCCTTCTCCCAAGTTGTCCGCAAGTGCTGCTAATGTGCCCGCTTTCTCCTCTTCTGTCAATTCTGCCATAACCCTTCAAACTGGCACTAAGGAGTCAGCGGAATTATTTGACACAGGATCACACTCTCTTATCTCCATACTCACAACACTCTACAGGAAATGCCCTACTAAAATGCACTAATGACTAACTGCTAAAACTGATGGCCGCTACTCCATACTCATGCTATTAGACCTTTTTGCTGCCTTTGATACCGTTGACCACTGCTCTTTCCTGGTTCTTCTCCTACCTATCATAGTGTTCCTTCAGTGTTGCCTACAACTTTATTCCTCTGAATAACTTCACTTCCTTTTTCTGTAGGGGTCCCCCAAGACTCTGTCTTTGGATCTTTTTATTCTCTGTCTACACTCTATCTACACCTCCTCTCTTGGTCACTTGATAACCTCCAACATTTCCAATACAATTTCTATGGTTTAATCACCCAAATCTATCTCTCTGCTCCTCGTCTCACCCTTTCAGTCTCGTCTTGCATGATTAACATGCTAACTCCCGTATCAGTATGGATGTTGCATCACTTCCTAAAACTAAATCTTTCTAAAACTGATCTCATAATAACTCCATGGTGTCTTTCCCAGCTTTATCTTCAAGATCAGTAATACAACTCTCAGTCCCTCCACTAATGCCAGGGTATTAGGCTCAGTCCTGGACTCTAACCTGTCTCTTCAGTGTTCCAATTGCAATTACTGTTCAAATCTTGTATACTTCACCTCTGTAACATTTCCATAATGTTCCCCTTCTTAATCAATGAAACCCAGCTACTCATTCACTCCCTTGTTATCTCTTGACTTGAATATTCCTGATCATTGGCCTACCTCTACTCATCCACCTTACCATCTACCACTCCTGTACGACAATCCCTCCACTGGCTTCTGCTCACCCAACATATAAAATTCAGAATACTAACAATATTCAACATACAAAGCCATATACAACTCCACTCCTCCCAAAACGTCCCTGGAAATTCCTGCACCTATCTCCAGTTGTTGGAGCCATACAAATCCTGTATAATAATAATAACAATGTGGATAAGTTACATCTTTGATTGGAGACTGGAGACATACTGCAGTAGAGAAATCCCTACTATTATCTCTTTACAAATCAATATTCCCAGTCCCACTACAGGCTACTGGGGTCCTCGGTCCACATGTTTATTTCCAAATGTTTTCGGAATATGCGGGAAGAAAATGAAAACGTATTTTTTTTTTTACACAAAGTTGTCCATTTATAAGAAATTTCTAACACATAGCATGTAAATACCACAAAATACACCCCAAAATACAGTGAGGAACAGAAGTATTTGAACACCCTGCAATTTTGCAAGTTCTCCCACTTAGAAATCATGGAGGGGTCTGAAATTCACATTGTAGGTGCATTCCCACTGAGAGACAGAATTAAAAAAAAAATTCAGGAAAACACATTGTATGATTTTTAAAGAATTTATTTGTCTTGCACTGCTGAACATAAGCATTTGAACACCTGAGAAAATCAGTGTTAATATTTAGTACAGAAGCCTTTGTTTGCAATTACAGAGGTCAAATGTTTCCTGTAGTTCTTGACCAGGTTTGCACACACTGCAACAGGGATTTTGGCCCACTCCTCCACTCAGATCTCCTCTAGATCTGTCAGGTTTCGGGGCTGTCGATGAGCAACACGGAGTTTCAGCTCCCTCCAAAGATGTTCTACTGGATTTAGGTCTGGAGACTGGCTAGGCCAGTCCAGAACCTTGATATGCTTCTTACGGAGCCACTCCTTGGTTATCCTGGTTGTGTGCTTCGGGTCGTTGTCATGTTGGAAGACCCAGCCACGACCCATCTTCAATGCTCTGACTGAGGGAAGGAGGTTGTTGCTCAAAATCTCACAATAAATGGCCATATTCATCCTCTCCTTAATACAATGCAGTCGTCTTGTCCCCTTCGCAGAAAAGCACCCCCAAAGCATGATGTTACCACCCCCATGCTTCACAGTAGGGATGGTGTTCTTGGGATGAAATCATCCTTCTTTTTCCTCCAAACACGACGAGTGAAGTTTAGACCAAAAAGTTCTACTTTGGTCTCATCTGACCACATGACTTTCTCCCATGCCTCCTCTGGATCATCCAGATGGTCATTGGCAAACTTTAGACGGGCCTGGACATGTGATGACTTGAGCAGGGGAACCTTCCGTGCAATGCATGATTTGAAACCATGACGGCGTAGTGTTCTACCGACAGTGACCTTTGAAACTGTGGTCTCAGCTTTCTTCATGTCATTGACCAGCACCTCCCTTGTAGTTCTGGGCTGATTCCTCACCTTTCTTATCATCAGTGATACTTCACGAGGTGAGATCTTGCATGGAGCCCCAGTCCAAGAGAGACTGACAGTCGTCTTTAGCCTCTTCCATTTTCTAACAATTGCTCCAACAGTTGATCTATTTTCACCAAGCTGCTTGGTAATTGCCCCGTAGCCCTTTCCAGCCTTCTGGAGGTCCACAATTTTGTCTCTGGTGTCTTTTGACAGCTCTTTGGTCTTCCCCATGGTAGTAGTTGGCGTCTGACTGACTGTGGGGTGGACAGGTGTCTTTAAATAGCTCAGACGGGTGCTACTAAGTTAGATTAATGAGTGGAGTAGAGGTGGACTTTTTTAAGGCACAGTAACAGGTGTTTGAGAGCCAGAATTCTTGCTGTTTCTTAGGTGTTCAAATACTTATGTTCAGCAGTGCAAAACAAATAAATTCTTTAAAAATCATACAATGTGATTTAATGAATTTTTTTTCTACTTCTGTCTCTGAGTGGGAATACACTTAAAATGTGAATTTCAGACCCCTCCATGATTTCTAAGTGGGAGAACTTGCAAAATCGCAGGGTGTTCAAATACTTCTGTTCCTCAATGTATGTAAGACCCCTGTGTTATTTTGAATCCTACTACTACAAAAGCAAGGCAGAAGATCAGTGCAAAAAACGTGGTCAATTAACAAGCCGAGGTCAGTTCAGATGGCAAGCACAGGCATCGTCAATAAACAGGCCAGGGTCATTTCCAGAGCAGGCAGAGATATGGTCAGTTAAGGGGACAGGCAGAGACATGGTCGAATAACAGGCCAGGGTCAGTTCCAGAACAGGCAGAGGTATGGTCAGTTTAGGTAGCAGGCAGTGGCGTTGTCAAATAACAAGCTAGGGTCATTTCAGGGACAGGCAGAGGCATGAGGAGTGAATGGAAGAAAATTCAGAATTACGTTTACCATACTTCACTAACATTGTACAGAAGTATGGTAACGGCGGAAACAGTAACCTATGCAGAGGCCTGGTTGGGAAGGACACTGAGGACAAAAGCTGGTGTCTCGTCTAACTCCTCTTCTGGAGCACACCCAACATTTTTTTTTACGTCTTTGACCTCTTTCTCTGCGAGGGACTTTTTCGGGAAAATGCTGTTCGTGGAGTCTACTCACTGCATCTGAGTGAACACTTTCTGAGGGCCTCCAGGGTACAAAAGGGCAGTGACAATTTCCTCCTGATAGCAAAGAAAGGACATGGGTGTCTCGGTGGATTTCTTGTAGATTATATAAGTGTTATAAATGGCCAAATTAATAAAATAATAATTAAAAAAATAAATGGAGACTACTTTATACCAATGGTGGGTTCCTCTTACAGCAAGGTAGGGCTGGATCATCTGATCATTGATTCAACTCCCACCATGAACAAATTATAATCATGGACACTGGTTTTTGGTCATTTCTTCTGGTGATTTGCACATGGGTTTCATTATGAATCGATGAGGGCATGTAGATGTCTCGTTTGTCCCTACACTTCAAAGCCAATATCTCTTCATTTCACAAAGTCACTGACTCCCCTCACTGTAGTCTTGTGCTCACCAGCCTTTGCGGGAAGCCCTTCCTATTAGCTCTCACGGTGCCACATGATAGTGTTCTCCTTTGGTGAAGATTGCGGAAAAGGGGCAAGCTGGTGTAAAAATTATCAGCATATAGATGATAACCCTTTTCAAAGAATGGAAACACAAGCTCCCAAACAACTTTTCCACTTGCTCCAATGTAATCTGGGCATTCAGGGGGATGCAGTTGGCTGTCCTTTCCTTCGTAAACGAAGAAAACGTACACATACCCTGTGGCTCTGTTGCATAATTTATAGAATTTAACCCCATATCGGGCCCTTTTGCTGGGGATAAACTGCTTGAGACTTAACCTGCCAGTGAAGGGGACAAGCGACTCATCCACGCAGATATGTTTGTCCAGGACAAATAATTTATCAGAGAAAAAATTAAGGAGTGGCCGAATTTTATATAGTTTATCATATTCTGGGTCATTTTGGGGAAGGCACTGGGTGTTATCGTTGTAGTGCAGGAACCTCATGATCATTTGATATCTTGTTCTGGACATGACTGATGAGAAAATTGGCATGTGATGGATTGGTTGGGTAGACCAGTAGGAGTGTAAGTGATTTTTTTTTTTGTGAGTCCCATATTAAATGTGAGGCCCAAAAATGTTCTAAATTCCTCCACTGTCAACTGCTTCCATTCATAGGGATGGGCATAACATGAATCTGGGTTGGTGGCTATGAATTGTTGGGCATAGAGGTTGCACTGGTCCACAATTGAATTTAGAAAGTCATTGGTAAAAATTAAATTAAAAAAATCAATAGGGGCAAGATTTTCTGTGTTCACCTGGACTCCTGGCTGGGCAGTAAAATGGGGGATGTTAGCTGCTCCAGAGTTAGAGGGAAGCCAAAGGGGTTTTGAAGGGCATATGGAAGAGCGTCATGGGTCCTAACCCTTTGGGGCTGAGGTGACACCTGACTAGGACCCGGTCTTTCTTGAGGTTCTCCATTTCTGGTGGAAGCCACTGCTCTGCTAGTGGATGACACTGCGCTACTTGTGGTAGCCTGCTCCTCACCAGAACGCCTTCGTTTTGATGGGCACACTTTCCTCCTCTGATGATTCTGTAGCAGATCCACTGCTCCATGGGCTCATAATCTAAATCAGAACCACGCTCATAATCCAAATCAGAATCAGGCTTGGAGAGCTCTCATCGGTCATGATTAAGATTTGGTAGGCCTCCTCACAAGAAAATAATTTTTTGGACATATTGGGACAGTTGAGGCTGCACTGCTGGGTGCTGATGAGGCTGCACTTGTGGGTGCTGATGGGGGTGCACTGCTGGGTCCTGACGAGGGTGTGCTGATTGGGATGCACTGATGAGGGTGCACTGACGGGTGCTGATGAGGCTGCACTTGGTGCTGATAGGGGTGCACTGCTGGGCGCTGATGAGGGTATGCTGTTGGGAGTGCACTGATGGGTGCTGATGAGGCTGCACTAATGCGCACTGATATGCAATAATGCACTGCACTGAGGCTGCACTGATAAACTGCCACTGATGTGCTCTGATGGGTGCTAATGAGGATCCACTGATAGGGTGGTATTGATGTGTATGAATAAGTGGCACTGATGAGCACTGATAAGCTGCAGTGATGAAGCAGCACTGGTGGACACTGATGAGCCCTCACTAATGGGCACTGATGAGCACTGATGAGCCCTTGCTGATGGGCACTGATGAGCACTGATGAGCCCTTGCTGATGGGCATTGATAAGCACCGATATGCACAGGTGAGCACTGATGAGCACTGATATGCACAGGTGAGCACTGATGAGCACTGATATGCACAGCTTGGCACTGATGAGCACTGATGGGCACTCACTGGTGGGCACTGATGAGCACAAATGGGTACTGATAGGCACTGATGAGCAGATGTGCACTGATGTGCACTCACTGGCGGACACTGATGAGCACAGATGGGCACTCACTGGTGGGCACTGATGAGCACAGATGGGCACTGACAGGCACCGATGAGCACATACAGGCACTGATGAGCACAGATGGGCACTGACTGGCACCGATAAGCATTGATGGGCACTGATGTGCACTCACTGGCGGGTACTGATGAGCACTGGTGGGCACTGATATGCACAGATGGGCACTGACAGGCACTAATGGGCACTGACTGGCACCGATGAGCACTGATGTGCACTCACTGGCGGGTACTGATGAGCACAGATGGGCACTCAGGGCACTGACATGCACAGATGGGCACTGACAGGCATCGATGGGCACTGACAGGCACAGATGAGCACTCACTGGTGGGCACCGAGGAGCACAGATGGGCACTGAGTGGGCACCGAGAAGCACTGACGGGCACTGATATACACACTGGTGGGCACTGATGAGCACAGATGGGCACTGTAGATCACAGATGGGCACTGATGAGCACAGATGGGCACTCACAGGCACAGATGAGCACTCACTGGTGGGCACCAACGAGCACAGATGGGCACTGAGAAGCACTGACTGGCACTGATATACACACTGGCGGGCACTGATGAGCACAGATGGGCACTGTAGATCACAGATGGGCACTGATGAGCACAGATGGGCACTGTAGAGCACAGATGGGCACTGTAGAGCACAGATGGGCACTGATGAGCACAGATGGCCACTGTAGATCACAGATGGGCACTGTAGATCAGAGATAGGGGATAGAGCACTGTAGATTAGAGATAGGGCACTGCAGATCACACTCACAGTTGTAGGAACCAATTCTCTCTCCTTTCCTCACACTCGGTATTGGTGTGAGGAAAGGAGAGAAAAAACCCGGCCATGACCCTGCTGTGTTTACATTTGTGATCGCTCTGTCCAATAACGAGCAATCACAAATGTAAATAGCCCCTGTAAGTGGCTGTTCACCCCCCTCTTCCTGATGTGCTGTGTTCCGAGATACACAGCCATCACTGACAGTTCCCGATGCGCGCGAGAAGCGTAATCACGGGAGGACGTCATATGACGCCCTCCCAGAACTGGCCGGCCGCGGTGTAACCGTCATTTGGCTATCCGTGGTCGGCAAGAAGTTAAATAAATAATTTTGTTTATCACATTCACTATGTAAGAATGACTCATTTTCGGAATTTATTTCATATCTTTGGATTTGTTTCACATATTTATTGTTCCAAATCGATTCATATTTTCGGAAGTTATTTTTGAAGATTGGCTATGTTAATTCGTTATTTTACGAGGTTACTTATGCACTCTGAGTCATCCCTGCTAGTCCATCCCACAAAGAGAAATGGAATGAGATGATTGGATGATATTGAGTAGAGTAACAAAAGTAACAAATGGAAAAAAATTAATTTGGATTCATTCATTATATTATGATTCAATGATTCTTACGGATCCAACCCAATCCATCCAACCCAAACACAATAATTAGGAATCATCATCTCATTTAACTTTTATACCTTACTGTATTTATTGCAATATGTTTCCATTTCAAATATAGTAAATTTTTTATAGTAATGAAAAATGTTAATGCACAATAAAAACAAAATGGATCCAAATCAATTTGGATCATTCATTGCGTTGTTACTTTATTTCAGGTGTTAATTAATTTGTTGCTTCATTATAATTTTTTTTGGATTCGTTGAAATTCGCTACTATTGTTATTCGGAGATTTGGATCTCCGAATAATAAAATCTTAGTCCAAATTTCAATTCGTAACAAAACGAATCGCACATGTCTAAAAGGGACTGTCCTTTTAATTGCCAGCTATACACATTGCTCAGTCCAGTCACAATTTAGAATCTTTTGTTGTGGTTTTGAGAATTTTTTTTAACATCCCAAACTTTGTATGGAAGAATGTCTTTTCCTACTGACTGGACACTTTTCCCATGCCATGAAGGAAGCATTGCTTAACAGTTGTACAAACAATAACACTTGAGGTCCGGCTATCACTTGTAATCTACACCCTGCACAAAGGACAGCAGCCGCATTTACTGGAGATTATAAAACACTCAGGGCAGTAAAAAGAGCCCCATCCCTTCAGTTATTAAGCAATACAGGCAGACATAGACTAATGTTCTCAGCCAGATAAAATGTTCAAAGTCAGTCAGGTAGTTGGACAAGCTACACCCATTCTCCAGCCCTTATCTTGCTGATGGCAGCTTTTACAGACCCCCCCATCAGAATCTGGTGCTGGGACATTTGTCATTTTTGTGGCACTGCTGTCTGAGTTACGCAAAACACAATGAAATAGTATTTTTAATGGCAAATTCAATCTTCTAATCTTATGCCCACATGTACCTCTGATTATTCAGATTGTAGATGTTGCCACCAGTGTTCCTTATTCAGTTTTCCTCATTGTAGAATAATCAAATAAAGCGGATGATACATCAGTAGAATTTAGTTTGAACATTTGTTGAGAACTTTTGAAAAATAGTTTGTCAGAACATTGAATCTTGCCATCATTGAGTCAACTAATGTCATTGCACAGTGGCTAAATGGTTAGCACTTCCACCTGGCAGTACTAGGGTTGTTAGTTTGAATCCCAACCACGGCACCACCTGCCTGGAGTTTGTATGTTCTCCCTGTGCCTGTGTGGGTTTTCTCCCACACTCCAAAGACATGCTGGTAGGCAGGGGCGGACTGACAGCTCATGGGCCCCCCGGGCAATAGGGGATCATGGGGCCCCTGTGTCCTTGCCCAAACTCAAAAAAGCCTATGAAAAAGGTACCAGGGGCATCTCATGGGGCCACAATTAGTAAAAAATAGGTTTAGAGGTTCAAATATAGATTATTGTATCACCCTATATATGGCTTCTATCCAGTAGCCAAAAAACATGCAGACCAAAAAAGAGATTTGTGAAAAGAGATTCACAAGAAAGCGGCTACATTATGGACAGAATGCGATATATATCCAGACCGGTCTTGGTGTGATTTTAATGGTTTTACGTCTGTGTGTATTGTCTCATACTGAGGTGATGGTAAACCAGGGCGATTGCCCGATTGTCAATCATTAATGTGTAATAAAGCATAATTTTTGGAAATTTTTCTGAGTATCGCATTCTGTCCATAATGTAGCCGCTTTCTTGTGAATCTCTTTTCACAAATCTCTTTTTTGGTCTGCATGTTTTTTGGCAGTGCCCGAGTTTCCAAATGGTCAGTCCGCCCCTGCTGGTAGGTTAATTGGCCCTAGTATGTGTATGTATGAATGTAACTAAGGGACCTTAGGTTGTACACCCTTTGAGGGTTTGGGACTGATGCGAATGTACAATACATGTGTAAATTGACGGAGCTATGCAAGTACCTGAAATAAATAAAAATAAAAAATAAATTTGAAAGCCCTTCCAGACCTGCTACTTGAATGAAATCCCAGTTGTATCACAGGTTTTGTATTTTGCCTGGGGCACACGCATTACAATATGTATGATTTTCTCCCAGACAAAAACTGCATTCACACAATTTTGTTTATCGAAGAAAACAATTTCCATCCTCTTCCTTCTAATTTTATATTCACTGTGGTCCAGTATGATGGTTTATTTGACCCCTCTAACCAATGGTTGCTTAGACCAAAAAAGAATGACAGCTGACTAAAAAAAAGAAAAAAGAATCAAAAGGAACATTCCAAAAATGAAAATTTTGAATATAATTCTGCTAGTGCCGGGCTGGCTTAACTTGGGTTCTTCTCATAAGAGAGATGCATTGATTATGGCCTTGTAGGAGATGAAGATACGGTTTAAGAAGGAGTTATCCTTCAAAGAGTTTGTTATTATTAGCCATAAGTTGGAAGACTCCAATACCATAGTTGATTTGACCAAATCAAACATTATGAAAATTTTAATTTTTGATCATGAATCAACCAGTGTATGGCCAGCTTAACTTAGGTTCCTCACATAAGAGAGATATCTTCATCATGGTCTTGCAAGAGAAGAAGACAGTTTAAGAAGCAGTTAGCCTTTATCATTATTAGACGTCTGTTGTAAGACTCCAATACGATGGTTGATTTGACACCCCCCCCCCCCAGGCAATGCTTGAATTGACCATAAAAGAACAATGGTTCTTTTGATTACTTATTCTTATAAGAGAGACTCCTCAATTATGGACTTGCAGGGGGAGCTAAAGGCATAGGGTCAGAAGGAGTTGGAAGAGAAGTTGGAAGACTTCAACATGATGTTTGATTTGACCCCACTATCCAATGGTTGATCTTACCAAAAAAGAATGATGTTGATTTTACTAAAATATATACTGAATATTATTGAATAATATTGAATTAATGTTTAAAAAATGAAACTTTTTTACCTTAATTCTACTGGTGTATGGCCAGCTTAACTTGGGTTCTTCTCATAAGAGAGACTCTTTCATTATGACCTTGCAGGAGATGCTGAAAACACAGGTTCAGAAGAAGTTAGCCTTCAAACAATTTTCCATTATTAGACTCCACTCATAGACTTGGAGTAAAGGTAGTGTCACCACAGATAACCCCTTGTCCAACAGCTGTTTTCTGTGTCACAAGCTTCTTTATCTTTTTTTTGGAGTGACTCTCCGACCTCAGAAACACATTACCAGCTTTGGGTTTTACTATTAGTCCCAACTTGGAAGACTCCACTCATAGATTTGGAAGTAAAACTTGTGTCACCTCACTTAACCCCTCGTCCAACAGCTGTTTTCTGTGTCACAAACGTCTTGGTCTTTTTTGGAGTGACACTGTCCAGCTTCAGACTCCATTACCAGCCACAAATTTTACTATTAGTCCCAAGCTGAAAGACTCCACTCATAGATGTAGATATAAAGGTGGTGTCACCACAGTTAACCCCTTTGTCCAACAGCTGTTTTCTGTGTCTCAATCTTCTTGGTCTTTTTTGGAGTGACACTTTCCAGCCTCAGAAACCCATTACCAGCCATAGATTTTACTAGCAGGCGGCTAAGTGAAAAGGCAAACAGGTCACTTTGTACAAATAAAGTCAACACTTTGCAAAGATCAAGCGAACATATGCTGTGGAGACAGGGATGTTGATCGAACCAGAAATAAACTTTGACAAGAGCTGATGGGCAAAACAGCACAGGTGGCAGGGTCACTAATAGGTACTCCAATCATATTTACATTTTTTGTGGAATTTAAGCCATTTAAAGGGTTTCATAATAACATTCCTTTAAATGGAGTATCTTCCAGAACCAATATGAGCTATGGACATTTACAACGGTCACACTGACACAAAAGTAATGTATGATGTAGGCCTTTCTAGGGTTCTTGGCACATCTGCCACTACATGTCATGCTGTTTCAGTAGCAGATGTTGGTTTTTATAGGGCTGAGTTACTAGTTTGACACTCAACTCTCCTAATCCTAGTTTGACACCCAACCCTCCTTCTTTCTGAGCATTGACTGGAGGAATAGCAATGAACTTGGATTAGGTCCACTTTTAATTACCAATATGTTTTAGGGGCTGTGCAGGAAATTGTTTTCAAACAAAAGTAGAATGGGCAATTTCAATACACACATTTTAATGAGTTATGTGTTATTCTAAGCTGAACTAAGCCTCTTTTACTGTCTCCTTTGATTCTCTGTCTTCACTTTGGCTTGATTATGGTGCCACCATAATAAATAATTTTCATACTTCCCTGCGTGCAGTTCTGTCCAGGGGCTGCTGTGACCTGCACTGATCTGGCACTTTAAAGGAGAAGTTCAGCTAGAAGAGCTTTGCAGTTCATTGTGCACTCCTGTGACCTGTTTTCAACCAAGAGCGGGCTAAGGTCTGCTGTCGGCTGTCACTCAGCCAGTCCAGGCTGGAGAAAGATCCCAACCATATGGTCGGGATCCACCCAGGAACCTGGACCAGAACCTGGCTCAAACTCTCAGCGAGCTGCTGAGATACTGAGCCAGTTGCTCCCCACCCCTCTACAGTCTAGCGCTCCAGTGAGCTCTAGGGGGGCAGAGCAGAGAGTGACATTCACCGCTCTCAGCTCAGAGCGGCAGGGAGAACTGAGCGATCATTGGTGTCTGATTGCTCAGTTCTCACTCTTAGAGCCAGCAGGGGATAGATGAAGCATCATATCGATGCTGCATCCACATAGGTAAGTATGATTTAAAAAAAAACCC
This sequence comes from Staurois parvus, assembly GCF_062004578.1. NCBI lineage: Eukaryota > Metazoa > Chordata > Amphibia > Anura > Ranidae > Staurois > Staurois parvus. The sequence goes on along the minus strand of NW_028317983.1, from coordinate 1,703,146 downwards.
CATACATCTCTTTTAAACAAGTCTAAGTAGAAACACTGATAGTAACCAATAAAAAAAGCTCTTAAAATAACTCTGTCGCCCTGTAAAAGAAGAGAATAAAAGTTGAACTCCAGCCTTCCCTTCAGTCTTGCACAGTTGTACCGGTTCCTCTATTGTACTGAAAATGTTTACACTGATCTCACTGCACACTGTTGGCTTCTCACAGTGTGCATTAGAATCTCCAGCAAGTGAGATAGAGCCCATCTCATATTCTGGCTGGAGGATGTCCAGCATCATTTAGTGCTTTCCTCACCAAACTGAATGTCCCTTGTCCACCCCTTTCATTCACTGGATTTAACTGCAGTCATGGAGACTCAGCATCACGTGTAGGCATTACCTAGAGTGATCTTCATGCAAACAGAGTTTGGGTACACCAACTGTTTCAGACTGACATCCACCCATCAAGGCATTTTGATATTTGTGTAACTCCTGATAATAGTAATTCCCTGAACAAGGACCACAATGTATATTAAAAAATAGAGTATTTCTTACATTAGAGTCACTCTTATATCAGAGTTCTCATTAAAGTCCCCCCTTATTTCAGAGTACCCCTTATATCAGAGTTGCCCTTACATCCGGGTCCTCATTACTGCATTCCTTATATCGAGGGCTTCATCAGAGTCCCCTTTAAATCAGGGTCCCCAACCAAGTTCACCTTACATCAGAGTACTCCTTACATGAAAGTTCCTATCAGAGTCCCCCCTTACATCAGAGGTCCCCCTTGCATCAGATTCCCTCCTACATCAGGGTCCCTATCAGATTCCCCTTTACATCACAGTAACCCTTACATCAGAGTTCCCATCAGAGTCCCTGCTTACATCAGTGTACCCCTTGCATCAGAGTCCCCTTTACATCAGGGTCTCAATTAGAGTCCTATCTTGCATCAGAGTCCCCCCTTGCAGCAGAATCCCCCTTTACATCAGGGTTCCCATCAGAGTCCTCCTTAAATCAGAGTATCCTTTAAATCAGAGTCCCCCTTACATCAGGGTCCTCATTAGTGCTCACCCTTAAATCAGGGTCCCTATCAAGAGTCCCTCCCTACATCAGAGTCCCTCTCAGAGTGCCCCGCCACATCAGAATCAGAGACCATAGGCAGCCTGTGCTGGCCTTAACACTCAAATTGTGCACATTGAGGATACACCACAGACCATAGCTGAGGGCAAGATAAAATCTTGTAATCGGCTCAAATGCTGTAGTTTGTATTTTAGTGATTGGGTTTGGATCAACTTTATGTAAGATTAACAACATTCGCCTAACCAATTAAAGCTAAACTCTAGGGAAAATGAAAATTCTCCATTACAGTGGGGCTCCTCCCCTAACTGCAATGGTTACATAGTTAGTCTGGCTGAAAAAAGACAAACGTCCATCCAGTGCAACCATTAAAAAAAAAAAGTTTTAATCCTACACCCACAGTTGATCCAGAGGAAGGAAAAAAACCCAACAAAGCATGATCCAATTTGCTCCTACAGGGAAAAAATGTGTTCCTGATCCCTCAAGAGGCAATCGGATATTCCCTGGATCAACTTTACCTATAAATGTTAGTATCCAGTTATATTCTGTGTATCTAAGAAAGAATCCAGGACTTTTTTTAAAGCAATCCACTGAGCTGGCCAGAACCAACTCTTGAGGGAGTCTATTCCACATTTTCACAGCTCTCATTGTGAAGAAACCTTTCCGTTTTTGGAGACTAAATTTCTTTTCCTCCAGATGTAAAGAGTGCCCCCTTGTCCTCTGTGATGACCTCAGGGTGAATAACTCTACACCGAGTTCACTATAGGAACCACTGATTATACATCCCCCATTAATCTCCTCTTCTCAAGACAGAATACATTCAGTTCCTCTAATCTTTCCTCATAGCTGATCTCCTCCATGCCTCTTATCAGTTTGGTTGCCCTTCTCTGTACTTTCTCCAGTTCCCCAATGTTCTTTTTGTGAATTGGTGCCCAAAACTGAACTGCATATTCCAGATGAGGTCTTACTAATGATTTGTACTGGGGGAAATGATATCTCTCTCTCTGGAGTCTATACCTCTTTTAATACAAGAGAGGATTTTGCTCGCTTTAGAAACCGCAGCTTGGCATTGCATGCCATTATTAAGCTTGTGATCTACCAGAACTCCCAGATCCTTCTCCACCATTGATTCCCCCAGTTGTACCCCCTAGTATGTATGATGCATGCATATTCTTAGCCCCCAAGTGCAGAACCTTACATTTATCAACATTAAATCTCATTTTCCACATTGGTGCCCAATTAAACAGTGCATTGAGGTCGGCTTGTAAGTTAGAGACATCCTGTTAAGGACGTTATTCCACGGCACAGCTTGGTGTCATCTGCAAAGACTAATATGGTATTTTTAATCCCAGACCCTATATTGTTTATAAATATATTAAAAAGTAAGGGTCCCAACACTGAACCTTGGGTTACACCACTGACACCCCTAGACCATTCAGAGTATGAATCATTAACCACTACTTTCTGAATACCATCTTTTAGCCAGTTTTCTATCCATTTATATACAGATTTTCCCAAGCCTGTAGACTTTACCTTACACATTAGGCGTGTGTGGGGAACTGTGTCAAACAGTTTTGCAAAATCCAAGTATACCACGTCCACCGCCATCCCTCTGTCCAAGTATACCCACGTCCACAGCCACCCCTCTGTCCAAGTATACCACGTCCACCACCATCCCTCTGTCCAAGTATGCCACGTCCACCGCCACCCATCTATCCAAGTATACCACGTCCACCGCCACCCCTCTGTCCAAGTATACCACGTTCACCGCCACCCCTCTGTCCAAGTATATCACGTTCACCACCACCCCTCTGTCCAAGTATACCACGTTCACCGTCACCCCTCTGTCCAAGTATGCCACGTCCACCGCCACCCCTCTGTCCAAGTATACCACGTTCACCACCACCCCTCTGTACAAGGTTTTGCTCACCTCCTCATAAAAAGAAATCAGATTTGTTTGACAACTTCTGTCTTTCATGAATCCATGCTGTCTGTTGCTTAAAATATTTTTTTCCAGCAAGAACTCATCTATGTGGTCTTTTATTAAACTCTCCAGAATCTTCCCAACTATAGAAGTTAAACTGACAGGTCTATAATTACTAGGTAAAGATTTTGACCCCTTTTCAAATATAGGCACCACATTGGCCTTATGCCAATCCAGTGCTACTATGCCAGTCATTAAAGAGTCCCTAAAAATTAGAAACTTTTAAATGATAGAGTTCAATTCTTTAGGGCCCCGTGGGTGTATGCCATCCGGTCCAGGTGCTTTATTCACCTTTATTCTGTCTAAATATTTTTGGATCATATCAATAAGCTCCAAGGAGCAGGGCCCTCCTAACCCTCTTGTATTAAACTGTACTGTCTCCCGTTATATTGTAAAGCACTGAGCAAACTGAGCAAACTGTATAATAATAATAATAATAATCTGGGGCTGTGTCAATACCATGCCCATTATGGACAAGAGCTCCCCCATGGTCCTTTGTATTCACAGAGCTGAAGAAGGTATTTAATACATTTGCCTTCTCTTTGTCCTCAGTAACCCACTCTAGATTATTTTGTAAAGGGCCTACATGCTCGGACTGGACCTTATTACTATTATATATTTGAAGAATTTTTTGGGGTTGGTCCTGCTATCTTTTGCAATCAGTCGTTCGTTTTCAATTTTTGCGGCCTTTATTTCCTTTAGCATATTTTGTTATATTCTTTGTAATGTTAAAACAATTATTTTTATACAGGATTCATATAGCGCCAGCAGTTTGCTCAGCGCTTTACAATATAACGTTCCTTCATTATTATATTTAATAAAAATTATTTTCTTATTATTTATAGCTTTTTTAACTTTGGCCGTAAGCCATATAGGTTTGATTTTTAACCTTTTAAACTTGTTGCCCGTGGGAATATATTTTGCAGTGTGTTCACATCCAGTCTTTTTGAAGAACTCCCATTTCTGTGTTGTGTTCATCAATGCCAATATTCCCTCCCAGTCTAAGTCTTGGAGAGCAGCTCTCAGCCTTGGAAAATTAGCTCTCTTATGAACTGTACCATAAAATTGTCCTGTAGTAGGTTTAAACATTTTTGCCCTTTAACTCTTCCTGCAGTACCATTACTCTAGTCAATTTCCGGGAAGTTAAAATCCCCCATTATTATCACTGTCCCAGCCCTTTCGATCTGTGCAAGGAGCTGAGTCTCCACCTCCTCATTAACACTGGGAAGCCTATAAGAAACTCCAATGATTACCTTTGTAGAACGTACCCCCATGAGCAGTTCCACCCATAATGCTTCAGCCTCATCACACTCTCCATCAACTAGGTCCTCTTTCACATTCGCTATGAGATCACTTCTCACATAGAGACAGACACCACCACCTTTCCTATTTACCCTGTCTCTCCGAAAGAGAACATAGCCAGGAATATTAATGGCCCAGTCATGTGAAGAATGAAGCCAAGATTCAGCAATACCAATTAAATCATAGTTCTCTTCATGCACCAAAGCGTCCAACTCACCTATTTTGCTTGGCAGACTTCTGACATTGGTGAACAAACACTTTAATTCATTGACACCTTGTGCACACGTTAAATGCTTGTGTATGACTAGGGTACCAGTAAAAAGTACCTTTACTTACCTCATCCCTCACTCATGCAGGCTCCCTCTATGCTATGCGACTGGCCCTGCAGCCTCTTCTCTAAGACGCCCCAAGGCACTCTGACATCATCAGTACAATGCAGAGCCAATAGCACTGCATTGTACCTAAGGATGCCAAGAGACAGCCCACAAGTTGGAGTGTCTGACAAAACAGCAGATCGCTGGCTGCCAGGGACGTAAGGGATGAGGTAAGTAAAAGTTCTTGTTTTCGGTACCCCAGTCATAATTATTATTATTATTATACAGTATTTATAAAGCGCCAACAGTTTGCTCAGCGCTGTACATTACAAAGGGGGACAGAACATGCGACAGAACAATACCAATACAATGCGATACATGAGGGGATTGAGGGCCTGCTCTTAATAAACATTAGAATAAAGCAAGGTGCAGCGCTAAAATGATATATTAAAACATATGGACGTGTTAGATTCAAACATCCTCATATAAAATACAGTAAAATAACATAAACCAATACCAAGGTGCAAGTAAAAACGTCACCCAATGGTGACTAATAGGTGATTGGGCACTGGACCAAATACAGTCTATAGCGTGAGTAGAAAAGATTGCAAATGATCTTCAAAAATCCAATGGCTGGATCCGTGGGTGAGGTGATGGATGTATAAAGATTGCGCACTCACCAGATACGCAATCCCAATGCGCATTTAGAGTAGATAATCTCAGGACATCAAGGATCCTTATGTGGGTCTGATCAGATCTGGTCAAATGCCCCTCACTGCTTGGTAGTGCTGCCACATTTGGAAATCGCCACTCTCACCACAACAGCCTGCACTGTACGCGGTTCTGGCGCAGCCCCAGTCGATTAAATAGATTGCGTTCGGTAGCAGTGCCGGCCTTCTGAAGTGCGACGTGCCCTTTAGGTACAACGATCTCCGGCGCTCTATTCCACGTGTGTGTGGTGTCCCGATTGGTGCTGAGCTGAGCTCTGGCGGGGCGCCTCCTGCGTGTGCAGCTCAGTGTGTATCTACTCTAACTGCGATTGGGATTGCGTATCTGGTGAGTGCGCAATCTTTATACATCCATCACCTCACCCATGGATCCAGCCATTGGATTTTTGAAGATCATTTGGGATCTTTTCTATATCGCTATAGACTGTATTTGGTCTAGTGCCCAATCACCTATTAGTCACCATTAGGTGACGTTTTTACTTGCACCTTGGTATTGGTTTATGTTATTTTATTGTATTTTATATGAGGATGTTTGAATATAACATGTCCATATGTTTTAATATATCATTTTAGCTCTGCACCTTGCTTTATTCTGATTATTCTGGAGGTTTATATGGTGCCTTTTTGGTTTTCAGCTGCTGTTTTCTTCCTTTCAACTCATTTATAATTTTACACTAGCGCTCACTTACCCTGTGATTTACTTAATAAGCATTAAGCCCTTGCAGTGTGGGGGAAGCATCACTTCAAGGAAGGATTTTTGTTTTTCCTGAAGTTTATCTCTAATATTCAATATATAGCCAAAGATCTTTGGATCCCTTACCATCACACCTATATGAGCTTGTTGGACTTCCCATTCCAAAACCATGAGCATTAATGTGGAGTTGCCCAACTTTGAGTCTACAAAAGCCTCCACTCTTCTGGGAAGGCTTTTCAAAAGATTTTGTAGGATGTTTGGGGAAATTTATGCCCAATCAGCCAAATAAGCGTTTGTGAGGTCAGGTACTGATGTTGGATGAGAAGACCTTGCTTGAATTGTCCATCCCAAAGGGAATTAGTAGGGCTGAGGTAAGGGATCTGTGTAGGACACTCATGTTCCTCCACACAAACTCATTTAACTATGTCTATATGGAGCTGGCTTTGTGTTCTGGTTGCAGCCATGCTGTAACAAAAAAGGATCACCCTCAAATTGTTACCACAATGTTGGAGGAGCACAATTGTCTATAATGACTTTGCATGCAATAGCATTAATAGTACCCTGCACTGGAAACTCCTAAACTCAAAAATTGCGAGATTTTTCCACATAATGTATAGTAGGGGTGCTGGTCAGGAATTCAGAAACATTGGCTATATAGTGTACGTACAATATGTCTCATAAACTTCAGGAAGAGAAGCCCTATTTTATCAGTATTGACCATGGGATGGTCTCTGTGTAAACCATATCTTCATAAATCCAGAGGACCTGCCGGCTTTATGGAGCACCCACAGCCTGTGTCTTTGCAGAGGAGCCATAATCCGCCTTTTGTACACTGACGTTCCTTTGAATACCTTGAAACCTTGACATTTATCAGAACTGACACACAGGCCAAGTATCTCTCTATTACAGAACAGAAAAAAGTCAGTATGAGTCATTGATTCATGTATTAAATAGAACTGGGGTTTTATAGAAATACTTAACGTGGAATTAAACCGCTGAGCAAGTTTTCAGGAAGATAGAAGAGCAAGGCAGCTCAGTCCATTTCTAACTAGCAAACGAGGTGCATGTGGGAAGGGAAATTCATATTAAAATCATGAAATAAAATTCCCCAGTGCTCTGGCCTAGCTGCCAGCAAAGAGGACTGCGATAAAACCTGTTGCTAAGATTTTAAAGTGGAACTCCAGATAAAGTGTTAGTTTACCGTTACAGAAAAAATTAAAAGGTGAACTGGCACCATGCACTCTCTGCACCCCATCCGGTCCCCACTGTACTTACAGTACCTCCGGGGATGCTGATCTGTCAGATACTATGTAGCAGGTCCAGTGGATAATTCTGTCACAGGGCTTTTTTTTTTTCAGAAAATAGGTGCAGGAACTAATCCCCTCCCCCCCCCCCACCCTTTACTGGTGTGGACAAATTGCTTGTGCCACATCGTTGAGTGGGTGTGGTCAAATTGCACCCACAGTGGGTAGATCTTAAAGGGGCATTGTTAATCTCTGCATCTCACTGTCTTAAGCTTGCCCCTGTCCTAAGCTCACCCAAAGCTCACCTCTGCATCCCCATCTCCACTTACTTCTACACTCCTCTCCACAACTATCAATAGCTCACCTCTGTGCCCCCATCCACAACTCTCCTCTGCACCCCTCTCCACAACTGTCAACAGCTCACCTCTGTGCCCCCATCCACAACTCACCTCTGTACCCCTCTCCACAAATGTCAACAGCTCACCTCTGTGCCCCATCCACAACTCCCCTCTGCACCCCTCTCCACAACTCTTTGCAGCTCACCTCTGTGCCCCCATTCACAAATCACTTCTACAACCCTGTTCGCAGCACATCTCTGCACCCCTGCCTGCATCTCACCTCTGCACACACAACTAACCAATGCACCCCCATCCACATATCACCTCCGCACCCCTGCAATTTACCTCTGCACCCCCTGTCTGCAACTCACCTCTGCACCCACCACCACAACTCACCTATGCATCCCCAATTCACCACTGCACCCCCATCCATAAGTCACTTCCACACCCCTTCCACACCCCTGTCCGCAACTCACCTCTGTCCTCAACTCACCTCCGCACCCCCCACCTGTCCACAACTCACCTCCGTACCCCCCCACCTGTCCACAACTCACCTCTGCACCTCCTGTCTGCAACTCACCTCTGCACCCACCAGCACAACTCACCTCTGCACCTCCTGTCCACAACTCTTCTCTGCACCTCCATCCGCAACTCACCACTGCACCCCTCATCTGTCCGCAACTGACATCTGCACCCCATCTGCAACTCAACTCTGCACCCACAACTCATCACTGCATGCCCATCCACAACTCACCTCTGCACCCCCTGTACGCAACTCTCCTGTGCACCACCCACCTGTCTGTAACTCACCTCTACACCTCCTGTCTACAACTTACCTCTTCACCCCCTTTCTGCAACGCACTCCTTTACTCCCCACCCATCCGTATCTCACCTCTGCTCTCTTTCTGTCTGCAACTCACCTCTGCAAACCCCACCTGCCCTCAGCTCTCTTCTGCACCCCTTCTCTGCAGATCATCTCTGCCCCCCCGTCTGCAACTAATCTCTGCACCCACCCGTCTACAACTCACCTGTGCTCTGTCTGCAACTCACCTCTGCACACCCCACCTGTTCGCAACTTACCTCTACACTGCCTGTCCGCAAGTTACCTCTGCATCTCTGTCCACAGCCTAACTCTGCACCCTCTAACGTGTCAGCAGCTATCCTCTGTGCCCCTGTCCTTATCTAACTCCTGTCTACAGCTCACCTTTGCACCCTTGTTCTTCAGCTAATATCTGTACCCCCCCCTTCCCCCCAACAGCTAAGATTTCAGCCCCCTTCCACAGCTCCTTATTTCTGCACCCCTTCTCAGCTCTGACCTCTGCATCCCCACAGCCCTCACCACCAACACCCCACCTCGCTCCCACCCCCACAATTGCCTTGCTTACCCCTGCAGAAATCAAAAAGACTTGTTTTACCCGCACAGTGGACTGTCACTTGTGGCTCAGACTTTTCTCATTGGCCTGCAGCAGCAGAATCGTCCTGCAGGGCTGTCAGCTTCCAGACACCAGCTCAGCACGCAATGCCCCCCTCCCGCCCATGTACATAGTGTATATGTGTTATCCCGCACTACCAAAATAAATTCCTTCAATCACATCTATCTCACTCTTATTTAAACAGTGCTATTGCCAATATAGTGGGTGGCTGCAAACAAATGATAGCAATTTAGTGAGAAACTAAACACCTTCTCTTTACATGCAAACAAGTGATGTATACTGCCTTACACAAACAGTGTATCTTCTATGCAATAAAATATAAATATTTATTCAACCATTTAGTGTGCCAAAAAAATAAAAATAATAAAAAAAAAACGTCAGTTGCCCCTTGGAGTGGAAAATCACTTGTGACCATATTATAAAATCCGGTATGGCGGCTAAACATACATATTAGGTGAACAATATTCCAACTGTGATAGAAACATGTAAAAACCTAAACGTCATATATATTAATGAGTCCAAAGTCAAGAACAAAAACAAAAAGACAAAAGTCCCACACCAGGTTGTAGATGAAAAACAATGGCGCATAATCTTCTGGTGTCAAATAAATTACATGTTTCTATCCCAGTTGGAATATTGTTCACTCCTAATATGTATGTTTAGCCGCCATACCTGATTTTATTATATGGAAACAAATGATAGTGTTCCCACATTTTTGCTGCACCTACCCTAATAATTCAATCAAAAACTAATAAATATATAAATATAAGTCCAAATTTATACGATTTTTACACTTATGAATTTGGATTTATTTATATATTTATTAGTTTTTGATTGAATTATTAGGGTAATTGCGGCAAAACCTTATTTATTATACCACCCATGAACGTACTGCACCCAGGGGCGGACTGACCATTTGGAAACTCGGGCACTGCCCGAGGGCACGTGGTCAGTAGGGGGACCCATGAGATGCACTGCCCGAGGGCACGTGGTCAGTAGGGGGCTACATGAGATGCCCCTGGTACCTTTTTCATAGGCTTTCTTGAGTTTGGGCAAGGACACAGGGGCCCCATGATCCCCTATTGCCCGGGGGCCCCATGAGTTGTCAGTCCACCCCTGACTGCACCCAGGCAGCTGTCCCTCCCTTGCTCTGGCCCTGAGGCAGGGAGGATCTGCGGGAGAGCTGTACCGTCAGGCTTCTGTGATTACAAGTAACAGTAGATAGCGGATAGCACAGGCCCAGTGCCCTGTTTCTTCATGTTCTACTCCTGTGATATTGTACAAAGAAGCACCAAGACTGGGAAAGGGAAGTGCGGTACTCGGAACTGACCACGGGGAGAGATCAGGGGGATGACCACTTCAGTCTGTTACTGGACAATGAAGGAGCAGCAGCAAACTAGTGAGCAGATCCTGGACTGGGCTGTATTGCTTAGCTGGCTATGCTATCTGGCAGTGGTGTCTGGATCACATGACTGGCTAAGTTCAATCACCAATTATTTGGCAAGTAAAACCTTTAACATATATGGGCCCAGCATTCCATTAGTCCTGAGATCATGCAATGCGGTCTCTTTTCGCCAGTGCTCTGTGGAGTTAGTTTTATCAGTAGCTGATACCAGGGCTAAATGGTTAGCACTTCCATCTGGAAGTACTAGGATTGTTGGTTCGAATCACAACCACGGCACAACCAACCAGGAGTTTGCATGTTCTCCCTGTTCCTGTGTGGGTTTCCTCCGGGTACTCCGGTTTCCTCCCACACTCCAAAGACATGCTGGGAGGTTAATTGGATCCTGTCTAAATTGTCCCTAGTATGTGTATGTATGAATGTGAGTTAGGGACCTTAGAATGTATTCCCCTTGAGTGTTAGGGACTGATGTGAATGTACAATATATCTGTGAAGCACTGCGTAAATTGACGGCACTATATAAGTACCTGAAATAAATACCTTCACTTTTCTACAGCCACAGATCCGGGCTGGATTCACACTGATGCGGTATGGAATTCACAGCGTTTTTTTACCCAAATTCGGCACCCCATTCATGCGAACCGCTGCGGGTGTGTATGTTAAGTTAACAACACCCTGAAATCTGTCCGCAAAATGCGATGCGATGTGCAGAATCTTATCACATAGGTGTGACTACCCATGGGATCCGATTCTAGTGCGGACCAAAAAAAGGATCCTGCACCTATTTAGTGCCGGTGAGGTGCGGTTTGAGCCATACAAAATGTAAGGCTCCAATTGCACCGTACACAAGTCGCGGTGCGGTTCCTGTGCGAATCACATGTGATATACTGCACAGGGGCGGACTGACCATTTGGAAACTCGGGCACTGACCGAGGACCCGGGATCAGTAGGGGGCCCCATGAGATGCCCCTGGTACCTTTTTCATAGGCTTTTTTGAGTTTGGGCAAGGACACAGGGGCCCCATAATCCTCTATTGCCCGGGGGCCCCATGAGTTGTCAGTCCGCCCCTGATACCGCACCGTATATATTTGATCCCAGGCTCAATGACAACCTTCTAACCACCCTGTGAAAACATGCTATATATAACAGAACACAGTATGTACCAGAGATTGTGTTCTTCTTTAAAGAACAAGTCTGACAAGTAAATAGACTTAAGAGGTGAAGAAAGGAAGCACCTTGTGTATTTGCATTTCCAGATTTGTTCCAGTAGCTGCGTACACATCCTGTACTGAGGTCAGGTACGCTCGTCAGCTGTGGAGGAACATTCACTCTGCCGGTTTCTATGTGAAGCCAATGACCCAAATATTGCTGCAGAATGTATTGTCAGCTATAGGACAACAGGGAACTTCAATGGGAACTGGTGATGGGGTGGGAAATTCAGTTCTGCAATTGGACATCCTGTCCATGTCATTAAGGTAATTAACCAATCAGCATCTTGTACTTATTGTGATCATTGCACATGGTCCTATGAGTGCAAGATCGTATTAAAGTGGTATTAAACTCAAAAACAAAAAAAAGTTATTGCAGCCATGACTGAATTAGTCCTCATGCACACGAGACGTTTTTCCAGCGGCTGTTTTTGGCTTTTGATGTTTTTTTCTACAGCTAGTAAACCCCCCAGCATGTTATCCTATGTGTCCATGCACACATAGACTGGAATCAATGTTTTTTGGCTGGAAAAAAAAACAGGACTTGTGGGTTTCTAGAGGAGTTTTTAGCTGTAAAAACGCACTAAAGTTGAAAAACGCAGTAAAACACCACAAACTTGCGTTTTTGCACTTTTTTTTTACCCCCCCAATTTTTTTTATAAAAAACTGCTAAAAAAGCAAACACTGAAATATGTGGCAAAACGCCGCTAAACGATAATGCAAAAATGCTAAAAAACTCACATTTTTTAACGTGACTTTCCACAGCTAACGTTACCAGCATTATCAAAACACCCCGTGTGCATGAGGACTTAAAGTGTTACTACACCCAGGACCCTGCATTCACTATATCTGGTCTCCCCGGACCCTGCATTCACTATATCTGGTCTCCCCGGACCCTGCATTCACTATATCCGGTCTCCCCGGACCCTGCATTCACTATATCTGGTCTCCCCGGACCCTGCATTCACTATATCTGGTCTCCCCGGACCCTGCATTCACTATATCCGGTCTCCCAGGACCCTGCATTCACTATATCCAGTCTCCCAGGGCCTTGCATTCAATATATCTGGTCTCCCTGGACCCTGCATTCACTATATCCAATCTCCCCAGACCCTGCATTCACTATATTCGATCTCCCCAGACCCTGCATTCACTATATTCGATCTCCCCAGACCCTGCATTCACTATATCTGGTCTCCCTGGACCCTGCATTCACTATATCTGGTCTCCCTGGACCCTGCATTCACTATATCCAGTCTCCCAGGGCCTTGCATTCAATATATCCGGTCTCCCCAGACCCTGCATTCACTATATCCGATCTCCCCAGACCCTGCATTCACTATATCCGATCTCCCCAGACCCTGCATTCACTATATTTGATCTCCCCAGACCCTGCATTCACTATATCCGATCTCCCCAGACCCTGCATTCACTATATCTGATCTCCCCAGACTCTGCATTCACTATATCCGGTTTCCCCGGACCCTGCATTCACTATAGCCGGTCTCCCCGGACCCTGCATTCACTATATCTGGTCTCCCTGGACCCTGCATTCACTATAGCCACTCTCCCCGGACCCTGCACTCAGTATATCTGGTCTCCCTGGACCCTGCACTCAGTATATCTGGTCTCCCTGGACCCTGCATTCACTATATCTGATCTCCCCGGACCCTGCATTCACTTTATCTGGTCTCCCACAGTACACAGAATATGGAAATGTAATTATTTTAGTAAATATAAACTGGGAAGTGGATTATCCTCCCCAAAGATAAGATTTCAACATGCTTGGGATAAACATAGATATACCTGTAGACATTTTTAAAAAGGGCAATTCAATGGACTTGCACTTTTTCTGCCATCAGCCTTCAATGTTTTTTTCCCGAAATAAAATGTTTTGCTTGAGTTCTGCTTAAACATCACTCCTAAATCTTGATGCATTCAATCATTTGTCCCAATCTAGTACATAAAGTGCAGCACAGTTTACCTGCTACCTTGGGGAGCACTGCTGGTATTCTTTGGGTCATTCCTGTAGCTATGGTCTTCAATGGCTGTACTTGAGAACACTGACAGTACATTTTAACAAGACTGGTGTTAACCTCAAGGCCGCCTTTCATTAGACAAACACTGGACACAGCTGAGATGAGGAATGGGGCCTTTGGACACAAATAAGACATTCGATGGGCCCTAAAAGTTGTCCTGAATTTCAGCACTTTGGGAGTCATAAAAAGGGGAACCTGGGTCTGAAATTTAGAGAATCACTTTGGGTAGATCATGAACAGTCAGAAAAGGGAAATCTGAACCTAACATTTCATGAATTACTTTGGGATATCATTTGTGATCATGAACAGAATCATAGAAGGGGAGCCTGGAGCCAGGGGCGGACTGACAACTCATGGGGCCCCCCGGGCAATAGGGGATCATGGGGCCCCTGTGTCCTTGCCCTAACTCAAAAAAGCCTATGAAAAAGGTACCAGTGGCATCTCATGGGGCCCCCTACTGACCCTGGGCCCTCGGTCAGTGCCCGAGTTTCCAAATCATCAGTCCGCCCCTGCCTGGAGCTGAAATTTTTTGGGATATCATGGACAGAGCCATGGGAAAAGGGGAAGCCTGGAGCTGACAGTTTGAAAAAAGATTTTGGGATTTGATGGACAGAGTCATAAAAAGGGAACCTGGACCTGAAATGTCAAGAACCACTTTGAGATATCATAAACTAAGTCATAGAATGGGATTCTAGACCTGAGATTTCGAGAATCGTCAGAAAGCATTTCCCGAGAAGGCATTAAGCATCTAATTAATCAACATAAATGCATTTAATGCCACAAGCAAAGGCTCTTATTGATTTCCATGGAATGCAATTGTTTTGAATCATATAAAAAATGTCATCATTCATTTTAGGTACTAAGTATTAATTTCTTACCAATCTGTCCAAATCTAATCATTTGTATTTTTTTTAATGTAGAAATATTTTATTTGTGTGTGCCAACAAGGAATTTTTAATTATAATAACAATAACTTAGATAATGTATACAGTATATTATATGGCTTTTCATGGAAGAAACACCTTTTTGAGCTAAAGCTTGGTTCTTAAACATTAATATAATGTCAACAATCATTGCATTATTTTCACCAGTACCAAGATTACCTATACCACCACCTCTCCTTCCTCTCCCCAAACCATGCTTTTTTATTTATAAAATCACGAACATTGGCCATTGTCTTGGAGTTTTACAGATAGGCAGCTTCTATCCAAATATTGATCAGTGAGTCCAACCCTCAGCAAACGCCTAGCAACCATCGCTAAACTGCGTATGCGGCGTTTGCGGAGCGTTTGCCAAGCGTTAAAAAAACTCTCCGCAAACGCCGGACCAACGCTTGCCAAGCGTTATAGGGGCGTTTGGCAAGCGTTGGTAAAACAGTCAAGTGTGAACGAGCCCTAACCCTCTTGTATTGAACTGTAGTGTTGCTGTATTGTCTGTATAAATCCTGTATAATAATAATAATTAAAAAAAATAGAGAGAGCAGAAGCAGAGAGAGCAGTATGTGTTGAGATTAGATGTCTTTTTTTTTGTGGTGTTTGGATGTATTCCAGCTCATTTCTGTGCAGAAATTATTGCAGCAGTGTCTAACATCATTTCTTTTATGCGAAACTTCAAAGTATGGTGTACCGGGTCCATTTGAGTACCGGAAAAAACACTTTAAATCAACTAGATTACCATAAATTCACCTCCCCCCCAATAAAATAACTCTCCATAAAAAAAGAGAAACATAAAGAACAACAAATTAAATAAATTAAATTATGTATATGTATGTATGAATGTGCATTAGGGACCTTAGACTGTAAGCTCCTGGAGGGCAGGGACTGATGTGAATGTACAATATGTTTATGTAAAACAAAAAAAAAGGATTATAAATTGAACCTCATCCCCCTCAATCCCCAAAAAGGCTATTAAAAAAAGAAAGAACAGCAAATGAAGGAAAGAGAATTACCATACATTCACCCCATTCATCCCCACAAAAACGTTTAAATAAAATTAAAAACAGCAAATTAATAAAAAATAAGCATACGTTCACTCTCATCCAAAAACAAAAACAACAAAAAACCTAAAGAAAATAAACCAAACAGAAAATTAAATTACCAAAAACTCACCCTGACCCTCCCCCCCCCTCCAAAAAAAAACCCTTTAAATAAAAACAAAACATAAATACATCCCCCAGAAAAATCTATATAAAAAACATAGTAAATTCAGTAATTCACCCTCACCCCACCAAAAAAATAAACCTCTTAATTTAAAAAACAAAAAAACAAAAAAAGAACAGCAAATGAAATAAATTACCATATATTCACCTTCATCCCCCAAAAAAAGAACTAGATACAAAAAAAAAAAAGAAAATAAAAAAACTAAATTTCCATTAATTCACTCTTATCCAACCCCCCCCCCCAAAAAAAAAAAACCTCTTAATTAAATAAAAAAAAAACCAAAGGAAGAACAGCAAATGAAATAAACTAAATTACCATAAATGCACCTTCATCCCCAATCAAACTCTAGATACAAAAAAAAAGAAAATAAATAAACTAAATTACCATTAATTCATGCTTGCCACCCAAAAATACCTCTTAAAGCGGAGTTCCACTCACGCTGTAAAAAAATAAAAACTGTAGCTGCTGACTTTTAAAAAACAGCCACTTACCTTTCCCTCGGTCCCACTGTGTGTCCCCCACAGCCCGTTTCACCGGCTGTCCTGTATTCCAGGCGTCAGCATCTTCAGTGTGGGCACCCGGCTGTGACAGCTTGTGGTTTCACAGCCGGGTACCCACTGCGCATGCGTGAGTAGCGCTGCGCTTCATGAATGGTCCTGTAGTCATCTGGGACCTGTCACGTGTCCCAAAAAACTACAGGGAGGGAGGACACCTTCCGCTTCCGATCGCCTAGGCGATTGGACCGGAAGTGGGAGCAGGTACCTGTCAAATTCGGGTACCTGCTCCCCACCCCCCAAAGGTGCCAATCCTTAATGGGAAGCAGTCCTTTAAATGGAACTTTCCCTTTTGGGTGGAGCTCCGCTTTAATTAAAAAAAACAAAAAACAAAGAAAGAACAGCAAATTAAATAAACTAAATTTCCATAAATACACCTTCATCCCCCAAAAAATTCTAAATACAAAAAAAAATAAGAAAATAAACTAAATTACCATTAATTCACACCAAAAAAACTCTTAATAAAAAAACAAAACAAACAAAAAACCCAAAACAATATATTAACAAAAAATATATTTTTTCAAACATATTTTCACGTAAGCAGCAAAATAAGAAAAATTGAGGGTTTCCCTTTTGGCAAATATTTGTGGCAAAATTACTCCTCTCAAGCCTACAAATGTGGAGGAAAGAAGGAAAAAGGAAATGGGATTCATTAAATGAACAGATGGGGGAAGTACATTAAATTGGTAGGAAATCAGATCTTCTGGAAGTACAAGGCCCTCTTATTGCTGGGGAGGCCGATGTAGCTTGTGGTTCCACAACAGCTGGAATGTCACAGGGTGCTTATCTTTGTCCAAACACAGAACCAGCGGCAGTGTCCTCCCTTTCCTCCTCTGGAGCTGTCAGTAAAAGAGCCTGGCTGGTGCTGCCAAGGTTAAATGTCAGAATCCAGGAGCAACGCCATAGATCATGTCAGCGCTATCAGGGATGATAGGTATCAGAGCAGAACTCTGTGATCTGTCTACAACTTCTATGACTGCTGATTGAGAGAGGTCCATGTGTTTAATGTTCTCAGCCATTGCAGCTTCTGTGTGGGTGGTCATCCCCTTTAAAAAGTACGCTCCGGTAAAACATACAAAAATTTGTGTTATAACCGACTCGTGGCACATAGCCAACTTTCCCATTTCGGCTGACAGTTATCTTGTGCAGCCGGTGTCACGAAATCCCTACATTGGCAGGCATCCTTTTTTTTTTTAATGGACCACGTTCCAGATATCATCTCTCATAGACATCACAATACTCCCCCTTACTATGCCTTCAATTGCATCCATTGTCATCATCTACATCTGTCCATGCGCCATAATAATGAAAATGGCGGCGACAGAGGGTGGAACCAAACAAAAGGGGACTAAAGTTCCCCTCTTCAGTCTATCATGAATGCTGCTGCCAGACTCATCCACCTTACTAACCATTCCATATCTGCCATCCCTTTCTGCCAATCCCTCCACTGGGTTCCCATTGCCCAACGAATAAAATTCAAAACATTAACAATCACATATAAAGCCATTTATAACTCTGCCCCAAATTACATCACCGATCTTGTCTCCAAATATCACCCAAACCGTTCTCTCCGCTCCTCGCATGACCTCCTACTCTCTAGCTCCCTTCGCAGGCTATCCCCTCTTCAGTCTATCATGAATGCTGCTGCCAGATTCATCCACCTTACTAACCATTCCATATCTGCCACCCCTCTCTGCCAATCCCTCCACTGGCTTCCCATTGCCCAACGAATAAAATTCAAAACATTAACAATCACATATAAAGCCATTTATTGCTTTTATAGCCTTTATGGGTATAAAAGCAATCAGTTTAAAAAAAAAAATCTTCATCACCCCCCACAAGTAGTACAGTGTCACTATGGTGACACTGTACTGCTAGGGTGACAGTATGTTAAAAAACAAAGCAAAAACATAAATAATAAAATAAAAAATAAAATAAAAATGTAAAAACAAAATTTGAAAAATTATAATTTTTGGTTATAAACTAATTTGGGTTATTTTTTTTTTACTAAAAAGATAACCAAATAAATTTTGGCCAAGATTTATGAAGAAAGATTATTTATTTGCAAAACGTTATAAGAAAAACACTTTTTAACCACTTCCAGTCCGGACACTTTTACCCCCTTCCTGACCAGGGCAATTTTCAGCTTTCAGCGCTATCACACTTTGAATGACAATTGCGCAGTCATACAACACTGTACCCATATGAATTTTTTACCATTTTTTTGAGACAGATAAAACTTTATTTTGGTGGTATTTCTTCACCGCTGGGATTTTTATTTTTTTTGCTATGTAAATAAAATTGTCCAAACATTTTGAAAAAAGGTGTTTTTCTTATAAAATTTTGCAAATAAATAATATTTCATCATAAATCTTGGCCAAAATGTATTCCATTATCTTTTTAGTAAAAAACAAAATAAGCCAAATTAGTTTATAACCAAAAATTATAATTTTTAAAAAATTTTCTTACATTTTTGTTTTTTTTTTATATTATTTTTTATTTTATTTTATTTTTTTTTTTTTACATACTGTCACCCTAGCAGTACAGAGTCACCATGGTGACACTGTACTACTTTTGGGGGTGATGAAGATTTTTTTTTTTTTACACTGATTGCTTTTACACCCATATAGGATGCAAAAACAATCATTTCTCTTTCTCTCTGTCTGCATTCTTGCAGCCATTGAGAAATACTGAGTGAGCTGTGATTGGTCACAGCTTGTCACATGGTACAAGGCTGTTGTGAATAGCCTTGTACCATGTGACCTCTGTGATCATTCACAGATGTCACATGTAGTAAGCAATGATGTCACAAGTGACATCTTGCTTACTACTTTGCATGTGATCACTGATTGGCCAATCAGTGATCACATGAACGGGACCTCATACAGAGGTCCCGTCCGATCGGTGTTTCACTGTGTCCAGAGGACACAGCGGGCACCGGATCGCGGTGCTGAGCGCTTCCGGGGCACGCGCACAAGCTGGGTGTGGGGAGGCCGTTTATAAACGGCCACCCGACCCTGCAGTGCCACCGTCCGGCCGTTTATAACGGCCGGTCGGGAAGTGGTTAAAAAATTTTTTGGACTTTTTTTATTTATATAGGAAAAAAAATAAATAATCCCAGTGGTGAATAAATACCACCGAAAAAAATGCTAAAAAAGTCATATGGGTACAGTGTTGCATGACCGCGCAATTGTCATTCAAAATGTGATAGCGCTGAAAGCTGAAAATTGGCCTGGACAGGAAGGGGGTGAAAGTGTCCGGACTTGAAGTGGTTAAAGCCCCATTAGTTTTTCTGGTTAGGGTTTTTTTCAACAGGGCTGCAAGTGACTGCTCTGAGGTCAGTTTTAGGTACTCACATTGCTTGCCTTAGTATTTAACATTTAACAATGTATAATAAAATACGGAGACATTCATTTGTGTCTCCTATTCTGCCTGAATTTCTAACATCTGTGAGATTCTTTTTTAATTGTCGACTTAATTTCATTGCAAAATGGAAACCGAGCACATCCTGTCGTACAGCTGATTAGTTCTAGAAAATTTCCCACATCATAGCACATCTCCCATCCTGCCCTGACCATAGTAAATACGTCCCTTTTTCTTCGACTAAGTGAACCGTCTAGACTTCTTCTATGTAATAAAATATTCCAGCCGCTAATTTGTGGCTGCCGGGTAATAATGTCACTGAAGTGTCTAATTATAAGGCACGAGTGATTATAGTTTTGGAACCGGTTTTGACATTTGTAATCTTATTTTGCAATATTAATTCTTTAATTGGACATAAAACAATCATAATCTCATATACAGGGCCATGGCTTTGATACATAATACAGGAAATAAATACTTGACATGTAAAATGTGCACTTAATGCTTCCTGGTCTATTGAAAAATGATTAAACTCATTTTTTAACCAAACTACACATATTGATGTGTAGTGCTCAAGGAGATGAGTATCACCCAGGGGTGGACTGACAACTCATGGGGCCCCCGGGCAATAGGGGATCATGGGGCCCCTGTGTCCTTGCCCAAACTCAAAAAAGCCTATGAAAACGGTACCAAGGGCATCTCATGGGGCCCTCTACTGACCCCGGGCCCTCGGGCAGTGCCCGAGTTTCCAAATGGTCAGTCCGCCCCTGCTATCACCTTCACGTTAGCTGACATTTCCAATCAGGCTCAGAGAGGAGGACCTGTCCTGACTTTGGAAATGAGGAAGGAGACAGCCATTAGAAAAAAGTGGATATGTTGGATTAAGGCATGGTCTATTATTTCCTGTTGCTCATTCAACACGTCCACGATGGAAGCAGCCTACAAAGTTCTTCTGCGATGGTATTGGGTTCCTGCCCACATTGCATGTGTCGATCCCGGTCTTACGGATAGATGTTTCTGTGGCTGTGGAATGCGAGGTGATATGCTTCATACTTGCTGGTCATGCCCACGCCTCACCGGGTTTTGGTCTAGAGTATTTGGTCTCTTATACTCTATCTTCCATGTTCCCATCCAGAAGGATGCGAAATCGGCCTTACTTCACTGCCCGATTGTGGAGTTGTATGCTCATCAACAGAAGCTAGCCACCTATGTTTTCATTGCCTCTAAACAGGCCATTGCCAAAGCATGGAGATCGCCTTCTGTCCCTTTTTGAAAGGTCAAACTCACCCTGACCATCTTGATGTTACATGAAAAGATAGCTAGTATTGGTGATTCACATGCTAAATTCCTGAAAATCTGGCATCCTTGGTGGACTTATGAGTTCCTTACTCTATCCCCATTGGGTCTAGGGACCCTCTAACTCCCAACTGTGACCCAGACCTGCAGAAGGCTACCTCCCTCTTTTTCTACTACGTTCCTGGCTTTGCTGCTCTCTTTTCCATTTCTTTTTTCTTTTCGTTTGGTTTACTCCTCTGTCCTCTCTTTCTTGTTAAATGAAACGTTAGTGAATTGTTGTTATTGTCTACTGTTTGTCCTCCCGGACTTGTCTCTGGGTCATGACCTCAGTCACAGGACGGCATTATACTGATCTTAATGTTCTGAAAATGTTATGAACACCGCCTATTACTTCATCTGTTTACTTATTGATCTGTACCCCTGCGCGGCCGATCAGTTGTTTTGTATTGATCTGCATTTCAATAAAACTTTTGACAAAGAAAAAAGCGGATATGTTCACAAATTTAGATCTCACTGACAACTCATGGGGCCCCCGGGCAATAGGGGATCATGGGACCCCTGTGTCCTTGCCCAAACTCAAAAAAGCCTTTGAAAAAGGTACCAGGGGCATCTCATGGGGCCCCCTACTGACCCCGAGGGTGGGCAGTTTCCAAATGGTCAGTCCGCCCCTGCTCACTGGTTAAAGTGTTACTAAACCCACAACAGTAAAATCAGTCTGTATATGCAGTAAAGCATGCTTGTTATACTCACTGTGGAACCTAAGGGGTTAATCATCCACATTGTCTAAAAAAATTGTTTGATACTGTCTTCTCTGATTGTCCCCTTCTTCCCCGCCCCTCCTCTTGTTCAAATGTCCATGTCTTATCTCCTGATAAGACAGACTGAACCTATAGCCACATGCACATGCTCAGTTTAGTGTGTATTGCTAGAGGGTTTTTTTTTTTTGTTTCTTGGGAGAGTGCATGTGATCAGCACAGGGCCAATCAGCACTGTCCAGACAAAGGTCAGGGGTTTTGCATCCACCTAGAGCAGAAAGAAAACTCCTTCTTCAAGCTTTGACCAGTGCTGAGCTGGACACTGATAGAAGTCACAAGACTGCTCTAACTGCTGATGAAAAAAGGCATTTAGCAGTTTATATTTACTAAAATAATTGCATTTCCATGTTCTGTGTACTGTGGGAGACCAGATATAGTGAATGCAGGGTCCAGGGAGACCAGATATAGTGAATGCAGGGTCCTGGGAGACCAGATATAGTGAATGCAGGGTCCTGGGTGTAGTAACACTTTAAGGGATGCTTTCCAGTTCATTTCAATATTGCATAGCACACCTCTGACCATGAGTGAATGGACCAATAGGGCTATATATATATGTTATACCTATGGCTATATATACTGAAATATACAGTATATAGAGTACTCTGCAAAAGTTATAGGCGGTTGTGAAAAAATGTAAATGAAGAATGCTTTCAAAAATAGAAGTGTTAATTGTTTATTTCTGATCAATTTCCGAAATGGAAAGTAAATGAACAGTAGAGAAATTCACATAAAATCAATATTTGGTGTGTCCACCTTTTGCCTTCAAAACAGCATCAACTTCTGGTTTCGTATGGAGAGGTGAGCTGTCCCTGCTCCCGTGGTCCTCCTCCGCTGCTGCACATACAGTAAAAGAATGCTATATATTGGAGGCTGACCCCCCCTTCCTTCCCATGGCACAGAGAGATCTCATGGACCGCTTTGTTGAGCAGTCCCTTGCCCGTTCCTCTTCAGTTCCCCGCCTGTCACAGGGGGACACATCCAAGATGGTGGCCACTCCTAGCCTGCGTGCTGACACATGGGATCAGCAGAATACAGTACAGTCACAGTCCCTAGCCTCTCAGCCTCCTGACCCTGCCTCACCAGCTAGCATTGCACAGGCAATTATGACTCTACTAACGCCTACTCTCACGGCAGGGGTTGACAGCTCTGTTCTTAACGGGCTAGAACAGCTGCATAAAGACCTCCATGTCCAGGCTCAGCGCATTACATGGAAGATAGGATCTCCTCCAGTGAAGACAATTCATTGGCTGTTTCTGTCGCAGTAGCCAGGCTCACCACAGTCCAAAGAGATCTTCAGGACAAGGTAGATGACCTGGAAAACTGCTCACGGTGAAATAATCTGCGCATCATTAATTATGCTGATAAACAGGCCATCCTTCCGAAATTTCGACACACATGTGCTTTATCCATAGATGGACACCAACTGCTCTTGTTTACGGATTACTTGATGGAGGTTATGACCAACGCAAAGCCTTCTCTGCAATTTGCTCCACTCTTTGTCACAAGCAGATAAAGTTCACTTTGGCATATCCTGCTATCCTCCATATTCACCCTACAGATGGAGATAGGTTATCTTTCACCTCATCATTGGAAGCGGAGCAATATCTTAACAGCAACCCTGAAGCTGCCATGGATCAAAGTCCTTTGTCTGCACCGCCCTCCTCCTCCCCCCTAAGGGGAACTTCTGTGCCCTTCCAGAACCAGCCGAGTCCTCAAAAACCACCTCATGAACAGGTGTGCTTTGGCCGGGCCAAAGACCGCTATGTGACCCGCTGACCTGTCTTGCGAGATTCAATGTAATGGTTTTCCTTTTTATATGCTTGCTCAGGGACTGTAATACTTCATCTTATATTGACTAATGACTGGTCTTAGTTTTTTTTATCCTTGCCTTCCCTGTAGCGCATCATCCTACGCACCTGCCTCCTTGGGTAGGAGAAGAGAGCTTTTAGATTCCCCTCCCCCTTTTGTCCCCTCCCTCCTGGCCCAACCCCCTCCATTTCCGGCCCTACCCCCTCCCTTGTTCCCCCCCTTTACTTCCCTCCCTTCTTCCCCCTTTCCCCCTCCCTCCTCCCCACTTATCCTGCCCCTCCCCCTTATCCTATTTCCACGCTGCGACAGACAGGGATCACCTGAAAGTAATCTCATGGAATATTAAGGGCCTATGCTCAACGAACAAGCGTATGCAAGTCCTATGCCATTTAAAGTGTTTGGGGACAGATGTGGCTCTGTTTCAGGAGACGCATCTCTCCGCAAGTGATCTTTCCTGTCTTTCAAAACTTTGGGTGGGCCAGGTGTATGGTTCCCCAAACCGTGGGTCGTAAGGCAGGGGTCGCTATACTGTTTCATACAAATTTATGTTACAATGTTCGCTCTGTTAATTCTGATTCCGAGGGTCACAGACTTACTGTTCATATTACTATCACCCCTCGTGACATTGCAATCT
Organism: Staurois parvus; assembly: GCF_062004578.1. Lineage (NCBI taxonomy): Eukaryota > Metazoa > Chordata > Amphibia > Anura > Ranidae > Staurois > Staurois parvus. The sequence goes on along the minus strand of NW_028317983.1, from coordinate 1,678,780 downwards.
CCAATTTGTATGCCCCTAACTCTCCAGGGCAAAACTTTTACCAGGGTCTGATTTCATGGGCCTTACAAATTCCCTATTGCTTCCCGACATATTACATCCAGCCCAAAGATCCTGGTATAGCCCAAGGTTTGTACCAGGTCGCTCGGCAACGCTCCACATCTGCAAAGTATTGTTAGCCCTGGAAATTGCTAAAGCCCAACCCCAGACTGATCTAGCACTTATATCTTTAGACACTGAAAAAGCTTTCAATAATATTAGCTTTACCTGGCTCTTGATGGTTATGTGGAGATTTGGTATTTTGGGCCCTACCCTTGACTTTCTACAACGCATGTACTTTTCGCCTACGGCTAGATTAGTCACACCTGATTTTATCTCCTCGGACATTCCCTTAACTAAGGGCACCAGGTAGGGTTGCCTGCTCTCCCCTCTCCTTTTCAACATCGTCCTTGAATCTTTGTCCAGACGGCTTAACTTGACGTCAAGGATTAGTGGTGTCAAGATCGGCGAACATACTCTCCACTCAGCTCTCTTTTCGGACAATATATTGCTGTTCTCTTCAGATCCACCCAAAGATTTCCTACCACTTCAAGACTTGTTTGCGACCTTCTGTAAATGCTCTGCCCTAAGAATCAATTTTGACAAGAGTAAAGTCCTTCCCTTGAACCCAGCACCTTGATGTGTTGGATTCCTTCCTCTCCCTTTAGTATCGCTAAGCGCTCCATTACCTATTTGGGCATACACATAGGCAGAGAACCATATATTGTAAAGCACTGAGCAAACTGTTGGCGCTATATAAATCCTGTATAATAATAATAATAATTGTCTCTTTACTACTTAAACTACCCTCCTCTAATTGATAAGATTGTACAGGAACTGGAAGCTTGGATGACTCTCCCCCTTTCACTTTTTGGGAGATGTCATCTTTACAAAATGGTTTCATTTTCAAGATTACTCTATCCGTTGCAAACACTCCCTATTATGTTGAAACATTCCGATGTTCAAAAGATTTATAAGGCTTTATAGGCCTTTCTATGGCAGCTCAAAAAGCCGCGTATTGCAATGCAAAAGCTAAGTCTCCCAAAGAGTGAGGGGGATGCAGGCCTGCTGAATATTACATTTCATAACCAGTCCTGCTTTCTTCGTCAGAGCATTGATTGGATTATTGGGAAATCACTTTACTCGAATTACTTCTTGGAAGAAGACCTGGTGTCAACGCTACAACTTCCAGCCATTCTGCATTCTAATCTTAAGGTCCTACCTGGATCTTTCCGATCAAATCTCTTGATCAAAGACACAGTATTGGCTTGCAGGGAGATGCGGAAACTTCTGGGCCTACCATTACAGATATCCTCCCACCTTCCTATTCTTGGAAAGCCTATGTTCCCTCCAGCGAGTGAGCGTGCAGCATTTACTCACTGGTCTCATAACGGAGTTATTAAAGTCATATCCATCTTTAATGATACCAAAAGTTCCTTTCAGCCCTTTTCAATATTAGCGACCAAATATTCCCTATCGGGATCTCATATCTTTTACTACCATCAGCTGGTGACTTTACTACTCACCAAAACAACATCCCTTCCAGCACTCCTTTATAGAAACTCTACTGCATCAAGATCACTATTCCATCTCAGCTATCTACTCTCATCTAATCTCTCACCAGTTGGCAAAGTACCATCTTACTCCTTTTAAGCCATGGACCCCCATACTGGCCGCCGATGAAAGTCTGGAGAAAATTCTGTCAGGATACAGGAAAATCTCTTCACTTGTTCGCTGTGAAACATGGTGGGAAACTCAATTCAAAATCATGCACAGAGCTTATTATCCTTTTTCAGTGAATCAACCCTCGCCCAACATGTCCTTGGTTTGACTACACTCGACCTACCCTGTTTCATCGCCTCTGGGAGTGTGCTCAAGTTTCTACTTTCTGAGATTGAGTTCTTCGTTATATCCATCACTTGTACAACATCTCTCTCGCCAAAGATCCTATGCTCTGTCTCTTCAACTATCAAGATCCCGCGATGTTGACAAGTCCTAACGCTCTTCCTCAGTGGATACATATATGTTTATTAGTTGCTCGCAAAGCCCTCCTTCAAGCTTGGATACAGCCAAATCCCCCACAGATCAAAATGGTGATTCAAGCATTAACTGCCTTATTTAATCTGGAAAAGCTGAACACCATTACTCAGAATTTTAAGTCTACACGTCGCTTTATCTCTATGGAGGCGATTCATGGAACACTCCTTTACTTCAGCTGAATTAGCTGCCCTTATGGAACCTTTTTGATATACAGTTTGGTATCTCAAAACTCAACTTACCAATACGCTGGGTAAACTATGATTGTCCAACCCCTCCTGTAGCGCCACCCCACAGCTGCCTATTCCCCAATCTCATAATGGAGCCCATACTCCTCCTTATGATTCTTAGCCTTCACATCACTCTTTCTCTATTGTGGTTCTTTTTTCTTTTAATGATAGAAATATACTTGATCAGGCCTTCGTAACCAAGCTTCTGTTCCTAGGGAATTGCATAACTTTGAGGTTTGGCTTATGTTATACTGTTGTATGTTGTATCCTTGATGTCTAATCTGTCACTATTTGTCCTTTTGGTTCCCATTATGATTGCTGTATTGACTCTCGTGCTCATAACACTCACGAGAAAAGTATTACTGACTTGTATGTCAAGATATCTTTGTACTATCTGTATAAAATCCATAAAAATTGTTAAAAAAAAACAGCATCAATTCTTCTAGGTACATGTCAGGGATCGCGGCTACGAATGGATCCACGCATGCGCAGAGCGCCGATCCATTCTAGCCGGCGGACACTAGGACCTGGATGGCGGCGGCCGCGCATGCGCACTCGTGATCGCGGCCGCTCGCCTGGCACCAATGGCAGGGCAGGGCGCACTATTTAAACCTGCCCTGCACCTACACACATTGGCGTATGGTCTTATTTCTGTGTACCTGTATCCTGTTGTTGAAGATTCGTTGCTGACCTGCCTGGACCTGACCTCTGCTGACTTCTCCTGCTCTGACCCCTGGCTAAGTTTGACCTCTCTTGAGGATACCCCTACCTGATCTGAACTACTGGTACCGACCCCGGCGAGTGACCTGACTATTCTTCTGCCTGCTGCCTTGTACTACACTGACCTCTCTGTTACCGACCTGGCCCGTCTGACCACGCTCATCCGTCCATCCATCCGGCACGGATCCAGCCATCCCTGCTTCCGCCTTCTGCCTCTTCACGTCAGGCTCTCCACCTGCACAGACCCCCGGCGGATTCCTCTACCGTAGACGGGTGTACTCAGAGGCCACGACCTGGTTCCAGTCTGCTCCAAGTCCATCCCCACCATCAGGGGCCCTGGTGAACAAGCAGGCTGGGGCTTAGACTCCACGCTCTGGGGAATCCTGTCCTGTGGGCTGCTAGAGGTACCGCCAGGCGGTTGCTAACAGAACACCTGGGCACAGTTTTTGAAGGAACTTGACAAGTAGGCTGTTCCAATCATCTTGGAGAACTAATCACAGATCTTCTGTGGAAGTAGGCTGCCTCAAATTCTTCTGTCTGTTCATGTAATCCCAGACAGACTCCATAATGTTGAGATCAGGGCTCTGTGGGGGACAAACCATCACTTCTAGGACTCCTTGTTCTTCTTTACGCTAAAGATAGTTCTTAATTACATTGGCTGCATGTCTGGGGTGGATGCACTGGTGCACAATACATGTGGAGCCAATCACATGTCTCTCTGATGGTATGGCATGATGGATTAGTATCTACCTGTATTTATCAGCATGGAGTCCATGACTAATCCTCCCCAAATCTTTGACTCAACAGAAATGCAGCCCCAAACTTGCAAGGAACCTCCACTATGCTTCACTGCTGCCTACAGACATTTATTATTGTACCACTTTCCAGCCCTTCACCTATAAACTGCCTCCTGCTACAGGCAAATATTTCACATTTTGACTCATCAGTCCAGAGCACCTGATGCCATTTTCTGCACCCCATTTCTTATGTTTTTGTGTATAGTTCAGTCGTTTAGCCTGGTTTCCATGTCCTATGCACGAAAACAAAGGAACTTTTTTTCATGTTACATGCATACATGTATTAGCTATTATTTATTTCAGGTACTTGTATAGCGCCATCAATTTACGCAGCACTTTACATACATATTGTACATTCACATCAGTCCCTAACCCTCAAGGAGCGTACAATCTAAAGTCCCTAACTCACATTCATACATCTACATACTAGGGCCAGTTTAGACAGGAGCCAATTATCCTACCAGTATGTCTTTGGAGTGTGGGAGGAAACCAGAGTACCCGGAGGAAACCCACACAGTCACAGGGAGAACATGCAAACTCCAGGCAGGTGGTGCCAGGGTTGGGATACAAGCCAGCGACCCTAGTACTGCCAGGCGGAAGTGCTGACCTTTAGCCACTGTGCTGCCCAAATGATTGCTTTTATGGGTGTAAAAGCAATCAGTTTTAAAAAAAAAAAAATCTTCATCACCCCCCACAACTATTGCAGTCCAAGTGATGCTGGCACTTCAAGTTTAACCACTTGCCCTCCAGAGGATTTACCCCCCTTCCTGACCAGGCCATTTTTTGCGATACGGCTCTGTGTTATTTTAACTGACAATTGCGTGGTCATGCAACGATGTACATAAATGAAAGTTATGTCCTTTTTTTTCCACAAATGGAGCCTTCTTTTGATAGTAATTGATCACCTCTGCGGTTTCTATTTTTTGCGCTGACAATTTTGAGAAAAAAAAAATAATTTTTGACTTTTTGCCAATAAAATAAAAAAAAAATAATTAGATTTCATCATAAATTTAGGCCAAAATGTATTCTGCTAAATGTCTTTGCAAAAAAAATCCCAATATGTGTAAATTAATTGGTTTACTTGACAGTTATAGTGTCTTTTTATACTAGTAATGGAAGTGACTTATAGTATAGTAATCAGCGACTTATAGTGGGACTGTGGCGGGCATTCTGACACTGGGGGGAACTAACTGCCACGGACATCCCCAGTGACATTAATACAGTGATCAATGCTAATAAAAAGCACTGACACTGTACTAATGACAGGAAGGAAGGGGTTAAATATCACAGTTACCCAGACTTTGGCTTTAAAGTTACATTTAATAATTTTTAGTTGAAGTCTAATTGGACTCAATAATATTATATTGTCCAGGACTTCTGAACCTCTTAGTAAAGTAAATATGGAACCAATATAAGTTGTGAAAAGTACTCACTATGAAAGAAGCACAAGTATGGGTTGCATACCTCCCAACATTCTGAGATGGGAATGAGGGACACCTATTAGCAAAAGTATGTAAGCATAGGACAACCCCCCCCCCCCGCTACAACCCCCTTTCCCACCGCCCTATAACAGAAATATTGCTACAGGGTGGCAGGGGTGAACAAAATCACGTATATATACATAATTTTGCATTTCCGGATAGGGGGCGCGTGAGCCAGCACCTCGTGATCGCCGAGTATTACCGACGGGTAATGTGAGCTCCAGCACACTGCTTTGTATGGCTCTGCATAGCAGAGCCATACAAAGTTGTGTGCTTACAAGTGAAAGCACACACACAGCTTACTGTGAAACAGCATACAGTTAACCCTTTGATCGCCCCACATGTTAACCCCTTCCTGCCCAGTGCCATTAGTACAGTGTCAGTGCTTTTTATTAGCACTGATCACTGTGTTGGTGTCACTGGGGATGTCAGTGACACCAAGTCAGTTCCCCCCCACTGTCAGAATGCCCACCGCAGTCCTGCAGTCCCGCAGTCCCGCTGTAAGTTGCTGATCACCTCCATTACTAGTGAAAAAAAACAATTCCAGTATCTATACTGCCATTTGTAAATGCTATAACTTTCACGTAAACCAATTAATTTACACTTATTGGGATTTTGTTTTAGCAAAGACATGGAGCAGAATACATTTTGGCCTAAATTTATGACGAAATTTGATTTTTTAAATTTTTTTACTGGACATGTTTGATAGCAAAAAGTCCAAATTATTGTTTTTTTCTCAAAATTGTTGGCCTCCCTTTTTTATAGCGCAAAAAATCAAAAACACACAGGCGGTCAAATACCACCAAAAGAAAGCTCTATTCATGGGGAAAAAAGAACATACATTTCATTTGGGCCCAGCATTGCATGACCGCGCAATTGTTAATGAAAGTAACGCAGCAACGTAACGCAAAAAAAAGGCCTGGTCAGGAAGGGGAGTAAATCCTCTGGAGGGCAAGTGGTTGAAGAAGAATTATACAAAAAAAATTGGTTAAACCCACAAGTTTCTTTTTCTTTATCACTACTATTCCTTTATATTGGCTTTTGAAATTTACAAATGCAGCAATTTAGAAACTGGATGAAAGGTTTAGCACGGTAAAACACTTTTTGATAGATAAGTAATTCATTTTATTGACAACTATATAGATCAGACCAAAATGAGGGACAAATGAAGAGGAAGGAGGGACAGATGGACTTTATTCCAAATAAGGGACATTTGGGAGCTATGGGGTTGCCAAGGGTGCATGCCCGAGGTCTGATTTGGAACTGAAATCAAAGTTTGCATACTGAGCTCTGGTGGGGACATGGGCTGCAGGTGCGCACAGAACAAGCTTCGCTAAGAACTCAAGGTACACAGAGGAACATTGTGGTACTGGCTCCAAAGAGACTTACTGTATATCAGTTTGACACTTTCCTCAATATGTATCCATTGTCAGATTTTCTGTAGGCCTTTATGAAAAAAGTGTTTGACCTTGAAAAGGAGCTGCGAGTAGATGGGATTACTGTCCTCCTCTGAAGGCCACATGGTGCACAGCATTTTCTCCATAGTCCTACTGGAAATCCATTGACTTGCAAGTCTGCAAGGAAATGTATTGTCCATTAGGGTTTATGGAGGAAAGACTGCACATTCACAGTAATGTGTAGCCCACTGGCACAAAGGAGAATGGGAGTGGCTCCAAAATCTAGGTCTCTTGATGATCTGAGGTCTGTAGTAGGGGTATAGTTCAACTGAGACGGTGTTGATAGGATTTGATTTGTTGAAAAGCATTTTTATACTTTAAAACTTTTAAACTCTATCACTAAAAAAAATAATTAAAAAGTCCATAAAAATAGACTAATGCCCAACTTAAGTAACTCATCTCTTTATCTTTTCATGGCCTTGTTGATCCCATATGTTATGACTTGGGGCTGATTTTGTGCTTGAAATGCTTCAAATTACCTTTTTATCTCAATAAAAAAATGCTGCAAATTGCCCTCGCACTCCAGTGCTCTTTGCTGAGTACTCAGAGTTGAGTAACAGTCACACCTCCTCATCACAAATGTCCTCACATGGACTTGTATTGCAGAAGAAGAGGGTCTGAAAGTCTGAGCATGTGCTGATTACTGAGAGCACTCAGTCTGACTCTGGAACCTTTTGGATTGCACACAACTGTTGTAATTGGAAATTGGATATAAAACTACAAAAACATGACTGTCCATCTATTTCTGTGACTTCAGCTGGGTTTTAATAATTTTTACCAGTCAGTGATTCCAACCTTCTGGTAGGTGTATAGCCATACCTGCCACTGGATTCTTCAACAGTCAACATCCAGGTGCCAGAGTCAGCAAGCCACATCCTTGGCCTCCAACTGATATGTCACTAAGATGTATATTTCTTAATTTATTATATATATATATATATATATATACACAGTACAGTGCTCAGCATAAATGAGTACATCCCTTTTGAAAAGTAAGATTTTAATCAATATCTCAATGAACACAAGAACGATTTCCAAAATTTTGATAAAACAGAGTTTTATAGAACATTTGTTTAGCTCATGACATGAAAGTAAGTTATATAATATAACTTAGATTACAAAATCTTCAGTTTTACTCATATTATTTGATGCAAAAATGAATACACCCCACAACAAAAACCTAGTATTTTGTATGACCTCCATGATTTGTAAGGACAGCACCAAGTCTTCTATGCAAGGAATGAACAAACTGGCGACATATTGCAGCATCTACCTCTTTCCATTCTTCAAGAACAATCTCTTTTAGAGCCTGAATGCTGGATGGAGAGTGATGCTGAACTTGTCTCTTCAGAATTCCTCCTAGGTGTTCCATTGGGTTCAGATCAAGAGACATACTTGGCCAGTGAATCACTTTCACCCTGTTCTTCAGAATTGCAACAGTGGCATGCACAATGACCAAGGGCACAGAGTGATGGTAGCCTCTTCTCTTTCAACATAAAGCAGTACATTTATGAATTCATGATACCATTTCTGAAATGCAGCTCCCTGACACCAACAGCACTCATGCAGCCCAACAGAAAGACACTGCCACCACCATGTTTCACTGCAGGAACCATGCATTTTTCTTTTTACTCCTCACATTTGCGATGCTATACAGTTTTGAAGCCATCAGTTCCAAAAACAGTTATCTTGGTCTCATCACTCCAGAGTAATGAGTCCCAGTAGTGTTCTTCTTTTTCAGCACAGACCCTGGCAAATTCTAGGCGGACTTTTTTGTGCAGGAGCTTTAGGAGAGACTTCCGTCATGGACGACACCAATGCATACCATTTCTCTGCAGTGTACATCATATTGTGTCACAATCACTCCAGTTTGGCTTTCTACTTCTTTAACTAACTGCAGTGAACTTGCACGGCTATTTTCTTCAACCCTTCTCATCAGAAGACGCTCCTGTCGAGGTGTTAACTTCCATGGACAGCCTGGATGTCTCTGTGAGATGGTTGCAGTTCCATCTTTGTTACATTTCTGTATTATTTTTGCTACAGTATTCTGACTGATAAGTAAAGCTTTGCTGATCTTCACCTTTCTTTTGCAATTAAATTTGTTTCTTTCTCAGGCCTTTGTGGCATTTCTCCTCCATGTGGTGCCATTGCTGACAGCATGAAATGGGAAGAGGTTTTCTTTGTTAAGTAATGCCCTTTTATAATCAACTGTCTGCTGGACACCTGTTTAATGAATAATTAGACTCACCTGTAGTTGAATTCGTGTTAATTAGAATTTTGTTGTCTAAAATTTAGTTTTGCTCCTAAGACTTTCATTGGGGTGAATTCATTTTTGCAACATGGTCATGAATGAATTTGTTAGGAAAAACACTTTTTTGTGTGTGCAAATTAACAAATCATTTGTGGGAGTATTTTGGATTATAGTTTCCTATAGAGAATGTTGATTCTGAAACAAAAGCAAAGGTTCTCTGACAAATCTGTACTGATTAATAATGAGCAATGTATATATATATATATATATATATATATATATACTTTATATAGTGCCATCAATTTTCACAGCGCTTTACATATATATTGTACATTCATATCAGTCTCTGCCCTCAAGGAGCTGAAAAATCTAAGAATTGCAAACAAGGTAGGGCAGTTAAGTCAGTTGTAGGCCTGTTTGACAGTATGGGTTCCCTGACAAAGTCCAAATCGGGGATCCTAGAAATGTCCAGGTCATATTATGCTGACCTTCTGGGTAGGAGGGACCTCGATCAGGTGAGCATGTTGGGTTTTCTGGACTCTACTCCAGGACTGGGAAATGTCAGTTCTCCTGTGAGTTTGACAGAGGACATCACGACAGATGAGCTGGTTAAAGCTATTGATAAGCTTGCCATTAAGAAGTCGCCTTGGCCAGACGGATTGACAGCCGAGTTTTATAAACACTTTAAGGTTACTCTGGCCCCATATTTGGTGGAGGTTTTTATTGGCTGTCTGAGAGAGGGTTCGCTTTTTCCCTCCATGCGACAATCTGCAGTGATTCTTCTGTCAAAGGGTAAAGATTCTTCGAGAATTGAGAATTGGTGGCCCATTAGCCTTCTCAATGTTGATAGGAAGATACTGGCAAAGATACTTTTCTGGCATCGCGGGAAATTTACTTTCTCGCCATCAGCACTGTTCGGTCCAGGGTAGAAGCACTTTTTCAGCGGTGATAGCTGTTCGGAATGCCTTGGAGCGGTGCTGGGCTGCAGGCTGGGGAAAGTTTCTGCTGGCATTGGATCAGACCAAAGCTTTTGATAAAGTCAATCATGAGTACCTATGGCTGCTTCTTGGCAAGTATGGCCTGGAGGGGGGCTTTATTGATTGGCTAAAGACTTTATACAGAGGGGCTGAAAGCTTCATGCTTGTAATTGATTGGATTGGGTCATGGGTGTCCTTTGAGTCCTCCTCACAATCGATCCCTTCATTTGGAGGTTTGAGAGCGGACCGTTGTGTGGGGTTCCTTTGGGCATTCCTGGGGAGCCTCCTCTGAGGGTCATGGCCTATGCTGATGACGTGTCTGTTTTTATCTCTGGGACGCAGGAGGCGGAGGAGGTGGTCTCAGTGATGGAACAGTATGGTGAGGCATCAGGCCCAAAGATCAATCAGGATAAGAGTGAGGTTTTCTGGATGGTAGAGGATGGTGAAGGCTTTACTCTTCCAGATGCCTTCCCAAAGTCCCAGCAGGAAATTCAAGTTTTAGGCATCTGATTTGGTCCCGGTGATTACTGTCTTGCAAATTGGGTAAACAGGCTACAAGATGCCGATGCCAAAGTTGCTAGCTGGAAGGATTGGAAACTCTCTTACAGGGAAAGGATTGACCTGATTAAAACTTACTTGATCCCAGTATTTCTGTATGTCAACTTTGTCTGTGTTTTGCCAGTGTCTCTCTATGCTAAGATCTACAGTTGTTTCTTCCAGCTGTTATGGGGGAACAGACTGACTCATTAAGAGGTCTGTAACCTACCTTCCCAGGCAGATGGGTGGCCCAGGTATGGTCAACCTGGTGGTTTTATTTTCTCTGATGTTTTGAAACATAATTTTGGTATCATGCTGGCAGAGGAACCGCTTGGGTGGGTTGATATTTTTCAGTCATGGTTTAGGCCTTTTCTGCGGAGCTAGGAGAATGGTGGGCCAGTGAAAAGCTTGAGAGTCCAGCAATGGCGAGTGATGGCGGAGGAAATTATGTCTTTTCTTAAGAAGGCCCTGGAGAGGAGGGTTGTTGAATCTGCCTTTAGCGAGCCATTGACCTTGAGGGATTGCCCAGGCCCTGTTATGGGGGTCTGCGTTTGATGAATCTGGAGAGAATCCCTTTAAAGTTTTGACTTGTCTCACTTTCCATGGCAGACTCTATGTGAAGGGCAACCTGAAGCATCACTCTGCGGTTGTCCAAGAGTGGAGTGCAGTGGTGTGGAGGAGACGATGGACCATTTCTTGCTTCAGTGCCCCTTCAATATAGAAGTCTACAAGAGGGTGGGTGGGGCTCTGGGTGTCCCTTTTCTTTTTCTGCTTGAGTTACGTGGAGTGGTCTTACAGTGCCTTTCAAACTCACCTGAACTTTGATTTTGAGACACTTTTTCTAGTTAGCTTAGAAGTGCGTTACTACACGTGGAATGCACGGTGCCAGGTTTGTATTCGCAAAAAAGTCCTTCTTGTCGAGGTGGTGGTGCACAACATTTTGGGTGAGGTTGGGAAGATCTGGGGTCTTGAGAAGGATGGGTGGTGGCTGGAAGACTGGACAAAGGCGTGGAGGAATGTCAGGTTCCTGTAGCTACTCTGTCAGTATCTGGGTGCTTGGCTTCTCTTTCTGTCCTCTCCAGTCCCCTAGATTTTTGTAAGATCAGATTTTTGAAAAAAAGGCTGCATGCATGGGATAAATGTTTAATTGTTTCTTAGCCTGAGGGGGTGTTTAGGTGAAGGTCGAGTTTGCTGAGATACATTATAAAGATAATAATAATACTAGAAAAGCTACAATTTCTGGGGAAATTGTGTGAAGTGTTCTTTCCTCCACCAGTAGTCTACAACTGGAGTGGGCGGAGTAACTGGGTGGAGTGGCTTGAGTAACTGTTGTGTGGTTGGAGTGGCTGGAGTAACTGTGAAAAGGTCAATGGGCGGTGTGAGTTGCAAACAAATGGTCATATTGTGAAAACTATCAGGACTATGGCTTAGCCGTGGACATTTTTAGTGGCAGCAGGGATAGCTGAATATTTTGATACAAGATTTGTGTAGGTGGGCTTGAAAATGAGGGAGTGGTGGCAGTTTAGAAATCATGTCCTGATTTTTCAGCTCACACTCTAGCTTTTGTCAGCTCCCTCTCTAGTTTTGAACATTCTGCCGTTCATTCCTATGGGACCAATTTCACCACAAAAACGCCGATATTTAGTGAACCATTTGGCAAAACGTTCCACAAAGTAATAGCACACCAATCGGGAACAATCCACACTTTTCGGTATATTACTGTCTATGTAGTGTAAAAACTGTGGGAGGAGTTAGGGTGGTAAATTTGGCTATAATAAGAATATATATGTGAGATAACAGTAAGTGGTCTTGCCATGCAAGAACACTTAATTAAAATATGATTGGTTCTGTTTTGTTTTTTTCTGTCAAAAAAGCCGTTTATTGTTTTCTATGCTGAAGTAAGCTATTTTGTTTAATTATATATATGTATCTATATATAGTGTGTGTATATATATTTATATTGTATACTGTATATATGTAAATATGTTTTTTATTATGTTTTTGTTTGTAAGATTTTTAATAAACAAAAATTTACAATCTAAGGTCCCTAACTCACATTCATGCAAACACATACTAGAGCCCCTCTAGAAAGGAGACAATTTACCAACCAGAATGTCTTTGGAGTGTGGGAGGAAACTGGAGTATCGGGAGGAAACAGAAGTACCCCAAGGAAACCCAAGCAGACACAGGGACCCTTCAAAGCTCCAATGTCACCATGGGCCGCAGTAAAAACTTCTTCCAAGTCTATCCAAAATGTGTCTGATCTTTAGTTAGACTTTAATAATTCTTACCAGTCCTGATTCCAATGATTCCAGTCTTCACTCTCTGCCCCTTGGTTCTTTCAGCAGTTAACACTAATGGGTGTGCCAGTTCCCAGGGTCTCCAAGTCCCATCCTTATTGTCCAAGTGCTACATCACTAAGGTGTTCCTGCAGAGCTCCAATGACATCATGCACTGCAGTAAAAACTCTGCCCAAGTGTATCCAAAACTTGTCTAATTTTCAGTTAAACTTTAATAATTTTACCAGTCCTGTTGCCAGTGATTCTAATCTTTTGTACAGCTACACCTGCCACTGGATTCTTCAGCAGTCAGCACTGCTGGGTGTGCCAGATGGTCTCCGAGCTGCAATCTCAGATTCCAACTGCTAGGGCACTTGCGTGTTCCCTCAAAGCTTGAAAGCTTCACAGACTGCAATAAAAACTTTTCCCACTATTCTCACTAATTCTGATGCCGGTGATTCCATTCTTCACTCTCTTGTAGAGCTACACCTGTCACTGGATTCTTCATCATTCAACACTGCTGGGTGTGCCAGATGCCTGAGACTCCAAATTGCAATCTTGGCTTTACTTAAAGCTGCAATGGCATCATGGACTGCAGTAAAAACTCTTCCCAAGTCTTTCCAAAACTTGTCTGGTCTTCAATTGGGCTTTATATTTCATTTTTATTTTTATTGAAAATCTGTAGAAACAGTATACAGGTATATAGAAAACATAACCCACCCACATGATGAGTTGTAGCAAAACAATAAAAGTCATGGAATATATAGTTACAGAATAATATATTGACCAATAATATAGTGAACAATAAATTGGAAAACCCAAAAGGGTATAGTCGAGTTTAAGCAACTATTCCATCAATAAAAAGGTGTGGGTATTATCATATAACCAATTAACAAAGGTAGAAAGACCGAAAATTAAAGAAAGAATTGAAAAAGAGGGTAACGAATAAATTTGAAAAGAGGAAAAAGAGAGAAGAAAGAGAAAAAGAAAGAAAGAGGGCCAGCCATAAGTTTAATAAATAACAGAAATATACCTAATCCATGGTTCCCAGGTGAGCTCAAATTTAGAGGTATTATTGTTAATTATAATTAAATTTGAAGACAATTTAGCATTTTGTGGCAAATCATGACGTCTAGGAGTTTTTCAATATTTTATTTGTTTTCAGCACACCAAAATACATGGAAATTAGATGAAAATAATCAAACAGCTTTTTAGTCGCAGATCTGTGTTATACTTGTAAATTTATCATAATCCAATTAAGTTTCTGTTTGACCAAGTCCAGCGGAATTCTTGACTGTTTCCAATGTCTAGCTATATAGTAATTCTTGCCGTCAACAAAAGATAAAGTATTAATTTAACTGACTTCTTAGGAATATCGGTGGGCAATAGATGAAATAAGGCTACTTCAGGGGATCTGAGTATATTAATTCCTGTTACCGAGTAAATGAAGTTAAATAAATGGATCCAAAATCTATTCACCACAGGACATTTCCACCATATGTGGAGCATAGTACCCTCTTGTCCGCAGTGTCGAAAACAGCTGGGTGACACAGATGGGTACATTTTAGCAAGACGTGTAGGAACTAAATACCATCGAAGAAGCGTTTTATAGTTAGATTCAATAAGTGTGGTGTTAGTTGAGATTTTAGATAGCAATAGCTGTAGTGCGCCACATGTTCAAATCTAGAGAACTATTCAAATCCCTTTCCCACTGTATCATATAAGAAAGCTTAATCTGTGGATCAACAAGGGAAGCATAAATATTAGATAAGCGACCTTTCACCATCCCAGTAGCCCCACATGAGATTTCTAGAGGGGTAAGTATACAAGGTTCTATTAATAATTTGAGTTTACTAGTGATAAAAGATATAATTTGATAATAGCGAAACATTTCACTGGAGGGCATCTGACATTTTGTCTGAAAATATTGGAGAGAACGAGGATGGAGTCCATCCAAATAGTCTCCAATACGCAAAAAACCCTCATTGATCCACCATTGAAACAGAGATGATGTTAGACCAGGTGTAAACTCAGGGTTACAAAAAACTGGGGCTAGAGGGGTATGTAAGGAAAATAAAGGCTTGCGGGCCTGCCATCTATCCCAGACCGTTAAATAGTAGAGCAACATAGGGCAAAGAATAGGAGGACGCAACTGGGAAGCCACATTAGGGAGCCAACAGCATATGGGCAGCAAGATAGGGCCTCAATGCCAACCCACTGAGGTACATAACTCTTAGCGGTAGTACAGGAAAGCTGTGCTATCTGAGCCGCCTGAAAATAAGTCATAAGATTAGGAAGTCCCAAACTGTCATGCTTTTTTAGAGAAAATGAAGTCGAATTATTAACCCGAAGATGTTTGCCTCTCCATATAAAAGTTCTCGTCTAGGTACCATGATTGGCAAAGTCTGAAAATAATATAATAGTCTCGATAGGAAAGTCATTTTAATGGAATTAATTTATACCAAACCAGGATAAGGGAAGATCCACCCAGTCATGTAAATCAGTCTTAAGTCGTTTAAAAAGAGGGGGGTAATTAGCATTATATAGCGATGAGATAGAGCTTGTGAGATGAATCCCTAAATAGTGGAGAGAATGGGGGGCCCATTGAAAATCAAAGTTGTCCCGAAGATATTGAACCTCTGAATTAGGTACAGAAAAATTTAAAGCAGTTGTTTTAGAAGTATTAAGAGTAAGACCCAAGACCATAGAAAATCAATGAATTAAATGGAGGAGACTAGGTAGAGATGTTCGAGGGGCAGATATGTACATAAGGACATTGTCAGCAAATAAGGCAAATTTTTGATCTCGTTGGCCACAGTAGATACCAGAAATAGTAGGGTCAGAATAGATAGCAACAGCAAGTAGTTCCAGTGCCAGTGCAAAAAGTAGAGGGGAAAGGGGGCAGCCCTGTCTAGTACCTCTCTCGATAGATAGAGGGGCTGATTTGTATCCACGAATAGAGACCTGAGCTGAAGGATTACAATATAGAACCCGCACTAAAGTTGAAAAGGAAGGGCTGAACCCAAACGCACCCAACATCTGAAATAGATAGTCCCAAGATAAGCTGTCGAATGCTTTATGGACTTCCCTCGCTAAGGATTTGTCCCATTCAATTGGGCTTTAATAGTTCTTACTAGTTCTGTTACCAGTGATTCCAATCTTCACTCCATATAGCTACACCTGCCTTTGAATACTTCAGCAGTCAACACTTTGCCAAATGCCTTAGTCTCCAAGCTGCATCTTGGGATTCCTGCTGCTTCATCACCAGTGCGTTCCTTCAAAGCTCCAATGGCATTGTGGACTGCAGTAAAAAGCTTCTCAAGTCCATCCAAAACTTGTTTGGAGTTGGGATTTATGAGGCAAAATAGCAACAGACCTATCATTCAATCCATACAAAGCACTGTTTTAACATAAGAGACTTAACATTCCACTTGAGGATGCAGAACATCAGCAACCCACTGGACTAATGTTGCCTAGTGACATACCAACAAGTTCCCCCCGAGATTCAAAGAGTAGTTGTTTGACCCCATTAAGGCAAATAATATATATTGTGCAATATAAACATTTTATCATAGAATAACCACAATCAGAACATACATATCCCCTTCTCTGAATGGATTTTGCTGCCTCAGCTAAACCCATTTTCCTTCCAGTAAAGATTTGGAACAGCTGAGTCTGAAGTGAAGAAGTTCTTGGAAATATTTAGTAATACGCACTAAAATAAGGTCAGGAGGTCCTTTCTTGGCTGGAAGAATGCTGTTGCAATGGCACGGAAGTTAATAGCATTTTTTCTAATTGAACTGAAGACAGAGCTAAAATTAGCAGCATGCCATAAAATACAATGTCTGCCAATTTACGAGCTGCGGTATTAGTTATAATTCAAATCTGACAAATTAATACGAAGCTGAGGATTGGGATAAGCCTGTCGAGAGACAGCAGTCTAAGTGTGCTATAAATTCACAGATTTTTCTCTCTTGCTCTGCAATTAATGTGGAATTCCGATTTTGTTCAAAATTGAATTAACATATATAATTGCCATACCAGGCAACGTGTGATTTATTCCTGTTAAGATATTGCGTTTCCATTTCAGTCTGCAGCTACCCGTTTTCTATAGCAGCCAAATAGAAGGGAGATTTATTTTCTATGCACCTTAGTAGGCAATTAGAGCTAAAGCACAACTCCAGCTTAACAAATGTATTGACCTGCATAAGTTAAAATACAAAAAAGCAGCTTCCACCTATCTCCTGCAATGGTGGATACACCATTTGTGCAGACATAAGGGTCACATTATACTAGACTTTGATTCTGGAGACCAAGCTGATGTCACGTTTAACCTGACCAGTAGTTGAATGGCGCTCTTGTACAAGAGCCATCTGGGACTTAGGGGTCCCTTGATACTGGTCATTGGTTCTGGAAGCCATCCCACCCTCATTTAGACCTGGACTCTGCCTATTCCTG
Source organism: Staurois parvus (assembly GCF_062004578.1). Taxonomy (NCBI): domain Eukaryota; kingdom Metazoa; phylum Chordata; class Amphibia; order Anura; family Ranidae; genus Staurois; species Staurois parvus. The sequence goes on along the minus strand of NW_028317983.1, from coordinate 1,661,520 downwards.
TCAAGCTGTCAATTGATACATGTTGAGTAAGTGTTTTACCTTGACCAGTAGTTGAATGGTGCTCTTGTACAAGGGTTCTCAAGGACTTAGGGGTCCCTTCATACTGGACTTTAGTTCTGGAAGCCATTCCACTGTCGTGTAGACCTGGACACTGCCCATTTCTATCTAGCCGTCAATTGACACATGTTGAGTAAGTGTTTTAACTTCACAACTAGTTGAATAGAGCACTTGCACATGGCCCCCCTGGGACTTAGGGGGCACTTTATACTAGACTTCGGTGCTGGAAGCCATCTCACTGTCCTGTAGACCTGGACACTGTCTGTTTCTATCTAGCTTTCAATCAATACAAAGCGAATACGTGTTTCTTGAACAGTAGTAGAACTGTGCAATTGCAACAGAGTTTGGGGTCCCTTTATACAGGACTTTGGTTCTAGAAGCCATCCCATTGGACTCTGCCCATTTCTATCTAGTTGTCATTTGATACAGCCATCTGTATCACCCTGAACTGAGAAAGTGCCATTATAAAGCCACAAAATGCATTTTCTGGTGAAATAAAGCAATTCGATGTTCAATAAACTAGATAACACCAACCCATCCTTAAACTTATGTTAACAGGTGCCTCTGCCGATTAGACCACCAACAGACTTTTTCTAGACCTTTTCTACTCAACAAGTACAACACGTACCTGTAAATTCTGTAGAGGATCCAGGATTGGAACCCCTATGGCATGGAGAGCGACCTCATATACCCTGTGCAGGGACAGGTTTTTCTTCACCTGTGCCTATGCAAGGTTGCATGTACCAAACCACAGGGTGACCATAAACTCAACATATGTAAGCAGTTTTTTCCTTTTCTTCCTTTTTTCTTCTATTTTCAAAACCTGCAGAGCTAATCATCATATCTGAGCAAATTAACAACACTGTAGGGGCTCTCCCACTTTGTTATTTTCTTTTCCAGTGGACACCCGAAACTGACCAGGGGGAAAAGCCGGTCCTTTGGGACTGAACCCCTCAGATCTCTCTGGACCAAAACCTCATAAATTCCATCCCACTGTCCAGTAGTTCTGGACACTGGCCATCTCTATCTAGCTGTCCATTGAGACACAGAGAGTAAGTGTTTTTACTTGACCAGTAGTTGAACAGTGCACTTGAACAAGGGTCCTCTGGGAATTAGGGGTTAGTTTATACTGTACTTTGGTGATGGAAGCCATGCCACTGTTATGTGGACCTGGACACAGCTCATTTCTATCTATCTATCTATCTATCTATCTATCTATCTGTCTGTCTGTCTGTCTGTCTGTCTGTCTCTAAAAAAATCTGTCAGTCCACAATGAGTACGTTTTATTTGACCAGTATTTGAACTGGCACCTAAAAATTGATATTTTGTGGGGGATTCTTATAGACCCTATCCACCCATATCTTCAGGACTGTATCCCACAGACTCACCACTCTACAGTGCAGTATCAGTCCTCTTTTGGGCTGAAGGATACCCAGCGTCATTCTGCCCATTTCCAATGTACTCAGCCAACCAAGGGGTGCATCATTAAGTTCACTGTAAGTCACAAGGATGCTGCATTTCTGGCAAAATCAACAAGGACTTTCAGTACTAGCTGAAAATGTCCTGAGTTTGAAAATGAAAACTAAAGTAATCACCATATTTGACGTCTGGAAAGCTGCAATAATTTACATTTTTGTTTTTGGGTTTAGATACACTTTATAGGGATAATAATTCTCTATGCCAGTTCAAATGGGATTCAAATGGACAAAAGGTCAGGAACAACATTTTGTTGTCCTTATCTTCAATAAATTGCTAAGTTAACAGATATCTTTTGCATGAAGATGTATTCCCAGTATTGAGATAACCACTTCCTACTGTCCATGTTTAAAGTACCTTTTATGACTGAAATATTTTCTTTTACATCTCACCATAAAATATGAGAGGACTCATAAAATGTTAAAAGCTCCATTCACTGTACACATGTCACGAGTACCTATCAGGAAGACATGCTGTGTCCATTTTTTGTTAGCATAGACAGATTGAGCAGCTGATGTATAGAGAAAGGAGGAAACGAGAAAACCCAGCAAAGAAGTTCACAACAGCCACTGAATAAAAAAAAATTCTTTATGTAGCACTACCCCTTAGGAGTTGCTGAGGGTTTGGGTGCCACTACAGTCCTGCACAGCCAGGCAACACGCATCTTCCATTCAGACTTACATCCAGTAGACAGTAACCAGTCCTTGAGCTTGTTGTATGTATTTTATTAGGAGAATATGAACATGGATGGGGTAAGGGGTGTATGGGATGCCCAAAGGGTAATGGCAACAGAGGGCAACTTCCTGGAACTATATACAAGTCTCTTTAGCAGCAAACATCTTCTTCTTTAGTCAGTGACTGCTCTCAGGCATTCTGCTGCGCCGCTTGTTCCCTGCTTCATAGGTGGTCCTTGCTCTGGGGGCCAATGAGGTTCTGAGCTTTCCTTCTTCCAAGCTTCCCTGCCTGTAGGTGAGCCCCTTCCCATCTGGGCTCCCTCTCAGGCTCCTGCTCTCCAGTGCCTCACCTCTCCATCTTCCACCAAACTCTCCTGCGGCTGAGCATCCCACTGCTGAGCAGGCTTGGTCACTCTTAGGGGCTGTCCTGGCCCCGTGCCAACCCTCCTGTAGGGGATTGGTCAGGATTCCTTAAGAGTGCAGACCAGCCACTCCTCTTTCCCTCCCACTACTTCTATAATCTTCTCCAAAATTCTAGAGCAGGGGGAAGTCTCAGAGAGTCTCATCCTCTATCTAAAAATTTGATTCTAGCTCAACGTAGATATCTAGGAGCGTGCTATATTTATTAAAATATATTTTATAACAGACATTTAGAAACACACTCAAATGCACTGAGAAGTTGATTTAGCAATAAAAAAAGGCAGCCTACTCTTTCTGGGGAAACATACTTCATTCCCAGGGTTCCCAGGTCCGTGCACACATTATTTTATTAGTTAATAATAAAAATACAAAGATATATAATGTAGCGCTACCTTCTTGAGGGCCTCTGAGTTTTTGGGTCCCCCTAAGCTCTGCACAGCCAGGCAACATGCATTTTTCACACTTTCATTCACAGATAGTAAACAGTCCATGAGCTTGGTTTTTGTTGTTTTATTAGGGGTTAACAACTTGGATGGCATCTAGGGATATATCCAAGGAACTGAAAAACTTGGAAGACAAACTTTTTCTCCACCTGGCTGTCTTGAGAGTATCCCAGGGCAAGGGATTCTGAGACACACAAAGAATGTAGTCCCAGGGAGAACTAATTGGGTATTGCATCTCAGCACCCTCTCCCTCCTTTGGCCCAGGGGATGTAGAAGTACTCACACTATCAGATCCCTGTAGTTTTCAAGGTTGAAGTTGCTTTCAGGCCTTACAATGGCTGGCTCCTTCCCTGCTGACATGCTGTCTTTTCCTGGTAGACTGTGGGACAGTGGAGGTCTTTCTTTCCAGATGCAGCCTGTAGGCAGACCCCCCCCTCCTCTGGGGCCCCCTCCCAGACTCCACATCAACAGCATTTCCTCACTCCAACTACCATCTGACTCCCTTGATGACCAGGTTTTAAGAGCTGACCTAGCCACCATGCCAGGCCTCCTGCCTGGAGATTGGCCAAATTCCCCTAAGTATGCAGATCAGCCCCGCCTTACCCCTGCCCACTTCTCCAAGTTTCTAGAGCAGGTGGAGGTATTAGAGAGCTGACCTCCAGAGTCCTTCAGCTTTAACCTCGCCCACTCACTCCCAGGCTGACTCATACCCAGGCTTCTAGCAAGCCTCTAACTATGCACACAAAAAAACTATCTTACACTAGAGGGTGTTACTGTAATAAACATGATATATCTCTGTGTTCCTACAATTAGCCCTCAGCCCTGGTTCACACTTGGTGTGACTTCTGGTGCGACTTGCGACACAAAAAGTTGCAAAACAAGTGAAAACACATTGATTTTTAATGGGTGCCGTTTCAATTGCTGTGACTCAAGTTGCAGTGACAAAAAAATGTTCCTGCACTACTTTTCTGAATCTTTGGTGCAACATCAGTGGACACTGCCCTACATGTTACTGACCTCTGGACACTGCCCTACATATTACTGACCTCTGGACACTGCCCTATATACCACTGACCTCTGTACATTGCTCTACATAATACTGACCTCTGGACACTGCCCTATATACCACTGACCTCTGTACACTGCCCTACATACTACTGACCTCTGGACACTGCCATGCATACTACTGACCTCTGGACACTGCCCTACATATTACTGACCTCTGGACACTGCCCTACATATTACTGACCTCTGTACACTGCTCTACATAGTACTGACCTCTGGACACTGCCCTACATACCACTGACCTCTGTACACTGCTCTACATAATACTGACCTCTGGACACTGCCCTACATATTACTGACCTCTGAACACTGCCCTACATACTACTGACCTCTGTACACTGCTCTACATAATACTGACCTCTGGACACTGCCCTACATATTACTGACCTCTGAACACTGCCCTACATACTACTGACCTCTGGACACTACCATGCATACTACTGACTTCTGGACACTGCCCTACATACTATTGATCTCTGGACACTGCCCTACATACTACTGATCTCTGGACACTGCCATGCATACTACTGACCTCTGGACACTGCCATACATACTACTGACCTCTGGACACTGCCATACATACTACTGATCTCTGGACACTGCCTTGCATATTACTGACCTCTGGACACTGCCCTACATACTACTGACCTCTGGACAAATCCCTACAAATTACTGACCTCTGGACACTGCCCTACATACTACTGACCTCTGGACAAATCCCTACAAATTAATGACCTCTGGACACTGCCCTACATACTACTGACCACTGGACACTACCATGCATACTTCTGACCTCTGGACACTGCCATGCATACTACTGACCTCTGGACACTGCCCAACATACTACTGACCACTGTACACTGCCCAACATACTACTGAACCCTGTACACTGCCCTACATACTACTGACTTCTGGACACTGCTCTACATCCTGCTGACCTCTGTACACTGCCCTACATACTACTGACCTCTGGACACTGCCCTACATACTACTGATCTCTGGACACTGCCATACATACTACTGACCTCTGGAAACTGCCATGCATACTACTGATCTCTGGACACTGCCATGCATACTACTGGCCTCTGGACACTGCCTTGCATACTACTGATCTCTGGACACTGCTCTACATACTACTGATCTCTGGACACTGCTCTACATACTACTGACCTCTAGACACTTCCCTACAAACTATTGACCTCTGGACACTGTCATACATACTACTGACTTCTGGACACTGCCCAACATATTACTGACCTCTGGACACTGCCTTAATTACTACTTACCCCTGGACATTACCCTACAAATTTCTGACCTCTGTACATTGCTCTACCTATCACTGACCTCTGTTGAGCCCTGGACACTGCCCTACATACAATTTACACTGGCCAGAGCATACAGTTAGGCTAGCATTGAGGCCAGCCAGGCCTAAAACGAGTTAGGCAAGTCAGCCAGCAGTACCAGTTGTTTTGCCTTCATGATGGATTCCTGCATCAGACTTTTGCTGAAGCTAACTTGTAAGGTAGGCTAAGTATATATTTTTACAGTGACATTAGTTTTATTAGATTTTTCTACGCTTTCTTTGTGATGTCTTTATTTTTATTGGGGGCTTGCTAGTTAACTTCTTTAAAAAAAAGAAAAAAGGGGGAGGGGGCTCCCCATGGAGTTCTCTTCCATTTTGTCCAGGTAGATCTTTGTCTTTCAAAGGTTGCCTACCCCTACTCTACAATACGTACTTGTCTCAATCCAGATTACTAAGTGTCATTTCTGTCTGCTGCCTTGTTCTTATGCTATCTGCATGAGTCACTTCTGACAAGTTTTCCTGACACCAAGAGAAAAAAGGTGACAGGGGAGGGACCTCCAGCAAACAGCCTGGGATTGACAGCCTCAGCTCTTTTCCTGTGTACTGTGTGTGTGTGTGTGTGTTTGTGGGGGGGTCCCTTCTCTCCAATCAGGACTCTCAACTCTCCTCACTGAGCTCTGCAGTGTGTAATTTCAGCTCTCTGCCCTCTTTTTTCCGACAGTTCAGACAAGCTTTTTAAATTCAGCATTTTAATGAATTTAGAGAACAGAAAACTACAGATAAACAGGTACAATTTATGTAGGAAGATTTGTTTAATCTTTGTGTATTGGCTGAAAAGATACACTCGCTGGCCACTTTATTAGGTACACCTTGCTAGAGCCAAGAAAATATCCCACACACCATTATACCACCACCAGCCTGAACCTTTGATACAAGGCAGGATGGATCCATGCTTTCATGTTGTTTACTCCAAATTCTGACCCTACCATCTGAATGTTGCTGCAATCAATCTGCTCATTCTCCTCTGACATAAACAAGCCATTTTCATCCACACAACTGATGGACGCTCACTGGATATTTTCTTGTTTTTGGACCATTCTCTGGAAACCCTAGAGATGGTTGTGCTTGAAAATCCCAGTAGATCAGCAGTTTTTTAAATACTCAGACCAGCCAATCTGGCACCAACAACCATGCCACGTTCAAAGTCACTTAAATCCCCTTTCTTCCCCCATTCTGATGCTCGGTTTGAACTTCAGCAAGTTGTCTTCACTACGTCTACTGCCTAAATGCATTGAGTTTCTGCCATGTGATTGGCTAATTAGCAATTTTGTGTTACCAAGCAATTGAACAGGTGTACCTAATAAAGTGGCCGGTGAGTGTATAACACCTCCTGCACATAACTGGTGGACTGAGGTCAGTTCTCACATGCCTCCCTGGGAAGTGCCAGGCCTTGCTGCCCTCTAACAACTGGGGTAGACCATTATCACAGTGAAAGAGCTTCCACAGGACAAAGAGGTAAGGGTTAATCATCCAACGGTGGTGGCACCTGTTCCTGTGACAAGTAAGTGGAAGTCCCTTCATTTTGGGGAAATTTCCTCTTATTTCCTGTGGGTTTTCAGGACAGCAAACATTAACTTGATAGGGGTTTTACTTTTTTCTACTGTATTAAAAAAAAAAAAAGTTTTGGCTTCAGACCCACTTAAAGGGTGTGATGTCAGTATGTGACAATGGTGATGAGGAGCAGAACATTTCTATAGATACTTGGCTGTGTGTGCTCACATGAAGAAGGTGATAGATACACGCGCACTAAGCTGCAGAAGTTTGTTTTAGTTTACCATATGAGAACCACATTAATCAGGCAGAGTTTGGTGTCATCTGATAGAACAGAGAGCAGGTAGAGATAACAATGAAGAAACTGTTACCTGTCTGGTGATGGTTCTGTTCTCCATAGGAGGCTTTCCAATCCAATAACTGATCTCAGTATTAAGTCTGATAGATGACTGAACGCCATTAATCAATCTCAGATTTATTTTTCAAACTGATATGTCATTCATCAAACAGTCAGCTAAGTATTAATTAGGCCACACAAAAACTTTCTTCTTCTGTATTCTTTCTTTATCCTTGATGAAAAGAAGTCCCCTTCACAGAGCGTGACACGGAGCAGCTGCTAGAGAGCGGGGAGAGATGTAGTCTGATTGTCCTGCATTGTGTAACCAACGTCTCCCTGCCTCGCTTCCCTCTCTCTTCTTCCTTCCTTCCTTCCTTCCTTCTTTCCATCCTCCCTCCATGCCTTCCTGTGTCTTCCACAATCCCTCTCTTTATTGCTCCTTTTTCTCCTATTTTTCCTTTCTTACTTTTTTCTTCCTTCCTTTTCCTCCTTCCTTTGTGCCTTCCTTCCTTCCTTCCTTCCTCTTTCCTCCCTTCCCCTATCTCTCCCTTTCTTCTTTCTCCTTCCTTCCACTCCTATTTCTTTCTTCTCTCTCCTTCCTTCCACTTCTCTTTCTTTTCTTTCCTCCCTCCATCTCTTCCATTCTTCTTTTGTCTTTCCCCTCCCTTCCACTATCCCTCCCTTTAGTGCTCCTTTTTCCCCTTTTTCCTTTCCTCCTCCCTTCCTTTCCTCCTTTCATTTTGCCTCCCTTCTTACTCCCCTCATTCCTCCCTCCTCTTTTCTTCTCCATTCATCCCTCCCTCTCTGTTCTCCTTCTTTTTTTACTTTCTGTACTTCCTTTTCTTCCCTCATTCTCTTCTTTCTTTCCTTCTTTCCTTCTTTCTTTCCTCTTCCCTCCCTTCCCCTATCTATCCCTTTCTTCTCTCTCCTTCCTTCCACTCCTCTTTCTTTTCTTTCTTCCCTCCATCACTTCCATTCTTCTTTTGTCTTTCCCCTCCTTTCCACTATCCCTCCCATTATTGCTCCCTTTTTCTCCTCTTTTTCCTTTCCTCCTCCCTCCCTTTCCTCCTTCCATTTTGCCTCCCTTCCTCATTCCTCCTTCCTTTTTTCTTCTCCATTCATCCCTCCCTCTCTATCCTCCTTCCCTTTTTTCTTTCTGTCCTTCCTTTTCTTCCCTCACTCTCTCCTTTTTCTTTTTTTGTTTCTTTCTCTCTCTCTCTCTCTCTCCCTCTTTCTTTCTTTCTTTCTTTCTTTCTTTCTCTCTTTCTCTCTTTCTCTCTTTCTCTCTTTCTCTCTTTCTCTCTTTCTCTCTTTCTCTCTTTCTCTCTTTCTCTCTTTCTCTCTTTCTCTCTTTCTCTCTCTCTTTCCTTCCTTCCTTCCTTCCTTCCTTCCCCTCTTTTTCCTTCCTCCAATCCTCCTCCCTTACACTTTTACAGATCTCTTTCTCCCACACAGATGGTTCAACATACCCAGTGCCCTGGATTATGGGTGAGCATGTGACCTCCCTCCATATTGCAGTGCTCTGGCCTATCGGTCAATTGCAAAGCCTGAACAGTCTCACATGGTGGGGGAAGGTAGGGTGACATAATCGCCCCATATACACCAACATTGGGTATTTTTCAGAGGCTGTGATGGAGAAAGGGGTGGCAAGGGGCACGGTAAACATCAGTATAACTGGGTCAGGTGGTGGGCTTTGAAGAGACCCTCCTGCTTTGTCATGAATGGGCAAGGAGACAGTCTTTTTACTGGAAGAACCAAATGAGCTAAATTTACAAACAAACACAATTTTTACATCCTGCAAATATCATTGTAACCCTCCAATTCATACCGAGGGTGACAGCATGCTGTTCTCCAGCCTCAGTGCCCCCTTCCCTGTTTCTGGTTGGCCCACTAGACATTACCCCATGGGTGTCCACTCACTTCCCTCAGTTTACAGAGACAATCATTCCCCTTGCAGACCTTATTTCACCTTTAATCTGATATGTAGCTAATAAGGTCTAAAGAACGTTTGTTTGGAGCTCCATCCTAAGATGCTTAGGTTTCAAAGAGCCCATCAATTCTTCTTCTGATTGCCATCAATCGGCAAGCCTCAATTCCATGGGGTTGTCTCAATCAAGGAAGCCAATTATTCAGTCAATTTAGAGATGAGGAATTTCCAACTGTTAATCCTTCCATGTTGTTTGTTTTGCCATTATAGGTCATCCAAGGGCACCCCCTGGCCTTCTACTTATCCAAACAGCACCTTCTTGAAGGATCACACAAGGCTTTTTGAAATCCTTCACTGTTAAACAAAGCCCAAGATTGAGACTTCTACAGGAAGGCCACCAACCTGGAAAAAACACTGACGTTATGTTGTATTTAATAAACCCAGTACAGGCCTGGAGAAGGCAAGCCATTATCTCAGAGAGCCTGGGACAAAACTCACAGCACGGGTATGTTCCTTCTCATAACTCCTGGAAACAGATGGAAATTCTTTACATTCATTGATTAAGGAGACTCGCAGAAGACCTAGCTATGTTTTCAGGCTTGTAGGTGTGGAATCGGATTTCCCCAGGAAACGCATTCCACTGAGCGCCCCCAAATGACCAGGGAAACTAAAGTCAGATTATTTTTCAGCCTTTCAACTGGCAAAGGTCAACTCAAAGCAATGACCTGGTCATCGGAGCTTTAGATGTCAGCGGGCTTTCTGGTTACGCCGAGTCATGCCGCTACTGTGTACTCAAACAATAACAAACTTTGAAGTTAGAACAAATCTATAGTTCAGGTAGGGATCCCATTGGCTGGAATTCCTGGAATGGATTTTATTTTACCAAGGAATTATTACTAAAGTTTATTTAGGTAAATGTTTTAATAAAGAGCTTCTTATAAATAGAACCATGTCACTGGGCAATACTGTGATGGATGTCCAAACAGCCCTATCATGCTATAAAGCCCAACTCCGGGAAATTTCTAAATACTTCCTTGCAGATTTGAATGCAGTTTTACTGCTATCCGTTTTTGGATGTGATTTTATGGCTTGGGTGCCTACTATTACTACTGCTACTACTACTGCTACCATTACTACTGCTACCATTACTACTGCTGCTATTACTACTGCTACTATTACTACTGCTACTACTACTGCTACTATTACCACTGCTACTATTACTACTGCTACTACTACTGCTACCATTACTACTGCTACCATTACTACTGCTACCATTACTACTGCTACCATTACTACTGCTACCATTACTACTGCTGCTATTACTACTGCTACTATTACTACTGCTACTACTACTGCTACTATTACTACTGCTACTACTACTGCTACTATTACCACTGCTACTATTACTACTGCTACTACTACTGCTACTATTACCACTGCTACTATTACTACTGCTACTACTACTGCTACCATTACTACTGCTGCTATTACTACTGCTACTATTACTACTGCTACTACTACTGCTACTATTACCACTGCTACTATTACTACTGCTACTACTACTGCTACTACTATTACTGCTATACCATTACTACTACTACTATTACTGCTACTACTATTATTACTGCTACTACTACTATTACTTCTATACCACTACTACTATTACTGCTACTACTACTATTACTGCTACTACTACTATTACTGCTATAACACTACTATTACTGCTGCTACTACACTACTACTACTGCTATTAATATTACTAATATTACTGCTACTACTACTGCTGCTACTACTACTACTACTACTGCTACTATTACTTCTACTACTGCTACTTTTACTACTACTACTAATACTATTACTGTTGCTATTATTATTATTACTACTACTATTACTACTACTACCGGCGCTGCTATTATTACTACTACTGCTAATACTACTACCACTTCCACTACTCTACACTACTACAATTTTACTGCTGTCTGTTTTTGGATGTGATTTTATGGCTTGGGTGTCTACTACTGCTACTATTACTGCTGCCACTATTACTGCTACTACTACATCTACTACTATTACTGCTACTACTACTATTTCTGCTTCTGCTGCTGCTACTATTACTACTACTGCTACTACTACTACTACTGCTGCTGCTGCTACTGCTACTACTACTGCTGCTATTATTACTGGTGCTATTATTATTACTACTACTATTGCTGCTGCTACTACTACTGCTACTACTACTGATATTATTACTGCTGCTACTACTGCTGCTACTATTACTGCTACTACTGCTGCTGCTACTTCTACTACTGCTGCTGCTATTATTTTTACTTCTATTACTGCTGCTACTATTACTGCTAATACTGCTGCTGCTACTACTACTGCTACTACTTCTACTACTGCTACTATTACTGCTACTACTACTACTGCTACTATTACTGCTACTACTACTGCTACTTTTACTAATGCTGCTACTACTACTGCTGCTACTATTACTGCTACTACTACTATTGCTACTATTACTGCTACTACTACTATTACTGCTACTGCTACTATTACTGCTATTACTGCTACTACTACTGCTGCTACTATTACTGCTACTATTACTAATGCTGCTACTTCTGCTACTATTACTGCTACTACTACTACTGCTACTGTTACTGCTACTACTACTACTACTACTACTGCTGCTATTGCTGCTGCTACTATTACTGCTACTACTACTGCTGCTACTATTACTGCTACTACTACTATTACTACTATTACTGCTACTACTACTGCTGCTACTACTACTACTACTACTGCTGCTATTATTACTACTATTACTGCTACTACTACTATTACTTCTGCTACTAATACTGCTACTACTACTATTACTTCTGCTACTATTACTGCTACTACTACTACTGCTACTACTACTACTACTACTACTACTGCTGCTTTATTATTACTGCTACTACTACCACTACTACTACCGGCGCTGCTATTATTACTACTACTGCTGCTACTACTACTACCACTACTCATGGTCCAGGAAAGGAGAATATTTGCGGGAAAAACTCAGCTAAATTGCATCACAAATGCATATACTGTACATACTTTTTTGATACGCTTCCATTGTAGTCATGGGCTACAAAATCGCAGTGCATCGCACTAACTTAGCACAGGACCCTTCCCCATACTCACGCTGCAGTTGTGTTGCGTTGATGCGAATGAACACCAAGGAAAACAATGTGATTTGCATTGTCAGTGACTCCAGTCACATCAGAAATCACACTAGTGTGAACCAGGGCTGAACACTGACCTGCAGACGCTCATGGTTGTCCACACTCTGTAGCTGTGCTTCATGGCTGCAGAAAAACGAAACATCCGGTCACATTGTACGCTCGTTACTACCGCCAAATGTGACCAATACAAGTCTATAGAGACGCGCTGCAATCACATGCAATTTTGGGGCGGTAGTGTAGCACTTACAGGGTTAAGTCAGGCAGTGATGCGGCGACATAGCATCTCCTCACCGTCTGTCAAATGCACTCTAAAAAGCAATCCGATGTGGATCACTTTTCAGAAGGCACCACAAGTGAATGAGCCTTTACTTACCTGATCCTCCACTCTCCCAGTAGAGACCGCTCCTCTGTGTTTCGGTGGTAGACTGTTCCTTGGTGTAATCATGTCCAATGTGTGAGTAAGGACCCTGCAGCTGTCAGGACCTTAGACTTCTGGAGCATGGGGAAGAACACACTGTGGGGACCAGTCTAGCACAGTGGAGCGGAGGATTATTATTATACAGGATTTATATAGCGCCAACAGTTTGCTCAGCGCTTTACAATATAGCAGGAGACAATACAGCAACAATACAATTCAATGCAAGAGGGTTAGGAGGGCCCTGATCCTTGGAGCTTACAATCTAAGAGGGAGGGGCTAGTGATACAAAAGGTAGTAACTGTGGGGGATGGACTGGTAGGAGGAATAGAGGATTCCATTATTAGCTGAGGGCAGGATAGGCTTCCCTGAAGAGATCGCCTAAAAGTGAGCAGAGTAGGTGATAGTCTGATAGATTGGGGTAGAGAGTTCCAGAGGATGGGGGAAGCTGTGGAGAAGTCCTGGAGACGAGCATGTGAGGAGGAGACAAGGGAGGTAGAGAGCAGGAGGTTGTGCGAGGAGCGGAGATGGGCAAGTAAATCTTCTTTTCTATACCTCTACACATCCATGAGAGGCAGGCGCAGCCCTACTGCAATGGAGTTTCCTGGAGTTGGGCTTTTAAAGTACTATGGGCAAATATGACACATATTTATTTGTCTTTCAGAACCATTATTTTAGCAGTTTTTGTTCTTCTCAGTTACCTAGTTTTTATTACATGCTGATCCCGCCAACGAAATCTGCTGAAATTCTACTTGATGTGATGGGGTGACAGTGCAGCTTGTTCTGCAGGTTTCCACTATCAGCCTGTGGACATGGTAGCTTTATATTGTAGTTCATAGCTGAGCTCCAGACATGGTCTGTACTGCATAGTTACATTGGTCCAGCTTGACACGATGTAAGTATGTATATCTCATACCTGAGGGACCGCTGGGGAAGCTGAAAATCATTGTAGTCGTCAGCACTACTACCGTAGTAGTCGGAGCTACTGCTGTAACAGCCACGATGTTCCGGTTCCTGCTCAGATGGCTTCTACTCTGCACAATGACCACAGGGGGCGCTGGCTTGGCATTGACACCATTCACAGAACATCTATTTTTTCACGGAATACAAAGCATTTTCTAATTTATTTATTACAGATACTTATATAGAGCCATCAATTTACGCAGCACTTTACATATATATTGTACATTCATCAGTCCCTAACCCTCAAGGGGCGTACAATCTAAGGTCCCTAACTCACATTCATACATACACATACTAGGGACAATTTAGACAGGAGCCAACCTACCAGCATGTCTTTGGAGAGTGGGAGGAAACCAGAGTACCCGGAGGAAAACCCACGCAGGCACAGGGAGAACATGCAAACTCCAGGCAGGTGGTGCAGTGGTTGGGATTTGAACCAGCGACCCTAGTGCTGCCAAGCGGAAGTGCTAACCATTTAATTGAACCCGTTGAAGACAAGCAATGGAAGAGACAGTGACAACTTATGGAACAATGAAGGACACTGAGACACAGCTCTGACCTGCCAGTGCTAGAAGAGGGCAAATAAAGAGGTGCGATGGCCATAATGTGAAAATGCAATTTAATCAACATATGATGGCAAGAGCAATTACACTAAACAGCTTGTGGTACAGGCTGGAGAATTCCCACAGGGCTGAGTCATTGTTTTCAGGAGCACAATCAGCATGCTTTTTTTATGCCAGTAAATGGGACTTTTTTGGATTCATTAATATTCATGTGTCTTTATGCAGATGAAGCTGCAGAAAAAGGAAAAGCCACACCTACAGGTGGGGTAATGAATATGCGCTGTCTTTAGCAGGAATTTACCTGACAGTCCCGCCCCCCCCAGGGGTGGACTGACAACTCATGGGGCCCTCGGGCAATAGGGGATCATGGGGCCCCTGTGTCCTTGCCCAAACTCAAAAAAGCCTGTGAAAAAGGTACCAGGGGAATCTCATGGGGCCCCCTACTGACCCCAGGCCCTTGAGCAGTGCCCGAGTTTCTAAATGGCCAGTCCGCCCCTGCCCCCCCCCCCTGTATTTCCACTGTCTGTATTGGTTTTATTCTGGTTCAATAAAGTAAATTGTTTAGAGTGCAGCCAATCCTTTGTTCTCAACACCTACAGATCACTGAGACAAATTCAAAAACTCAAACAGGATAAGCCCTATAGTGAAACAACACAGGACCAACACAAATGAAAGTGCATATACAGTACAGCAAAGACATTCCATATATTAAAGTGAACCTGTCGGACGACAAATCCAAGAACTGTCATTACTGACCTCCTTAGGAAAATTTTAATTGCTCAGCTTTTGCTCATTTGCTGGCTTAAATATTGTCAGAGTTTCTGACCCAGAACAAGTCAGAGAAAAGTCAGAGGTTCCTGTTCTCAGACATGTTCCGGGTCAGTGACTCAAAAAGTTAAAGCCAGAGGGTCAGATATGACAGCCGGGTAATTATCATTTTCTGAAGCATAGGTCAGCAAAGGCCATTTCCATTTCTCTTACATGCCAGGTTTTATTTAATACATGCACTTTCTGACAGCTCAACTTCCCCTGCTCCTCCTCCCAGCAGTGACTAAGCAGCTCAGCTCCCTCTACTACTACTCCCAGCAGTCACTTAACAGCTAGCTCCCCCTACACATCCTCCAAGTAGTGACTGCAGCTCAGCTCCCCTGCTCCTCTTCAAAGTAGTGACTCTGCAGCTCAGCTCCCCTGCTTCTCATCCAAGTAGGGACTCTTCAGCTCAGCTCCCCTGCTTCTCCTCCAAGTAGTGACTCTGCAGCTCAGTTCCCCTGTTTCTCCTCCAAGTAGTGACTCTGCAGCTCAGCTCCCCTGCTTCTCTTCCAAGTAGTGACTCTGCAGCTCAGCTCCCCTGCTTCTCCTCCAAGTAGTGACTCTGCAGCTCAGCTCCCCTGCTTCTCCTCCAAGTAGTGACTCTGCAGCTCAGCTCTCCTTCTTCTCCTCCAAGTAGTGACTCCATTGCTCAGCTCCCCTGCTCCTCTTCCAAGTAGTGACTCTGCAGCTAAGCTCTCCTGCTTCTTCCCCAAGTAGTGACTCTGCAGCTCAGCTCCCCTGCTTCTCCAAGTAGTGAGTCTGCACCTCAGCTTCCCAGCTTCTCCAAGTAGTGACTCTGCAGCTCAGCTCCCCTGCTTCTCCTCCAAGTAGTGACTCTGCAGCTCAGCTCTCCTGCTTCTCCCCCAAGTAGTGACTCTGCAGCTCCGCTCCCCTGCTTCTCCTCCAAGTAGTGACTCTGCAGCTCAGCTCCCCTGCTTCTCCCCCAAGTAGTGACTCTGCAGCTCAGCTCCCCTGCTTCTCCTCCAAGCAGTGACTCTGCAGCACAGCTCCCCTCTACTTTTCCCCAAAGTAGTGACTCTGCAGCTCAGCTCTCCTACTTCTCCCTCAGGTAGTGACTCTGCAGCTCCACTCCCCTGCTTCTCCTCCAAGTAGTGACTCTGGAGCTCAGCTCCCCTGCTTCTCCTCCAAGTAGTGACTCTGGAGCTCAGCTCCCCTGCTTCTCCCCCATGTAGTGACTCTGCAGCTCAGCTATCCTGCTCCTCTTCCAAGTAGTGACTCCATTGCACAGCTCTCCTGTTCCCCTTCCAAGTAGTGACTCTGCAGCTCAGATCCCCTGTTCCTCCTCCAAGTAGTGACTTTCTAAACAAATGGCCAGTTTACTGTCCTTCAGACTTTAGGAGGGCCAGGCTGTGGCCAGTGGGAGTAAACATTGCCTCATCTTTGGTATTAGGGGATGGAATGGTGCCCCATCATTGGTGTCAGTGGGAGGAATAGAGCCCCATCATTGGTGTCAGTGGGAGGAATAGTGCCCCGTCATTGGTATCAGTGGGAGGAATAGTGCCCCATCATTGGTGTCAGTGGGAGGAATAGAGCCCCATCATTGGTGTCAGTGGGAGGAATAGTGCCCCATAATTGGTGTCGGTAGGAGGAATAGTGCCCCATAATTGGTGTCAGTGGGAGGAATAGTGTCCCATCATTAATGTCAGTGGGAGGAATAGTGCCCCATCATTGGTGTCAGTGGGAGGAATAGTGCCCCATCATTGGTGTTAGTGGGAGGAATAGTGCCCCATCGTTGGTGTCAGTGGGAGGAATAGTGCCCCATCATTGGTGTCAGTGGGAGGAATAGTGCCCCATCGTTGGTGTCAGTGGGAGGAATAGTGTCCCCTCGTTGTTGTCAGTGGGAGGAATTGGTATTAGGGGGAAGGAATAGTGCTCCATCATTGGTATCAGTGGGAAGAATAGTCCCCATCGTTGGTGTAAGTGGGAGGAATAGTCCCCATCGTTGGTGTAAGTGGGAAAAATAGTGCCCCATCTTTGATGTCAGTGGGAGGAATAGTGCCCCATTGCTGGAATCAGTGGGAGGAATAGTGCCCCATCATTGGTGTCAGTGGGAGGAATAGTGCCCCATCATTGGTATCAGTGGGAGGAATAGTGCCCCATCATTGGTATCAGTGGGAGGAATAGTGCCACATCATTGGTATCAGTGGGAGGAATAGTGCCCCATCCTTGATATTAGGGGAAGGAATAGTTAACCATCATTGGTGTCAATGGGAGGAATAATGCCCCATCTTTGGTATTAGGGGAAGGAATAGTGCCCCATCATTGGTGTCAGTGGCAGGAACTATGTCCCACTGGTGCTGATAGTGGGGTGAATAATGCCCCCAGGACCAGGCAAAAGCCAGCCCCCTGAGCCGCAGTTTGGAGACCACTGACATATACCATCAATATCATTATTAATGTGAAAACCATGAGAAAAGCAATGGTACAATTAGAAGCTCTTTTCTCCTGTTTTTGTAGAAGATTGCGGCGCTCTGCCGGATCCGCTCTGTGACTCTGGGACATAAGCTCTACTTGATCGTTCTAAAGTGACTAATGACAGCGCCGAAATATCAGACAACGCCAAGTTATTTATCAAACGACAGCTTCTGCTTTTATAAGTAATCCTCCCAAGACGTCTGCTTACTGAAGTTCCATCATAATTCATAAGAATGCTTCACCTGAATGGAAAACTCGGCTTTTTCATCCCGAAAAGAAAAAAACAGAGGAACATCTCATTTCATTTAGATACAGAATTGGAGTTTGTGTAAACCCAATCACTAAACTCTCATCTCTTCTTATAAAGTCATTTTCAATAGTTTGAAATCTGCAGCTTTCATTAAAAATTTACCTGCTGATCCTCCAATTGTTCAGGCACTTCCTGTTATAGAGTGACAACGCTCTATCTATGAGTCCCAATTGGGCTTCTGTGTTGTCACCCAGTCACAGAAGAGATAGAAAGAAAAGAATGAGAATGAGAGGGAGAAGTTCCATCATAATTCATAAGAATGCTTCACCTAAATGGAAAACTCGGCTTTTTCATCCTGAAAAGAAAGAGGGAGAAAGAAAGAGAGGGAGAAAATTAAAGAAAGACAGAATGCAAGAGAGTGAAAGAGAGGGAGAAAAAGAAAGACAGAAAGAAAGAGAGGGAGAGAAAGAGAATGAGAATGAGAGGGAGAAGTTCCATCATAATTCATAAGAATGCTTCACCTGAATGGAAAACTCTGCTTTTTCATCCTGAAAAGAAAGAAAGAGAAAGAAAGAGAGGGAGAACGAAAGAAAGAAAGAGAGGGAGAAAGAAAGAAAGAAAGAGTGAGAAAGAAAGAAAGAAAGAAAGAGAGGGAGAAAGAAAGAAAGAAAGAAAGAAAGAAAGAAAGAAAGAGAGGGAGGGAGAACGAACAAAAGAAAGAGAGGGAGAAAGAAAGAGAGGGAGAAAGTAAGAAAGAGAGAGAGAAAGAAAGAAAGAAAGAAAGAAAAAAGAAAGAGAGGAAGAAAGAGAGAATGAGAGAAAGAGAGGGAGAAAGAGAGAAAGAAAGAGAGAGAAAGAGAGGGAGAAAGAAAAAAAAGAGAGGGAGAAAGAAAGAGAAAAAAAGAGGGAGAAAAAGAAAGAAAGACAGAAAAAAAGAGAGAGAGAGAAAAAAAGAAAGAAAGACAGAAAGAAAGAGAGGGAGAGAAAAAAAGAATGAGAATGAGAGGGAGAAGTTCCATCATAATTCATAAGAATGCTTCACCTGAATGGAAAACTCGGCTTTTTCATCCTGAAAAGAAAGAAATAGAGAGAAAGAAAGAAAGAAAGAAAGAAAGAAAAAGAAATGAGAGAAACAGGAGACAGAG
This sequence comes from Staurois parvus, assembly GCF_062004578.1. Taxonomy (NCBI): domain Eukaryota; kingdom Metazoa; phylum Chordata; class Amphibia; order Anura; family Ranidae; genus Staurois; species Staurois parvus. The sequence goes on along the minus strand of NW_028317983.1, from coordinate 1,642,461 downwards.
AGAGAAAGAAGGAGAGAAGTATAAAAAAGAAAGAAACAGGAAAGAAAGGGAGAAAGAAAAAAAATTAGAGAAAAGGGAGAGAAAGAAAGAGAAATCTGAAGGCCACACCAAGTTTGGAGGTCTTCATCTATTGACTCTGCAGACAGTTGGCAAGCTCTGCGCACTTTGCGCTTCAACATGCACTGACCCCGCTCTGTCCTTTTACGTGGACTACCACTTGGTGGCTGAGTTGCTGTTGTTCCCAGTTGCTTCCACTTTGTTACAATCCCACTAACAGTTGACCGTGGAATATTTAGTAGCCAGGAAATGTCACGGATGGACTTATTGCACAGGTGACAACCTATCACGGGACCACGCTTGGAGTCACTGAGCTCCTGAGAGCAACCCATTCTTTCACAAATGTTCGTAGAAGCAGTCTGCATGCCTAGGTGATGATTTTATACACCTGTGGCCATGGAGGGGATTGGAACACCTGAATCACATGATTTGGAGGGCTGGCCCAATACAATGCATTACCATGAGAATGGGCCCTAAACTTCCATCTGGAACAATACTATGGAGAATCAGCTGAAATATTAAATGGCATTTTTTTTAATGTCTGCATGCTGAATATGCGTTTTTTTAAAAAAACAACGGCTAAAGGGGAATTTGAAAGAATTCTGAAAATGGATGATTTTAGTTGGCGCAGTAATGACCCCGTGAGTAAACGGTCCCCCTTAAGTGAATATAACCCACTCCACCGACATGTCAGCCCTACGTGACCAGTTTCCCGAGTCGCGTCTCGTCAGTCCCTGGGAGCTTGTCATAACCAACAGCTTGTAAATCCTGACACTGATAGCGCTTCAGCCACTGTCAGACCGATCTGACAACTGACAGGGGCCCCGGCACTGACACACAATGACAGCCTTCACCCAAGCGAAAGCAGACTTTTAGCTACAGGTCATGTTTGCTGACACACACATTGTCTGACTGTATTCTTTTATTTAAATGGCTAATCTCTTAAGTACTGTCACAGTAACAGCGTAATTATAGTGAGCTGACAGCACCGGTCTAACCACGCATTACATGCTTGTTACTGAAACATTTCACAGGAATGAAAATCTTAAAGCTGAACCCCCCTCCCCCACCACATAAACCTTCATTCAAATATATTTCCCATAACCGCAAAGGATAAATTCCACTTTGCGTGCACCAAATGCCTTTGCAAACCTAGTTATTACCTTGTAAAGGTAGCAGTGACATCATCACTGTGCTGTACATAGCCTGTGCGGGGACCAGAGAAATGTGAGGGGCCCATCATGCCCCACCCACTACAGGCTGCGTGCAGAAAACTACAGGAAGGGGTGGAGACAAGACCAGTCACCCTGCACAAGGAGAGAGAACAGAGCTGTGGGAGGGGCCCAGCAGCTCCACCTACTACAGGCTGCCTGCAGAAAACTACAGGAGGGGGCGGAGACAAGAACAGTCACCCTGCACAAGGAGAGAACAGAGCTGTGGGAGGGGCCCAGCAGCTCCATGCACTACAGGTTGCCTGCAGAAAACTACAGGGGGGGGCGGAGAAAAGACCAGTCACCCTGCACAAGGAGAGAGTAGAGCTCTGGGAGGGGTCCAGAAGCTTCACCTACTACAGGCTGCCTGCAGAAAACTACAGAAGTGGGTGGAGCAGGGGCGGACTGACCATTGGGAAACTCTGCCACTGCCCGAGGGCCCGGGGTAAGTAGGGGGCCCCATGAAAAGCCCCTGGTACCTTTCATAGGCTTTTTTGGGTGTGGTTTGAGTGTGGACAAGAACATAGGGGCCCCATGATCCCTTATTGCCCGGGGGCCCCATGAGTTGTCAGTCCGCCCCTGGGGTGGAGACAAGACCAGTCACCCTGCACAAAGAGAGAGAGAGAGAACAGAGCTGTGGGAGGGGTCCAGAAGCTCCTCCCACTACAAGCTGGTGGCAGGAAACTACAGGAAAGGGCGGAGACAGGACCATTATCCCTGCACAAGGAGAGAGAACAAAGCTGTGGGAGGGGCCCAGCAGCTCCATCCACTACAGGCTGCCTGCAGAAAACTACAGAAGAGGGCGGAGACAATATCGGTCACCCTGCACAAGGAGAGAGAACAGAGATGTGGGAGGGGCCCAGTAGACTCCACCCATTACAGGCTGGTGGCAGGAAACTACAGGAGGGGTGGAAACAAGACCAGTCACCCTGCACAAAGAAAGAGAACAGAGCTGTGGGAGGGGCCAAGACGCTCCTCCCACTACAGGCTGGAGGCAGGAAACTACAGGAGGGGTGGAGACAACACAAGTCACCCTGCACAAGGAGAAATAACAGATCTATGGGAGGGGCCCAGCAGCTCCACCCACTACAGGCTGGTGGCCGGGAAACTACAGGAGGGGGCGGAGACAAGACCAGGCACCCTGCACAAGGAAAGAGAACAGAGCTGTGGGAGGGGCCCAGCAAGAATACACATGACAAATGTATTTTTGATATTTATTTATCCTGGAGTTCAGCTTTAACATAAATTTCACATTTTGTATGTGTGCTGCTCCATATTTTTATTACTGTATTTCATATCGAGACTAGTGGACATCATTCTATCAAGGGACGTGGCTGAAGAGGTATTAAAACCCAAACCAAAAATGTAATATATTGGAGCTTACCAATCATTAGATGTGGTGGCTGCATTAGTTTTCTTTTTTAGTCTTTTCTCCCTCTGTTTTCACCTGGTAATCCTGCTAGTAACACACCTCCTATGCCTCCACTCTGGATGGAGGCGCACAGGGGACACAGCAGACAACAGCATTGTCAGTCTGGGGGGAGGGGAGTGTTAGGTGTACTAGCAGATTTATATACACTAACCAACTGAAGCTGAACTCCAGCTAAAAATATATAAGCAGTTAAAGCAAACATTTTTTTTTCCTTTTGGGATAAAGGTTTTACATGTATGAATAAACGCTGATCATGATAAGCACCCCAGTCAGTGTTAAATGGTTTGTCTCATCCCTGTAATCCAGGGGTCCCCAAACTTTCCAAACACAGGACCAGTTTACTATCCTTCAGACTTTAGAGGGGCCGGACTGTGGCCAGTGGAAGTAGACAATGCCCTGACATCAGTGGGAATAAACAATGCCCCATCTTTGACGTCTGTGAGAGGGATTGAGACCCTTTGTTGGTGTCATTGGGTGGAAAGAATCATGCCCCATCATTGGTATCAGTGGGAGGAATAGTGCCCCATCATTGGTATCAGTGGGAGGAATAGTGCCCCATCATTGGTATCAATGGAAGGAATAGTGCCCCATCATTGGTGTCAGTGGGAGGAATAGTGCCCCATCATTGGTATCAGTGGGAGGAATAGTGCCCCATCATTGGTATAATTGGGAGGAATCATGCCCCATCATTGGTGTCAGTGGGAGGAATAGTGCCCCATCATTGGTATCAGTGGGAGGAATAGTGCCCCATTATTGGTATCAGTGGGAGGAATAGTGCCCCATCATTGGTATCAGTGGGAGGAATAGTGCCCCATTGTTGGTATAATTGGGAGGAATAATGCCCCATCGTTAAATTTACCTAAACTCTAGCAACCCAACTAGAAGGGGGCTAAATATGCCCCCCGCCAAAAAACAGGCTCTGTCCTCATGGGCTGTCTACAAAAAGCTCTTACTCCCATGAGCAGTATATCCCGCAGCAACACAGGGAAGGGACAGACTTCTTTGTTTCATACCCTCCACATTTTTACCTGTACTTATTGTCCCATGTCACATCCTCCAGACTCCTCTCCTACATATACTGCCCTCTATCATTCCCAGCACACTGCTCTCCCACACAAACTGCCCGCTGTCATATCCTCTGCACTCCTTTCCTACACATACTGCCCTCTGTCATACCCTCCACCCTCCTCTCCTACACATACTGCCCTCTGTCATACCCTCCACCCTCCTCTCCTACACATACTGCCCTATGTCATACCCTCCACCCTCCTCTCCTACACATACTGCCCTCTGCTGTACCCTCCACCCTCCTCTCCTACACATACTGCCCTCTGTCATACCCTCCACTGTCCTCTCCTACACATGCTGCCCACTGTCATACCCTCCGCACTCCTCTCCTACACATGCTGCCCACTGTCATACCCTCCACACTCCTCTCCTACACATGCTGCCCACTGTCATACCCTCCATACTCCTCTCCTACACATGCTGCCCACTGTCATACCCTCCACCCTCCTCTCCTACACATACTGCCCACTGTCATACCCTCCACACTCCTCTCCTACACATACTGCTCACTGTCATACCCTCCACCCTCCTCTCCTACACATACTGCCCTCTGTCATACCCTCCACTCTCCTCTCCTACACATACTGCCCTCTGTCATACCCTCCACACTCCTCTCCTACACATACTGCCCCCTGCCATACCCTCCACACTCCTCTCCTACACATATTGCCCTCTGTCATACCCTCCACCCCCCTCTCCTACACACACTGCCCTTTGTCATACACTCCACACTCCTCTCCTACACATATTGCCCATTGTCATACCCTCCACTTTCCTCTGAGAGATCACATCACAGAAAGCTGCTCAGTGGCTCCTAGTCCTCCATCACCCTGCCTGACATATTTCCTATGCCTGTCCTAGTGATAGCGGGTTAGCAGTGCTACTCTTTTAGAGGTTTGCAAGGGGCGTCTATGCCTATACACAAAGCAGAATCTGAATAAACAGGAAGCACAACTTCCAATATGAGGCCCAAGCACTTGCAGTGAAAGTTGTGTTTTTAAACCTTGGAAATGTAAACTGCCTGGCTAACCCCCTTTGCATTGTTCTGGGTTGTCCCAACCACTGTGACTGTCACTGTTACTGGATAGCTTCATCTCAATTGAATGTAAAAAAAAAATGATTCATATACTTAATACTGTCATTACACATACCAACCACATGAGATGATGAGAATATCGAATCATTAACGGTCCTTTAACAGTAGTTTTATTTCGGGTTATTTTACATGGAAATATGATCTTCTATAAATGATGTCCTTTCCGGTGTCAGTTTCTAGATATGTGTTGTAGAAGCGCAGTGCATGTGTGTTCTTCTTGTAGAGTGAAACCAGATTGAGATATTTCCATTTATTGGGGAGAGCCCAGGCTGCTGTAAATGAATCATAGCCATTCTTACAACTGTAACACGGTCACGGTGTTGTCCCAGCTTCAGGCTCACGAGAAATTTGAAGGCTTAGTCATACAATGCTTCTCAGATCTGCTACTGCTTCAGGTTTTCAAGTCATTATAGAGTAGATGTAAACCCAGTCACCTCACATATAACATAGAAATCGTTACTGACACTTAAAAAGTAATTTTCATCTTATAAAATCTACAGATTTTATTAATATAACACCTGGGGATCCTGCCATGAAGGCCCTTGTTCAGTCACTTCCTATAATAGGGGGACAATGCTCTGTTCCTGACACCCAATTGTGCTCCCCATCAAATAGACTTTAAAGTGATTCTAAAGGAATTTTTAAAAACATAATAACTATGTCATACTTACCTGCTCTGTGGAATGGTTTTTCATAGAACAGCCCCAATCCTCTTCTTCTGGGGTCCCCTGCCACTGTTCTTGGCTCCTCCACCCCTCTGAGTGCCCCCATAGCAAGCCGCTTGGAGACAAGTGAGCACTTTAACATACTTTACACAAGTATGGCCCATTTTTGACACCACTAGGAAATCTGCCATGAGAATTGCCAGGAAGCCGTTGAAGGAGTGCATGTGGACCAGAAGAGGCTGCAGGAGATCTACTGAACAGGGGCGGACTGACAACTCATGGGGCCCCCGGGCAATAGGGGATCATGGGGCCCCTGTGTCCTTGCCCAAACTCAAAAAAGCCTATGAAAGAGGTACCAGGGGCATCTCATGGGGCCCTCTACTGACCCCGGGCCCTCGGGCAGTGCCCGAGTTTCCAAATGGTCAGTCCACCCCTGATCCAGTTATATTCTGTGCATCCAAGAAAGAATCCAGGACTTTTTTAAAGCAATCCACTGAGCTGGCCAGAACCAACTCTTGAAGGAGTCTATTCCACATTTTCACAGCTCTCACTGTGAAGAAACCTTTCCGTTTTTGGAGACTAAATTTCTTTTCCTTCAGACGTAAAGAGTTCCCCCTTGTCCTCTGTGATGACCTCGGGGTCAATAGCTCTTCACCGAGTTCACTATATGAACCACTGATTATACATCCCCCCTTAATCTCCTCTTCTCAAGACAGAATACATTCAGTTCTTCCAATCTTTCCTCATAGCTGATCTCCTCCATGCCTCTTATCAGTTTGGTTGCCCTTCTCTGTACTTTCTCCAGTTCCCCAATGTTCTTTTTGTGAATTGGTGCCAAAACTGAACTGAAACCCGAGTTTCCAAATGGTCAGTCCGCCCCTGAATTTATCACTATTGTGGCAGTGCAGTATCCTGCCATGGTCTAAATCAAGGGTATAACCCAGGATTCTCAACTATACAGGTTGAGGGGCTCCAGGCAGTTTGCTTAATGCAGAGGAAACTGGTTTGTCAGTTTCCTCTTTGGTTTGTAAAGCCCGTTTTGGGACCTGGGGATTTCAAAGTGATTAGGGAGGGATGAAATCTCCAATCCTGGGTCCATGTTTTGTGAACAGGCAGCACACTGATTGCACAGGTGTGTGCAGGCCTTTTTGTAGAGGCCTAATCATGGTTCTGGGCTCCACCCCGGCAGACAGGAGGTTATTGCCCAGGAGTCAGGAGGGCTCCACCTAGGAGAGGTGGGAGCCAGAGCAGCCAGGGGCTGTATACCTGAGAGAGCCAGGAGGCTGAATATTTGTTTCATTTGTTTGATGGTGGATATCCCTGTGTGAGAAACGTATGGTATGGAACTTTCCTTCAAATAAAATTGGGCTAAAAGGCCCTCAAAAAAAGAAGAAAGCAAGTGGCTGTGTGCTGTACAAGCTCTACCCTTTATTCTAGTTCTCACACTATCTATAAATACATAGGCCACCTATATAGTCAACTTGGTGTAAAGTTCTTCATTATAAAGACCAACACTGGCAGCTAGACAATTCTTAGATACACAGAATATAACTGGATACTAACATTTATAGGTAAAGTTGATCCAGGGAATATCCAATTGCCTCTCGGGTGATCAGGAAGGATTTTTTTTTCCCTTCACAAACAATTTGGATCATGCTTTGCTGGTATTTTTGCCTTCCTCTGGATCAACTGTGGGCATGGGAGTATAAGTTTTTTTTTTTTTTTTTTTATGGTTGAACTGGATGGACTTTTGTTTTTTTTCAGCCCCACTATGTAACTATATCCCTTGCAGCTGGGCTGCGCCCGCACTGCAAGGTTTAATTGCTAATTTTGTCTAGGGGAGAGGAGAGACTATTTTACATATCTGATCCTCTGATCCCCTGGCAGGCTGCGCTCCCCCACAATCTAGTGGTGGACTGTCCCTCAGCCTCTTCATGTCCAGTGGAGGGCAATTGACCCTGCTTTTGGTCTTGATGGCATCAGGGTTCTAGACCGGTGGAGCCTGGGAGTGCAGATGTTGAGGGGACTGGTCTAGCATCAGGGAGGAGCAGAGGATTGGGTAAGTAACTTTCCTTCTATTATTCTCCTAGACCTAAATTAGCGATTAACCCTTGCAGTGTTGGCGCAGCCCCATTTTACATTATTATTATTGCAAAAATTAAAACAAAACCTTTCTTCTCCTTGTTTGATGCTGGAGGCGGAGATGATGTAGGATTCACTGAGCTGGCTGTGTGGCGGAGGACAGCTGTGAAGGGCACCAGGTGTGATTTTCCAGCCCATAGGAAGGAATATTTTTCTGTGACCAGACCATATCGCAACGCAGCCCATATAGGGGACCTCTAATTGACATCAATCCAGACTGACAAAGGAGGAGAATCCTATACCAGGCTGTACTCCATAAGAGGGGAGATCCTCAGGCTGATATATAATGCGCATTAAGATTGCTTAAGATCGCTTCTGGTGAGTTTGCAATCTTACTATTTCACTGCAGACCACCGGATTACTATTGCTTCACACTGGGGCCTTTACGATGTGCACTTGATTTTCAGAACTGCTCACGTGTTCATTGCTGGGATTTCACCTTGATTATCACCATTATATTTTACAAGAATTTATGGGACTTTTCTTTGCTTTATTGTATTCTGAATAATGCATATTGATATATCTAATAAGGATTGCTATTCCATTAGTTCTTTTTAGTCATTTTAGATTATGACAGTATGTACTCATACTTTTTATGCGCTGCACCATTTTGTGATTTGAAAACAAAATGGTGCCATTAGAGGCAGCTTGATGTGAGTGTGAACTGGCTTCATGTTACATGAGCTACAGAGAGTTGTCCTGTCAGGGATCGCCGCGGCGCTGGTCCTGGTGCATGCGCACTAGGCCTTCTCATGCAGGGATGCGGGCGCTAGATCCTGGCCAGCCGCAGCAATGGAGTTCGCGCATGCGCATTGGCGTTTTCGGGTGCGCGCCTGGCACCAATGACAGCGCGGGGCGCGATATTTAAACCCCCCTTGTGCTGTCACTGGTTGCTGAATGGTCTTCCTGTGATTCCTGTTCCCTGTAACCTGTGTTGTGAGTACTACTGACCCGGATTGCCTGACCTTTGCTGCTTTCTCCTGTCCTGACCCTTGGCTTGCCTGACCTCGCTCCTGAATGTCCCTGCATAGATCTGATCTCCTGTTACTGACCTGGCATGTGACCCGACCATTCTTTGCCTGCTGCTTTGTACCGCACCGACCCCCCGGCTACTGACTCGGCTTGTCTGACCTAGCTTTAGCTCATCCATCCATCCCACCGGGACCCCCCGGCCTCCTCACATAAGACTCTTACTTTGCGGGAGCCTCTGGCGGACTCCTCTACCACTGGTGGGTATACCCGGTAGTCGCGACCTGGTCTCGGGGCGCTCCAAGTCCATCCCCACCATCAGGGGCCCTGGTGAACATGTGCTCCGGAACTTAGACTCCACGCTCCGGGGAAGCCTGACCAGTGGGTTGCTAGAGGTGCTGCCAGGTGGTCCCTTACATGTCCCAGTAGACCTTGTACTCCCCTCTACCTTTAGCTATATCTTGATGAATTAAGATGGCAAGAAAAGGAAAAAGATTAAAGAAAAAACCTAAAACTGTAAATGTTGTCCTTTGGTTCACCCTTTGCCCTGCCAACCACACGTCCACTTGTCCCATATACGGAATACAGCCCTGCCAGTGGCTCAACAGATCAAATAAATAATAATAGGCCTTGCTGTAAAATATGATGGTATATAATGGACATAAAATCTGTTTGTCCTGGGATTAGACTTTACTGGGAACATTAAGATTTTTATCTCTACCTCTGAGGACATAAGATAACATCTTTTTGGAAGGCCAGTGAGATAGTAAAGATAAAAACCTGGTGATGGGCAGATTACTAGTTAACTTTTGAGAAATGACACGTCAGCCACACAGGATAAGTGTACAACAGTGGTCATAACTGACCTGCACTGACATTTCTTTTCTTCTATGATGCTATACTTGTGCTCCAATCAAAGGGAATCTGTGCTTTGCCTATGCAGGCCAAAACAACAGGCTTACTTTAATGCCAGCCACACCAGCTTGGTGCTTGGAAGTGAAGAGAGTTAGCCCTGAGTATGCTCCATTTCTTGACTTCAGTCATGTAGGAAGAAGAGGAATAAATGACATACTCACCCATATGCGTGGGTAATACACCTCTTAAATCCCAGCACAGGTTTTCTTTAGAGTAGCTCATGGTCTACAACCATGCTGTCAGGAATGGACTCAGCACTGGTGGTGGGACTCACCTGCCGTGTGGGCTGCAGTACCAGGGCTGACCAGCGGGTGCTCTCAGCAGCCAGAAGCTCACTCCTGCAATCAGCCAACACCTGGGGCTGATTGCAGGAGGTGTATTTAAGGAATGGCCAGACCTGCAGTCAGTGCCTTGGTGTATGTTTCCCATGAGCCCCTGTACCTGCATTCTGTCTACTTCCTGCCTGATTCCTGATTCTGCTTGATCCAGACCCTGAATGAACTCCGCCTGTCCTGACCTCGGCTATTCCTGACCACTCTCCAGCCTGGTCCTTTGGTACCTTGTCTGCCTGATTGTTCCTGACCCGGCCCGTCTGACTACGCTCCACCTACTCCTTTGTGTCTTGTCTGCCCGATGATTCCTGACCCGGTCCGCCTGACCACTCCACCTCGCCAGCCCTGACTGCTCTTATCTGTGTACATTCCGTTATCAGTTGGAGGTTTGGTTTTGTTATATTGTGCGTTATATTTGTGTATAACCCTTAATAAATTATATTGTTACACCATACTTGAGCCTGCGTTTCCCTGTGTCAGTTCACGCATCTCTGGTCTTACCGGGAGCCCTGACACATGCCTTCAGTTTTCATTCAGAAAGTTCTTAGTGTTTCTTTGAGGGGTTTTAATGGTTTTCCAGGAGGTCTCCCTTATGCTTTAAGCAGAGGACATGGCAGAGGTTGGGATTATTATGAATTATTATTATACAGGATTTATATAGCGCCAACAGTTTGCGCAGCACTTTACAAAATGAAGGTAGACATTACAGTTACAATAGAATTTGGTACAAGAGGAAACTGAGGGCCCTGCTCGTTAGAGCTTACAATATAGGAATGGTCATGATCTTCATGAATACGAATGCTCACCATTCTCTAGAGAGCATGTATAGGCTTAAGGAGGAGGGATGGGAAAAGTAGTAAGAAATCCTTTGTGCTTGCTCATACCTAGGGAATATAACAGCAAAGAATTGTAAAAATTTAACCTGACTGACTGAATCTCACCTATGGACCAGTTGATCAAAGGGTCACCATAGACCTATGATAATTTCAAAATCTAATTTTTGGATTGGGTGCCAAAGTCTTATATTATCACCTTAAAATACATATTTGTAACCAAAAATCGGTTGGTTTAGAGATATTTTTAACATTACTATTATTTAAAATAATTTCATGAAAGCTTTCCCATAAAGAAACAATTATGTGAAATTGCAGCAAGTCAGAGGAAAAGGAAATAGAAAAAACCCAACTTCCTTTTGAAGTGGTATTAGTGCTTTACGTTGGGTGTGTTTCACGGAGCACATTTGATGATGTGATTGAGAAAAGAACAAAAACCATTACGGAAATAATATATTTTGGTCCCTCTGATAGTTTCCTGAAACTAGATCGTTCTATGAAGATGGGCCAAGATTTACCTATATCCCAAGTCCACCTCATAAAACTAAAATAAACTGCTTTATGTAAAAGCTTTTGACAACATTTGTAAGTGGTTATGAGAAAGTTTCATATAGTTAAGGGAGGTGGTAGACCAGGGGAATAATATCTTTCACTGCTCAGCTAACGTCTTGGCCAGGGCTCCTATTTAAAAAAACAAGCTGCTGCCTTGACTCTCAGGCTCTGTAGGCAAACGGCTCTAGGGTGATGTTGTTCTGGGGGTGTGCCTAAATCAATTGAAACAGTTCTCAGCAGCTGCTCCCACAAGAATTTTACAGGGAGGGTAATAATGTCACAGGGGACTGTAAAAGCTGGGTCTCGATACAAGAACAAGGTGAAAGAAAAAAATTAATGACAGAATAAAAATCTATATGGGGAAATTGAGTTTTGGGGTAAATTTGGGTAATTCCAAGAAATGCCCTTTAATCTTTTTTTCTGGCACCTGTTAGCACTGTCTGTTACCTAGATAAATTAACAGGTATGAGTTTTATGAGTAGAACAATATACTTAATTCATTAAAAAAAAAAGAAAAAAAATTAGAAACGAAAACTTTTGCTTTTAATAATTTTTAGATGGTACCTAAAATTGATATTTCTATAAGGAATCTATCTGCCATTATTTTGGAAGTGTGAACAAAATATAAACTCTCTCACTTGTTTAATATCATTAATACCCAAAATATTTTTGCAAAATAAAACAGAAATATGCTCCTTTATCACCAAAAACAATGTTATCGACTATAGAGAACAAACATGTAACATCAATAAAAACTTAGCACAAACATATCTGCTGAATGCTTTAAAGAAACATTGTTCTAAATTATGGTAACTTGCATAATATTTTGTGGATTGAAGCAAGGTATAAAAAAACAAAAAAAACAAAAGAACATTTCTTGACAATAAATTATAAATGCAACTAATTTTTTAAATAATTTTAATCATCCACCGCTATGTGTATTCTCCCTCAATTTTTTTTCTTTTGCAGTCAGAAATATCTACACTAAAACTAATTAAACCTAACAATGTGAATAGGACTAAGTAGTGTCCTACAGAATGATATTTTTAAAAATGCATGTCAAGAATATATGTGTGACATTACATGTGTTTCTTTATGTACTTTCTACTTCATTATATTATTATTATTATTATATCTCTTTATTGTAGAGGGATTTTTTTATTGTCGAGGATTTTTTTTTTGCAATAAAAAGATATCTGGAGGAAGCTGTGTTCTAGAGACTGATTAACTGAATGAAAGGATAAAGAAATTGTCACTTTGTGTACAACTTACCAAACAAAAAATGCAGAAGTAATATTAACTAAAAAAAAAGAACTAAAAAACATCAGATTTTCCCCCAGGAAGGAAGCCAAGTGTGACATGGAAAAGAACAATATATTTCTAAAAAAAAAATGCATTTCCTTCATAGAAGCTATGCCATTAAAATAAAGGGAATTAACTAAAATGTTTGTAGTGACTCATACTATTTATGCAGTACTAATCATATTTGGTATGAATGAGATTGCTTTTCTTTTTGCTAAAATAATATGATGAGCAGGGCCCTCTGTTTCCTCTTGTACCAAATTCTATTGTAACTGTAATGTCTACCTTCATTTTGTAAAGCGCTGCGCAAACTATTGGTGCTATATAAATCCTGTATTATAATAATAATAATAATAATAATAAAATGACAGATCAGTTTTATAAAATTTTCCATCACCTTCCAGTATATACTGTATAGATTCAATACCCACCCCTGAGGAGCTAAGACACTATTTAATAATATTTACTACTAATATTTTATCCGAGCTACAAGTGCATGAAAATATTTTTGGAAGTGCTCCACTGTAAGATGACTTAAAGTGCTACTAAATCCACGATAGTGCGGTCACTATATTCAGCCTTCCGCAGTACATAGAACATGGAAATGCAATTATTTTAGTAAGCATAAACTGCTAAATACCTTTTCTCATCAGCAGTATATACAGTACTGTAGCAGCCTCGCACTGGGTAATCTTGTAGGAGTTTTCATTCCCCTCTGACTGTCTAGTGAGGCTGTATGATCCCTGACTCTTTGTCTGAACAGTACTGATTGGACCTGTGCCAATCACATACACCCCCCCCCCCACCTCCAAAAGAAAAAGGTCCAAAAAGGTCTACCAATACACACCAAACAGAGCATGTGCAGACTTGCCATTGCTGCCCTGTACTATTGTCACCAGGGGTGGACTGACAACTCATGGGGCCCCCGGGCAATAGGGGATCATGGGGACCCTGTGTCCTCGCCGACACTCAAACCATACCCAAAAAAGCCTATGAAAGGTACCAGGGGCATCTCATGGGGCCCCCTACTGCCCCCGGGCCCTCGGGCAGTGCATGAGTTCCCAAATGATCAGTCCACCCCTGATTGTCACCAATCCATCCGCAATAGTGCAGAGCATGTGCAGACTTGCCACTGCTGTCCTGTACTATTGCAGATGGACTGGTGACAATAAAAGAAGGGGAGGATCAGAGAAAACAGGATCAAACAGCCTGTTAACACAATGCAGAGGATTAACCCCTTAGGTTCCACAGTGAGTATAACAAGCATGTTTTACTGCATATACAGACTGATGTTACTGTTGTGGGTTTAGTAACAATTTAAGGATTTGAAGGTTAATGAATTACGGGAAAGCCTGGGTCATAATTCAATAAAAATGCATTGAAGTTGTAAGGGAGCTGCATGCAAACCAGAGTTACTCGTTTGACATGCCAAGGACATACCTCCATGAATGTTCCACATAATATGACAGAAAAAGTCCCAGAGGGCCCACACTAATTGGTGATCGATTTCCAAAAGCTTCCAGTGGGATATACCCAATCAGGAGCAAGGAAATGCAAAAAACAGATTTGTGTGGGTACATAGTCAGATGTCAGAAGTGACTCGCTTGATTTATTAAATTAGAACTTTATCCCTGCCCATGAATTTTAATTTCTATACCATAACGTACAGTATCTCCCAGAAGTGAGTCCACCCCTCACATTTTTGTAAATATGTTATTATATCTTTTCATGTGACAACACTGAAGAAATGACACTTTGCTACAATGTGACGTAGTCAGTGTACAGCTTGTATAACATCTAAATTTGCTGTCTCTTCAAAATAGCTCAACACACCGCCATTAATGTCTAAATCGCTGAAAACAAAAGTGAGTCCACCCCTAAGTGACAAGGTCCAAATTGGGCCCAAAGTCTCAATATTTTGTGTGGCCACCACCGTGTGTGGCAGCAACCAGGTGAGGAGTACAAAGACAAGTCTGTCTTGCCTACAGTCAAGCATGGTGGTGGGAGTGTCATGGTCGGGGGCTGCATGAGTGCTGCCGGTCCTGGGGAGCTACAGTTCATCGAGGGAGCCATGAATGCCAACATGTACTGTGACATACTGAAGCAAAGCATGATCCCTTCCCTTCAGGGTCTGGGCTGCAGGGCAGTATTCCAACATGATCAGGACCCCAAGCACACCTCCAAGATGACCACTGCCTTGCTAAAGAAGCTGAGGGTAAAGGAGATGGACTGGCCAAGCATGTCTCCAGACCTAAACCCTATTGAGCATCTGTGGGGCATCCTCAAATGGAAGATGGAGGAGCGCAAGGTCTCTAACATCCACCAGCTCCGTGATGTTGTCATGGAGGAGTGGAAGAAGACTCCAGTGGCAACCTGTGAAGCCCTGGTGAACTCCATGCCCAAGAGGGTTAAGGCAGTGCTGGAAAATGATGGTGGCCACACAAAATATTGACACTTTGGGCCCAATTTGGACCTTGTCACTTAGGGGTGTACTCACTTTTGTTGCCAGCGGTTTAGATATTAATGGCGGTGTGTGTTGAGTTATTTTGAGGGGACAGCAAATTTACATGTTATACAAGCTGTACACTGACTACGTCACATTGTAGCAAAGTGTCATTTCTTCAGTGTTGTCACATGAAAAGATAGAATAAAATATTTACAAAAATGTGAGGGGTGGACTCACTTCTGGGAGATACTGTATATCTCTAATGCAGGATAAACATACTCACCAGGCCAGTGATCCTTTTCTCACCTGCCTCTCTTCAGTGGCATGCCCCAGCTCACACCGCCATCTTGCATCGGGAGCTGGCTGTCTCGTTCTCATTTTCAAAGCTGGCCCCAATAGCACCCCCTTGATCTTGCACATG
Source organism: Staurois parvus (assembly GCF_062004578.1). Classification (NCBI taxonomy): domain Eukaryota; kingdom Metazoa; phylum Chordata; class Amphibia; order Anura; family Ranidae; genus Staurois; species Staurois parvus. The sequence continues at coordinate 1,627,020 of NW_028317983.1, read as the reverse complement.
CTCAGACCTGCCTCGTATTTTGAATGGTTTGCAAACTCAAAATAACACAAATGTCATTAACATCATGTCAGGAATCAGAGAGATCATGCCACCTGCACGTTCTCATGCACATGCATAGGCATGCGCACAGGGTGCGCCTGGTGTGCCTGGGAACATTTTAATCACCCCGTTTGCAGGCGCATTATTGTTGTGTGTGTCAGTGGGGAGATGAGAAAGATCTCTCATTGAGTGTCTCTGCTTATAAGAGATTTGCGGAAGAATTTCAGTCGCACTCTGAATCTGCAGGCAGGGAGATGATGTGCAGCGGGGCAAAGTGCCGCAAGGAAGAGTGTATGTATATACTGTATATGCATGTGTGTTTGAGCTTTGGTGTGTACACCCGAATGCAATAGGCTATGCCAGGGGCGGACTGACAACTCATGGGGCCCCCGGGCAATAGGGGATCATTTTAGCTCTATAGAAGTGTTCACCATTTACTTTATTATATTTTATTCATTTATTGTATTGATTTATTTGATTTATTTATTGATATATATATATTTTTTGGTTTATTTATATTTATTCATTTATAGTGTACACAGAGTGATCTCACGATTCACGTGTTACTCACGATTTGAATCTTGGTTTGTTTTGCACTGATTTGTTTTAAGTATATATTTATTGGTTGTTAAAGTATATACCAGGGGCGGACTGACAACTCATGGGGCCCCCGGGCAATAGGGGATCATGGGGCCCCTGTGTCCTTGCCCAAACTCAAAAAAGCCAATGAAAAAGGTACCAGGGGCATCTCATGGGGCCCCCTACTGACCCCGGGCCCTCGGGCAGTGCCCGAGTTTCCAAATGGTCAGTCTGCCCCTGGTCTGTACTGTGCTGGCAGATTTTCATTGTCAGTTGCAAACTAGATGTGCACACTGTCTGTCCTAACAAAAGATTAAAGATCCCGAGGCTTGGTGGTACATGGTACATTGTAACGCACTTTTAAACCAATGTGTCTGCTGATTCCACATGGCAAGCTGCCTATAAAGTCCTATTTATAAAACTGTTGTACAGAAACAGCTAAACAGGCAATTTTGAAAAATAATTTTTTTAGTATCTTGTGTGAATGGGAACATATAGCAAATGTATGGAGGGATTGCTCAAATTTGACTTTAAACCAGGCAAAGCAAGTAGCAGATAACTGGTATATTTGTGTATTGATTGCATTTCATTTGCACACCTTGTTTAATAGAATTCCCTTAAAATAAAAATATAAAATAAAAAAAAATGATGTTTGTGAAAATGATTTGATAATATTTGCATTTTCGGTTTACTCCAGCCAGGTACCGCCTGTAACAGCCATAACAATATTCCGTATAAACGGCTGGAATGTACAACAATTAGCAGCAAGACATCAATCAATACACATAATGGGAATTCAGGCTTTGCTGCTTACAGCCAGTGATAACGTTGAACATCCCCAGAAGCGATTTTTGTTTAATGGTTGTTAGTTTGACCGTTTGGTAATTTATTGACTGCCTCCCAAAACTCCAGCTATTTATTTTCTTGACCCCTCTCTTGATATCTATCACAGCAATCAAAAGGATAATGGTGACGGTTGAGCAGTTGAGCAGAAGGCAGGTCCTGCCGGTTTCTCTCCATGGGGCCTGGAAGAGGTTTTCCAGTATCCGGACCTCTAATCCTCGCCCCTTTTTAAACCCTGGCCTTAGCTCTCCAGGGAGGTGTCAGGCAGCCCTGTCTCACATCAAACGCTTCTGTAGTTTTCCAGCTGATCCTATCAATGGCTTTAAAGCCTAAAGCCAGGAATACACGGTAAGAAAATCGTACAAAATATTTAGTTGATCAGATGATCGACCGATTTTTCTCTTCGTTGATGAGCAGGGTGTTAAAACCGATAACAACATTGTGAACGGAAAAATCTGGTTGAACAACAGTGAAAAATGTTGTTGTTTTGCATGCGAATGATCGACTTTCTATGCGGTGGTATGACGGTCGTTCGAAAAAAATCTATCAAGCGCTATCACGCATGAGCGGAAACAGAAGATGACCCGGATGTTTATGTCCAAGGATCCAGAAATCCAATTTATTCCAATTATTTATTTATTTCAGGTACTTATATAACGCCATCAATGTACACAGCGCTTTACATACATATTGTACATTATCATCAGTCCCTAACCCTCAAGGGGCGTACAATCTAAGGTCCCTAACTCACATTCATACATACACATACTAGGGCCAATTTAGATAGGAGCCAACTCACCTACCAGCATGTCTTTGGAGTGTGGGATGAAACTGGGGAACCCGGAGGAAACCCACACAGGCACAGGGAGAACATGCAAACTCCAGGCAGGTGGTGCCGTGGTTGGGATTTGAACCAAAGACCCTAGTGCTGCCAGGCGGAAGTGCTAACCATTTAATTATGTCCAAATGTTCAAGGATCTATAAATCCAATTGAATCCAATTAATTCCAAGGATTTATGTCCAATTGCTCGTTGTGGACGGCAGGGCATTGAACGCTCGTTCTGGGCGGAAGGGCGTGGCTACAAGGTCACACGCACACCGTATCACTTCGACTTGTATGGAAGACGTCAATACTACATATTGCTCGATGAATGATTTTTTTTCCCGATTGGTTAATATGGGCCACGATTTCGACCAATGAACGAGTGCCAATCGGTCGATTTTCTTACCGTGTATTCCTGCCATAAGTCCACCTTTTGCAAAAAATAAATAAATATATTATTATTATTATTTATTATTATTATTATTATTATTATTAATAATAAAAAATACACCCATAAAGTCCACATTTTGCAATAAATAAATAAATAATATTATCTTTTTTATTATTAATAATAATAATAATAATAATAATAATAATAATAATAATAAATACAGCCATATCTGCAGGAAAAAACATGCATTTATTTTTTTTATTGCAGTCTGCAAAGCACTGCAACCCTGATCAGTGAAGAGTGAATGCAATGCCAGTTGAGTTGCCACCTCATCCCTTTGAGTCCTCATGCACACGGGATGTTTTGATAACGCTGGTAACGTTAGCTGTGTAAAGTCATGTTAAAAATGTGAGTTTTTCAGCTTTTTTTTTGTGTTTTTGCATTAGCGTTTAGTGGTGTTTCGCCACGTTTAGCAGCATTTTCCTGCGTTTTCCCGCGTTTTTATGGTTTTTAGCATTTTTTTACAAAAAAAAAATTTGGGGGGTAAAAAAAGTTCAAAAACGCCAGTTTGCGGCATTTTACTGCATTTTTCAGCATTACAGCTAAAAAACTCTAGAAACCCACTAGTCCTGGGGGTTTTTTTTTTCAGTCAAAAGTCCCAGCCAAAAAATTTTAATTGCAGTCTATGTGTGCATGGACACATAGGATAACATGTTGGGGGGTTTACTGGCTGTAGAAAAAAACGTCAAAAGCCAAAAACAGCTGCTGTAAAAATGTCCTGTGCGCATGAGGGCTAAATCCAGGGGCGGACTGACCATTTGGAAACTCGGGCACTGCCCGAGGGCCCGGGGTCAGTAGGGGGGCCCCATGAGATGCCCCTGGTACCTTTTTCATAGGCTTTTTTGAGTTTGGGCAAGGACACAGGGGCCCCATGATCCCCTATTGCCCGGGGGCCCCATGAGTTGTCAGTCTGCCCCTGGCTAAAACTGACCACATATTAATGACACGGGTTCTGTGACTGATTAAGGTGGTAATTAAACTCACTTAGTGAATTATCTGCATTTAGGCTCGGTTCACACCTATGCAGTTTGCGTTTGATCTGTTTCTGCAGTGCTTTTTGTAGTCCTTTTTGCTGTGTTTCTTATGCATTTTGATTTTTTTTTTTCTTGTTGCTAGGCAGATATAAAATTCAAAATGCAAAACACATCAAAAACACAGCAAAAACGCACTGCGTGTTTTTCTGCAGCGTTTCCATTGAAGTCTATAGAACCAAAAACGCAACTTTTTGCATTTAAAAAAAGTCCCTGACCCTATCCAGAAAACACATCAGGTGAAAATGCGGAGATGTGAACCTGTCCCATAGGAAATCAGGTTAAATAGACTGTAGTGCGTTTCTGCAAAACGCTGCGGAAAACGCTTACGTGTAAAGTAGGCTCAGAACCTGTGTAATGAATATGTGTTCGGTTTTAAAGGAAAGAGGTGGCAACCCTAAATGCTAGGATCCTGCAGACCCTTCCTGCAGCTCCAGCATTTGTACGGAGTTATGGACTTTCAGTAGGGACTTTTTCACATAGGCAGCAGTGCTTCCCACCCTCTGAAAAGTGATTGTTGTAAGGTGATATAGCGGCGGATGACGGGTAGTAATCCTGCCACCTCCTGAATGTGGTTTTTTTTGTCAGTCCCAAGGGCAAATTTGTATTAAAATGTTGCACGGCAACTGCAAACCAAGCATTTATCTTGCAGTCCTGGCACAGTCCCATTGATCCCAATAGGCACTATACACTATAGCAGGGCTCTCCAAACTTTCTAAATCAAGGGCCATGTGAATGTCATTCAGACTTATTATTATTTATTTATTTCAGGTACTTATATAGCGCCATCAATGTAGGCAGCGCTTTACATATATATTGTACATTCACATCAGTCCCTAACCCTCAAAACCGATAACGACATTGCGAACGGAAAAATCTGGTTGAACAACAGTAAAAAATGTTGTTGTTTTGCATGCGAACGATCGATTTTCTATGCGGTGGTATGACGGTCGTTCGAAAAAAATCTATCAAGCGCTATCACGCATGAGCGGAAACAGAAGATGACCCGGATGTTTATGTTCAAGGATCCATAATCCAATTTATTCATTTCAGGTACTTATATTGCGCCGTCAATTTACGCAGCGCTTTACATATATATTGTACATTCACATCAGTCCCTTAGCCTCAAGGGGTGTACAATCTAAGGTCCCTAACTTACATTCATACATACACATACTAGGGACAATTTAGACAGGAGCCAATTAACCTACCAGCATGTCTTTGGAGTGTGGGAGGAAACCGGAGTACCCAGAGGAAACCCACGCAGGCACAGGGAGAACATGCAAACTCCAGGCAGGTGGTGCCGTGGTTGAGATTCAAACCAACGACCCTAGTACTGCCAGGCGGAAGTTCTAACCATTTAGCCACTATGGTCTGGGCTGTTGCCATTGGGAGTAGAAAAGGTCCTGACTAAAGTTTGAAAAAACAATGCCTATCTTTGGTGTCAGTGGGAGGAATTGTGCCACATCATTGGTGTCATTGGACCCCATTGTTGATGTCACTGGGAGAAATTGTGCCTCATCATTGATATCATTGTGCCCCATTGTTGGTGTCAATGAGAGAAATTGTGCCTCATCATTGGTATCATTGTGCCCCATTGTTGGTGTCAATGAGAGAAATTGTGCCTCATCATTGGTATCATTGGGCCCCATTGTTGGTGTCATTGAGAGAAATTGTGCCTCACCGTTTTTGTCATTGGGAGGAATTGTGCCCCATTGTTGGTGTCACTGGGAGAAATTGTGCCTGATCATTGGTATCATTGGGCCACATTGTTGGTGTCATTGGGAGAAATTGTGCCTCACCGTTTTTGTCACTGGGAGGAATTATGCCCCATTGTTGGTGTCATGGGGGGGAATTGTGCCCCATCATTGGTATCAGTGAGTGGAATTGTGCCCCATTGTTGGTGTCAGTGGATGAATTAGTGCACCAAGGGCTGGATAAAAGCAAACACTGCACTATAGGCTAAGAACGTTTGAACAGAAGAGGAAATAATAATAACTGCTAAGTGGAGATTCCTGCGCTCACCACTGACAGAGTGTAATGAATCAGCTGCTACAGAGCAAACTGTTGTAAAGAATTGATACAATGTTGCAGAAACAGAACTTCATTGTTTACCTTTGTTGATCTGTACGGGGTTTAGGTCACATGGCTGAGATTTAAAATTGTGTGATTTGTGTGCACTTTCAGCGCGATTTCTGAAGACTTTATTGCTACTTGTAAAAATTTTCAATGATTTCTTGCAATTTATAGTGCGATTTCCATTACATTCTATGTATGTGAAATTTCAACAAAACTGCAGAAAAAGTAATGCAAGAACTACTTTAGAAATCGCGCTGCAGCAAATCGCACACGTTAAGACGCTGACATTCACATTCATTAGCTGCAATTTCGTGTGTGAGTTCAATTTTCAAATCGCACCGGTATGACTGGGCACTAAATCCGCTAAACTTGTGTTTTCCCTTTGCAACATTGTATCAATTCTGTATAGCAGTTCACTTTCTGCAGTAGCTGATTTATAAGGGCTCATGTACACTGCAGCTGATAAACTGACGTTCAGGAGCTTTTCTGCATTTTTTTCAGCAGCCCCTGAACTCTCCCTAATGTTCTCCTATGTCTCCATGTACACATCCTCGTTTACAGGCAGTTGAGTTTACAGTTGTTTTTTTGAACGCACCAAACCTGCGTTCAGGAGTAGATTTTATCAGCATTTCAAACATCAAATGCTTGTAAATGCGGTTAACTGCTTTTATAAGCGTTTGCATTTAGAAGTGTTTTTTAACCAGATGCTGTCCAGAACCTTTTTTTCATCATCACAAATGCATGCAAAGCGTTTTGCATGTATTCAAATGGACCCGGCACACCAGCGCAGTCAGTTCCAGGTTTTGCGTGAAGGGAACAATGGTAGAACGCACCACATTATGCTCATGATGGGATCCATAGTGAATACAACCAGAAAAGACAGGTCATCTCAACACATACTGCTCTCCCTGCTTCTGCTCTCTCTATTTCTCTCAAAATGTCTGAAATAGTAAATTTTTTACTGTTTTTCAGTGCATTCTGGGCATTTGGGAGAGTCTCCTGAGGTTATCTTAAAAAAAACGCTTCTAAATGCAAGCGCTGATAAACGTGCATAAATGCGGTATGAAAACGGCTAAACAGACACAGGGGCGGACTGACAACTCATGGGGCCCCCGGGCAATAGGGGATCATGGGGCCCCTGTGTCCTTGTCCAAACTCAAAAAAGCCTGTGAACCAGGGGCATCTCATGGGGCCCCCTACTGACCCCGGGCCCTCGGGCAGTGCCCAAGTTTCCAAATGGTCAGTCCGCCTCTGAACAGACGTTTTTAACCTATGTTATCCAGCAGTCAGTTTCCATCGTTCAGAAGTGTTTTCCAGACGCCCCGTGTACATGAGCCCTTACACTTACTTATTTACTATGATTACAAGCGCCATCTAATGGTCATAATGCTGTATTTTCCTTATTCACCCTATTCTTATAAATACAGGGAGGGAAAATAGCCTGATAATATTTATTTTGCCCTATTTGCATATAAGGAAAGTACGTGCTGCTTCACAGGAAGAATAGCCCTGCCATTTTTTTGATAACTACATTCCCAAAGCTGCCCGTAGATGGATTGAAATTAGGCTGATTCAGCAGGGACTGGCCGAATTTCTATCCATGTATGTCCACTCCTCCTCCACAGAACTCAATCTGATCTGACTGAGAAAAATGTACATTCCCATTCAACAGAAGTCAATCAATTGGCTGCAGACACCCATTTGGAAGAAAAATATATTTGAAAAATATATTTCCCAAATATATTGACATATATTTGAATGCTACAATTTTGGCCATATTCAATATATTTCAAAATATATTTCAATAAATATATATATATATATATATACTGCATGTTGAAATGCGTTTTTATTACAGGATATATGAAAAGTATTTTTAAAAATACATTTCAAATATACTGTATGTCTTGGGAAATACAAATCTACATTTGTGGAATGCATTTACAAATATATGTAAAAATATATGTTAAAATTACTTTTTTTATCATTTAAAAAAAATCTGCCAAATATATTTAAAAATATATATATTTTTTTCATAATTTTTCATATATTTTGTAATGTATAAAGATGCAGTTCAACATGCAGTGTGTGTGAGTGTGTATATATATATATATATATATGTGTGTGTGTGTGTGTATATGTGTATATATATATATGTGTGTATGTGTGTATATATATATATATATATATATATATATATATATATATATATATATACACACACACACATATATATATATATATATATATACATACACACACATATATATATATATATATATATATATATATATATATATATATGTGTGTGTGTATATATATATATATATGTGTGTGTGTATATATACATGTGTGTGTGTATAGATATATATATATATATATATATATATATGTGTGTGTGTGTGTGTATGTGTGTATATATATATATATATATATATATATATGTGTGTGTGTGTATGTGTGTATATATATATATATATATATATATATATATATATATATGTGTGTGTGTATGTATATATGTATGTGTATATAGATAGATAGATAGATAGATAGATAGATAGATAGATAGATAGATAGATAGATAGATAGATAGATAGATAGATAGAAATTCATTGAATATGGCCAAAATTGTAGAATTTCAAATACATGTCAATATATTCGGGAAGAATATTTTAAAAATATATTTCAAATATATTTTTCTTTCATATGGGCACCGATCAGTATATTCTGACAGTGATGGAGTTTCGGTATCAGAATACAATGGCACAGTGGACCTTGCATGTGTGGATGGGGGAATCTGTTTGTTGTTTTATTTTTTTGACCAGCTGATGGAAAAAAATAAGATCACTCCTGGTCAGCCTTAATTTGCAGTGCAGAGTTCTCCTTCATATGATTTCCTCTTCTGGTTGAATGTTCTTAGCCTCCAGTGTTAGGCTATTTTCTCTACTGGTTAAATGTTCTTCAACTTTTCTGGCTGAAGTTCTTAAAGCAGTTTTAAACCTAAAAACTAACATTTATTATATTGCAGCTTACCAATTCTTAGATGTGATGGCTGCATTCATTTTCCTATTTAGGCTTTCTTTCTTTACCCGCTTTAGCGCCACCCCATAGAAGATATACTGCTACAGGGCAACAGCTGTGCACAAAATCATGTATATATACAGTATGTGATATTGCAATCCAAAAGGTAGGGGGCGCACGTGGGCCACACGCATGGTCTACCTGGTGCCGCCATTCGCAGCTGTCAATCACCGGGTCCTGGCCAGTGATTACATGTCAGCGCCCATGCATCTCTGAAGGGGGGGGAGGGAACTGTTTATAAACAAAACAGTTCCCTGACAGCTCATGCACACTGCTTTGCCTGGCTGTGCTTAGCCCAGCCATGCAAATTAGTGTGCTTACAGAAGCACAGTATATATACCGCCATTTGTAGACACTATACCTTTCACATAAACCAATTAATTTACACGTATTGGGATTTTTTTTTTAGCAAAGACATGTCGCAGAATGCATTTTGTCCAAAATTTATGCCGAAATTAAATTTTTTACATTTTTTTACTGGACATGTTTAATAGCAAAATGTCAAAAATATAGTTTTTTTTATTTTTTTCAAAATTCTCAGCCTTTTTTTGTTTCTAGCACAAAAAATACAAAACACACAGGCAATCAAATACCACCGAAAGAAAGCTCTATTTATGGGAAAAAAGGACATACATTTCATTTGGGTGCAGGGTTGCATGACCGCACAATTGTCAGCTAAAGTAACACAGCGCCGTAACCCAAAAGATGGCCTGGTCAGGAAGGGGGGTAAATCCTCAGGAGAGCAAGTGGTAATCATCTGGTGTTCTGGCCAGTAAGTCTGTTGTTTTTCAACTGAACAAACAGCAAAATATAGCAGTTACAGGGATGAGACAAACCATTTACGACTGACAGGGATGCTTGCAATGATCAGCTTTTTTTATTTATGTTAAACCTTTATCCCAAGAACCCAAGAAGAAAAAAACCTGTTTAATGTAACTGTTTATAAAGTATTAGCTGGAATTTGGCTTCAATTTGTTACTGTATCTAAATCTGTAAGTATATCTAGCACTCCCCTCCCCCTCATGGCAATGCTATTGTCCAAATGTGCCCCCTCTGCTCCTTCATCCAGAGTGGGGTCACTCTAATACAGGAGGTGTGTTACAGGCAAGGTGAACACAGAAGGGAAAAAGCTTAAGAAAAGAAAACTAATGTAGCCACCATATTTATTGATTGGTAAGCTGCAATATATTACATTTTTGGTTTTGAGTTTAATTACATTTTTTATAGGATTTAGTATTTAATATAGGATAGGATATAATTTGTATAGGATTTAATATAGGGTAGGATATATTTTTTTTATAGGATTTAATATTTAATATAGGGTAAGATATAATTTTTTATAGGATTTAATATAGGGTAGGATATCATTTTTTATAAGATTAAACATTTAATATAGGGTAGGATATCATTTTTATAAGATTAAATATTTAATATAGGGTAGGAGGTAATTGTTTACAGGATTTAATATTTAATATAGGGTAGGAGGTAATTGTTTACAGGATTTAATATAGGGTAGGAGGTAATTGTTTACAGCATTTAATATTTAATATAGGGTAGGAGGTAATTGTTTACAGGATTTAATATAGGGTAGGAGGTCATTGTTTACAGGATTTAATATAGGGTAGGAGGTAATTGTTTACAGGATTTAATATAGGGTAGGAGGTAATTGTTTACAGGATTTAATATTTAATATAGGGTAGGAGGTAATTGTTTACAGGATTTAATATTTAATATAGGGTAGGAGGTAATTGTTTACAGGATTTAATATAGGGTAGGAGGTAATTGTTTACAGGATTTAATATTTAATATAGGGTAGGAGGTAATTGTTTACAGGATTTAATATAGGGTAGGAGGTAATTGTTTACAGGATTTAATATTTAATATAGGGTAGGAGGTAATTGTTTACAGGATTTAATATTTAATATAGGGTAGGAGGTAATTGTTTACAGGATTTAATATAGGGTAGGAGGTAATTGTTTACAGGATTTAATATTTAATATAGGGTAGGAGGTAATTGTTTACAGGATTTAATATTTAATATAGGGTAGGAGGTAATTGTTTACAGGATTTAATATTTAATATAGGGTAGGAGGTAATTGTTTACAGGATTTAATATTTAATATAGGGTAGGAGGTAATTGTTTACAGGATTTAATATTTAATATAGGGTAGGAGGTAATTGTTTACAGGATTTAATATTAAAAAATGTTATATTTGACCTGCAAAAGGCAAGCAAACAGAAGCTGACATTTCACACATATTACATACATTAGGGATATTATTCATGACTTTGGCACAAATGCTGAGACATTGGCACTGCAATTTTTTTTTAGTAACTGACCCCTAAAAGTTGTTTTTAACAACAGCACATTTTTTTTGTACTGAATTCTGTTATTAAGTACATTCTCAAACACAAAGTATTTTCCTGTCGTTGCTCAACAAAAATAATTTCCCCAAACATTTTTTTTTTAAACAAAAAATGAATCATGCTCACAAGCGGACACAAAAATCGACAAAATTCTTTTTAAAAAAAGGTGGAAACAGTTTATTTTTTTTTTTTTCTTAAAATTACACCTACTTCTCCTTTTTTTTCTCAAAGTGTTGTTCACACCTGGAAACTCTTATTTTCAAAAATAGATAAACTTTTTTTTTCTCTCGTTTTCCTGTTTTGCTGTAGACAGTGGTCACTGGTTGTTTCATTTACTTATTTAAAGAAACTCAGAGTAAAAAAAAAAATATTTTTTTAAATACAGTGGTGAAAGTATTGTAAAACAGTTCAGTAAAATCCACAGTAGGCGTTGAGCTACTGGTATGCTGTATGAGTCAAGGCTTGTCATATAGAGACTTAAAGAGCAATACGATGGAATATCCAGCACTATTATATGTGTGAGACAAGGCGGAGAGAACCAACCTCATTACTTGGAGATATTTGCAGCGTAAATACTTTAAATTATTTCATTTACAGGAAATTCTGAGCAAAGTTCAAATTCAAAGTCCTGGATTACTAAGCATGTTTTACTTCTGTAATTATTTTTAGTCCATTTGAAATCTAGAAAGAAAAATAAAAATATTTTATTTGATGCGTGTAAAAAATATATTTTATTGTGCAGACTTCCAGTGCAAGCTGTATAAAGTAGCTATTGGAATAATAAAGCCATGTATATAATATAGAGGGGACACAGAGACTTCAAGTGACACTAAACTCTGGATAAAAAAATTAAAGTCTGTTTTCTTAGCTAAAAAAAACCCTTCTATTGCTCTAAGCAAGTATCCCCTATAAAAGAGGATATATATATATATATATATGTGTGTGTGTGTGTGTTGTGTGCATGTGTAGCACTACCCCCTTAGGGGCCGCTGGATTTGATTTGGGTCCCCCTATGCGCTGCACGGCCAGGCAACATTCATCTCTCACACTTTGCACACTGGAGTCAAAGAACAGTCCTGGAGCTTGTTTTGTGATTTATTTAAGGTGTTAAGAACTTGGAAGGGGTCTAGAGGTATATGGGATGCCTGAGGAACTACGGAACTATGGAACTTAAGAACAAATTCCTTAGTAACTATTTACAAATTCTGGATAACAACAGTCTCTCCCCTTGAAGAGCACCAAGGGCTTTTTCTAGTGTACCTCCTGAGACCCCGGATGATTTCTTCTCTTCACCCGGCTGTACTGAGGGTATTCCCTGGGCAAGGGGTCCCAAGAGCTGTCCCAGATGAGAAGCTAGTTGGGTCTTGAACCTGAATGACCTCTCCGCTTATCCGGCCCAGGAGGTGTAAGAGTACTCACATTGCCCTCTCCTGTTAGCTTGATGGGTTGGTGGCTGTCTTCAGGCCTTACGCTGGGCTGGCTCCTTCCCTTTTACACAGGCTGTCCTTCCTGGGAGACATTGAGGTAGTGGAGATCCTCTTTTCCAGCGACCTGCCTGTAGGTAGGCTCACCTCCCTGGGTCCCCTTCCCAGGCTCCAAACTCCAGCCGTCCTCAATCCATCTTCCACCCAACATTGCACACCTCTCCCCAGGCTCTGCCACATTTGTGGGTTGCCCATGCCACCATGCTCGGCCTCCTGCCAGGAGCTTGGCCAAAGTCCCTCAAACATGGAGATCTAGGCCTTCTCCCCTCCTCCAGCCCTATTCCAGAAAGCTCTCCTAGCCTGTCCTGAGGCAACCTCACTACCTCAGTCCCAGGCTGACTCATCCCCAGGCTCCAGGCTGCTACTCAGCCTCTATCTAAAAAAAAAAAGAAAAAAGCTAACTAACCTGGAGGGCGTTACATATATATATATATATATATATATATATATATATATATTAGAGTGAACTTATAAATCCATAAATCCATGTTTGTATGCACGATACAGAAACCTTGCTTTGTACTGTTCTTTCATACACTCCCATACCATACATAATTATTTAAAAGACACAATACACTTACTATGATTTTTTCCAGCTGCTGACCACATTAATAGTTAGACATTAGTTTGTTAATATAAGAATAAAGAAACATTTTGCACCCTTCGTCTGCAATTTTTCTCTTATTATTATTATACAGGATTTATATAGCGCCAACAGTTTGCTCAGCGCTTTACAATATAATTTCTCTTATCAAAGTCAAAAATGATCATCAATTTATCCCCATTAACCATTTGCAAAATGAAACAAACCAATTCTAACCATAGCTACATAGTTGGTCTGGCTGAAAAAAGACAAATCCATACAGTTCAACTAAAAAAAAAAGATATAATCCTATACCCACAGTTGATCCAGAGGAAGGCAAAAAAAAACCCCCAGCAAAGCATGATCCAATTTGCTCCTGCAGGGGAGAAAATTCCTTCCTGATCACCCGAGAGGCAATCGGATATTCCCTGGATCAACTTTACCTATAAATGTTAGTATCCAGTTATATTCTGTGTATCCAAGAAAGAATCCAGGACTTTTTTTTAAAGCAATCCACTGAGCTGGCCAGAACAAACTCTTGAGGGAGTCTATTCCACAGTTTCACAGCTCTTACTGTGAAGAAACCTTTCCGTGTTTGCAGATTAAATTTCTTTTCCTCCAGACATAAAGGTTGCCCCCTTGTCCTCTGTGATGACCTCAGGGTGAATAACTCTACACCGAGTTCACTATATGAACCACTGATGTATTATACATGGAGATCATATCCCCCCTTATGTATTATACATGGAGATCATATCCCCCCCCCTTATGTATTATACATGGAGATCATATCCCCCCTTATGTATTATACATGGAGATCATATCCCCTCTTATGTATTATACATGGAGATCATATCCCCCCTTATGTATTATACATGGAGATCATATCCCCCCTTATGTATTATACATGGTGATCATATCCCCCCTTATGTATTATACATGGAGATCATATCCCCCCTTATGTATTATACATGGTGATCATATCCCCCCTTAATCTCCTCTTCTTAAGAGAGAATAAATTCAGTTCCTCTAATCTTTCCTCATAGCTGATCTCCTCCATGCCTCTTATCAGTTTAGTTGCCCTTCTCTGTACTTTCTCCAGTTCCCCAATGTTCTTTTTGTGAATTGGTGCCCAAAACTGAACTTTATATTCCAGATGAGGTTTACTAATGATTTGTACCGGGGGAAATGATATCTCTCTCTGGAGTCTATACCTCTTTTAATACAAGAGAGGATTTTGCTCGCTTTAGAAACCGCAGCTTGGCATTGCATGCCATTATTAAGCTTGTGATCTACCAGAACCCCCAGATCCTTCTCCACCATTGATTCCCCCAGATCCTTCTCCACCATTGATTCCCCCAGTTGTACCCCCCTAGTATTTATTATGCATGCATATTCTTAGCCCCCAAGTGCAGAACCTTACATTTATCAACATTAAATCTCATTTTCCACATAGTTGCCCAATTACACAGAGCATTGAGGTCGGCTTGTAAGTTGGAGACATCCTGTAAGGACGTTATTCCACTGCACAGCTTGGTGTCATCTGCAAAGACTGAAATGGGATTTATAATCCCAGACCCTTTATCGTTTATAAATATATTAAAAAGTAAGGGTCCCAACACTGAAACTTGGGGTACACCACTGACACCCCTAGACCATTCAGAGTATGAATCATTAACCACTACTGTCTGAATACCATCTTTTAGTCAGTTTTTGATCCATTTACATACAGATTTTTCCAAGCCTGTAGACCAGTGGTTCTCAACCTTTCTAACGCCGCGACCCCTTAATACAGTTCCTCATGTTGTGGTGACCCCCCAACCATAAAATTATTTTCGTTGCTACTTCAGAACTGTAATTTTGCAGTGGGAGGAATAGTGCCCCATCATTGGTATCAGTGGGAGGACTAGCGTCCCATCATTGGTATCAGTGGGAGGAATAGTGTCCCATCGTTGGTATCAGTGGGAGGAATAGTGTCCCGCCATTGGTGTCAGTGGGAGGAATAGTGCCCCATCATTGGTATCAGTGGGAGGAATAGTGCCCCATCACTGATGTCAGTGGGAGGAATAGTGTCCCATCGTTGGTATCAGTGGGAGGAATAGTGCCCCATCGTTGGTGTCAGTGGGAGGAATAGTGCCCCATCATTGGTATCAGTGGGAGGAATAGTGCCCCATCATTGGTGTCAGTGGGAGGAATAGTGCCCCATCATTGGTGTCAGTGGGGGGAATAGTGCTCCATCATTGGTGTCAGTGGGAGGAATAGTGTCCCATCATTGGTGTCAGTGGGAGGAATAGTGCCCCATCATTGGTATCAGTGGGAGGAATAGTGTCCCATCATTGGTGTCAGTGGGAGGAATAGTGCCCCATCATTGGTGTCAGTGGGAGGAATAGTGCCCCATCATTGGTGTCAGTGGGAGGAATAGTGCCCCATCATTGGTATCAGTGGGAGGAATAGTGCCCCATCATTGGTGTCAGTGGGAGGTATAGTGCCTATCATTGGTGTCAGTGGGGGGAGGAATAGTGCCCCATCGTTGGTGTCAGTGGGGGGAGGAATAGTGCCTATCATTGGTGTCAGTGGGGGGAGGAATAGTGCCCCATCGTTGGTGTCAGTGGGGGGAGGAATGGTGCCCCATCGTTGGTGTCAGTGGGGGGAGGAATAGTGCCCCATCGTTGGTGTCAGTGGGGGGAGGAATAGTGCCCCATCGTTGGTGTCAGTGGGGGGAGGAATAGTGCCCCATCGTTGGTGTCAGTGGGGGGAGGAATAGTGCCCCATCGTTGGTGTCAGTGGGGGGAGGAATAGTGCCTATCGTTGGTGTCAGTGGGGGGAGGAATAGTGCCTATCATTGGTGTCAGTGGGGGGAGGAATAGTGCCTATCATTGGTGCCAGTGGGAGGAATAGTGCCCCATCGTTGGTGTCAGTGGGAGGAATAGTGCCGCATCGTTGGTGTCAGTGGGGGGAGGAATAGTGCCTATCATTGGTGTCAGTGGGGGGAGGAATAGTGCCCCATCGTTGGTGTCAGTGGGGGGAGGAATAGTGCCCCATCGTTGGTGTCAGTGGGGGGAGGAATAGTGCCCCATCGTTGGTGTCAGTGGGGGGAGGAATAGTGCCCCATCGTTGGTGTCAGTGGGGGGAGGAATAGTGCCCCATCGTTGGTGTCAGTGGGGGGAGGAATAGTGCCCCATCGTTGGTGTCAGTGGGGGGAGGAATAGTGCCCCATCGTTGGTGTCAGTGGGAGGAATAGTGCCCCATCGTTGGTGTCAGTGGGAGGAATAGTGCCCCATCGTTGGTGTCAGTGGGGGGAGGAATAGTGCCTATCATTGGTGTCAGTGGGGGGAGGAATAGTGCCCCATCGTTGGTGTCAGTGGGGGGAGGAATAGTGCCCCATCGTTGGTGTCAGTGGGGGGAGGAATAGTGCCCCATCGTTGGTGTCAGTGGGGGGAGGAATAGTGCCCCATCGTTGGTATTAGTGACACAAATGATGGAGCACTATTCCTCCCACTGACACCAATGATACTTACCTTGCTGACCCCTGCTCCAGCCTGGGCTCACTCTCTCCCTCTCCCATCTACAGCCTGCAGAAGCAAAATTTGCACTTACCTGTCAGCTGTCTTCCTTCTCTGGCCGCTCTCCTCTTCACTCGGTCCTGCAGCTCCCTCGATCTTCTTCGATCTGCGCGCTCTGCCGCTCGGCTCCTCCTCTCCAAGCTCCACCTCCTCGCCGGTGATTGGCCACCTGTGTGCCTCTCCTGAGCTACAGTTCCGGTGGCCAATCAGCGGCGAGGAGGCGGAGCTGTTGAGTGATCCCGGAGGTGTGGCCAGGTTACAGGGGCAGCATATCATCCCGCCCACAGATCGCGAGACAGAGCAGCGGTGTCTCGGTTCCTAAGACCATCGGAAATATGTGTTTTCCGATGGTCTTAGGCGACCCCTGGGAAATGGTCGTTCGACCCCCAAAGGGGTCGCGACCCCCAGGTTGAGAACCGCTGCTGTAGACTTTACCTTACACATTAGCCGTATGGATAATAAAAGAGCTTTCATTAATTATAAAAATGAAGGAACGCTATCATCCTTTAAACATTACAAAGAATGTAACAGAATATGCAAAAAGGAAATATAGGCCGCAAAAATTGAAAACGAACGATAGATTATTATTATTATTATTATACAGTATTTATAAAGCACCAACAGTTCGCTCAGTGCTGTACATTGTAAAGGGAGACAGAACATGCGACAGTACAGTAACAATACAATGCGATACAATGATAAGCTCTTTTGAGCTTACAATCTAGGAGATTGCAAAAGATAGTAGGAGAAATCCCCCAAAATTCTTAAAATACTGTATATTAATAGTAAAAAGGTCCGGTCCGAGCATGTAGGCCCTTTACAGAATAATCTAGAGTGGGTAACTGGGGACAAAGATAAGGCAAATTTATTAAATTCCTTCTTCAGCTCTGTATATACAAAGGAGTATGGGGGAGCTCTTGTCCATAATGGGCATGGTATTGACACAGCCCCAGATGATCCACATTGGCTCACAATTGATATGATCCAGAAATATTTAGACAGGATAAAAGTGAATAAAGCACCTGGACCGGATGGCATACACCCACGGGGCCTTAAAAATTAGAAACAATGGCTTTGAAATGACAGAGCTCAATTCTTTAAGGACTCTTTAATGACTGGCATAGTACACTGGATTGGCGTAAGGCCAATGTGGTACCAATATTTAAAAAGGGGTAAAAATCTTTACCAAGTAATTATAGACCTGTTAGTTTAACTTCTATAGTTGGGAAGATACTGGAGAGTTTAACCACTTCCAGTCCGGACACTTTTACCCCCTTCCTGACCAGGGCAATTTTCAGCTTTCAGCGCTATCACACTTTGAATGACAATTGCGCGGTCATGCAACACTGTACCCAATTGAATTTTTTACCATTTTTTTGAGACAGATAAAGCTTTATTTTGGTGGTATTTATTCACCGCTGGGATTTTAATTTTTTTTGCTATGTAAACGAAAATGTCAAAAAATTTTGAAAAAAAGTTTGTTTTTTTATACATTTTGCAAATAAATAATATTTCATCATAAATCTTTGCCAAAATTTATTCCCTTATCTTTTTAGTAAGAAAAAAAATCCAAATTAGTTTATAACCAAAAATTAAAATTTTTAAACATTTTTTTTTACATTTTTATTTTATTTTTTTATATTATTATTTTTTATTTTTATTTTTTTTTTACATACTGTCACCCTAGCAGTACAGTATCACCATGGTGACACTGTACTATTTGTGGGGGGTGATGAAGATTTTTTTTTTTTTTTTTTACACTGATTGCTTTTACACCCATATAGGATGTAAAAGCAATCATTTCTCTTTCTCTCTGTGTGCATTCTTGCACTCATTGAGAAGTACTGAGTGAGCTGTGATTGGTCACAGCTTGTCACATGGTACAAGGCTGTTGTGAATAACCTTGTACCATGTGACCTCTGTGATCATTCACAGATTTCACACGTAGTAAGCAATGATGTCACAAGTGACATCTTGCTTACTACTTTGCATGGGATCACTGATTGGCCAATCAGTGATCACATGACCGGGACCTCGTACAGAGGTCCCGTCCGACGATCGGTGTTTCACTGTGTCCGGAGGACACAGCGGGCACCAGATCGCGGTACTGCGCGCTCCCAGGTTTATAAATGGCCACCTGACCCTGCAGTGCCACTATCCGGCCGTTTATATGCAACGGCCGGTCGGGAAGTGGTTAATAAAAGACCACATAGATGAGTTCTTGCTGGAAAAAATATTTAAGCAACCATGTATGTCTAGTTTTGTGGCTAGCACTTATCTTGGCCAGAACACTATATGCGTGGAGTTTGCATGATGTTCCTGTGTTTGTGAGGGTTTCCTTCCACACTCCAAAGCATGCTGGTAGGTTAGTTGCTCCAGTCTGGCCCTAGTGTGTGTGTAGAAAGCAGCTGTGTACATGTGTCATCAAATTCTTCATGATGGACGCATGCGGAGAAATTGGGGAGGGTTGAGGGAAGACCTGGCAACCAACCTCTTAAAAGATCTGCTAAGAAAATTTTATGGAAATGGGTCTCAAATGTATCAGATATGGTGCCAGAGATTTGGCCCATAGAAATGCCAAAAGTCAGATATATACACTATATTGCCAAAAGAATTGGGGCGCCTGCCTTTATACGCACATGAACTTTAATGGCATCCCAGTCTTAGTCCGTAGGGTTCAATATTGAGTTGGCCTGCCCTTTGCAGCTATAACAGCTTCAACTCTTCTGGGAAGGCTGTCCAGGTTTAGGAGGGTGTCTATGGGAATTAGAACCACTCAAAGTTGATATCAAATAATTTCCCCAATATGCCGTAACTGAATTAGTGAAAAAATACTTCAAACAATGTGCCAAAATATATTGGAATAGATCCCCCTGAGGAAGCCACGTGACCCTGTAGTGTAACGCGTAGTGGAGGGGCTTGGTGATGTCATGGTGCTCATGGTCAGCTGACTCACTCTGGCAAGAGATCGCGGAGGGGAACACGAAGGGCACTTTCCATAGTCAGATGGTGTCAGCTGTTTACAATTCATGTGTATGTTATTGGGTGCAATGGAGCGCCTGTATAATGTGAGTTGCTTCTTTATATTTTAATAAAACAAGTGTTTTTAAACAATAAAGCACTATTGGTCTGCCTATGTATTTTCTACATTTA
This sequence comes from Staurois parvus, assembly GCF_062004578.1. NCBI lineage: Eukaryota > Metazoa > Chordata > Amphibia > Anura > Ranidae > Staurois > Staurois parvus. The sequence goes on along the minus strand of NW_028317983.1, from coordinate 1,606,941 downwards.
TGCTGAATGGAGGAGAAGGAATAATAAGAAGGAGCTTAACCAATAAGAAAGGAGGATCTCATTAGATGTTATACCATCACTATACGTCCACCTAGTTGCGAGGTCAAAAATTCCAGATGAGGGCACAGCTGGTGTTAATGATGGTGATGGTGCACTGTATATGAAAAAGAAGATATGGAATATTGATGGAAAGATTTTCATTTGGAAGCATTATGAACAGTGGTTGACTGAACTATTCCAATATATTTTGGCACATTGTTTGAAGTATTTTTTCACTAATTCAGTTATATTGAGGAGATTATTTTATGTCACGTTTGAGTGGTTTTAATTACCTTATGAGAAAAGTGTGGCACTGCTATTGTGTGGTTTTTGTTATGTAGCACATTTCTGAGTATGTGTAGGCGTGAGAGACTTTTCGATTTTCTTTTATTTCATTTTGTTTTTTATTTTTATTTTTTTTATTTGGTGGTTTAGCTATTTTTATATTTATTTAGCTGCTTGTGGGTTCATATTTTATAGTTTGTGTCTATGAGAATGTATGACAATTCTTTCAGAAGTGCATTTGTGAGGTCAGGCACTGATGTCGGACGAGAAGGCCTGGCTCGTAGTCTCCGCTCTAATTCATCCCAAAGGTGTTCTATGGGGTTGAGGTCAGGACTCTGTGCAGGTCAGTCAAGTTCCTCCACCCCAAACTCGCTCATCCATGTCTTTATGGACCTTGCTTTGAGCACTGGTGTGCAGGCATGTTGGAAAAGGAAGGGGCCATTCCCAAACTCTTCCCACAAAGTTGAGAGCATGAAAATGTCCAAAATGTCTTGGTATGCGGATGCCTTAAGAGTTCCCTTCACTGGAACTAGGGGGCCAAGCCCAACCTCTGAAAAACAACCCCACACCATAATCCCCCCTCCACCAAACTTTACACTTGGCACAATGCAGTCAGGCAAGTACTGTTCTCCTGGCAACCACCAAACCCAGTCCATTGGATTGCCAGACAGAGAAGCATGATTTGTCACTCCAAAGAACACGTTTCCACTGCTCTAGAGTCCAGTGGCGGCGTGCTTTACACCACTACATCCAACGCTTTGCATTGCACTTAGTGATGTAAGACTTGGATGCAGCTGCTCGGCCATGGAAACCCATTCCATGAAGCTCTCTACACAGTGCTGTTGTGCTAATCTAAAGGCCACACCAAGTTTGGAGGGCTTTAGCTATTGACTCTGCAGACAGTTGGTGACTTCTGCGCACTGTGCGCTTCAGCATGCTCTGACCCTGCTCTGTCATTTTACGTGGCCTACCACTTGGTGGCTGAGATGCTGTTCCCAGTTGCTTCCACTTTGTTATAATCCCACTAACAGTTGAACGTGGAATGTTTAGTAACAAGGAAATTTCACGGATTGACTTATTGCACAGGTGACAACGTATCACGGGACCACGTTTGAATTCACTGAACTCCTGAGAGCGACCCATTCTTTCACAAATGTTTGTAGAAGCAGTCTGCATGTCTATAGTAGGGGCTTGATTTTATACACCTGTGGCCATGGAAGTGAATGGAACAGCTGAATCCAATGATTTAGATGGGTGTCCCTATACCTTTCGCAATATAGTGTACATACATATACTGTATATACCGAGCTTTTTTTCTCTTATAGGTGAAGGAACTCAACCACGACCCCCAAAAACCCCTCTCACCTACACACAGACACACACACTCGCCAAACCATATCAAATAGTGGGAACCGTCAAATTTCACTAACAGTGGCAGGGTCTTAAAGGGGCATTAAATACCAGTAGTGCATTATGTACAGAGTGCAGAGTTTGGGGGGATTACACACAGGGTTCAGAGTTTGGGGTGTGCTACCTACATAGTGCAGAGTTCAGGGGCTTCCGGCATACATAGTGCAGAGTTCAGGGGTGCGCTACAAACAGAGTGCAGAGTTCAGGGGTGCGCTACAAACAGAGTGTAGAGTTCAGCCTACTTCTACAACTGCTTACTTCTGCATCCCCCATCCACATCTCACTTTCAGCCCTCTTCAGCTCTGACCTCTGCATAGAACCCCACCTCCACTGGCCCCATCTTTTCCCCTTTTCCTGAAATCCACTATCTTCATCTTACTTTTGTTGCTGAAGCACCCAGCCGACTCTAGTACCTTCCCGCACACTGTAGGTGGCTCCTCCGCTCCCACTTTCAGGGAGATCATCCAGTGGAGCTGTCAATCCGCACTGCATCTACTTGCCCACATCCTGCACTCAGTGGCAGCCGCTCAGGAGATCAGATCTGTGGGAGCCGTTGGTAGACAAGCTGTCACTTGCAAACACAGATGCCGGATCATCAGGTGAAATTAAAGAACAAAAAGGTAACTGAGGCAGCCACTGCATTTAAAGATAGGTAAGCTGCAATATAGTACATCTTTGGTTTTGGTTTTCATATCACTAAGTTGATGTAGACCAGGGTTTCTCAACCAGGGTTCTTCCAGAGGTTGCCAGGGGTTCTTGGAGCAATGAGCAATTTTTGCCTCTCATATACTATAAGTTCCCACTGCAGCCAATTATCTTTTTAGCTATATGTAAAAGTAGGATTATTCCTGCTGATCCCAAATGTAGAGAAAATTAATCTCCTTGACCATCACACTAATGTACCGTGAGCTGTAGATGCAATAATTTTTAACAGGGTTTCTTGAGACCAGAATAATATTAGAAGGGTTCCTTCATATTACAAAAGCTGAGAGGCTGGTAATGACATCCCTTTCAACTTTCTTCATCTGTATTTGTTTTAGTTCAATAGGTCAAAAAACTAAAACCAGAAGATCAGCTTAAAATCCATGTTGTGTAGGTGCAGCATGGTGCACACAGAGGCCCGGAATGCAGTAAGCGATGTATTGAAGAACTTGTAAATAGTACAACAGCCCAGCAGGGAGTTCACCCAATTGGGAACTTATAGTCAATGTAGTGGTAGCAGGCCTGAACTGAAGACAGCGCTTCCCAAGGAGGGTGGAATGCGGCCTGGTCAGTCCAATCCAAAAGGGAGCTTGCTGGAGCACAGATGTAGGCCCTGAGCTTTATCTACTCCCCCTGAACCTCTCCCTGCCGGTTGTGCTGTCCTTGACAGGTGGGTATGCTTTCCCTCCCCCTACCTGGGGGCAGGGACTTAAACAGACTCTGTGTGACACAAGATGGCTGCTAGGGTTACCTGGATGCAGTGTAGACAACCGGGACGCTGCTCCAGGGAACCGAGGGAACCAAATAGTAGAGAAACCAAGTTTCCATTGACTTCCCCATCCAGCTGCAGTAGCACCCTGAATGAGCGTCACTGTCAGGAATGGACTCATCACAGGTGGTGCTGGGGCTCACCTGCCTTGTGGGCTGCAGTACCAGTACTGGCCAGCGGGTGCTCTCAGCAGCCAGAATCTCACTCCTGCAGTCAAGCCATCACCTGAAGCTGATTGCAGGAGGTGTATTTAAGCAATTGCCAGGCCTGCAGTCAGTGCCTTGGTGTTTGTTCCCATGAGCCCCTGTACCTGCATCTTGTCTGCTTCCTGCCTGATATTCCTGCCTGATTGTGACTCTGCCTGCACCGACCCCGGCTATTCCTGACCACTCTCCTGCCTGCTACTTTGTACCTTGTCTGCCCGATAGTTACCGACCCAGCCTGCCTGACTGCGTCTGTGTTCCCGTACATATTGTGATTCGTTGGAGGTTTGGTTTTTGCACTGTGTGTACTGTATAGTCTTAATAAATTATATTGTTTTACACCATACTTGAAGCCTGCGTTTCCCTGTGTCAGTCCACACATCTCTGGTCATACCTGGATCCCTGACAGTCGCCTATAGTGGAGAAAATAGACTGCACCTGCCTACACTCAGGCAACTAGAAATTTTAGAAGGATCTCAGCAATGACCATCACCATATTTCCCTTATTGTGTGTTTTTGCTTTATAAAAAAAACGTAAGGCCCAGGGCAGGCAATTATCAATATATTTGAAAATGTGTTGAATGTGCCCTTGGTACCTTTGTTTATCCTTATCTGGATTGGCTCTGTCATTTCAAAAAAGACACATGGTCATTTTAGAGGAAAAAAGTCTGTTGCTTGGATTGCCTATGTTAGCTAAGGAAATATTGACTCTTAGCGCGGGGGGGGGGGGGGGATGAATACATGGCTTTCAAACAACCTGGCCCATTGTTAGTCCTAGCAGTGACACCAGAGTCATTAAAGTCTCATTTTAAAGATCAAGAGGTTAATAAGTCCAGGGACACAGAGGACTTTGGAAGACTTCTGGAGAAAATGGCACCACAGGGAACTGGAATGGAGAGTCAAAGGGCTCGGAGTGGTGATAATTGCACAGTAAGTGTTGGCCCTGCCACTGGAAGAGCAGTCATGTGTAAATGTTAATACCGGGACCTGAGCATGACCTGCAAAGCCCTTCCATTCACTCAATTGCTGACTTGCTTCCGTTGACCATGTCAATGTGTCAGAGACAGTGGACTGTACCAGAGTGAGCCAGTTTTGGGGACCTACAACAGGAATGAACCATTTTTACCAACTTCAACCAACAATTTAGTAATTTTACAAATTTATCACACATTTTCTATAGTTCTTTACAACAGCAACAATCTGACCTTTAAAGAAGATGTAGACCCTAAGGGCCATTCACATCATTGTGTTAAGAATTGCACATTTTTGGTGCCTTTTTAATGTTTTACATTAAAATATAACACAACACAAGACATGTTTTACATCCATTTTCTTCCATTCAATTTTTTGTCATTTCCTGTTTCCATTTTGTGGCTTGAGTTTGGGTTTGTTGGAAATATGAAAATGTGATTTGAAAAATGAATGAATAAAAATGCATATTGTGTTTTGACCCGTTTTTCTGTTTGGCTCACTTACTGTGATTGACAGCAGCAGGAGCCAATGGGTCCAGCTGCTGTCTCAGCCAATGAGAGAAGGGAGTCCCAGAATAGCCGAGACAGTGCACATCGCTTGATCGAGAGGGGGTTTAGGTGAGTATTAGGAGGGGCTGAGGGGGGATACTGCACAGAGAAGGTTTTGTAATTTCATGCATAAAATGCATGAAGGTAAAAAACCTTCAGCCTTCACAACCACTTTAATGCGGACTTAAATGTAAAAAATGAAAAATTGCAAGCAGACAGGCTTTTTATTGCAGAAGAGACATGCAATAAAGTACACATACCTAACTATTTATAATAATAAATAAATAAATAACACTCATAATAATCCCAGAGCTGTGCACGCACAGCTCAGTTTACATTCAAGCACAATGGCAGACATTATTCCACTCCGGCAAACAGCCAAAGACAAGCACCCGGACCCAGGCAGGGGCGAACTGACCATTCCAGCACTCGGGCACTGCTTGAGGACCCGAGGTCAGTAGGGGGTCCCATGAGATACCCCTGGTACCTTTCATTTGCTTTTTATGGGTGTGGTTTTGAGTGGGAGTGAGGACACAGGGCCCCATGATCCCCTATTGCCTGGGGGCCCCATGATTTGCCAGTCCACCCCTGCACCCAGGAGAATCCAGCAAGAAGATGCTGATACCTTCCTGCTAGGGACCTTGCGGGTGTCAGACTCTTGAAACTAAATTAAATATGTGTGCCTTTACCCCCAGTTCACATCTATGCGGGTGGTGCCGCTGCGGATCCGAATCCGTGTAGCCGCACCACCCGCACAGAGAATTGCGGACCCGTGGGCAGGTACCATTGGTTCTAATGGCACTCCACCCGCACTGGGAAACGCAACCGTACTGGGAACCTCAGCTGCATTTTCCAAAGTAGTGCAGGGACTTCTTTCCCTGCATGTCACGGGAGTCCATTCAAATGAATGGGCTCTTGTGCCCGAGAAAAACACGGCCCGCACAGCTGCATAGGTGTGAGCCTAGGGTTAGTTCTACTTTAACTGAAAATAACTGTCACATTTTTAAAAAATAAATAAATAATTGTCCTTATCCTGGTATGTTAGCTTTGTGAATTGAGCCTCATGTACCATAACCACTTTAACTACAACCACCAAACAAGGGCAGCACTAATCCCTTCAATACTGACTATACCTAACATGCTCATATTGCTAGCTAATCAAAATTAAAAATCCATTAACATTTGGAAAATATTATCACATATTACAGTCCATAACACTCTGTATAAAGTGCTTGAAAGTGCTAATAATTCTAGTGCAAAATTCATAAAAATACATCTCAATTGTAATTAATAAATACAAAAAATATGACTCAATACAACTCATTTGTGCAAATCAATAAATACATAAAAAAAGTATCGATGAAGGTCCATAAACAAAAAGTGTTCCCTGTACAATTGTACACATTTTGTGTTCCAGTCCAAATCTTTAGTTAAATGACAAAAATGACTATGTGGATTGGAGGACAAATTGTTAGCATTTGTAATGGGAACACCTGACTGCAGATCCTGAGGCTTCCAGCCTTCCCTGAATGACCAAAATTGACCAGATGACAACTATTCTTTCTTGTGGAGTCAAATGGCCATTTTGGACGTTTATTACGCAAAACAAACATTAATAACAATGAAACACGTAAAGGTTAAAAGACACTGAACAAGTTATACAGTGGGGCAAAAAAGTATTTAGTCAGCCACCAATTGTGCAAGTTCTCCCACTTAAAAAGATGAGAGAGGCCTGTAATTGGCATCATAGGTAGACCTCAACTATGAGAGACAAAATGAGAAAAAAAATCCAGACAATCACATTGGCTGATTTGGAAAGAATTTATTTGCAAATTATGGTGGAAAATAAGTATTTGGTCAATATCAAAAGTTCATCTCAATACTTTGTTATATATCCTTTGTTGGCAATGACAGAGGTCAAACGTTTCCTGTAAGTCTTCACAAGGTTGGCACACACTGTTGCTGGTATGTTGGCCCATTCCTCCATGCAGATCTCCTCTAGAGCAGTGATGTTTTGGGGCTGTCGCTGGGCAACATGGACTTTCAACTCCCTCCAAAGGTTTTCTATGGGGTTGAGATCTACAGACTGGCTAGGCCACTCCAGGACCTTGAAATGCTTCTTACGAAGCCACTCCTTCGTAGCCCGGGCGGTATGTTTGGGATCATTGTCATGCTGGAAGACCCAGCCACGTTTCCTCTTCAATGCCCTTGCTGATGGAAGGAGGTTTGCACTCAAAATCTCACGATACATGGCCCCATTCATTCTGTCCTGTACATGGATCAGTCATCCTGGTCCCTTTTGCAGAGAAACAGCCCCAAAGCATGATGTTGCCACCCCCATGCTTCACAGTAGGTATGGTGTTCTTGGGATGCAACTCAGCATTCTCTCTCCTCCAAACACGACGAGTTGTGTTTCTACCAAACAGTTCTATTTTGGTTTCATCTGACCATATGACATTCTCCCAATCCTCTTCTGGATCATCCAAATGCTCTCTAGCAAACTTCAGATGGGCCCGGACATGTACTGGCTTAAGCAGGGGGACACGTCTGGCACTGCAGGATCTGAGTCCCTGGCGGCTTAGTGTGTTACTGATGGTAGCCTTTGTTACATTGGTCCCAGCTCTCTGTAGGTTATTCACTAGGTCCCCCCATGTGGTCCTGGGATTTTTGCTCACCGTTCTTGTGATCATTTTGACCCCACGGGGTGAGATCTTGCGTGGAGCCCCAGATCGAGGGAGATTATCAGTGGTCTTGTATGTCTTCCATTTTCTAATTATTGCTCCCACAGTTGATTTGTTCACACCAAGCTGCTTGCCTATTGCAGATTCAGTCTTCCCAGCCTGGTGCAGGTCTACAATTTTGTTTCTGGTGTCCTTCGACAGCTCTTTGGTCTTCACCATAGTGGAGTTTGGAGTGTGACTGTTTGAGGTTGTGGACAGGTGTCTTTTATACTGATAACAAGTTCAAGCAGGTGCCATTGATACAGGTATTGAGTGCAGGACAGAGGAGCCTCTTAAAGAAGAAGGTACGGGTCTGTGAGAGCCAGAAATCTTGCTTGTTTGTAGGTGACCAAATACTTATTTTCAACCATAATTGGCAAATAAATTATTTCCAAATCAGCCAATGTGATTGTCTGGATTTTTGTTCTCATTTTGTCTCTCATAGTTGAGGTCTACCTATGATGCCAATTACAGGCCTCTCTCATCTTTTTAAGTGGGAGAACTTGCACAATTGGTGGCTGACTAAATACTTTTTTGCCCCACTGTATGTAAAAAAACTGAATTCCTACACAGTTTACGGTCTTTGAAGGCATATATCATCCAAAAAACATCTGCCACTAGCCTCCTAGCAAGGCCTCCAGTGGTTATTACACTGCCTTGGGCACATTTAAAGATGCATTCCAGGTATGGATACATTATATGGGGTCCTGCTTGGATGTAAGCAATGTAACTATGCATATACCATACCTGTAGGATCCATCTAGAACAGCGGTTCTCAACCTTCCTAATGCTACGACCCTTTAATACAGTTCCTCATGTTGTGGTGACCCCCAACCATGAAATTATTTTCATTGCTACTTCATAACTGTAATTTTGCTACTATTATGAATCGTAATGTAAATATCTGATATGCAGGATGTATTTTCATTGTTACAAATTGAACATAATTAAAGCATAGTGATTAATCACAAAAACAATTATAATTATAATTCATGAGTGTCGTTTTACCTCCAATACTGCTGCTTTCAACACAGTAGCTGCTTTTAACAGAGTAGCTGCTTTCAACACAGTAGCTGCTTTCTACACAGTAGCTGCTCTTTACACGTGTGACTGGTCCACATAAGTACATTATGGCGCCAACCCTGTCACATACACCTGTATTTGTACGGAGTGTATGTGATGGCGTTGGCGCGATGATGTCATCGCGCCGGGTACTCGTATCTGGGCGTATCTGCATGTGGACGGATAGAGGAGCGGTGTCTCGGTTTCTAAGACCATCAGAAATATGTGTTTTCCGATGGTCTTAGGCGACCCATGTGAAAAGGGTCGTTTGACCCCCAAAGGGGTCGCAACCCACAGGTTGAGAACCGCTGATCTAGAAGATGGAAATCACTGTAGAAGACACTGCTACTCCATTGACCTCCACTTGCTTCTGGGTCCTATGCCGAGCAGCTACCCTGTTGCATTGTGACCACAGGAGATTGGCTGCTTGGGATGGGCATCATTTAGAAAATGCTTCGCATTTACCCAATGAATGCAAAGCATTCTCTGATTGCACGAGGTGGAAAGCGTGACATCACCTCCCCACCTCTCAACTTTGTCCAGTCACTGAATGCCTTGCTTTCATTGGATAAATGCAAAACATTCACTGAATGGTGCCCATTTTGAGCCCACGTTGGTGCCCTCAATGCCACTCAGCAAGCAGGTGGAGATCACTGGAGTAGTGGTGTCTAATTCAGTAATTTCCAGCTTCCAGGGCCATCAATCAGGCCAGCCAGGTATGGTATAGTGTATACATAGTTCCATTGGTCCAAGCTGGACTATGTATATAATATCCACACCTGAAATTCTTCTTTAACTACCACGTTACCTCAGATACTACCGAGTCGCCACCACCACATTGCTAAGGTAACCAATTTTGGGAAGGGACACCCATACATGAGATGGGCCCAACCCCCCATTCTCACAAAAATTGGACCAGCACTGAATGTTTGCATTGATTATTGCTTCGGCATAATTGGGACATGGATTGCCATATTTCTATCAATTATTGCACTTAAAGGAGCGGCACTTTTAGAAGTGTTTTTTTGCATATACTTTTATGCACTGTATTATATGATATTATTTTTTTCATGTATTTAAAGATTGGATTAGAACATTGAGCTCCTTGGGTATAAAGGAAAATTATAGTCAATAGTGAAGGGATTAGCGCTGCTACCTAAGGTCTACAAAAGGCAACAGGAACAGAGTTGTACGGTACTCATTGGTACTCGAACGTGACATGCAGCTTCATTTGTTCTGTGGCCACAAAACACAGCATTGTGGCCGCTATTTATGTACCACCCTGAGTTTCTGCATGTCACATTGAGGAATAGACAGGGGGCAGTAGAACTATGGCTCAACTATCTGGTTTTACCACCCCCAAGATGCACATGTGAATGCATACTTAAAGTGTTACTAAACCCACAGCAGTAAAATCAGTCTGTATATACAGTAAAGCATGCTGAGTATACTCACTGTGGAACCTAAGGGGTTAATCCTCAGCATTGTGTAAATAGGCTGTTTGATCCCTTCTTCTACTGTCCCCAATCCATCTACTGATAGTACAGAGCAGCAGTGATCTGCTTGGTGTGTATTGCTAGACAGCTTTTTTTTTGGGGGGGGGGGGTGGGTGCATGTGATTGGTACACCCTGTGGAACCTAAAGGGTTAATCCTCTTCATTGTGTAAAAACGCTGCTTGATCCTGTCTTCTCTGATCCTCTCCTTCTTCCAGTGCCCCCCTCTTATCTCCTGATAAGACATATCATGTGGAGTCACTCTGTACATGCTCAGTTTGGTGTGTACTTCTAGAGAGGTTGTTTTTTTTTTTTCTTAAGAGAGTGCATATGATCAGCACAGGGCCAATCAGTACTGTCCAGAAGAGGTCAGGGGTCCTGCATCCTCCCAGAGCAGAAAGAAAACTCCTTCTACAAGCTTTAACCAGTGCTCTGCTGAACACTGATAGAAGTCACAAGGCTGCTCTATCTGCTGATGAGAAAAGGTATTTAGCAGTTTATATTTACTACAATTATTGCATTTTCATGTTGTGTGCACTGTGGGAGACCAGATATAGTGAATGCAGGGTCCAGGGAGCCAGATATAGTGAATGCAGGGTCCAGGGAGACCAGATATAGTGAATGCAGGGTCCAGGGAGACCAGATATAGTGAATGCAGGGTCTGGGGAGACCAGATATAGTGAATGCAGGGTCCGGGGAGACCAGATATAGTGAATGCAGGGTCCGGGGAGACCAGATATAGTGAATGCAGGGTCTGGGGAGGCCAGATATAGTGAATGCAGGGTCCGGGGAGGCCAGATATAGTGAATGCAGGGTTTGGGGAGACCAGATATAGTGAATGCAGGGTCCGGGGAGACCGGATATAGTGAATGCAGGGTCTGGGGAGACCAGATATAGTGAATGCAGGGTCTGGGGCGACCAGATATAGTGAATGCAGGGTCTGGGGAGACCAGATATAGTGAATGCAGGGCCCGGGGAGACCGGATATAGTGAATGCAGGGTCCGGGGTTTAGTAACACTTTAAAGAAAGTACAGCATGCTGCATTTTTTCTCATGTAAACGGTCGAGACACACATTAACGAACTTCAAATGCATGTACATGCAAATTAGTAAATAAAACAAAACAAAAACATAGATAATGCCTACAAAATACACTGGAAATGCAGTTAAAATGCACTGCAAACGTGCCACAGACGAACCACCAAAGCATTACAAATGCATGTGGCCCCATGATCCCCTATTGCCCGGGGGCCCCATGAGTTGTCAGTCTGCCTCTGGGTAAAACAAATCTTAATGCCTAAGCACAATTCTGCAACGTTGACATGTGTTAGCAAAACTGTACATATCATCACAACTACTTTGTACATCCAGGTGGATTATACCTTGATTTTTTCAGGACAAATTGGGCTTTCATTTTGTGGTAAATGGTAATGGATATCTCCTGATTTTATTTTATTATCAAAGGAAAACTGGCCCAAAATAGTAAAAAAAATAATAATTTTTTTTAATTTAGCTGTGTGTTTCTTGTTACTACCATAACTTACCACCAAAGAACAACCCAAAATAAATTGACGATCGCAGTGATACCATATATGTGTATGTTAATTGTTGTTTGTACTCGTAGTACAGCCCTTTTTTTTTAATCTTCATATTTGACCCTGACCTTTTGACCTTGACCAAAACACTTACCCTGGCACTGAACTAGATCAAACCTTGATCTAGGTATTTTTTCTTTATTGTTTTATTTTTTAATATTTATGTATTTATTTATTTATTTTTTTTTACAAACATTTTTGTCCCCTCTTTGCCAGGAGTTAGAGAGATACAATGTATCTCTCTCCTCTTTTCATAGAGAGAAAAAAAACGCAAGGGGGCCGGGCTGTACAGTGACTGATCACTGTGATAGCCAATCAGAGGCTATCACAGCAATCATGTGACCCGGAATCGGGAGTCCCGGGTCCCGATTGGTAGAACGGGACCCGGGGCTCTCATTGACACCGCAGTCTTTGTGCTAGGGGTGTGCTGTGCGGTGTGCTCCCAGCCAGGGGCAGACTGACAACGCATGGGGCCCCTGGGCAATAGGGGATCATGGGGCCCCTGTGTCTTTGCCCAAACTTAAAAAAGCCTATGAAAAAGGTACCAGGGGCATCTCATGGGGCCCCCTACTGACCCTGGGCCCTCGGGCAGTGCCCGAGTTTCCAAATGGTCAGTCCGCCCCTGCTCCCAGCAGAAAGACAGGTACGCAAATATGCGGCCGCACGGAAAAAAAGCCCAGTTCTGTGAGGCCGCATATTTGTGTGACATCAGCATCAAGAGGTTAAGCTTTAAATGAGCATTAAAATCAGTACAGTGGCTAAGTGATTAGCACTTCCACCTGGCAGCATTATGGTTCAAATCCCAACCACAACACCACCTGTCTGGAGTTGCATGTTCTCCCTGTGCCTGTGTGGGTTTCCTCCGGGTACTCTGGTTTCCTTTCACACTCCAAAGACATTCTGATAGGTGAATTGGATCCTGTCTAAATTGGCCCTAGTATGTGTATGAATATGAGTTAGGGACCTTAGATTGTACACCCTTGAGGGTTAGGGACTGATGTGAATGTACAATATATATGTAAAGTGCTGTGTAAATTGACGGCGCTATATAAGTACCTGAAATAAATAAATATGTATGTAAAGCAATGCGTAAATTGACAGCACTATATAAGTACCTGCAGATACTAATAATGGTTTCTTGGAAGGGAAAAAATTCAAAAAGTGGACAAAAATAGCAAAAACTATTTGAGGCTCATTAAATAGCTGCTGACGTATCTCTTAAATTCCCATGCATTTCTCTGAATGTTTTTTTCACAGCTCTTTAAAGTCTTTTTTGTGGTTAAACTACTTTGAAAGTATGTTATGGCGAGCGGCGTTGTAAGTTCCACGTGTTTTCTGTGATTGAAGAGAGAATACTCCTACAGGTTCACACGTAGTGGAAGCCTTGTGAAGGCTCAATGCCCTTTCCACTACCCTCGTAACAGCCACAGGGGGCCCCGGGCAGCTGGGACACTTTCTGGAAACCTCGGTGACATTTGGTACCCACCTTATTTATTAGTCATTGCTGTGAGCGAAGTCTTCATATGGGGTTGTCATGACATAGGAGGTAAAGTCCCAACTGCTAATAAAAGCAGCTAAAAAGTTACATGTGGCTTTCTCATTCAAACCTCCTACGGTTTACCAAATAAGTGCTCCATGTGCCTTCACACCAGAACATGAATGCAGCACAAGGTGGAACCTCATGAATCAGTAGGACCCTTGTCACCATATCAAATTTATTGTCACCATATCAAATTTATTGTCACCATATCAAATTTATTGTCACCATATCAAATCACATTTTAGTTGAGAAAAAAAAAAGTATTTTGCTGTAATAAAAACGCATGCTAATTCCTGAGCTGCCCGTAACAGGGGCATTGATAGGAATGTGAAAAAGCAGGGCCACCCCATGAAGAATGATGACACCCCAATCCTACTCACTCTTGCACCTCAAACCCCCCTTGCTCAACTTTCCACTCCAAAAACCCTACCCCCCCCATCTCTGGTTTGGTCCTGAAAGCCCCTCTGCTCACTTTTGCACCCCAAACCTGCATTCTCTGCTCTCATTTGTACCTCAAACTGCCCATGTGAACCTTAAACCCCGCCCCTCCCACTCATTTGTGCACCCCAAACCCCCCTCTCTGCTCACCCACCTTTGCGCCCTAGCCTCTCCAGTCCTGCTCATCTCTGCACCCCCCCTTCCCCCTCCCACTCACCACTGCACTATCTGCTCGTCTTTGTACTCCAAGACTCCTTCTCTGTTGATCTAAGCACCCCAAAATCCTCTCCAATGACCAGTGAACCACAAAATCAATCTGCTCTCCTTTGCACCCCAAACCCCTCTCTCTGCTCACCTTTGCAACCCAAACCCCCACCCTGCTCATCTTTCCACCCCAAGCTCCCCTTCTCTGCTCGCCCTTGCACTTCAAACCCCTTTGCTTACCTTTGCACCCCAAACATCCCCCCTGTGCTTAACTCTACAGCCTCCCACTTATGTTTGGTCCCCAAACCCAACTCTCTGCTCACCTTTGCACCCCAAACCCATATTCTTTAAAGTCATTTTTCACAAATTGCTCATACTCAACTGTGCAGCCTAAGCCTCACCTCTTCTGTTCATCTTTATGCCCAAACCCCCCTCTGCTCACCTTTGCACCCCAACCCCTCCAGTCCTGCTCACTTCTGCACCTCAACCCCTCCCCCCACTCATCTTTTGCATCCCAATTCCCCAAATCCTGTCTACCTCTTCACTCCAAACCTCCTCTCTGCTCATCTATGTACCCCAAGCCCCCTTCTCCTCTCACACTTGCATTCCTCTCTCCAATCACCAATCACCCCAAAATCAATCTGCTAAGCTTTGCCTCTCAAATCCCTCTCTCTGCTTAGCTATGCACCCCAAACCCCCCACCCTGATCATCTTTGAACCCTAAGCTCTCCCCCTCTTCTCACCTTTGCATCCCAGCCCCCCAATCCTGCTCACCTATGAACTCCAAACCCCTCTCTCTGCTTACCTATGCACCCCAAACTCCCCACCCTGATCATCTTTGAACCCTAAGCTCCCCCCCTCTGCTCACCTTTGCATCCCAGCCCCCCAATCCTGCTCACCTATGAACTCCAAACCCCTCTCTCTGCTAACCTATGCACTCCAAACCCTCTAACCTGATCATCTTTGCACCCCAAGTCCCCTCCCCTGCTCACCTTTGCATCCCAGACCCCAATCCTGCTCACCTATGAACTCCAAACTCCTCTCTCTGCTCACCTATGCACCCCAAACCCTCCAACCTGATCATCTCTGCACCCCAAGCTTCCCCCCCGCTCACCTTTGCATCCCAGCCCCCCAATCTTGCTCAACTTTGTCCTCAAACTGTTTCTCTGCTCACCCTTGCATTCCAAATATCCCCCATTTATCTAAGCACCCCAAACCACCTTCTCTGCTTACCTTTGCACCCAAATCTCACCCCTCTCTGCTCTCCTTTGCTCCCTAAACCCTCCCCCCCTCTGATTAATTTTGCACTCCTATATTTTCTTATTATCAATCCACTTTAAAAAGGGGCCAGCCTCTTTAATTCACTGGATTTCAGGAAGGAATGTATTGTGGCCACTCCTCCAAAACTAACACCCACCCATCAAGGCATTTTAATATATTCACATAACTCCTCCCAAGATTTAGCCAACCGATTGCATCAGAACTGAGGGCTATTCAAAAGAATACCCTACCGGCCCCTCCCACCAGCCATGATCTGCCTGCATTGCATAGAGATACAGAGTCCCAGTGAGGATGTCACTGGTACTAAACGTAATGAAAACGGAAATGTTTTATTTTAAAGTTTCAGTAGCACATTGATAAGGGCTGAAAGAGGAACCAGTAAAAGGAAACTACAGCTTCAGCATTAAATAAAACATTGTGTTCTTGTGCAGGGTGGGGTGGTTCACTAAAATCAGGACT
This sequence comes from Staurois parvus, assembly GCF_062004578.1. Classification (NCBI taxonomy): domain Eukaryota; kingdom Metazoa; phylum Chordata; class Amphibia; order Anura; family Ranidae; genus Staurois; species Staurois parvus. Next base: position 1,591,220 of record NW_028317983.1, on the reverse strand, counting down.
ACCCTTTTCATGGTACAGTGAACGGAGTGTTACTACTCCTGTGAGTGAGCGGTATGGGAGTATTAGGTCACGCATTTAAGGTGAAGGTGGAAATGACGTGGAAGTGTTCTGTGGCTTTTGTCACTGAGCAGCTGTTGTGGGTTAAACATAAACTAATAGCAAACATTAGATCCAAATGTCCATTAAGGTTGCAAAAGCAACAGTCCCTTTGTTTCATAAAGGTGAATTTCTACAGGGACTTTCCCTCTTCTCTTCCTTCCATACACAAATCAAGTTGTCATGCCCATGAAAAGGGTATTTCCACAAGCAACGGTTAATGAATATGTTTTGGAAAATCATTAATTAAAGCTGAAGTTTAATCTGCTGTTATTTTTCCTTTCCTGGTTCCTCTTTTCCCTCCTCATCAACATGCTAATGAAATTTTTAAATAAAGGACATTATTACAAAGGACAAAATTTAAGTAAATTACATGCCTAACTGTAGATCCAGGGAGGTCATCACTGGGTCTCTGTGCTTTTGTATGCAATGCAGGCAGATCATTGCTGGTGGGAGGGGCCAGCAGGATGCTGTACATAGCTTCCTGAAAATGTCACTGGTGCTCCTCTCTAGAGTCCTCAGCCCTGGTGCATGCAGCGGGCTTGCTCTTAGGGGGAGTTATGCAAATATCAAAGTACCTTAATGGGCGGATGTGAGTCTGGAGAGTGGCCACACATTGCATGTATTTGCATGAAGACCACCCTAGGTAACATTCATGTGTTATTCTGGTCTTCCTTGATTGTAATAACTGAAATAATAATATTATATTACATTGGGCAGCACAGTGGCTAAATGGTTAGCATTTCCGCCTGGCAGTACTAGGGTCGTTGGTTTGAATCCCAACCACGGCACCACCTCCCTGGAGTTTGCATGTTCTCCCTGTCCCTGTGTGGATTTCCTCCAGGAACTCTGGTTTCCTCCCACACTCCAAAGACATGCTGGTAGGTTAATTGGTTCCTGTCTAAATTGGCCCTAGTATGTGTATGTATGAATGTAAGTTAGGGACCTTAGATTGTACACCCCTTGAGGGTTAGGGATGATGTGAATGTACAATATATATGTAACTTGCTGCGCAAATTGACGGCGCTATATAAGTACCTGAAATAAATAATAATTATATTATTATTCAGGATTTATATAGTGCCATCAGTATGCACAGTGCTCCAATGAATGAATGGGCAGGCCAGGGACATTCAGGCTGAGAAGGAAAGGCTCAGATCAGGGGTCTCCAAAAGGGGAAGTTCCGCTTTAAGGACTGCTCCCCCACTCCCCATTAAGGATTGGCACTTTTGGGGGGCAGGGGGGAGCGGGTACCCGAATTTGACAGGTACCCGCTCCCACTTCCGGTCCGATCACCTAGGCAGTCGGAAACAGAAGATGTCCTCCCTCCCTCTCTCCCTGTAGTCTTTTGGGACACGTGACAGGTCCCAGACTACAGGACCATTCATGAAGTGCAGTGCTACTCGCGCATGCGCAGTGGGCACCCGGCTGTGAAGCCGCAAGCTGTCACAGCCGGGTGCTCACACTGAAGATGCTGGCCTCATGGAATACAGGACGGCCGGTGAAACAGGCTGCAGGAGACACACCGCGGGACTGAGGGACAGGTAAGTGGCTGTTATTTAAAAGTCAGCAGGTACAGTTTTTGTAGCTGCTGACTTTTATTTTTTTTCAGGGTGAGTGGAACTCCGCTTTAAGACTTTGAGGGGGCCGGACTGTGGCCAGTGAAAGTAGAAAATGCTCTGGCTTCAATGGGAGTAAACAATGGCCCATCATTGGCATTAGTGGGAAGGAATATTACGCCATTGCTGGGACCAGGGGAAGGAATAGTGCCCCATTGTTGGTTTCAATGGGAAGAATAGTGCCCTGCCATTGCTGTCATTGGCAGGAATAGTGTCCCATTGTCTGTGTTGTTGGTAGCAGGGGCGGACTGACAACTCATGGGGCCCCAGGGCAATAGGGGATCATGGGGCCCCTGTGTCCTTGCCCAAACTCAAAAAAGCCTATGAAAAAGGTACCAGGGGCATCTCATGGGACCCACTACTGACCCCGGGCCCAGGGGCAGTGCCCGAGTTTCCAAATGGTCAGTCCGCCCCTGGTTGGTAGGAATTGTGCCTTTAATATTGGTATCAGTGACAGGGATTATGCACTGTTTGTGATGTCAGTGGTAGGAATAGTGCCCAAAGGGACGGATAAAAGTAAGCAAAGGGCCACATCTGGCCCCCGGGCTGCAGTTTGGAGACCACTTTTTTTTTTTTTTTTAAGTCCGCAAACGTGCAAACTACAACGAAAAACCCGTAAGTGATCACAAAAAATGTGCAAGTGCGAACACCACATGAAAAAGTGCACTTAGGAGTGTGTTTGTCCTACCCCCGAAGGGGTTGGACCGTTCACCTGATCCCCCGGGGCACGAAGCTCCTGACAGGGACAAGGTTCCCATTTGGTCCTCCTGGCCAAAAGGCCTGGTGGACCACCGTTCCTTATGTCCAGCCGAAGCCGGACATCCAGTACTAGGCAAGGGGGTTCTCCCGAAGAGAAAACCCCCTAGGGATCAGGGGAGGAAGGAACCAAAAGGCCACACATCCTCCCCCTAGACTTCAGGATAGGCCCGAGGACCCACACCCTCCATCCGTGAAAAACACACACATAAGCGAAAGCAAAAAGTGACAAACGTGGGAGGTGAATAAATTAAATAAATAGAAAATAAAAAAGTGGTACCGTGCCAAATTGTGCACAGACCAGGCCCTGAGGCCTGTAGCAAAAATTGCCCTGGTCCTAGCCAAAAGGCCTGGTCCTTAGGGCGCTGTGCAAAAAGAAGTGAAAAACAGTGGCCAAGTGTCATCTTCACACCGTGGGGTCCCACACCCAAGTGTTACTAGTGACACCCCTGAGAGCGTCTTCCCCAGGGGGCACTGAGTTTGCGGACTTTTTGCGTCCCCAGCCCCTGGCCAGACCAAGGTAGATCCGTCCGAATCAGGAGGTACTGGGTCTTTCCAGCTTTCCCAGAGGAATTACTCCCAAGGCCCCAGAGCGAATCATGGCAGTTTGGAGACCACTGGTTTAGATCATGCTGGACGTTCTTCAGCCAGGAACTGAGGCAGGCTCTATATGACTTGTTGCAGCTTCTAATGCACACGGTGAGAAGCTCACAGTGACTACATTATGATAACGGAGAAAGAGATTAGGAGGAAGACTCTCAAAAAACAGTTGTGGGTCTCTGCATTTCTGACCATTTTTCTCATATGACTCTATTATGTTATCTACATATCCAGGGCTGTGGATAGGGGGTACTACCAGTCCTCCTGTATGGGACCCAGGCCAGCAGGGGGGCCCTGGCAGCTGGGAGAATGAGATATGGGCAGGGAGGGTGATCACCATGGTGAGGGGGCGGCAAATTACTGGAATCGATCCCCTGTACGGATCTCTCTGCAGTAGCTGAAAGCTGTCTTTTTGTCCTCTCCCTCCTGCTGGCTTTCAGCTGCAGAGAACCATACAAGGGATTGGTTCCAGTAATTGCTGCCATGCCTCACCAATATGTTGCATTTACCAGTCCCTTCATTTCCTGAATAAACACAATTAGTGATCAATACCAATCCCACACTGTGTTTATTCATAACAGTAGCATAGTAAACTGTGTCTACTTGGGGGTGTCAGGTTGACTGTATGGGCACTGTGTTTTCTAACAGCAGCCCTGCTCATGTCCTCCCTCAACCAATGAGAAGCCTTCATTCCCCTTTTTTTGCTTTTCTTACCTTACTTGGTGCTGCTGATTGGTCCTAGGAGAAGACTGCAGAATACAAGGAGCACCAGTAGAAGGATGGCAGGCAGAGTATGAAAAGCCTTTGGTTTGGTGGTTTGGTGTCCCCTCCCCCAGTCCTCATTACCCTCACTTCCCTCCCCGCCTTCTACTTCAAGCACCAAATCTTGCCCTAGCTGCTTTACATCAAGAGAAGAAAGGAGACACTCCTTTTGCATCAGCAACTGGAAGAGAAGCACCCAACAGCATATAGTGGGCTAGGCTAGTAATGCTGGTTTGTGTCTAGTCCCAAATTCTTGTTGGGGTAGCAAAGCAAAAAAGTGTGGTTCTCAGCATGAGTAGAGGGGACCTCTGGAATAGGTGCCCCTCTGCCATTTATAGAATATCCCTTGGAGGATTGCAGTAGGCATAAAGTAGTTGCTCCATATTGACACTCTTTACTGGCAGCCTCCAAATGTCTACAAATCCATCTGTCACAGTCCGGGGTCAGGCTTGGAGACCAGTAGCTATATCAGTATAGAGGCTCCCACGGACCAGTTATACAAACAGGTACCCCTGGCAGATGGTGCGGACTCAGCCAAGGTTTGGGGTCTAAGCACTAGCTCATATTCATCAGTATTCCTGATGGTGGAATGGGTGTTGCTACTTGCAAGTACCAGGTTGCGGTCCTCGGGATCCAGTAGCAAGCCAGGGTCCAGTAGCAGATATAGCAGGTAAGGAAGAAGCAGAAGTGTAGTCAGAAAAAAAGCAAAAGGTGGTGGCAGGTCAGGATCAAGCAGAACCGTAATCAAGGAACAACTGAAGGTTAGTAATGACTGGTAGTGAAGATACAGACGGCAACAGGATAACAGGAGCAAGATATTGGCTGGAGAGAGCACAATTATCTGGAAAACAGGATAAGCAAAGGCATGGCTTAAATAGAAAGTTCATGGGAGGAGCGAGGGGTTCAAGGTTCAAGAGAAACAAGATACAAGGCAAGGTTGTCTTAAGGAATCAGGCAAGGAGCTGTGCAGCATTTCAGGTGACTCAGCAAGAAGAGAGAGTGCCAAAAACAGCAGAGATTGCAGGTTCAGATCCAGGTCCTGACACCATCTTCCCTTATGGGATAACAGGCAGGTGCAAAGTTTTGACCAACTCTACTAACCCCTGATTTACTGAAGGAGCTTAAGGGTTGTAGCTGAGCCCTCTGGACATCCATTGGGCCATAGGTTCCCCTTGGATGATCTAGCTCTGCCTGTATTCCCCTTTATGTGTGTTTTGAGCTGTTTTTGTGCAAGGTATTCAAAAAGCATAAACATTTTATTGATATTAATTAGGAGAACTGTACCAAAAGTAATGCAAAAGTGGGCATAACTTTTTTTTTATTAACAATACATAGGTCATTCAAATTTCATATGTTGGTAGAGTAACTCTTCCTCTATAGTAACTCTTCATCTTCTTCTTTTTCACTTCAGGTAAATAATGGATTCCAAAAAGAAGCAATGTGCTATCACTGAATTCTTGACAAAGCTTGCAGGCTTTCCAAAATCCACAGGAAGCTGCAGATTGTTTACGGAGATGATACCATTGAGAAGAGCAATGGGCACAGATGAACCTCTTTGTGCTGGCTGTACACATATATGTACATATATACGAGCAGCACAGTGGCTAAATGGTTAGCACTTCCACCTGGCAGTACTAGGGTCATTGGTTTGAATCCCAGCCACGTCACCTCCTGCCTGGAGTTTGCATGTTCTCCCTGTGCCTGCGTGGGTTTCCTCCCACACGCCAAAGACAAGCTGGTAGGTTAATTGGATCCTGTCTAAAATTGGCCCTTATATATGAATGTGAGTTAGGGACCTTAGATTGTACAAACCTTGAGGGTTAGGGACTGATGTGAATGTACAATATGTATGTAAAGCGCTGTGTAAATTGACAGCGCTATATAAGTACCTGAAATAAATAATATGTGGCCTCTCAGAGGGTGGGCCAGTATATGAGTACCAGAATGTAAGCAGAGCTGAGAGCACACACTCTTTGCTGTCCCGGCACATCTACCAGCGGCTAACAGAAAGCTCCCGATCTCTACTTGCGATTGGGAGCTTTACGATTATGTGACTACTGTGACAGCCAATCACAGTGGTCTCGTGATCAGAAACCTCTTAAAGGGCCAGAAGGCACCGGTGTTAAGGGGAAACCAGCATTGAAAAAAAAACCATGCAGTGGAAAACCATCAATATAGGCAAGCCTGCACCCCTCTTTCATCAAGAATCCAATGACAGCACATTGCTTCTGCTTGGGCTCCATTATTTACTTGCAATGAAAAAGAAGAGTTACTATAGGAGAAGAGTTAGTCTACCAACATGGGAAATTTGATTAACCTATGTAAGTTACTAAAAACATTATACCCACTTTTACATTACTTTTGGTACAGCCCTTGTACTAATAGTAATATTGAAAAAACACAAAAAGGCTAAAAATACTATGCAAAAGCATAAAAAAAATCTCATTTTAAAATACTAATGAAAATGTCAATATAATTGACATCCTACAAGTTCCTATACAGTAAAATAAATATTTTAGGCAAAGGGGGTAGAAAGGATAAACTGTTGACTTTTTTTTTAAAGTGTCATCCTGATCTTTCCTTCTTTTGACACAGCACACATACAGTATGTGCCAATTAAGGCTTCCAACACTTCACTTGTTCTGGTTTAGTGAGTTACTAAGTAGTAAAGCCAGGAAAAGGACAACAGGTCTGGAGTCTGCAACTTCAGTCGGTATTATGCTGCTCCCATATCTTTTTTAAAGAGATTGTATAAATAATTTCCATATAGATCATCATGATTGTTATTAATTGAGCTTTTTATAGACTCCGGGTGTTCCTGCCCATATAACCTCCAACCATATATAAGCATTGGTATAAATTGAAAACAAAAATTATAATACAAAATAAGCTCCTTTCCTTGGGGATTTTGTTTCTTAGTTTTGTAATGGACTTTTCATTTTCCCTTACAAAATTAGCACCTTTAAAGGGCAAAGGGCCACGGTCAAAAGTACAGAGCGCCTTAATAGAATATTGATTTTAGAATACTGAATTTTAGTTAAATTAAGGCTGATGTTCCCACGAGACTCAGAATCAGATGAATTCCATCAGAGTTGCTCGACTTAAAGATTGCCACCGCTGATGGTGAACTTCAAAGTTGATATCGAGTGCCCAGTTCATTCCACAGGGAATGTCCAAGCTGACCTTTGGATTTTAAGGTTGTCATGGTACAGTTGTAGGTGCTGGACGTCTAGCTGTTATTTCTGAGGCATCATGAATAGCTAAATCATGATTTATATATATTTTTTTTCTTGAAGGAACAATTTTGAGATTGTTCAGGTTATTACCTGACCCATTGAAGGGATGTCAAAGAGGTGACCATTTTCCATACTTCTGCAGACTTCGACTTCTTGGTTTAGCTACACCAAGCTGTTTTTACTTTCTAATCATTACAAAGGATTAGGGCTTGACCTTCGAAAGAGATCTAGCCACGGACCTCTCAGTGGGATACACTTACAAAGGAGCCAATTTTGAAAGCTCTTTAAGGACCTGGAAGCTAAAATTAAAAAAGATTTTATGTTTTAAAGTTAAAGAGTTGCTAATGATATTTGCTATAACGTGTGTGGGAAAATATTTCATGCAGAGCATATCAAACCATTTGCCTAGTCTGTTTACATCTGTTTACAATTTAACATCTAGAATAGGGATGGGAGAAAAGGAGAGTTTTTGCTTCAACAAAATTTAGGCAAAATATTGGTAAAATGTGCTGTTTTGGTGATATGCTTTGGAGCAGGGGCGGACTGACCATTTGGAAACTCGAGGGCCCGGGGTCAGTAGGGGGCCCCATGAGATGCCCCTGGTACCTTTTTCATAGGCTTTTTTGAGTTTGGGCAAGGACACAGGGGCCCCATGATCCCCTATTGCCCTGGGGCCCCATGAGTTGTCAGTCCGCCCCTGCTTTGGAGTGAATAGGGGGAGGCAAAAGTAAGCTGATATTTGATCTTTTTTAAATTACAACTAAAGGCAATTTATTTTGTATAGAGGGATAGTTATAACCCTTGTCAGTGGAAAAAATGAATAAGGGGAATGGTGCTGCGCTATCCCAACTCAATATAAATAAGTGAAAAGAAATCTATAGAATAATATGTGAACAAATAAAAGAGTGGATTATGAACTAAAACTCAATCTCGTGGATCAAAAAACAATGAGGTGAAAATAATAAAATAATAATAGTAGGGAAAAAAGGATGAGAAATCATCAGGGGAATAGTGAACAAACATCAAAGGAATGAGCTCAATGCAGTGAATATCACAACTCCTCTTGACCTAATAGTGAATGCAACCAAAAAATCTAATATATAAGAAGGGAATTAATGAAAAATCAAGGTACTAGAACGTCTTCAATTACATGGCATAAAACCCCCATGTGCCAAAAAATAGTGAAAACCATATTAATGTGCACAGTCCAAAACAACTCTGTGTCCATTCAATCGGTGACAACGTCCGGTGATCACTCCAACACATGAATCTGCCACCGGCTAGCATGCAGTCTCACCCCCACGCTGCAACCCCCTAAGGTCAACACACTTCAATGCACTTGCATGGGTGTACCAAGATGGCGGCTGCCATCCGCGCCAGAAATGACACCGTGAGGAAGTTCAGTTTTTCCACTATTCTGGTAATTTAGTTAGGTGCTAACAGCCACTCTGGTTTTGTTTCTGGTTTTAGGATTGGCAGTGCAAGCTGAGGTTAGATGCTGATTGGCTACCATGCACAGCAAGCTGTGAACCAGCTTTAGTAAATCTCCCCCTGTGTCCTATTGTGGAGATTTCCCTTCACTTCCTGTTCCATAGCCAAAACTGAAAATGGAAGGAAAAGTTATTTTTGTCACCAGAACTGGTGTCCGCAATAGAAGGATTCCCCTTTATTCTTGTTTTGATGAAAACCCAGAATTTGGTATTTTTTTCAATTTCACTTTCGGTGATAGCAGTACAAATTGAGAGAATGAATCTCCCTAATGGGGACACAGGCAGCAATAAAAACATGACAGATGTTCTAATCCCTCTCCACTCTATCTAAAACTAAAAACAAAAAGCTTTGCCTTTAGTTAGACTTTAATGGTGCAATAGACTTTAAAAGCTAATTTCAAATATTGTGGGCCTGCTGGGGGCATACACTTAGATACTGAGAAACAAAGGACCCTTAACCTTCCAAAAGGATAAAAAAAGTGATCTTTTTAAGTTTTTTGGGTTTTTTTTTTTCATTTTAACTGGGTGTAGTTTTCTTTAAGAAAAGTATTTTTATCGAAATGCACAAACAAGGGAATGCATTGATAGCTGTCAGTGTTTGTCTATTAACAAAGCCATGTGATTTTTCAACTGAAGTAGATCACGTGGTGACATTTGAGGCTAATTTTGACAACATTTTGGCAAAATGAATAATCTTGTGGCAAATTCCACTCCATTCATCCCTGGTTTATTACATTCAACACACACAATCCAAGTCAGGTTTAGTCAGATGCATTTAAACCTAATGTAGTGGTCACCCCTGAAAGGGCCTACTGAGTGGTCCCTAGCTTCTGACTAGTGTATCAGCAGTCAGGCACACAGCTTCAATCACTCTTCTGGCTCCATGAGCAATCTAAGGGTATCTTTTTTGATGCTTTATTATTAGTTGAACTTGGATAAGGTATAGGAAAGCTGTGGAATAATGCAGTAACACAAGGCAGAAACCTGAGGACACTTATCACTTTCTTAAAGCTTCTTAGAAAAGTAATTGCAGGAGCAATTAAGGGACTGAGCTACATTAAAACACCAAAAGAAATGTCCATACCTGAGCAGAATCTGGCACTGATGCATAAGGAACAGTAGCAGCACCTTCCAATATCAGCCAGACATTTTCCCTGTGAATTCGCCCAACCAGATCCTCAGTGAAGTCCCTCGATCAGTTCCATCAAGGTAGAAAAGAACAGACCCCCCTAGCTCTAGCCAAGCTGGGACCTTGAGGAACACTAGAACAGGGCCCCCCCAGCTCTAACCAAGCTGGGACCTCGATGAACACTAGAACAGGCCCCCCCGGCTCTAGACAAGCTGGCACCTCGATGAGCACTAGAACAGGCCCCCCAGTTCTAGCCAAGCAGGGACCTCCATGAGCACTAGAACAGGCCCCCCAGTTCTCGCCAAGCTGGGACCTTGATGAACACTAGAACAGTCCCCCCCCCAGCTCTAGCCAAGCTGAGACCTCGATGAGGACTATAAAAGGCCCCCCAGTTCTAGCCAAGCTGGGACCTCGATTAACACTAGAACAGACCCCCCAATTCTAGCCAAGCTGGAACCTCGATTAACACTAGAACAGACCCCCCCAGTTCTAGCCAAGCTGGGACCTCGATGAGCACTAGAAACGGCCCCTCAGTTCTAGCCTAGCAGAGACCTCAATGAGCAAATTCAAAAGTGTAACTGAACTGCCCAGAACCCCCCTGTTCCAGGTCTCAGAGTATTTATGCACTCCCTCAGCCACCTACTGGACACCCTCCCCTAGAGTTTGGTTGGGACCACTTAAATATTCGGGTCATGGATTTGACTCTCCCAGCCCATTACATTCTAGAATGCTCCAGTAGGCAGGAGGAAGCAGTCAAACCCACAACCAGTGGAACACAGAGCAGCCCAAAGTAATCACAAGCTGTTCCACTGATTACATGGGAACCAAAAGAACTAAATTTACCAAATCTATCTGCAGCCTATCTAGGAGAGTGCTACGCTAACAGGTGTTCAGACTGGGAGAAGAAAATTAATTAGTCAAGAAGAACAGTACAAACATCCATGCAGATAGGGTTCCTAGTGTGATTTGATCCCAAAGCCCAGGGGTACAAGCCAAGAATAATGATAGCTCAAAAGAAATCTACACATGTACAGAGATTGATATATTTGACATTTCTGACACCATGTGGCACCAAAAAACAGTTGACAATCTGTTTTTGCCTTTGGGCTCTTTCAAACGGGCAGACTCCGCCAAAGGGATCTGACTGCTCAGTAGGGTATCTGTCCGCTGATCCCCACTGAGCAGGCAGATGAAAGGTCTGTGTCCATTCTGCTTGTACAGAGCAGACATGGACACAGACCATTGTTCTCTATGGGACTGTCCGTTTACATCCGACTGTCATCTGATCCACCAGACGGGGAACGAATCCCCATCGGTCTGTTTTTAGCTGATAGGATTGGATGTAGGTAGCTCCATAAAGGGCAATACATGGCCCAACTGGGTCCTCCTGAAAAACGAATAGGCGGACCTGATCGGTCCATCTGTGTGAAAGGGTCCTATGGGATAAATGAACTAGAAGTTAAATGTGTGCTGGAAAATGTAATTTCTCTGTGGAACAACAAACCCACTATAGCAACTACTTTGTAAATACCTTCTCTTCTTATAACCTACTAAGATATATTTCTCAATGTGCCTTATTATCGCCTCTTCCATAACCCAGCTCGTGAACACAATGCAATTTATGTAAAGTGTCCCTTTCAGTACTCAGAAAATTCAATTTAATTTGATGTTTCTCGTTTACTGAGCAATTTACAAAAATAATGATTCCAAAACTAGCATCAAGATTGTATCTGGAATTTTTTGAGTCATTAGTTTTGATATAATTCATCGAAATTGATGTTGAGCTTGTCAGCCGTTAATGTTTGTTTCGGGAATGGTTGATCCGGTGTTTTAAAAGCCAACTGTCGACAACTTAACAAATTAGTGAACTGCTGATGTTATTTAGGAAATCTGCGCTAAAGTGATGAAGTCTCTCTTAAAATGACCATTATTTTGAGTTGTTTTTTTTTAAGTTGTTGCCTGGAGTTTGCATGTTCTCCCTGTGCCTATGTGGGTTTCCTCCGGGTTCTCTGGTTTCAGCCCACACTCCAAAAGACATGCTGGTAGGTTAATTGTCTCCTGTCCAAATTGGCCCTAATATGTGTATGTATGAATGTAAGTTAGGGACCTTAGATTGTACACTCCCTGAGGGCAGGAACTAATGTGAATGTACAATATATATGTAAAGTGCTGCGTAAATTGATGGTGTTATATAATTACCTGCAATAATTAAGTCTGCATTTTGAAATTTCAATCTAGTGGACTACATGAGTACATTTCAGTCTGAACATTTCACGTTTGGCTGGGCTTCTTAATCGACTTCTTGGTAAAATTTGAACAATTTCTTGGACATATTCTGGAAATGTTGAAATGCTAGTAGTTGGCGATAATTGTATTTGTTTTGCCCCTCTTTTATGTAATTTTTCTGTGTTTTATTAAGCTTTATGAGGTTATTGTTCTGTAGTTTTCAGGCATTAAAACTTCCCTTTCCTCCTTTTTAGTGCTAGATAGTTCAGTCCTACCTAGACCCCTCCCAGTTCTTCCATGTTCCTTCAGCCAGTGTTAGTTGTTCACAGAGGCAGGGCTTAGGAGTAGGTCCGGTGTCACCCCGTGCGGTCGGTGTCACCCAGTGCGGGCCGCACCCCTCACACCTGTCTTGGGACGCCACTGACTCACCTTACGTAGTTATGGTCCTCTGTGGTCACCTTCAGGAAGTCCGCGCTAAGAAACACCATTCAGCTTTTGCTGGAGTGCATGTAGACAAGAATTGATGGCAAAGAGACTTCAGGATATCAGCAGCACTAAGATGGAATAAAGGACCTTACAAAATGTAAAGACTAGTATTGTATTAAAAAAAAGTAATTGTTTATGATACAGAGTGCTTAAAAAAAAGTGAGTTTTTGTTTTAGGAGGGTAGTATTTTTGGGTTTTCCTTTCTTTTGAGGGTTTATTGAAATGGCCTTCTTACGTTTCTTACGTTGTCAATGACCATTTATCTTTGGAGCTGACCTTAGTTTGCAGCATGCTTATGAAAGAAAAAAAAATTGCTTTTACAGTCCGTGTTGATGGATAAATCCCTGCAGTGCACCTGCATATTTCCTGCGGGTTAGCTACAGACTTCCATTATATCCTGCAGGTTTGGTGCACTTCTGAAAGAGTACCAAAACTGGATGCATGACTTTTGGTATGCTTTCAGAAAGTGCACCAAACCAACAAGATATACTGTAATCAAAATCTAAGCCAAAGCTCAGCTAACCCGCAGGCAAGCTGCAGGTGCACTGTACGGGTAAACCGCAGCTCATCAGTGTGAAAGCAGCCTTTTAGGGATCTCAGGACAGTGAGGACTTGTATACATTTTTGTCTTTTTCCATTCTTCCTGCTAAATTGGATTCCTCCATCCACACTACACAGAAAAGGTAGACAAATCTCCCACTGTGGCTATTGTATTTTGTCAACCAGTTCCACCGGCTGTCAAATCCCCAAACAGTGGCTGTATCTAATTGGATGTAGCCACGGTTTGGCCAACATTTTTTTGGTTGGAGAGATGTCGGGTGGGAGGTGGCCAGCAGGGCCACACACTGATCAAATTTTAACCAGTTCATCAGGACGCAGCCAAATTGCCAGCCTTGTATTTGATTGCCATACCTGTGAGGGAACACGGCATCCGGCCCCTGCCCTTCTCACCAGCTCGTGACAAAGGACCAGCCAATCTCACACTGTGCTGTCATTTGCGTAACAATGCCACTCTCAGCTGCACCCTGCACAAAGGTTTTCCAGCTCCCAGGATCACAATCTGTGTGCCAGCAGCCTGAAAGAGATTGTTACTGGGTTAGGTTAATTATGCAATTAACCCTTCACACTGCCACCACCGCCTTTTTACAGAGAAGGAGGAATGCACAAATCCTAGAGATAAAACTATGAAATTAGCATAAGAATCTGCAACACACACTGTCACCACAGACAGATATATTCAGAGAATTATTACATACAGTAGCACTCTTCAAGAGACAGGGATTCTTTAGTTTGCATTAAAAACTTTAGCAACAGTTTAAACACTTTTCAAAATAGGATTTATTACTAAAAAAGGTCAAAATGGTGCAATTAAAATATCTACAGAAAAAGATGTTACAAAGACATAAAGAGAGCAATAAAGCAACAGAGAAATAAAAGAAAGCAGTTAAGAAGGCAGAGTACTTGCAAAGTCCTGATTGAGCAGAGTCCAATTGTCCAAGCAAAAATGTTGCCTTGGCTCTCAAGTCCGTTAAGATGTTTCTTGACTGATATTAAACGAGAGCTCCCCTCACCAGACCTATCAGTCCTTTTCTATGATATTATTGGGGTGTCGCTTGATAAAAAAATGACCAATCAACCGATTTAGGGGATGGGTGCTAGGAGGTCACCAAGTTTATGACCAATTCCCAACTACAATTTCTTACACATATTAATAACTTCCTGTATGTACAGGTGGTATTCTAGCAACTGGCAGATTAATATTCAGAATTATACTTCAAACCCAGGGATACCAAACACAGCATACCTTTGTCACCCAGGAGGGAAGAGACTGCTTTCACCTTGTTCTTATGTGTTAACATAGTCATGTATGACCTGGATTTGTTTGTCATGAAATGCCCTATTAAAATATATACCTAATATTAATGTGCCCAGTTCCTGTTGAATTCTATGAATTGTATGCGGAATTGTTACATGTGGAATAGATGTTTTATGGCACGCTCTGCATTCCTAGCGCTCTAATGGCCTAACAGGTCATGTGTTACGGCTGGACAGCGGCGGACTGACCAATTGGGAACTTGGGCACTGCCCGAGGGCCCGGGCTCAGTGGGGGGCTCCATGAGATGCCCCTGGTACCTTTCATAGGCTTTTTTGGGTGTGGTTTGAGTATGGGCAAGGACACAGGGGCCCCATGATCCCCTATTGCCCGGGGGCCCCATGAGTTGTCCATCCGCCCCTGCGGCTGGACTGAGTTATGGTTTTACGATAGGGCAGAGGAAAGTGTCTTTGCAAAATAGACATCCTGCCAAGACTAATTAGCAGTTTACAGCTCTGGAGCTGGCCTCTATTTGTGTTTTATTTACGATAAGAGGCTTTTTTGAAGTTCGTTACAACTTACAGCCACAAATTCCATTTTCAAGAGGAGGGAGGAGGGGAGAAAGATGATTGTTCATGAAAAACAAAATGGCTGAGACCTTAACAAGATGGCTGTTGCATACAGCTTCCATGTCTCTATTGCGCATAACCGTTACAATACCTACTGAAAGCGAACAAAAGCCTGTTGACGCAGGCCCTTATAGAGATAGTAGTGGTAGTTATACTGTCACACCGTTATCATGCAACAAAGGTACCTCTTTAACCTCTACGCGCCGGCCGCACACAAATGTGCGGCCTCCCGGCCTCTGGGCCTTGACGCCGAGTGGCTGCTTATTTGCTTGCAATTAAGAAAAACATATGAGCTGAGCGTGCGCCCTGCGCGCTCCCAGCACACATGTCCGGTACTCATGGAAAGGTCCCGATCTCCTCTTTCAATTGGGACCTTTCCCGATCATGTGATCGCTGTGACAGCGAATCACGGCAGTCACATGACCTTAAAACCCCACCCCGCCTCCCGGTTTCGGAAACCCTTAAAGGGCCAGGAGTGCCGGCACCAAGGGGTTAAAATGCATTTAATTATTGGCAGCTGGAAACCTTCTCTGAAAATTTAGCGTCAATAATTATCCACTGATAAAATAATTTATTCTCCCAAAGGACAAAGAGAGGAAGGTGCATCCATCCTGCGGAAATGCGCTCTATACCAGACCCTCAAACTCCAAATGAGATGGAAATATTTGCACCTCGTTGATCCTTCCTCTTCTTTCGATGAAAGGGTTACATCTTTTTCTCAAAGCTCGCCCAGCCAAGAGTCTGTCTAGAACCTGTGTGTAGCCTGCAGCACTTGTATGTCTGCAGAATGTCAATGTTCCTGCCTCTCCAGCGCAGAACACACAATGCAGCGTATTAGGATGCAGAACAAGATTTAACGATGCATCAAATGATCTTCCCTGAAGGTGTTTCGCGAGGAACCGCAATGGGCAAGAAAAAGCCAGCTCTGCCTCCCAGCCTGTATTAATATCAGTCAGCGAGGCTCTTCAGCGCACTAGGCCATCCTGGGAAAGTGCTTGCTCACACTGACAACAGCTGCTAGAATTTAGACAAATGCTGGGAATGGATGCTGCTGGACAGATTAAAATTCTGCTGCATCCCCTCTCCTTCCTGGGTAATTTGCCATTCCGCTTACACCGTGCCAGGACTGCTAACCGTGGCAATAAAAATAGGCAAAGCTTGCAGCTGTAAGTCCCAAATAATGATAATAATAATAATTCATGGAGCGTTTTAGAATTTCTCATAACTGGAGGTGTGGAATTATACATCGTGCTACTGAGAACGCAACATTAGTTACATACAGTCAGGGCTGTGGATAAGGGGGTACCAGGGGCAGGCTGACCATTTGGAAACTCGGGCACTGCCCGAGGGCCTTGGGTCAGTAGGGGGCCCCATAAGATGCTCCTGGTACCTTTTTCATAGGTTTTTTTGAGTTGGGCAAGGGCACAGGGGCCCCATGATCCCCTATTGCCCGGGGGCCCCATGAGTTGTCAGTCCGCCCCTGGGGGGTAGCACCAGTTCTCCTGTATGGGGCCCAGGCCAGCAGGGGGGCCTAGGAAGCTGGGTGAATCAGAGCACAGTGGCTAAATGGTTAGCACTTTCGCCTGGCAGTACTCGGGTCGTTGGTTCAAATCCCAGCCACGGCACCACCTGTCTGGAGTTTGCATGTTCTCCCTGTGCCTGCGTGGGTTTCCTCCGGGTATTCCGCTTTCCTCCCACACTCCAAAGACATGCTGGTAAGTTAATTGGCTTCTGTCTAAATTGGTCCTGGTATGTGTATGTATGAATGTGAGTTAGGGACCTTAGATTGTACGCCCCTTGAGGGTTAGGGACTGATGTGAATGTACAATATATATGTAAAGCGCTGTGTAAATTGACGGCGCTATATAAGTACCTGAAATAAATAAAATGTACAATATATATGTAAAGCGCTGCGTAAATTGATGGCGCTATATAAGTACCTGAAATAAATAATAATAATAATGTGGGCAGAGAGGGTGATCGGCATGGTGGGGGGGCAATTACTGGCTGGCTTCTTCTCCTCTCCCGCTAGCTTTTAGCTGCTGCAGAGAGAGACATACAGGGGATCGGTTCCAGTAACTGCCCCCATCCCCATTGTATTCATCATCCTCCCTATAAACCATACATTTCCCCCTGCTGCCTAGACCCTCCTATGTGCCCCCACTCCAGCAAGTGCTGCCGAGTTCCCTCCTCTCCTTCCCACCAGCAGCTGAAAGCACATATTAGGATCCTTCAGGATTGAGAGTGGGGGAAGGGTCCGGTAAATATGTCACAGCCTCATTGTTTCCTGAATGGACACAATGAGTCATTGGTACCGATCACTCACTGTGTTAATTTATAACTAAAGTATCGTAAACTGTGTTTTTTTTTTTTTAGGGGGGGGGGCTGTCAGGTTGGCTGTATGGGGCCTCTTGGTTTCTAACAGCAGCCCTGAATACAGGAGTTGCCTAAAGCGGAGCTCCACGCAAAAGGGGAAGTTCCGCTTTAAGGACTGCTCCCCCGCTCCCCATTAAGGATTATCACCTTTTGGGGCGGGGGGGTACCCGAATTTGACAGGTACCCGCTTCCGGTCTGATCGCCTAGGCGATCATAAGTGGAAGGTGTCCTCCCTCCCTCCCTGTAGTCTTTTGGGATACGTGACAGGTCCCAGAAGACAACAGGACCTACTCAAGCATGCGCAGTGGGTTCCCGGCTGTGAAGCCGCATGCTGTCACAGCCGGGTGCCCACACTGAAGATGCCGGCCTCCAGGAATATAGGACAGCCTGTGAAATGGACTGCGGGGGACACACCACGGGACCGAGGGACAGGTAAGTGGCTGTTTTTTAAAAGTCAGCAGCCAAAGTTTTTGTAGCTGCTGACTTTTATTTTTTGACAGGGTGAGAGGAACTCCGCTTTAAGTAGCATTACCTCCTTAGGGGTTGCTGTTAAATTTGGGTCCCCCTATAGTCCTGCAGAGCCAGTCATTTAGCATTTTCCACACAGGCTTTCATCCACAGACAGAAATCAGGCCTTGAGCATTGCTTTTGTTATTTTATTGAGGGGATTAAACTTGGATAGGGTATAGGGGTGTATAGGATGGCCAAGGGAACTGAAATCTGAGGACAACTTACTGAACTATTCACAGCTTCTCTACTCTGTTGCAGTCTCTGTTGGAGTGCTAGCCAGATCCTAGTTGTACCACCCCAGGCTCTAGATGAACTCCTCTACACCCAGCTATCTGGAGATTTTCTTTCAAAGCTGGGGATCTGGCTCCTGTTCTCTTAAGTAAGGTGCATATTCACTAGGGGAGAGCTAATCTGGTTTCTCCCCTGAGTGCTCCTTCCCCTATTCATCCAGGGGACATAGGAGTACTCACTCAGATCATCTCCTATACTGCTTGCAGAATGGCTGCTGATACCAGGCCTATCAGCTGGGCTGCTCTTTTCCTGCCATACAGGTGGTTTTCTCCCAGGGGACCAGTGAGTCCTGGTTTTCCTCCTTTCCAGCTCCAAGCTTGCAGCAGACCCCATACCACTAGGCCTCCTGGCAGTCTTCCTCCTCCAGCTTCACATCTTATTGCTTATCATTCCTCTCTCACCACCACACTCTTGCTGCTGAGCAGGTTCTAACACTTTTAAAGAAGTCCAGCCCCTTGCCAAGTCTCCTGTTGGGGATTGGCTGAGGTCCCTCAAAAGTGCAGCCATCCACTCCTCAGATCCACCCACTGCCTCCAAGGCCCTCCTCCAAAAGCCCCAGAGCAGGGGGAAATTCCAGAGGGGCTGGCCTGACTATCTCATCTGAGCTGCTAATCAGCTCCTCACTAGCCATCAGGGTCTAGCTCCCCCTAGCTAAACTAGGAAGGTGCTATACTTATGGATGATGTGGGGGGCAGTAAATCTTGAAGAGGAGAAGAATAGAGAGAAGGATGAAGGATAAACTTTATATCTTCTATTGCAGGGGTCTCCAAACTAAACAAAGGGTCAGTTTACTGTACTTCAGACTTTTGGGGGGCCAGACTGTGGCCATTGACAGTAGAAAAGGTCCTGACATCATTGGGAATAAACCATGCCCCTTCTTTGGTGTCAGTGGGAGGAATGGCGCCCCATCATTAGTGTCATTGTTCCCCATTGCTGTGTGAGGAATTGTGCCCCATTGCTTTTGTCATTGGGAGAAATGTTTGCTCTATAATTGTTGGTATCAGTGGATGAAATTATGCCCCAAGGGCCAGCAAAGGACCAAATCTGGCCCATGGAAGACAACTTTTCTAATGGATGTGTGCTCTTTGGTTAGCTCAGTGGCTGGTGCTATGAGGTGATGATTTACTTATTTAATTATGAAGTATGAAGCTGGAGGAAGTATCAACTGACTACATGTGGTGATGTCACTGAGAGGGGTGGAGGGCTGGGGAATGGCACCATGTTACACTGTAAATATGGGTATAAAATGAAACATGCTGTAACCTAGCTTTTAAAAAAATAATGTTAAGCCAGCCATACATAGATTGACATTAGGCCAGTTCAGCATTGAATTTTGATCCATGTATGGGCAGGCTGGTTGTACACAAGTTGATCTATTGATTGATTTGTATACAACCAGCCTATTAGAAAATTTTCTCTTGATCAGTGCTGCCAGCTACTGTATAGTAGTGCTGATCAGTGTATTCTGACCATGGGGAAGTCTCCGCACTGTCAAAATACAATAGCGCAGGGATTCCCCCATCTACATCAAGTCATTTTTTTTTTTGTTCTACCTGCTGGTGGAATAAAAAAAAATGATCAATGTATGGGCTGCCCTAATTTCATCTTAACAAAAACCATTTCTTGGCGCAAAAATTTGTATTTTTTGTACTCTTTAGGTATTTTCTTCCATATATATGGTTAGATTCCAGCTGCTTCTTTGCCCTCTAGTTCCCCGTTCTCTGGCACTGGATTCTGTGCACATCAATATTGCTTCTTGGCAAACAGAAAACTACCAATCCTGATATCACTCTCAGGTGTACACATCAATAGCAATGTCCCCCTTTGGGCACCTAGAAGTCTGCAGCCATCTATTTTGTCACAATCAAGACATGTGGACAGTTTGAAAACATGAGATGAGGAGGATCTCTGGCCAGGCCATCTTGGATCCTGCTGGTGTTGCAGAGGGCATATTGATGTCTTAAGAGCATGTGAGTGTAATCATTTGAATTTTTTTAATATTCAATAAAGAGATTCATTGTGCTATGATATGCGCTTCCCTTGTTTTTGTTTTTTTTTGTATTGCTTTTTGACATCTTGATTTGGCTCTCATGTTTCATTCTACGAACTCCAGGTTTTGCTTTTCAGCTTGACCACAGGGTCATCTTTGGTTTTTGTCTCTGCTTTCAAGTTATCATAGTGCACATATCACATTCCGGTATTGAAGTCATGTACTCAATATATGTGAGCAGTCCCATAACTATTAGGCATACTGAGCCTCAAGGAAAGGTGGCTGTTCAAGCCTAGGGTGCCCATCATATCTGAACTGAGTCCTATTCTTAGAAAACTTTATGCTGCAATATCACTTGTCCCTTCTAGGGATGAGCCGAAGGTACCTGGGTGTGGTTCACAGAAAGCTCGTTGAACTGTGCTGAAGTGCAGAATGATGAAGTCAATGGGAGCTGAATCTAAAAAAAAATCAGTTCTGGTTATTTCCAAGGCTGATAGGCAAGGGATTGTCAAACAAATGGTATGGGTTGATATGCACTGCCCTGAGGGACGTGCTAAAGCAAAAAAAAAAAAGTTACTATTTGGTGAGGATTGCACTTTTGAAGCCAACTGTAGGCTTTCTGATGCAAGTGAATTGGATGGCTTTTCAGCCACAGTCACTGGACCTTTTTGCCCCCTCCTTCCCCCATGGGGTCTGGTATGTATATTTGGGGACCTTTGAGGGGAGCCCCAAGCCATGCATTGTTCTAATGTAATTTTGCTGTTGTATATTTTACAGTAAGAATGACAAAATAAAAAATCATTGGACTTCCGTGGCAAACCATTTTGTCCTCATTTTGATGGGGACAAGGAACTTTTCCCTGCAACCCTGGTCTGGGGGTTATGGGCGTCTTCAGGTGGGAGTATATCAAAAATCTGGAAACCCCTTTTAAAACTTGCCAAGTCCAACACTTTGACAATTCCTTTATTAAAGAAAAAAATTAAATTTTCCACAATGTAAATACATCGTAAATCACGTCGTCCAGTAATATAGATCCTTGTAAAGCACGATGAACGATGCTCGCTGACCAGCTGGAAAAAAAACCCCAATCACAAAGACAATCTGCTCCCATTTCTGGCCCTCGCCGAATGATAGATTCCTGGCTGACAGCTAGTTTGTGAACAAAAGGGTGGGGATGGTGGCTGATGTCATTGTCCAAATATGGCCTTGGCCATTGACCAAATGTGGCTATGACCATATTTGGTCAGTGATATCAGCCACTATCCCTGTTTCAGTGATATCAGCCACTATTTAGCTGTCCTGTCAGTCTGTTGATAGAAAAAATATTGTCAAACAAAGACACTGATATAATAATAATATTATTACTCAGGGTAAGCTCAGGTTTGGTCTAAACTATGGCCTACGTGACCATATTAGGTCAATGATGTCCCAAGCAACCCTGCCCCTTTGTGTACATGCAGCTGCAGGGTGGGAAATGTCTTGGGCACAGTTGACTGGGCCGAAGTGGGCAGGAGTGACAGCTTCCCTCCGGGTTTGATCTGGACCCAAGTTCAAAACAAATCTGAGCTTATTCCTAATTATTATTATTGTTATTATTTTATTATTATTATTTCCCACCACCATAATAACAATATTACCAATGATGATAATAATTATAGCTTTATTATTATAATATATTATAGCTTTATTTTGGTGGTATTTAATCACTTCTGGGATTTTTATGTTTTCTTAAACAAACCAAAAGCCACTGAAATTTTTGAAAAAAAAAAGTTTTTTCTTCGTTTTTGTTATACAATTTTGTAAATAAGTGATTTTTCTCCTTCACTGATGTGCGCTAATGAGGCTGCAGTGATGGGCACTGATAGGCTGCACTGATGGACACTGATAGGTGGCACTGATGGGCACTGATGAGGAGGCACTGGTAGGTTGCACTGATGGCCATTGACAGGCATCACTGATGGGCACTGAAAGGCAGCACTGATACATGGCACTGATAGGCGGCACTGATAGGCAGCACTGACTGGCACTGATGCGCACTGATAGGCGGCACTGACTGGCACTGATAGGCAGCACTGATTGGCATTGATAGGTGGCACTGATTGGCACTGATGGGTGACATTGAAAGGCAGCTCAGATAGGCATTAATATGTGGCATTGATGTGCACTGGTATGCACTGATATGTGGCATTGATGTGGCACTGATGGGCACTGGCACGTGGCACTGATGAGCACTGACTGCTGGCACTGATGGACTCTGACAGGTCGCACTTCTGATCATCAGGGCACACTGATCATCAGTGCCCTGATGATCAGTGCACATGTCCCCTCCGCGAAAAGCCGATTACCGGCTCTCCTCTCGAGCTGTCAGCGTGACAGTTTGAGAGGAGAGAAATGCCGATAACCGGCATTTCCATGTTTACATGTGATCAGCTGTGATTGGACACAGCTGATCACATGACCGAGCCGACATCTTCGGCTCTTTCCGTGATCCGCTGTGTCCAAGGGACACAGCGCACCGGAGATTGCCGTGCTCCCTGAGCCGCGCATGCGTGGTGAGAATGGTAGGACGTCATATGACGTCCTATCAGAACGAGAGAACCACCTTGCGCCCATCATTGTACTATATGGCGGGCGGAAGGTGGTTAATAATAACCGCTACTGTTATAAAAAAGCAATGTCCTCCACCACCATAATAAAAATAATATTTCCTTAAAATAATAATAATAATAATAATATTCTCCCCGCTACAATAACAATAATAATACCTCACCACCATAATATGTATCCCCACTCTAATCACAAAAGGAATAAATAATCCAGACGTCACATTATACTTCCTATGGCTGGCTGTGGCCTCTCACTCTTGTGCTGAATATAAAACCTGTTTAGATAAGCCTGCCTGTGTAGATAATGTGCAGGCACCCCACACCCTGCAGGTATAATAGATTTACAGAACACCTAACCTGGTAATTTGCAAAGTTTGTAAACAGTTCCTAATTTATTTAATTGTTTTATTAAAGTGAGATTATGTATACTTACTGTGTGGCGGGGTGTCTTTTTAAAATACATGTCTTACCAGTACCTCTGTCTGTGAGTCCAATCTTTGCATACTTGCAGAACTAGAATTGCCATTAAGATCTTCAAATTTCAACACTTCTGGGTGTGTCGGACGCTGCATTTTTCTGCTGCACGCCCGGTTTCCCCCCACTGGGAAATACATCACTAGTGTGTTCCTGTCACCAAAAGCCAATTTTATATCATAGCATAGCCAGATTTATAGCATAGACACAGCCAAACATATCAGATTATTTGGAGTTGTTCCGGGGCTCTCCTGTCCCATCAGTGAGCCTGGGACTGTTCAAGCAGTTAGGTTGGCTGCAGGGTCGGTGCTACCACTAGGCAAACTAGGCAGCCACCTAGGGTACACTGCCGCCAAGGGCACAGCCATGGCTGCAGGTTTCCCTTCTTATTATTTATTTATTTCAGGTACTTATATAGCGCCGTCAATTTATGCAGCACTGGGGGGCACATAGGAGGGTCTAGGCAGCAGAGGGAAATGTATAGTGTATAGGGAGGATGATGAATACAATGGGGATGGGGGCAATTACTGCAACCGATCCCCTGTATGTCTCTCTCTGCAGCAGGTAAAAGCTAGCAGGAGAGGAGAAGAAGCCAGCCAGTAATTGCCCCCCCACCATGCCTATCACCCTCTCTGCCCACATTATTATTATTTATTTCAGGTACTTATATAGGGCTATCAATTTACTCAGTGCTTTACATATATATTGTACATTCACATCAGTCCCTAACCCTCAAGGGGTGTACAATCTAAGGTCTCTAACTCACATTCATACATACACATACTAGGGACAATTTAGACAGGAGACAATTCACCTACCAGCATGTCTTTGGAGTGTGGGAGGAAACCGGAGTACCCGGAGGAAACCCATGCAGGCACAGGGAGAACATGCAAACTCCAGGAAGGTGGTGCCGTGGTTGGGATTCGAACCAACGACCCTTGTACTGCCAGGCGGAAGTGCTAACCATTTAGCCACTGTGTTGCCCCACCATGTCCGAATCTAAGGGGGTGCTGGGGTGGGTTACGCCTCCCAAGATTTCAGTTGTGCCCCCCTAGGCCTGTCTTTCCAAGAACGCTGTGCCTGGCTGCTAAGTGCCTTCCCCCATCCCTGCACTCACGGCTGGGACAAGAGGAGAGCAGCCTGGAGCAATGAAGTCTGCAAAGGAGAAATGACAAGAGAGAGCTGAGAGGTGCAGACTGTGCTCTCCTCTACTGTCCATGGAGCATCCTCAATAAATCAGATGACACAGGATCAGCATGTTAAGTGTTTAATTCCCTGCTACTGAGAGATGAACGGTCATTGGAGGAGATAGGAGGCGGGGTAATCAAACTGTGCACAGACTGATCCAAGTGTGATCCTGTGTCTTCTGCTGTAGGAAGGATTGTTCAACTGACAGGAGTGAGAGCACAACCTGCACCTCTACCTGTTTTCCCGCCTGTAAGTTCAGAGGGGGGGGCAGGGAGGAGCTTGGGAATTTACAGGCTGGGGGAACTGTACACAATGAAAATGAAAGCAGGGAAAGGGGTAACAATAATTTATGCTGAGATGAGAGGTTTGTGCAGGAGGAGGGATGTGGGCGATTTGTGCTGGGAAAGGTAATGGGGATGAGGAAGGGAGAGATTTGTGCCAGAAGAAGGAATTGGGGGATATGTGCTAGAAGTAGGAGGGAGGTTAATAGTAACATTTTTTTACAATTTAATTTTTTTTTATCTTTTTCATTTTTTTCAAAATGCTTTTTGGGGATCAGTGGATGGTGTCAGTAAGGCAGTGAACGGTGTCAGTAAAGCAATGGATGGTGTCAGTAGTTTTAAATTTTTATTTTTTTATTATTTTTATACAATTTCATTTTTTTATTATTTTTTACTATTCATTTTTGCATTATCTTTTTCACGATGATTTTGGGGGTGGGGGCAGTGGACAGTGTCAGTAGAGCAGTGAACGGTGTCAGTAGAGCAATGGACAGTGCCAGAATTTTAGTATTTTTATTATTTTATTTTTAATTATTTTTTACAATTTCATTTTTTAATTATTTTTTACTATTCATTTTTGCATTATCTTTTTCACGATGATTTTGGGGGTGGGGGCAGTGGACAGTGTCAGTAGAGCAGTGAACGGTGTCAGTAGAGCAATGGACAGTGCCAGAATTTTTGTATTTTTATTATTTTATTTTTAATTATTTTTTACAATTTCATTTTTTAATAATTTTTTACTATTCATTTTTGCATTATATTTTTCAACATGATTTTGGGGGTGGGGGCAGTAGACAGTGTCAGTAGGGCAGTGGACAGTGTCAGTAAAGCAGTGGATGGTGTCAGTAGTTTTTAATTTTTATTTTTTATTATTTTTTACAATTTCATTTTTTAAATTATTTTCTACTATTCATTTTTTGCATTATCGTTTTCACAATTATTTTGAGGGTGGGGGCAGTGGACAGTGTCAGTAGAGCAGTGAACGGTGTCAGTAGAGCAATGGACAGTGCCAGACTTTTTGTATTTTTATTATTTTATTTTTAATTATTTTTTACAATTTCATTTTTTAATAATTTTTTACTATTCATTTTTGCATTATATTTTTCAAAATGATTTTGAGGGTGGGGGCAGTAGACAGTGTCAGTAGGGCAGTGGACAGTGTCAGTAAAGCAGTGGATGGTGTCAGTAGTTTTTTATTTTTATTTTTTAATTTTTATTATTTTTTACAGTTTTATTTTATTATTTTTTTTTACAACTCATTTTATTCACAATGCTTTGGGGGTGCTCTGCTGTGCTTTTTTTAGCCAATAAACCATCC
Organism: Staurois parvus; assembly: GCF_062004578.1. NCBI lineage: Eukaryota > Metazoa > Chordata > Amphibia > Anura > Ranidae > Staurois > Staurois parvus. The sequence goes on along the minus strand of NW_028317983.1, from coordinate 1,565,344 downwards.
TGTAATATATGTTTATTGATCACTCACACCAGCAAAATTTGATAGTGTACGATGAGGCCTGAAGGACAAAGCAAAGTGAGGAACTAAAAAAAGATTATTCAGTTAAGCTTAGTAAATGAAGAACATGCAGCTAATATGGAATATGGAGCAAATGTCATAAAGTTGAATTTGTGCTGTAATATTACATTTACAATAGGATTATACTTCCACGTTACCCAGATGGAAGTTTACAGCCATATGTATCTGATTAGTATTGACCATCCTTCGACCCTTCTCCAAAGCCCGTCTATAGAGCCCTTATCCATACATAATAGACTTATAGGATGTGAGCCAATGAAAAATGCTGGAGATTAGCACATTCAGCTTCAAAGAGTTTCCCAGTCCTGGAATTACCCCTTTAATTCCAACCAAGTTTATTCAACCAAGTCCTTCCTTTTTTATGTAAACAAAGAGACAAAGAAACAACATGACCATAGAGGCTTGGCTTTCATGATAAACTAGATTACCATAGCTTGTTTGGCTGCAAATAACAAATACATCAATGTATCTTTTTTAAAGGTTTGTATGGGAAAGTAGACAATGGCTACTGACAGGTATAAAGTGGAGGAACTTAAAGGTGACCCCCCACCTATGTGCTGGGTCATTCTGAATGGACAAAGCTTTGTGGCTGGTGCTTGCTAGTCTTTCCCTCCTCCACCCTCCATACATTCCTGGCCACACTGGCCAATAGGAATGCTTTGGAAGGGGCAAGCTTCAAAATTATCAGGAAAGGCCAACAGCTTTGGCCAATCAAAATGACCTGGGATTAATTAATAGGGAGAGGTAGAAGGACTGACAGGTCTCAATAGATACAATACAAGAAGGAGCCACACCACGCCGTGACGTCACGCCGCCGGAGCAACGTGGAGCTCCGGCGGCCATCTGACTACAACAGTCGGTCAGTCCCTAACAGACTACTGTCTGCAACGATTTATATGTTTTTTATACTCTGATGCATCTTAATAAAATCTTTTAAATATACTACATTATGGGAGTATACTTGTCATCCCCTGGGGGAGCACTCTAGCCCACAGACCCAGGGGATGACAAGTATACTCCCCGGATTACTGCTACCCAGGCCAACCAGAGGGATAATACCCATCAGGAATACATAGGGGGACCCCTAGTGAAAGAGGATCATCTGCCTCAGACCAAACAGAGGGAGGACCACCCACTATCAGACGACATCTGGATGATTTATATACAAAGCGCATTTATTATGCGCGTCCGGTGAGTGCGCATTGCTTTATCACTATCACACAGATACCGGACATCCAAGTCACCTTGAGCACTTATATCCTTATATAGATTTGCTGGACTATCCTTTGTTTTTTTAACTTTTATGCATATATTTATTACTGATTCATTAAGGATTTATTTTCTTTTCATTGATTTTATTATCGAGCGCTGCACTTTATATATACAATAACGTAATAGTGTGTTATAATTTCCAGTGAGCGCAACACACTATTACATTGTCACTTTTATTGAAAGGGATATCTTCTTTTTGTGTTTGCAGCTTATTTTGTTACCATTATTGGCACGTTTTGAGCTTTTTTTTTTTTTTTTACAGAATTTTGATTAATAATCAATGGCTACTCACCAGATGCTCAGTAGTTCCAACCTGTGTATTGTTCCATAATAACAGTCCAACAATCTGGTTCTACATCACAGCCATTCCTGATGATTCTATTTATTTATTTTGTTCCAACAGCTTCAAAATTGCACACCATATCGTATTAGGCACCTGACGAAGTGCCAACTTTGCCTGAAAAGTTGTGCAGTGCCATAGTTGCATGCTATAAATGTTGTGGGTTCCATAGCAACCATAAATGTTGTGCATTTCCATAGTTCCATGAATGTTGTGGGTTCCATAGCCCCATAAATGTTGTGCAGTTCCTAGTTCCATGAATGTTGCGGGTTCCATAGCTCCATAAATGTGCAGTTCCATAGTTCCATGAATGTTATGGGTTCTATAATTCCATAAATGTTGTGCCTTAAATGTATGTTCCATAAATGTTTGCCTGATGAACAGCTACCTTTGAATTGTTATGTAGCTTTAAAATTTAACAGAACAATCCTGGAATCTCTGTGACATACTCAGAGTTTTTTGTATTAAACTTTGTTAGGTACCCAGCACTGTGCAGTGCAGTAGAACCTGATTGTTCTTCAACCAACAAACCTCACATCCAAAACCTGAAGAACCTCACATTGTGGTCCCTTCCTTAACCAGCTTGGACAAGTGATTACCAGAAGGTAGAACACAGAGAGATGGTGGTACTAATTTAAAATACATTTAAGTACATTTTGGTGAATTCACAACTGGATTAAGAAAGGCTTCTTTATATCTGCCTACTGTCCTGCACCACATTTCCACAGAGGAGGACTCTCTTTCTGATGTAGGAGTGTATTGGAGGCAGAATGGAGGCACAGGTGTTGCTGAGGTGCACATAAACACAAGGAAGGCACAGGGGTGCACTTAGGGATACAGTTGAGCAAAGGCCATGCTAAAAGTCACTTGAAGAGGATCTTCAATCGCCACCCCTCTTTTTTCCCCACTTCCAGATTGCTGGGTGGACCGTTGCTTACATTTCCGATACTTGCCCACCCAGAGGATCCAGCGCTGTCCCACTGAAATCTTCTGGTTCGCTACCACCTCTCAAGAGGCTCACTGGTTCTTTATGGTTCAGCTGGTGCACCTCCTGATCAGTCACGTCTTCCTCCTCCTTTGTGAATAAAGAGCTTTGCCTGGGACATGGATATCTAAGGAGGAAAGGGGAGGACAGTGCACATTATCCGTCTAGGCAAAGGTGGGGGGATGGGGCTACAAATGTATATAAAAAAACAATAACAACAAAAACAAAGACAGTCCTAATCTGGAAGCGGAGGGGAGGAGGGTGGATGGCAGAGAAGTGTCTGCTGGGGGCGAAGATGCACTTTAATGACACAAAGTGTATGTGGGCACCAGGGGCGGACTGACCATTTGGAAACTCGGGCACTGACCGAGGGCCTGGGGTCAGTAGGGGGCCCCATGAGATGCCCCTGGTACCTTTTTCATAGGCTTTTTGGAGTTTGGCAAGGACACTGGGGCCCCATGATTCCCTATTGCCCGGGGGCCCCATGACTTGTCAGTCCGTCCCTGGGGGGCACACTTGGAGACATGGGGGTACACAGGGGTCCAATTGGAGAAACTAGGTGACATCAAGCGCACTCAGGTGCACTTGGAGACACGGGGAGCACAAGGGTGCATCTGGGCTGGAGTCAATGGATAATATGGGGCACACTGGACCCAACATGGAGCCACAGGGGGCACAAGGGTAGATGACATGGGGATTGAAGGCATACTTTGAAACAGGGGGATGCAGAGTGGGGCATTTGGAGTCACTAGATGATATGGGGCGCACTGGGGTACAACTGGAGATGTGAGAGCACAAAGGGGTACACTTGGAGTTACTAAATGACACTGGATGCCACGTGCAGAAACAGGGATGTCACTAGATGACACAGGGTGGACTGGGGAGCGTTCAGTGCTAGGCTTCACTAGACCACATGGGAACTTGGAGGCAAACTAGTAATCATTGAGCACACTTGGAGATACTCTAATACCAAAGGCTGGAAGTAGGCATGAAGGACATAGGAGGCACAGGGGTACAGGGGATATAGAAAGGATGCTCATCTGAAGAGTGGTCTCCTGATTTTTTACACAGGGTGAGAAGGAGGAGGGGAACATTTTTAGGAATAGTTAGTATTAGGCTTTTCTTCTATTTTAACTCTTTCTGCCAAACACAAAACTTGTGAATAATCAAACCCCATGTAATCAATGCACCAAGGGGGCTGCTGCAAGCCATGATTTTTCCTCTGTTTGTTCAGTGTGATGAGTCCACCTGGTGTTGTACGGACACCAAAGAGAATAATTTGTTCAGTGGCCTAATAGCACTCAGCGTCTGGCTCAGAGCGAGCGCAGAGGTCGGGTGACAACATATGGCAGGCACCTAAATAGCGATTTTACGAGGCAGGGGTTAATTTGACTAATGTGTAAACTGGCATGAAATGTCCAGCTGCAGCGAAAGCTCCGTGCAGAAGTCTTCCATGTTCCAAATGAGATCTGCAGCCTGGGAAATTGCCAGCAAAGCAATTAAGGTTTTCAGGAAGTATGATCAATGGCGCTATGAATTATTAACAACCTATTTTGGCTGTCTACAGACGAAGCAGAAAACGCACTACACGACACATGAAAGGCGGCCAGATTCTTTATTGCACAGTTTAGCTGAAAAATTAGCAAAGCTGGCCTGTTCGCCTGAGGTGACTGGAGTGAGGAGGCAGGAGCAAGACGTGGCGACATACGGCAACTAGTGCTGTTAAAGCACAACTTCCATCAAAGGACTAAATGTACGGTTCATGCACATAAATGAGTCGGTTAAAGATTGGGCAGTCAGGTTGTTAACTTTGTCCCGGCCCCTTTCCCAGGAATTGCTCACAGGGATGGTGTCAGTGATGCTTCCTTTAGGGACTCAAACTTCTACTTGCTCCAAATGGGTTTTGAATTCCTATACAAGACTAAGGGAACCCATTTGAAGCAGGTCAAATGCAGGTTAGAAGAAAGTCAACTGCAGGTCCAATGCACATGTTGATGAATCCTGAATGATCTCAAACTGATGTCATCAGAAGAAGCCCAAAGCTTAAAGCTCGTTGACAAGACAAAGATAATGGCCACCAGTAATAACTCATCACAAGTGGGCTAAGATACAATTGAATTGCTGGCAAATGCTTTAGAGCAGTGGTTTTCAGCCACCGGATCAGGGCCCGCTGCTATTGCAGCATACCTCCTCCCAGGTTTCCAACTAGTTGAAGATCTCACATTGCCTCTAAAATAAAGTGCCCTCCAACCTCCCATAGTGGCTCACATTACCTCTCAATCTTCCACAGTTACCCCAGAAGCCCTGAGAACCCTAAGTCCTCCCAGTGCCCCTCAACCTCCCATAGTGTCCCCAGGCCTCCAGAGAGCCCTCAGCCCCACAGTGTACCCCACACTGCCACAGTGTTAACATGCTTTCTACAGTGCCCCTCATCCTGCCACAGTGTCCTCCAGCAAATATAATGTCCAGTGCCACCTTAACAGTTGTCATCAGAAGAAGCCCAAAGCTTAAAGCTTGTTGACAAGACAAAGATAATGGCCACCAGTAATAACTCATCACAAGTGGGCTAAGATATAATTGAATTGCTGGCAAATGCTTTAGAGCAGTGGTTTTCAACCAACGGGTCAGGGCCCACTGCTATTGCAGCATACCTCCTCCCGGGTTTCCAACTAGTTGAAGATCCCACATTGTCTCTAAAATAAAGTGCCCCCCAACCTCCCATAGTGGCTCACATTACCGCTCAATCTCCCACAGTTACTCCAGAAGCCCTGAGAACCCTAAGTCCTCCCAGTGCCCCTCAACCTCCCATAGTGTCCCCAGGCCTCCAGAGAGCCCTCAGCCCCACAGTGTTCCCCAAACTGCCACAATGTTAACATGCTTTCTACAGTGCCCCTCATCCTGCCACAGTGCCCTCCAGCAAATATAATGCCCAGTGCCACCTTAACAGCATAATGGCCCCTGGGCGAAGTAAAGGTGACAGTGTGTGTGTGGCTAAATTATGTTACATATTGGGTGTGACTTTTAGTCTAATTAAAAATTTTAGTCTGTTTTATTTAAACAATTTTTTATTATTTTTTTCCAATTTTTTAAAATTTATTTTAATATAAGAACTTTTTACATGTTTTTTTCACAATGCTGTTGGGGGGTCTTGAAGTCTCACTTTTGAGGCAGCGAAAAGGACTGAAAAAACCTATTGCCCAGTTCCTTTCTGCAGCCTCAGTTGCACTGCGTATGAAAGAACAGGAGACAGAGGCTCCTGTTCATTCATAAACTGAAGAATAGTAAACACAGTTTACTATGCTTCAGTTATGCTTGAATACAGTGAGTGATCAGAACCGATCACTCACTGTGTTCACTTAGAAAAGGAAACGGTCGGTAAATATCATATTCCCCCCTGGGTGCCTGCAGCTGCTACTGACGGGAGAAGAGAGAAGCAATTAGAGATGTGGCCAGGAAAGGGGGGGGAGTGTCAGATAGTGATCAGTGCAGTGGGGGGGGGGGGGGGGGAAATGACTCGAACCAAACTTTTGTGGCTCACCCTACAGCAGCTGATATCCGGTGGAAGGTAGGAAGAGATGCTGGTTTTCAGGGTGATCCACAAAAGATTGGTTTCAGTCAGGGGCGAACTGACCATTTGAAAACTCGGGCACTGCCCAAGGGCCCGGGGTCAGTAGGGGGCCCCATGACATTCCCCTGGTACCTTTTTCATGGGCTTTTTTGAGTTTGGGCAAGGACACAGGGGCCACACAGGGGCCCCATGATTCCCTATTGCCCGGGGGCCCCATGAGTTGTCAGTCCGCCCCTGGTTTCAGTTATTTCCCCCGTCTACTGCACTGATCACCCGCTCTATCCACATGCCGTTCCCCTTGATGGTGGGGGACTACAGGGGCCCCCCATGCACCTGGGGCCCCTGGGCATTGCCCAGGGTTTCCTTTGTGAAAAGACAGCTCTGATCATGCCCCCCAACCTCCTGGAGAGACCCCAACCCCTCCAGAGATTCCATCTTCCAGTTGCTCCGTCTTCTCCAGAAACGTGATCCCTTACAGAGCCACCAGGTCTGCTGCAGAGTCCTCCAACCAGACCTCCCACTTGAGAAGCACCATCCCTCCACAGTATTTTGAAGTCCCATACTTTTAATGTGTGAGTAAAAACTTTGTTTTTTACTTTTAGAGCATGAAATGTTTTGAAAGAATTTAGCAGACCCTGGTCTCAGAAAAGGTGACAATACGTGACCAACTAACACATGGTCAGCCAATGAACAATTGCCACTTCTCACTACTCTCTTAATCTTCAGATAATTTTCATTCTTATTTGAAGAAGACAGATGTCCAAGCCAGAGATTTTCCACTGCTGATTACTTAGTAAAAGCAACATGAATGCAACAAGTAGCAGTAAATTATACATGGTTTTAAAATGTTTTATGACACTGACCTTACTTTACATGTGTTTTCTGTTTAACTGGTATCAGTTCTTGTTTCCCCTGCAGTCACTTCATGAGCTGTTAACTAAAACGGGTAAAGTGAATTCCTGCATTATTTTCTTTTTCTCTTGTTGATGGTGAAGACTGTAATTACTGTACAATTTATTGTCGCTCAAATCATAGGTTTCTAAGTAATTTCAACCACTAATGACAGGACATAAATTCCTCATAGAGAAGATCTATTTATGCCACAAACATTCCTTCTCTTATGTTTAATGTAAGAATAGTGAAGGGAAAGAGTATTAAAGAAAAACTCCGGAAAACAGCGAGAGCCAATCCGTGACTTGATAATGTTCTCCAGATATGCTGAAACTCTGCTAAAGTCAGAAAGTCAATTTACTTTATCTGAGATTTATAAAAGACACTGCAGTCAGGTTCAATAAGCATCTAAAAGGTCTGCAACTTCTTGTTCATGTTGAGGTGACGGGGATGGCGGGGGGGGGGTGGCTTGAGGATATAAAAGAAAAGAAAAAAGAAGGAGGGAAGGGTAAGGAAGATAGGAAGGGAAATTAAGCAAGGAAGGAAGGAACAAAAAAGGAAGGAAGGAAAGAAGGTTCAATTACCTCTATGGGTTCTTTCTTGGGAAGGAAGGAAGGAAGGAAGGAAGGAAGGAAGGAAGGAAGGAAGGAAGGAAGGAAGGAAGGAAAGGAGGGTCAATTATCTCTATGGGTTCTTTCTTGGGAAGGAAGGAAGGAAGGAAAGAAAGAAAGAAGGAAGGGTCAATTATCTCTCTGGGTTCTTTCTTGGGAAGAAAGGAAGGAAGGAAGGAAGGAAGGAAGGAAGGAAAGAAGGAAGGGTCAATTATCTCTATGGGTTCTCTCTTGGGAAGGAAGGAAGGAAAGAAAGAAAGAAGGAAGGGTCAATTATCTCTATGGGTTCTCTCTTGGGAAGGAAGGAAGGAAGGAAGGAAGGGTCAGTTATCTCTATGAGTTATTTCTTGAAGAGTATGGAAGACGTTAGGATAGGGAACATAGGATGGGAAGGAAGGAAGGAAGGAAGGAAGGAAGGGAGGGAAGGAAAGGAAGGAAGGGTCAATTATCTATATGAGGATATGAATTATTTCTTACGACTTTGGGCCAAGCACTTCTTGAAATTAAGTGAGAGAGGGAGGGAAAGGAAGCAAGGAAGGGTCAATTAGCTCTATGAGTTATTTCTTGAAGAGTATGGAAAACGTTAGGATAGGGAAAATTGGAATGGAAGGAAGGAAGGAAGGAAGGAAGGAAGAAAGAAAGAAAGAAAGAAAGAAAGAAAGAAAGAAAGAAAGAAAGAAAGAAAGAAAGAAAGAAAGAAAGAAAGAAAGAAAGAAAGAAAGAAAGAAAGAAAGAAAGAAAGAAAGGAAGAAAGAAAGAAAGAAAGAAAGAAAGGAAGGAAGGAAGGAAGGAAGGAAGGAAGGAAGGAAGGAAGGAAGGAAGGAAGGAAGGAAGGAAGGAAAGAAGGTTCAATTATCTCTATGAGATATTTCTTGAAGAGTATGGAGGAAGTTAGGATAGGGAAAATAGGGAAGGGAAGGAAGGAAGGAAGGTTGGTTCAAATATCTATATGAGGATATGAGTTCTTTCTTACAACTTTGGGTCAAGCACTCCTGGAGATTAAGTGAGGGAATGTGGTGGGGATGAAGGGACCCAAGTGTGAGGGTTTGAAATCTGGTAACTAGAACTCGGAAATGCTGGAAGATTATACACTTGTATACAGCCAGCAATGAAGACACACAGGTTTCTGGTCAAGGACAATAGTCAAAAATGAGCAGGCAGAGCTATCACATTAAAAGTAATGTTAGGTTTGTTGGACAGGCCATGATAGGAAAGGCCTGATGGTAATGATGGTAACAGGAAATGGTGAGGAAACGTAGGTAAGAAAGATTCCAGAAGCAGATCAGATGAAAGCCAAGCTGATAACAGGAGCCAGATCAGCATCACTGACAGTACTCAACTAGGCAGGGTCACTGGAAAACAGCTGAAGACCATTCAACACTAAGTCAAGCAGGAGCTCAGATTTAAATAATCTCTCTGCCACCAATGATTATAATGGGCATGTGTGCCCTCTTATGCACACTCCATGAGGCACATGTACATATAACCTTGCACAGGGGAATAAGGGTAACCAGGGAAGGGAAAGGAAATGAAAAGAAAAGGAATGATGAGGAAAGAAAATGAAGGAAAGGATAGGAGAGGAAAGGCTAGCAAAAATGAAGGGAATAAATAATGATGGTGGGGGGAAAGGATGAAAAGGAAAGGGAAGGAAACAAAGGAGGAGAAGGGGCAAGAACGATAACGGGAAATGGAAAGGAAAGGTAAAGGTAAAGGAAAGGGACAAGGAGGAGGAGAGAGGAGAGGAGACCCTAGGAAAAAAAGGAAATGAAGGGACAATAAAGTTAATGGGAAACAGAGGAAGAGAAAGGTTTATGAAGTAAAGGGGAGAGGAGAGGAGAGGAGAGGAAAACAGTAAGAGAAGAGGCAATGAAGTAAAGGGGAGAGCAGAGGAGAGGAGAGGAAAGGAACACAGGAAGAGAAGAGGCAATTAAGCAAAGGGGAGAGCAGAGGAGAAGAGAGGAAAAAAGAAAGAGAAGGGTCAATGAAGTAAAGGGGAGAGGAGAGTAGAGGAAAATGGAAAAGAACAGGCAATGAAGATAAGGGAAATGGAAGAAAAGAAAAGGGAAGAGAAAGTAAATGAAAGAAGAGAGGGGACAATGATATTAAAGAAGAGAGGGAACAGGGATGAAAAGAAAGGAGAGGAGAGGAGAAGGGACAATGAAGGTAAGGAGAAAGGAAAACAAAAGAAAAGAAATTAAAAAAAAGGAGAGGAGTATAGAGAAGAGGAGTGAGGAGGAAAGGTCTGAATTTACTAAGTGCTAATGATTATAATTTGACATAACGGCTATTATGATCAGCAATCAAAGTCGCAAAGCTGACACAAAACTGAAAATAAAGCCTAATATGACTCATAGTTTAGTGAATTCAAAGTAAAGGGAGAAGTAGAAATAGAAAGAAAGAGAGAAAGAGGGAGAAAGACCAAATACAGGATAAAGAAAGGACAGAAACAGTTGGAGGGATAGGCAGAAAATAAGGAGGCAGATGTTCAATCCGAAATCAGCTTTTCTTTCTAATAACTCCTATTAAAAAAAAGGCAGAAATCAGCTTTTGAGTAGCTTTGAAAGTGTAAAGTCCCTGTGTCAGTGACATCGCTGTCAGCCATCAGATAAGAGGAAATTGTTTGTGTCAAACTGTCATAACCTGTAAAATTATCATTTGTCAAATATTATGACATGGGCTCCTCTAAGACAGACCTGAAAGCTTTATCCCGGCCGGCCCTCAGGACACAGCGTCATTAGGGATATGGGATATTAAGTAGGACATTTGTTACCTCTGGGCAGGATTACCTTGCCTTTCAAAGAAATTCCTGCTGCCTAGATCTCTGGGGCTCTGGGAGGTCGAGCCCCTCCTGACCTCTCTGAATCATATGGTTTAACCCTCATCATTAGCCATAAATGTAAACAGATGGGTGAAGCAGTCATACTGGCTTGCACAGAGCAGAAATTGGCATTATCCTGTCTGTAACGGGCCCACCAAGGAGCCTCATTGCAGCATTCCTGGCTAAGGCCAAATAAAGTATCACCCAAGTCGGAACTTCACAGCGTGAACTATTGTTCTTCTTTCACTACAAAGAGAGCGATGCATTTATCTTTATTCAATTACAAAGGTATTGGATCTGAATATTTACATAACACAGAAGCAGGGAAAAAATTCTGGATATGCAAGTGCCATCTCACATTCCTTAATATGTGCCATGTGGGATGCTATTTAGTAAAACTAAGTTGAGAGGAAAAGAAGAAAAATCACTAAAAGAATCCTGAAGTGTGAGGGCTGCCCTTTGCTAAAAATACTAGGTTGCTAGGTTATGTTGATCCATTGGCTTCATTACTTTGTAATTCGCTTACTTTGTCACTTTGCCACCATCCAGCACCAAATGGGTTCTTGCACTTCCTAATTGAATTACGTCATTCAACTAATTTCCTGTGATCCCAGGGTGTCAATGACCCACCCCCTGCCTGTATCCCCAGAGGAATGCTACAGAGAGAGGTGCCACTTTGGTATCTACTCTCTGCAGCATTTAGGACCCGCCCACCATTGGAGGAAGAAGAGGCTGAATAGAACCTGTGATGTCACATAATTGATCCAAAGTCACCTGAAAAACATAAGGCATATATAAAGATGCAAAGTGCGGTGGGGAGCAGAAGGCATGGGGAAGAGGAAAGAGCTGGAGTTGGACTTTAAGAAATCTCTACTGTGCCTCCCACTAGTTTATGTGAGGGCATTTTAGTTCCTTTTAACCCAATCCACCACAACCTGATGAAACCTTCATCCTTAATCCTAATATAAGGAACAATTTTCTACCATTGTGTGACCAAGACAACTGAACCACAAGTCCTTATACCAGCCACTCCCAACAAGGGTTCCTCCAGATGTTCATAAGGATTCCTTAAGCTGTGGCTTACTGGCTTCCCATTTGATGGTGCTTGAATAGTTTCTTAGCCAACACCACTTGGAATGGTCAGTTGTGGGTCACCAATAAACTTTTTTGCTGTCTGTAAGGGTGGCATTCTGATCATGGCTGTAAGGAGGATGTCCTTCCTACTGACCACCAGTGTAAGCATTTTTCCCACTGAACATCAATGTAAGGAACATTCTTCTCACTGACCACCAATGTAAGGAGCATTCTTCTCAATGACCACCAACGTAAGAAGCATTCTTCCCTCTTACCACCAATATAAGTTGCATTCTTTCCACTGATTGCCAATGTAAGTTGCATTCTTCCCTCTGATCATCAGTGTAAGGAGCATTCTTTTCTCTGACCACTAGCGTTAGGAGCATTATTCCCTCTGATCACCTATGTAAGAAGCATTCCACTCACTGACCACCAATGTAAGATTAATTCTTCTCACTGACCACCAATGTAAGGAGCATTTTTCTCAATGTCCACCATTGTAAGGAGCATTCTTCCATCTGATCACCAATATAACGAGCATTCTTTCCAATGACCACCAATGTAAGGAGCATTCTATTCACTGACCACCAATATAAGGAGTATTTTTCCCACTGATCACCAATATATTATTATTATACAGTATTTATATAGCGCCAGAAGGTTTGCTCAGCGCTGTAAATTATAGTGGGGGACAGAACATGAGACAATACAGTAACAAAACAATACACGAGGGGTTCGAGGGCCCTGCTCTTTGGAGCTTACAATCTAGGAATATAAGGTGAATTCTTCAATCTGACCATAAACTTAAGGAGCATTCTTCCCTCTGCTCACCAATATAAGGAGCATTCCTGTCACTGACCACCAATGTAAGGAGCATTCTTCCCAATGACCACCAATGTAAGGAGCATTCTTCCCAATGACCACCAATGTAAGGAGCATTCTTCCCAATGACCACCAATGTAAGGTGCATTCTTCCCAATGACCACCAATGTAAGGTGCATTCTTCCCAATGACCACCAATGTAAGGTGCATTTTTCACCTCTAACTACCAATAATAAGGGACATTTTTCCCAAAGATCCTGAAAGAATTGGTTTGAGTAGGGTTCCCCAAGATCTGCAATTTTTTTCAAGGGTTCCTGTGAAGTAAAAAGGTTGAGAAAGGCCGCTTTATATAGTCAAGCTCTCCATGAACTCAGCCTATGGTTACTTTTAACATTAGACTGGCTGCTTAGAATTGATAATATTTTAAAGAGGTAGTAAACTGCATAAAAAACAAAAACCACTCACTGTAAGGCAATGGTATAATGTGCTAGTATACATCGCATACTAGCATATTATGTGAAACTTCCCTTAAAACGAAACACTACAACAGCATGCTGTCACCACTGTAAAGGCTTCCATCTTCACCCAGTCTTCCTTCCGGGTTCACGAGTTCCGGCCATCTAACTGGCCGAGCTGCGATGATGTCACTTCTGCGCATGCGCATGGGAGTCACGGGCCACTGCTCTGAAGGAGTGGCACAAGTATGCTGTTCCTTCAGAGTGCATGCACCACCAAAAAAAAACCCTGAATATCTCCTAAATGGTGCACGTTTAGGAGATGCAGTATTCATTTTATCTTATAATAAAGCTTACCTGTAGGTAAAAATGAACAAAGTGGCTTTAATACCACTTTAAAAGGCAAATCAGTTTCCATACACAGTACATACCTCAACTATGTAGCTCTTTGGCTTGAGTTTCACTTTGATATCCTGAAGAACCGCAGGAGCCTCATTACCAGTTTTAATGTTTCTGGAAACACCCACACAAGTAGGTTAGACTTAGACAGACCTAACTAGCGTTTGATGACTCTGGACACCTGGTGTTCTTGAGATCTGAATGGATTATGGTAAATTCATATTTTTAGGGGAGTTTAAACATATTACAGAGTCTGATATATATGGCTGAGTGAACAAGGCAAGAAAGGGAAGTCTGAAATGACACAACACAAAATATTTTTGCTTTTCACCGTTAAGAAAAAAAAGTTCCAACTTTTTATGTCTGATGGAAAACGCCCCCTGAATTTTTGAGCATGAGCACAAATTAAAGATGGTGTGCAGTACCCTGAACCAAGAAGCAAATGGTCTTCAGCTTAGTGTAGCCAGAGCTAAATTACGTATAGGAAAAATAAATCCATGGAAAATATTATCCTGCATGTTATAAGTGAATGGTGAAAAAAATCCCACCCTCTTACTGCAGTGATATGAATTCTGCATGAGTTGATACCAAGACACATGATCTATGCCCCTGATCACATGACGGTGCTGAAAAAAAATTCTAACGTACTCAAGGCGACTTCTTAGGTAGACATGCAGATTGGGTGGCTTTGCTTGATGAGTCTCTTGAGCTCTGACAAGACCCTTCAGGGGTGAGGGAAGGGGGGGGGGGGTCATGTGACCACATGGCTGATTTCCATGGGTTAATGTATTGCGCACATTATCGCACCCTGCTTCTACAGTCTAAAACCGGTCATACACACAGCAATATTCAGTAAATTTCATCAATCTTTCATTCACCAGTAACAGTAGAGAGGTCAAAAGCAACTGCCAGAAACTAAGCAATCTACCATCCATGAGTTGAGTTGGCCATCAGAATTTTGTGGATTGTGTACAAATGAGCCCTGGGGCCATCCTAAAAAAAATTTATGATACAGAATTCTGTCTTTTAATTTCAAAATTCTAACTTTAAAACTCAAAATTCTGACTTATTAATAATTCAGAATTCTGAGATAATAATTTAGAACAGCCTTCTCAGCCAGGGTGCCCAAGCATCCTGGGATGTCTTGAGGTTTCTTCAGGGGTGCCTTGTCAAAATGTCTAAAAACTGCCCAAAATGTGTATAAAAGCCAGTGGCTGCCTTTTAGTTACACAATGCCACAGGTTTTCATTGTGCACCATTACGACCTTCTAGCCAACAGTGTCCTGACAACCAATGACATCATCAGTTGATAAGGAGGACATCGGCTATCTGCACAGCATCCTAGTTTGACCCTCCCCTGCCCCTCTCCATCAGTGCTGGGGTCACATTAGCTCAGTGATGGAGAACAACTGAGGGAGAAGAGAAACATTGGAATACTAGTCAGTACCAGTGTGTAAAAGTGTATTTGCCTTGGAAGAATAAATAACCTCCAATGTTGGGTGTCCTACATGTGTGGATGTTGGTGTGTTATATAAAGCTATTAGAATAGTTTTCACATTTTAGAATGGGGTGCCTCAAGACTGTCCATGATTTTAAAGGGTGCCTCGGGACTGTCCATAATTTTACAGGATGCCTCGGGACTGTCCATGATTTTACAGGATGCCTCGGGACTGTCCATGATTTTAAAGGGTGCCTTGACTGACAAAAGGTTGAGAAACACTGATTTAGAATTTAGAATTCTGATTTTTAAATTCAGATTTTTTTTTTAATTTTTCGTCACGGAATGCTGACTTTAAAACTTCATTCAATAGATTTCTTTTAGGATGGCTCCGGGTCTCTTCAATAATTGGGAAGTCCAAACTGGGTAATAAACTGACAGCTTTAATAGAGTCTATTGAAAGATAAAATCAGAAATGGATAAAATCCCCGCAATGTCTTTGAAAGCAATGATTCTTTCCTGCCATATTTGATGGGGGCAATTTCAGTCCTCAATGTTGTCGATCAAAATAATGTAATTGTTGAATTTAATTTAATAATTTGTTTATTATTTAATTCCATAATTTTCCATACTCCATGTTGTTTTTAAATATGAGCATACCTGTAAAAAAAGAGGTTGAATATTTACCTCTGCCATCACCCACACTTCTGAACACCACTTCAATCACTACAAGTAGTCTCTTGACCTCCTTAAAAAAGAAAAGGTCTCTTGAAATCCATTGGGAGGTAAACAATGCTTGTTGGTCTCCTCAGTTCCTGTAGCTAATTCCTTCTGCTAGCCACAGATCACTCATTTAAGTACTTCATGTTATAGAATAGCAACACTCTGTCCCTGTTTACCAACTGTGCTACTGTGTTGTTACCCTGTCACATGAACTTCCAATGGAGTCTACAAGTAGACAATTCTACAAACATTAAAGAAGTATTAAACCGCTTTCCAATTATTAGATGTGGTGGCTGCGATAGTTTTTTTCAGGCTTTCTCTGTTTTATTATCTAAGATCTGGACAGTAAGTCTGTTGTTTTTCAAAAGAACAAGCTCTCTTGTAGATGTATCAGTTACAGGGATGAGGCAAACTATTCAACCCTGGCAGGGGTGCTTACCATGATCAGCTTTTATTCGATGATGTAAAACCTTTATCCCAAAAGGGAAAAAAACTGTTTGCTATAATGGCTTATGAAGTGTGAGCTGGAGTTCTCTTCAATTTGTTAATGTATCTAAATCTGCTAGTCCATCTAACACTCACCCCCCCCCTCCCAGACTGACAATGCTGCTGTCCAAAGGCGTCTTTGTGCTCCTTCATCCAGAGTGGGGACACTCTAATATAGGAGGTGTGTTACTGGCCAGATCACCAGGGGAAAACAGAGGGGTAAAAGCCTATAAAAAGAAAACCAAAGCAGCCACCACAGATAAGGATTGGTAAGCTGCAATATATTACATTTTTGTTTTTGGGTTTAATACCGCTTTTATCTCCTTAGCGGTGTTCCCGAGTGTAGCTCGGGGTAAAATTTCAATACCAAGAGCGGTAACCCCTGAGCTACACTCGGGCTTACCATGTGGCGTTGCTCAGGGAGTCCCTGCAGCACTTACCTTGTCCTTCGCTCCCACGATGTGTCCCCTGCAGCGTCCCCGGCCATCTCTTCCGGCCGATCCCGGCATCCGGCTTCCGTGTTCCGGTCCCTGTGACGTCGGGATGTACAGGCGGGAAATTTGAAATTTTTAAAAAATGTCATTTTTGCTGTCATTGCTGTTTCAATGCATTTCACATACATTTTTTCCCGAGTGCTTTGTCCTGCGCCCTGCCTGTATTTTTACTGTTCTTTCTGCCTGGAAACTTAGAAAAGTCCATGGCGTCCAAAAAGTGTCCCTTTACATCAAAAGCGGTTTTAGAACAGTGATAGTAAATTAGAACCACTTGCAGAATTGAGTGATAATGATCCGTGGGGGAAATTCGTCATCAGACACTGAAAACGATTTTGCGACTTTGCTCAGTGATGTGCGAATTTGCCTCTGTATTTCAAATTTCAGTGTTTTTGGTTTGATTATATTATTGAATTAAATTTATTATTATTATATTATTATTTTTTATGATTATTTATTAAATTATAATTTATGATTTCGTGTTTCAAGTTTTATCATATCCGGAATGTTTAATAGACTCTTGTTTGGACAGATTTTAGTGAGTTATTCCTAAAAATTACAGCCTACAATAAAAAACTACATATTTCCATGCTAAAAAATGGAACCGCTTTCAGCACAAAAAATCGGAAAGAATCATACCGCCGAGGAGGTTAAGCAAGCACGGTTCACTGTTGCCACCATCAACAAACACAAAGTGGTTGTAAAAAGGGCTTCAGGAGATCAGCAGCACTATGATACTGAGATTTATTGATTTTTTTTTAAACTGCATTTTACCATTTAAAATAGCAATTCACCTTTAAATACTGTGGAAATTGGAAAGTGTTTTGGACGGTGTTGATGTGTATTTTCTGCTTTCCATAATTTTCCTATAAATAACAGATTATGTCAACAATTGCTGAGCTTTCAAACAGCGTATCCCTTTTCAGTTAAAATCCTCGTATTGACTTAACCGTCGCTGCCTCTGGATGCCCAAGTAACCTCAGTCATTTGCAGATAAAAGGATTTCTTGTTATAAATCAATGTTTTTCCTCACTAATTTCATGTTCAGGCAGCTCTAGCTCTCCTTCCAACTCTGAGTCCATTTTGGAGCCCTGAGTGAGAAATATAATCCTCAAATTATACTCATAGATCTGGTGCTCTACATGGCTCAGAATGTGTCCTGTGTGTGTGGAATGACATAGATGGATAGATAGGTAGGTAGATAATTATTATGATTATCGTATAATCATAATAGATCCTTAGAAGGGACTTACGTAATTGTTTTTTGCCTTACTTCCCAGTAATATACAGTATTTACTCCACACCTTGCCATATGGTGGCTTTTCATACATTGCTAGGTTTTCTGTATTTAAATTGCAACACAAAGAACTCCATCTATTTATAGAACCTCCCTACCTCCTAAGAATATTTAAGGAACCACAGTGGTCGGGTGACTTGACATTTCACCTTACAGAAGAGTCCTTGACTTTTAGTGGCATTGTGAACAGATGGGCCCCAGTTTCTATAGAGCAGCGGGCACCAAACTGGGGTCCTTTGCTTGCCTTTATCTGGCCCCTGGGGCACTATCTCTCCCACTGATATGAGGCACTAATCCTTCCATTGATACCAGTGATGGAATAGTATTCATCCCACTGATACCAATGATGGGATACTATTCCTCCCACTGACGTCAATGATAGAGCACAGTTGATGCCAATGATGCGGCACTATTCCTCTCCCACTGATACCAATGATAGAGCACTATTCCTCCCACTGATACCAATGATAGAGCACTATTCCTACCACTGATACCAATGATGAGGAACTATTCCTTCCACTGGCATCAATGATGGGGCACTATTCCTCCCACTGATACCAATGATGAGGAACTATTCCTTCCACTGGCATCAATGATGGGGCACTATTCCTTCCACTGATGCCAATGATGGAGCACTATTCCTTCCACTGATGCCAATGATGGAGCACTATTCCTCCCATTGATAACAATGATAGAGCACTATTCCTACCACTGATACCAAAGATAGAGCACCGTTTCTCCCACTGATACCAGTGATGGGGGTCTATTCCATCCACTGGCATCAATGGTGAGACACTATTCCTTCCACTGATGCCAATGATGGGGCACTATTCCTTCCATTGATGCCAATGATCGAGTATTATTCCTACCACTGATACCAATGATAGAGCACCATTCCTCCCACTGATACCAATGATGGGGAACTATTCCATCCACTGGCACCAATGATAGGGCACTATTTCTCCCACTGATAGCAATGATGGGGCACTATTCCTCCCACTGATACCAATGATGGGGCACTGTTCCTCCCACTGATAGCAATGATGGGGCACTATTCCTCCCACTGATGCCAATGATGGGGCACTATTCCTCCCACTGATACCAATGATGGGGCACTGTTCCTCCCACTGATAGCAATGATGGGGCACTATTCCTCCCACTGATACCAATGATGGGGCACTGTTCCTCCCACTGATAGCAATGATGGGGCACTATTCCTCCCACTGATGCCAATGATGGGGCACTATTCCTTCCACTGACACCAACAATGGGGTACTAGTCTTCCCCCTGTCACCAATAATGGAGCACTATTCCTCCCACCAGTACCAACAATACTTCTACTGACCACAGGTGCTCTGTAATCCCATTGAGCACCAAGCCTGAGGCATTGATTACTCCCACTGACATGGTACAAAAGAAAGGAAACCAAAAGGTCAAAAGATTCCCTAGGGGACTTTAGAGGCAGAAGATGAAACATGAAATATATTAAAAAACAAGTAATCAATCTTTATTATTGATTCCAAAAGAATGGCCAATGGGACAAAGGTAAAATACAATATGATACACCAAATAATTGAGCCAGCATATACCCAAGTGTATTTAGAAATACAACAATATAGATATGTCTTGCTTGGCGATAATAAAATCTTCCCATCATTTCCAACATGTTTCGGAATGGAGTTCCTTCTTCAGGGAAAATTATTGGTATAATGATGAATTAGTAGGTGTATCTGTGCAACTTGATTAAAAAATAGACATCAACAAAGCAGCCTAACCAAAATCAGCGTAAGATATTTAAATTCTCATCTCCAGCACTGAAGGGGTTACTGTAATGATCCCAGTGGGGCACCACCTGAAGAAAAGGCCAATCTGGTCATAGCAGAATAGCAGTCACAACAGAAGTATGCTCATCACGGAAGTCAAGACATGAGGCATTTTCTGTTCTTACTGGCCACGGTTTGGCCCCCTAAGGTATGAAGGACAGTAAACTGGTCCTTTCTTTAGAAAGTTTGAAGACCCCGATCTATAATATGCTTTGTTATCTTTGTCATCCTGTTTTATAACCCTAATGAAGAGGACTGGTGAGACTTAAGCCTAGTACACATGATCAGAAAATCGTCTGAAAAATATCGCTTTAGAAGCGATCGTTCAATAATCTGATCGGTAGTACACAGTTTTCATCTGAATTATTTGAAGGGACAAGCATGAATCGTTTTCTTGTTCGATGCCAGATTGTACGATTTTAGTTTAGTCAGTTTAGTTTCCATTCCAAAATACAGTACAATTGCATCAGTTACAAACTTTTATTCTGTCACACAAGAGTTATTAACCTCTTAATTTTTTATATGAAACTAGCATGCAAAAAAACAGATGATCATTCATCCAATATTCTTATTGTGTGTATGGGGCTTAAGGCTCCATGCACACTGGCTTAAAAAACGCTGATCCTAGCGGAGTTCAGCATTTTGCTTGTAGAAGCAGCTAATGTTATCCTATGTGCAGTGGCGTCCCTAGGTGGGTGCGCGGGGGGGGGGGGGGGGGGGGCGCCGCATCGGGTGACACACCTATCTCACGGGGGACACCAAAAAGTAAAGCTGACGATCCCCGCAAGATGGATCGGATCTGCGGTAACACGTGGTGTCACCCCTCCAGAGGTGGGCGGTCCCGGTCGTGCACACACAGCCTGGCTCTTCCCCTCCCTGAGTCCCCGTCACAACCCCTGGACTGGTGTTGCAAGATCATTTAACCACATATAGGTTGCAAGCCAACGATCCCCGCAAGATAGATCGGATCTGTGGATTGAGCATGATGGATCAGACGCAGATCCATTATGCTCCCCAGTCCACAGATCCGATCCATCTTGCAGGGATTGTTGGCTTGCAACCTATATGGGGTTAAAGGATCTTGCAACACCAGTCCAGGGGTTGTGACGGGGACTCAGGGAGGGGAAGAGCCAGGCTGTGTGTGCACGACCGGGACCGCCCACCTCTGGAGGGGTGACACCACGTGTTACCGCTCCGGGTGACACCAACCCTAGGGACGCCCCTGCCTATGTGTCCATGCACATGAGGTCATCTAGAGGCATTTTTTTAAGCTCAGTGTTTAGAGGCAGAAAAACCCACTTTGTATTGAGTTCCTGCGAGCATTTTCCTGGCAGAAAAAAAGGCTAAATGCCTCTAAATGCTGCTAAATGCTCCTAAATGCCAGTCCAAAAATCACTCAAAATTAGCGTTTTTTTCTGCCAAGAGAACTGGTGTTTGTTGGGTTTTATGCCAGTGTGCATGGCGTCTAAGGAATGTGTTGGCTTTATCTTCTGACTTCTTGTTGAGAGAAATAAACATTTCACTGGACTTACTTTAGATTTGTGTCATTGCCATCCTTTATATATTCATACAAATAGACGAAAAACAGAAAAGTGTATTAACACCAAAATTACAGCTGTTTTTAAGATGTTTTCATCTTAAGTGGCTAAAAAGAGTGATTGCTTCCGTAATGTTAAATACAATTAGAGATTTTCCCAAACTGTGACAAAGTCCTTCAAATCATTATTGTTCCTGAACTCTTTAATGCTGGATATCTCTGGATAAAATTTTTTTAAACATTTTATTAAAAATCCATCGCACTGAAATTACAGACCTTCAAGGATATTTCATAAAGTAACTTTGCTGAAAACCAAAGAAAAAAAATCATACCTGTTTTTTTTTAAAAGTATTTTACCAAAGGGCAGAGTTTTAAAACCAAAATATTAATGTGTGCTTCCATTTAATGATGTTTTATGCAAAACTGGGACAGGGTGCAATAAAACGACAGAGGTATTCATAATGGCAGCACAGTGGCTAAATGGTTACCATTTCCACCTGGCAGTCCTAGGGTCGTTGGTTCGAATCCCAACCGTGGCACCACCTGCCTGGAGTTTGCATGTTCTCACTGTGCCTGCGTGGGTTTCCTCTGGGTACTCTGGTTTCCTCCCATAGTCCAAAGACATGCTGGTCGGTTAATTGTCTCCTGTCTAAATTGTCCCTAGTATGTGTATGTATGAATGTGAGTTAGGGACCTTAGATTGTACGCCCCTTGAGGGTTAGGGACTGATGTGAATGTACAATATATATGTAAAGTGCTGTGTAACTTGACAGCGCTATATAAGTACCTGAAATAAATAAATAATAGCATTGCTTAACTACTTGCTGAACGTGTAAAGAAAAACTAAAGTGTAATTCTAGAAAAAAATACAACAGAAACATTTAGAATGGATGTGTACTTATAGAAAATAAAAAAGGGTGGTTTAAAGTGTAGTGCTTGATGCTGTCCTGGGAAAGGGTTGCTACATGTGGCAGTCTTCCCCCATGTAGATCCGAAAAGGTGCCACTGTCCTCTTGGCTCCCTGCTGCTCCAGGCCTGATCCCATCCACACCTCTCCGGAGAATGTATCCTCCTGAGCCAGCCTGAGCGCAGCCTAAAGTCCACCCACCACCAGACCTAGGGGGACCCCTCCTAGGCACCTTGAGCACTCCATCTTCCACCTGACTATCCCATATTTATAGGCCAGTCTACCACTCTACCAGGGCCGCAAAACCTGGGATTGTCCCCTCCATGAATATGCAGATTAGGTCTCTACCCCTTCTTACCGACCTCTGGGAGGTTCTATGGTCCTCCAGAGTCATAAGGAGACAATAGAGCCACAACCTGTAGAGTCATCCAGCTGACTTGCAATAATCCAGCCTTAATCAAATGACCCACACAACTACTATGAGATCCGGTTCACACCAATGCGGTGCGGGAAACACTGCGAATCCCGTGCGTTTACCACTCCACATTGCAATTGCATTGTGTTCATGCAATCTGGTGTGGGTGTCAATGATAAATTAATGACACCCCAAAACAGATCCTAAAATGCGATGTAATTGCCAGAAATCGTATCGCATGAGTGAGAACACCCATGCAATGCGATTCAGGTGCGGATTTAAAAAGGGTCCTGCACCTTTTTGGTGTGGATGCAATGTGATTTTTGCCATACAAAGTATGTGGTTCAAATTGCACCGCACAGGCATTTGCACAGAAATGTGATTCCTGTGTGAATTACATGCAGTGTCCCTCACCGCAGAGTATGAATCCGGGCTCAGTCACACAATGATTTTACCTATAATACTCTACTCTGTCCTAGTAGCACACTAGAGGGTTTTGACTATTAATGGGTTATATCTCCTGCAAGATTTGTATTGCTCTTTGTGGGTCTTTTGAGATTTCCCTTCACTTCCTGCCCTGGAGACTACCTTCCCCTGCAAAAGTTGAGAATGGCCAACTTGTATCACTAGATTAACCACCTTCCTTGTTCTAGGGCAGGGGTCCATAAACTATGGCCTGCGGGCTACATGCGGCCCACCGAGGACACTTATCTGGCCAGCCCAGCAGGGGCGTATCTGCCGCAGTCAGGAGAGCTCGGCAGGGTTCGCGCGGGAGGCAGGAGGGCGGGATCAGCAATTCTAGAACAGGGGAAGGTGGGCTTGGCTTATGAACCCGCACCACTCACCTGGCCTCTCTGCAGCCAGCCATCTATATTCTGATCAGTGCATGCAACCGTCATGGCCAGGGGGCAGAGCCTAGAGCTGACCATGAAGAGGGGGAGCAAGAGAGGAGACTCCATCGCTGCATGTCGGGTATCATGGCCATGGACCCTAGATAAGTGCAATAGATGATCGATCTCCTCCCTCTCTCTTTCCCCCCTCTCCCTCCCCCCCCTCTCTCTCCCCCCTTCCTCTGTCTCTCTACCCCCTTCCTCTGTCTCTCTCCCCCCCTCCTCTCTCTCTCCCCCCTCCTCGCTCTCTCCCCCCCTCCTCTCACTCTCTCTCCCCCCTCCTCTCTCTCTCCCCCTCCTCTTCCCCCCCTCCCCCCTCTCCCCCCCCTCCTCTCCCCCCCCTCTCTCCCCCTCCTCTCTGTCTCCCCCTCCTCTTTCTCTCCCCCCTCCCCCCTCCTCTCTCTCTCTCCCCTCCTCTCCCCCTCCTCTCTCTCCCCCCCTCCTCTCTCTCTCTCCCCCTCCTCTCTGTCTCCCCCCCCTCCTCTTTCTCTCCCCCCTCCCCCCCTCTCTCTCCCCCCTCCTCTCCCCCCTCTCTCCCCCCCTCCCTCCCTCCCTCCCTCTCTCCTCTCTCTCTTCCTCCCCCCTCCTCTCTCTCCCCCCTCCTGTACTGTCCGCAGTTTCTGGTCATCTCCTGTACTGTGTCCGCAGTCTCTGGTCATCTCCTGTACTGTGTCTGCAGTCTCTGGTCATCTCCTGTACTGTGTCCGCAGTCTCTGGTCATCTCCTGTACTGTGTCTGCAGTCTCTGGTCATCTCCTGTACTGTGTCCGCAGTCTCTGGTCATCTCCTGTACTGTGTCCACATTTGTTCATAGTTTTTTTAAACTATAGTCCGGCCCTCCAACGGTCTGAGGGACAGTGAACTGGCCCCCTATTTAAAAAGTTTGAGGACTCCTGTTCTATTGAAAGCACTGTCACTGACACACAAGCTTCCTCAAAATAGCTGAGTAGAATCATGGACACTTCTTGTCCTCATTATAGCCTTACAAGAACTAGTTTGGTGCCAGGGGCGGACTGACCATTTGGAAACTCGGGCACTGCCGAGGGCCCGGGGTCAGTAGGGGGCTCCATGAGATGCCCCTGGTACCTTTTTCATAGGCTTTTTTGAGTTTGGGCAAGGACACAGGGGCCCCATGATCCCCTATTGCCCGGGGGCCCCATGAGTTGTCAGTCCGCCCCTGTTTGGTGCTCTACAAGCCTTACTTTAATGCTCTACAGGTATCTCAGTGATTTACATGGACTACTTCAGTGCTCTACATATACTACTTTGGTTCTCTACAAGAACTACCTCTGTGCTCTACAGGGACCACCTCAGTGTTCTACAGGTTCTACCTCAGGACTACCTTGGTGCTCTACAGGTACTAGCTAATCCTTTATATGGACTTTCTCCATGTTCTACAGGGATTATCTTAGTGCTCTACAGGCACCTCCCGAGTAAACTATAGTGCTCTATAAGGACTACTTTGATGATCTACAGGTACTACTTTGGTGCTCCACAAGTATTACTTCAATGCTTTACAGGGATTACCTCAGTGAATTACAGTTACTAACTCGGAGATCTACAGGTATTACCACATTGCTCTCTTGGGACTACTTTGGTTCTCAGGGGATACCTCAGTGCTCTTCAAGGACTAATTCAGTGTTCTAGAGCAGTGGTCGGCAAGCCGCGGCTCGCGAGCCACATGCGGCTCTTTACCCAGTCTAATGCGGCTCTTCTGTGTGCCGGGCGCCTGCTCCCCTCCCTCCTCTCGGTCGGCCGCTCCCCTGCCTCCTCTCGGTTGGCAGCCCCAAAAGTCCGCGCGGACCTTTTAATCCGGCCTGCGGATGTGGCTGTCAGGATGTGTGTAGGCGGGGCAGCGTGCCGAACGTGAGGGGAGGGGAGCTAGGCTCCTCTCACAGTCCGCCCTGAAGACCCGAACGGCGCGGGAAGACAGCGAGAGGAACGCAAAAGGTAAGTGAATTGACACGGGGGACTTGGCTTACTAGAAGGGGGGGGGGGAATAGTACTGTGGGGGATGAAATACTATATGAGGGATGAATTACTTTATGAGGGATGAAATACTATATGGGGGGATGAAATACTATATGAGGGATGAAATACTATATGAGGGATGAATTACTATATGAGGGATGAAATACTATATGAGGGATGAAATACTATATGGGGGATGAATTACTATATGAGGGATGAATTACTTTATGAGGGATGAAATACTATATGGGGGGATGAAATACTATATGAGGGATGAAATACTATATGAGGGATGAATTACTATATGAGGGATGAAATACTATATGGGGGGATGAAATACTATATGGGGGGATGAAATACTATATGGGGGGATGAAATACTATATGAGGGATGAAATACTATATGAGGGATGAAATACTATATGAGGGATGAATTACTATATGAGGGATGAAATACTATATGGGGGGATGAAATACTATATGGGGGGATGAAATACTATATGGGGGGATGAAATACTATATGAGGGATGAATTACTATATGAGGGATGAAATACTATATGGGGGGATGAAATACTATATGGGGGGATGAAATACTATATGAGGGATGAATTACTATATGAGGGATGAAATACTATATGGGGGGATGAAATACTATATGAGGGATGAATTACTATATGAGGGATGAAATACTATATGGGGGGATGAAATACTATATGAGGGATGAAATACTATATGGGGGGATGAAATACTATATGAGGGATGAAATACTATATGGGGGGATGAAATACTATATGAGGGATGAAATACTATATGAGGGATGAATTACTATATGGGGGATGAAATACTATATGAGGGATGAAATACTATATGAGGGATGAAATACTATATGGGGGATGAAATACTATATGGGGGATGAAATACTATACGGGGGATGAAATACTATACGAGGGATGAAATACTATACGGGGGATGAATTGCTATGGGGGATGAATTACTATATGGGGGATGAATTACTATGGGGGATGAATTACTATATGGGGGATGAATTACTATATGGGGGATGAATTACTATGGGGGATGAATTACTATGGGGGATGAATTACACTATGGGGGATGAATTACACTATGGGGGATGAATTACTATATGGGGGATGAATTACTATGGGGGATGAATTACTATATGGGAGATGTATTTTCAGTTTTAAAAATGTGGCTCTCAAAATAAATTTCAATCATGGTTTTGGCGAGATTTGGCTCAGTTGAAAAAAAAGGTTGCCCACCACTGTTCTAGAGGGACTACCTTGCTGCTCCACAGGAACTTCCACTTTCTACGTGGACTGTCTTGGTGCTCTGCAAGTACTACTAGAACTATCTTATGCTTTACAGGCACATCTCAGTACTCCACAGAGTCTTCATGAAGCTCTACAGGGACTAGGTTGGTGCTCCATCGGGAATACCTCACTCCTCTAAAGGGGCTTCTCAGTGCTCTTCAATGACTACCTTGGTGCTGTACAGGGACTAGCACAGTGCTCTACAAGAACTACTTTAGGTATTATTTTTGTCCTGTACAGGTACAACCTTTGTGCTCCACATGGAGTACATTGGTGTATTACCAGTATTACCTTAGAGCCCTACAAGGACTGCCTTGTTGCTATACAGGGACTACGTTGGTGTTCTAAAGAGATAACATTGGTGTGCTATAGGAACTGCCTTGGTTTTCAGTGCCACTGCACTGCTTTAAAATGGCTAGTAGCTTTATGGAGGGGTAGAACAGTACTGTGCTGTTTTAGGAGGGTAGGTGGACACTTAAAAGTAGTAAGACTACATAAGAAAACACATAGGGCTTGATTTACTAAAACAGGAGCTGATTTACTAACATGCACAGTTGGACCAGAATGTCTCCAAACTTCAGCTTGTTTTTACGCTTTGGCAATAAATCCTGTAACCTGATTGGTTTCTATGCAGAGCTGCACAAGATTTTGCAATCTCCAGTTTAAGTAAATGAACCCCATAGAGCAGGGGTGTCAAACTGGCGGCCCTCCAGCTGTTGCAAAAGTCCCATCATGCCTCTGCCTTTGGGATTCACGCTTGTAACTGTCAATCTCGCAATGCCTCATGGGACTTGTAGTTTGGCAGCAGCTGGAGGGCAGCCAGTTTGACACCCGTGCCATAGAGAATTTAGATTGGGCCCTGTTGGTGGACAGCTTCTAAGGCCCATGAAAGGCAGAACTCAAGTAACTCAGAGGTTCCATTCAACATAACGGCAGTTCACAATTGAAAAGATGTAACAGTGGATGCTTATAACCCGAGTGTTGTTTTCTATAAATAATTCCATTGCCCTGCACATCTTCCAAGACTTGGCTTACCTTTGACATGGAGGGAAACTGCTGTCAACAGAAGGCTTTTCACTTTCCCCCTAAGCTCTCCTGCGACCCATTGAATTAACATATTGTTGCGTTTAAGCAATAGCATTCCATAGTCTCAGGCTCGTAATGTATACACAACACAGAGCCTCTGACAAACAAGCTCAACCCTTAGACCGGTACAGACTGTGATGTGAAAAAAAAAAAAATGAAAAGTTGATTGGAAAAACACGACTTGGGCGAGGATTTGGGTCAGAATTCTGAATCATTAGTCTCTTGTACTGAACAGAGTTTGCGGGACAGAATTTCAGCTCACCTCCAATGACCCTGTCAGAGACTTCATGGCTGGAACGCTGAGAAAGGAACAGAGAGCATCGTTCCCCTTACACATGTTCACTGTTCACTCCCTAGGTGACTTTTTCTCCCTAAGTAACTTGTAAATAATCCCAGCAATCATATAACCTGGAGCTTTGTCAAGTTTATATTCACAGGAACTTTGTTAAGCAAAACTCTGGCCAAGCAACCAAAGATACTGTATTACATGAAGGTGAAAGCTTTGCCTTAGATATAACATTTTATGATTCTGTTTGGCCAGTGCTGTGATTCATACAGAGGATCAACAGGACACCCAAGCACCTAGCATTCTCCAAAGGGGTGGAAGGTATATCTTATATGACAGACTTCCTTAAATTGAACCCATAGCCAGATTATCTATATTCAAAAATGTACATCTTCTTAATAAGGACTTAACAAGTTTTTTAAAACAATCTATGTAGCTGCAGGTATTGTAAAGCGGTGCTTCTCAACCACTAGGCCATGGTCCACAGCTGGCCCATGGCCTCCTTTCTCTCAAGTCTCTAGCTAGCTGCATATTTTTACTCTATCACAGTGCCTCTTCGCTCCCATAGTACCCACAACATCCCATAGCAGCTCACAGTACCCCCTGAGCGCCCTCAGGTTTGACAGTGCCACCTAACATGTTGCAGACCCTTCAGCTCTCCATAGTGCCTCCAACAGTATCTCACAGTGCCCCCCAACCCCATCTAGAAACCTCATCCTCTACAGGGCCACCAAGTCTGCTGCAGAGTCTGCAAAGTCACTTCACAATCCCCCATGCTCCCCAGTGACACCAAGCCCCATCCAGAGCCTTCAGGAATTGCAATACATGTTTTGTATTCCCATCATTTTATTGTGTGAGAATAAACTTAAAATATTTTTTTATTGCTGGAAGTTTTACCAGGCCCTGGTCTCAAAAAGGTAGAGAACCACTGCATAGCAATTCATCTGCAAAAGTTTCATATTCTTAATAAGCGCTAAATACGCTTTAGAACAAGTGATTTAGCTGCAAGTATTATAGAGCAATTCATTTACAAAGTTTATCAAATCAGATTATTCTGCTGCTCCTTTCCAGCAGTGACTTCGTGACCAGCAACCCTTTTAATTTCTAATGTAAGCACAAAGCAGGTGCAAAAGAAAGAGGGGAAGCCCCAGTCCTCCTTTGAAGGAGGACCTTTGAAGGAGGACTGCAGTCATTGTGGATTTTGAGGCTGAATTGCTTCACAGTGCCTGCAGAGTCCAGTGAGTCCAGTGAGGGCTGTTGCAAAGCTTATTTATCACTTTTTACCACAAATTTTTGTAAATATTTAAATGTACAGATTCTTATTAAGCACTAAATAAGGTTTAAAACACACTGGGGTTGATTTACTAGTTCTGAAAAATCTGGTGCAGCTCTGCATAGAAACCAAACAGCTTCCAGGTTTTATTGTCAAAGCTTAACTGAACAAGATGAAGTTGGAAGCTGTGGCTACCATACACAGCTGCACCAGATTTTGCACTCTCCAGTTTTAGTAAATCATCCCCACTATGTAGCTGCGGATACCATACAGCAACTCATTCACAGCACTTTCATTTCAGCAGATCAGATCGTTCTGCTCCTCCCAACCCAGCAGTGACTTGACAACCTGCCATCCTTATAATCTGTAAGGAAATCAAAGAGCAGGTACAAAGGAAGACGGGAGTCCCATGTTCTGATTTCAAGGACTTTACTGCAATCATTGTTAATTTTGAGGCTGAATTTCTTTACAGTGCCTGCAGCGACAGAAGGGATTTTAAATTTTTTTGCCGCTTGTTAGAAATATGTACATATTTGAGTGTCCATACTCCTAATAAGCACTACACTTAAAGCAAGCTATGTAACTGCAGGTACTGTAGAGCTATTCATCCTCAATATTTACAGAAGAAAGCACTTTCATTTTCATTTTAGCAGGTCAAATGATTCTGCTGCTCCCTTCCAGCAGTGACTTAGTGGACCTTAACCCTTCCAATCTCTAATGTAAATGCAGAGAAGGTGCAAAGAAAGAGGGGAGTCCTGACTTGAAGGACTTTACTACTGTACATCTATTGTGGCCTTTGAGGTTGATTTGCTTTACAATTCATACAGCTACAGAGTTCAGTGAGGGCTTGTTTTAAAGCTTACCACTTATTAAAATATGTCATAATTTGAATGCTCATGGCCTAGTTTTACTTTAAAGGTAGCGGGTCATAAAATGTATGCAGGCTGATATAAAATACCCATATTTACCTAATTGCTGCATTAATAATTGGAAAAAAATAATTTAGGAATTCATGTAAGAATGGAAAACAAAAGGTAAATACAGTATTTTATTAAAAAGTGGCAATTATTTATGGTACATAGTGTTTCAGCAACATGAATGTCATTCAATTAGGGCTCCTTTAGATCAGCAGATCATATGTAAAGGTGCGCATAATATAGGCAGGTGCAGTTAGCTACTTTGCCACTAGGTAGCTCTGTACCAGAATAGTGTATGGTACAGCAGGTAAAGACACCAGGTGTTAGGCCCCTATTAGGTCCAGCCCTCCCACAATGATGTCAGGGGGGATTCAGCACCCATATATAAGCTAGGTGAGGATAAACACACATAGTTTTGGAGCACTGAAGCTAGCCACCCCACACCTGTGAGGATATAGCCAGCACACTTAGGCCCTGGACAGGGCAGGAGGCTGGGTGGAATGGACCTGTATGCAGGAGGAGCTGTAGTAATTCTGACCATTTTAAAACTGGGGGTTAGGGCAGATTGTGGAAGGCAGGCTGGAGATCCCTGTGGGAGGAAACTTTCCTGGAGGGTTCCTGGGAGAGGTGTACCCAGTTAGGAGGTGACTACAGAGAACATAGCCCTGTGAGTACTGAAGACCCTGTGCAGAGGAGAGACTGTAGGGAGATGGCTGTTAAGGTGATGCACATGCTTTCACTTGCGACTACTGTGGACTGTCCACTACAGCATACGTGATTGACTGCGTATGTCAAGTGACTCTGAAATGTATGTCCTTGTGATGTGACTGTATTGCCATTTCCTGAACAAAAGCAGTAAAGTGCAGTGAATCTCTTTATGGTGTTGACATTCCTTCCCTTGGATATAAAGGTCTATGGCCAGGGATGTCCTGTGGAGGCCTATGGCAAGGAGCAGGGCACAAGATGACGGAGGCCCTAAAAGTTTACATCTTTTTTTATCTTGTTATAGCTGCACTCTAAGGATGCTTATCAAAACTCCGATGACACATAAATGTTACATTGAACCCACATTTACTGTACGTCTAGGTTTTAGGTTAACATTTATTTTCCTCTTGTGTACAATAAAAGTTCAAATGAGGTCTTTCAGGAAACGATCAAGATACAAAAGATAACACCTTTTCACAGTCAAAGAAATTGCTAAACGTTTTGTTGAATCTCAAGACAAATTCACTTACATGTCCGTTGCATAGTTTTTTTTAACACCAGAAAATTAGTATTGTATCTTTTTTTTATCTGGAAAAAAGTCTCCGATGCAACTGGTGAATGACATTTGGCTAGAAGATAAAGTAGGGGCTGTTATGCATGATAAACAGTTGACTTGCCGCTCTCTACGATACAAATTAATATGATTAGGATGAATGGAGGCATATGGTAGCTGTTACTGGTGCAGGGGAAAGGGCTGCAGATGGTGCTCATTATTTTAGGAAAGTATGTCCAGCTTTAATTAAAGTTTATGTTCACTTCATTGTTTGATAAATGTCTGTGTGAGTCAGGAAGACTTGATTTCATGATATATTTGGATATGCTGATGATCTTTGTTAAAATTGTTCTAACTCCAACATATATTAAGAAATTGTCAAAAGTATTGGTGATGAGTGGGGTGCAGTAACTCGAAGTAGCCAATAAGATTTCATCTAGCATCAATTTTGAGTGGACGGGACTAGAGATGCCATTGTTGTTGGTCCACCTTTGGTAATAAGAATATTACCAAAGGTGGACCAATAACAATGGCATCTCAAAATTGATGCAATAAGAAGAGTAAATTCCCAGTAGAAAGCAGGGGAGGTACTGCTCATGTCCCAAAATGAGTGTGAAATAGATAACAATAGAGCCGCACAATTTCCAAAAATCCATAGTAGGTTTATTAAGGTCATCTAATACAGGGAAAGTCCACCTGTTCTGTTTACGCATTTCGCTCCATCAGGTGCTTAGTCATAGAGTGCAGTGTGAGATATAAGGCACTGCTGCCTCTGACTGCTAGCCCCAGGAGATATGGAGTGAAATTTGGTGATGGCACTACTGTGCTGTTCACTGTTCTTGCTTGGGAGGAAGCTGTACCTGAGGACCTGCAATGAAAGGATCTCCCTGCTTCTACCTTATTCATTCTGTGAATCAGTGTTTCCTCCAACTCTCCTGCTGATTTTTCAATATTTCCCCACTGGTCATCAGATCACCAGTCATAAAGGGACTAGTTCTGACATAAGAAAGCCAAGCCTCCTATCAAGATGGCTGCCTCCACAGATAGATAACAAGGCACTGTAGGTCAGTACTGGAGAGAGGTTCAGCTATAGGGAGTCTACATGTTATTGTTATTGGTCCATCTTTTACCTCACCCATAGTAAGAAGAGTAAATTCCCAGTGGAAAGCCAGGTACTGCTTGCATCCCAAAAATAATGGCAAGCAAGCAAGAATGGAGCCTTTCAACTTACAAAACTCCAGAGTATGTTTGTTAAGGTCATCCAATACAATGAAAATCCACCTGGTCCTGTTACGTGTTTCACGCCATCAAATGTTTAGTCACAGAGTGCAATGTGAGATCTACCATACTGCTGCCTTCAACCACAAGTTTTATGGCATTTGGAGTAAGATTTAGTGATGTCTCTACTGTGCTGCTCACTGTTCTCATTGCTGGAGAGGATGCTGTACCTGAGGACCTGCAGTCCAAGGATCTTCATGCATTTGCTTCATTTTGTTCTACATCCAACTTTGAGCCACAGGGAGTCTACATACAATACTGGTGACTACTCTCCTTGCATTTTATTAACACAGCTCAGGTCCTCTTTAAGGTGCAACATGACCCTTTGTATGCCCTGGATGTCACCGGGACAGGAAATGAAGGGACATTTTCACAATACGGGCACACACACAGCAGTAGCAACTATCAAATCATCTTCTCCTTCCTCAGTCTAGCTATAAAAAAAGAAAAGAAAAAAAAAAAGAATCCCCCAATAACATGACATGGTCATTGACATGGTCCAATTACTATATAATATGTTCATGAAGAAGAAAAGTGGAGTCTGCAGTATAATCCTGCAGGCCTTGAAGACAAATGGATGATAGAGAAGGTGCCATTGGAGTTCTCTAAGATCAGATGCCATGCAAGTTGCTTATTGTGAGTTTTTATCTGATCCATAGCTCTTCAGCCAATTGCAAAATGTACTGTACAAGAAAGAGAAAGCCAGCACATATTTTTCTTTTGCATTGCCACCTCTTCCTTTCACTTCTAATATTACAGTTGTGCTCAAACGTTTGCATACCCTGGCAGAAATTTTGAAATTTTGGCATTGATGTTGAAAATATGACTGATAATGCCACAAAATGCTCTTTTATTGAAGGATGATGATCATATGAAGCCATTTATTATCAAATAGCTGTTTGGCTCCTTTTTTAAATCATAATGATAACAGAAATCACCTAAATGGCCATGAACAAAGTTTCCCTCCCTTGGAATGTTTGGCCTTGGTACAGACACACAAGGTGACACACACGGGGTAAAATGCCAATTAGAGGTTAATGTCCCACATCTGTGGCTTTTTAAATTGCAATTACTGTCAGTGTATAAATAGTCAATGAGTTTGTTAGCTCTTACGTGGAAGCACTGACTAGGCTAGATACTGAGCCATGGGGATCAGAAAAGAACTGTCAAAAGTCCTGCGTAACAAGGTAATGGAACTTTATAAAGATGGAAAAGGACATAAAAATATGTCCAAAGCCTTGAATATGCCAATCAGTACTGTTAAATCACCTATTAAGAAGTGGAAAGTTCGGGGATCTCTTGATACCAAGCCAAGTACAGGTAGACCAAGAAAGATTGCAGCCACAACTGTCAAAAGAATTGTTTGGGATACAAAGGGAAACCCATAGGTAATCACAAGAAAAATGCAGGCTGCTCTGGAAAAAGACAGTGTGGTGGTTTTGAAGGAGCACAATATGATGACACTTGAACAAAAATGAGCTGCATGGTCGAGGTGCCAGAAAAAAGCTTTTACTGCATCAATGACACAATAGGGCCCGGTGAGGCATGTCAAGGTGTTGTCATTCATATTGTAACCGGGCTTTTTTGTGGCATTGGTGCAGTAAAAGCTTCTTTCTGGTACCTCAACCAAACAGCTAATTTTTGTTCAAGTATCACCGTATTGTACACCTTAAAAACAACCACACCATCTTTTCCAGAGCAGCCTGTATATCTTTTGAGGTTGCCTGTGGGTTTTTCTTTGAATCCCGGACAATTCTTCTGTCAGATATGACTGCAATCTTTCTTGGTCCACCTGACCTTGGCTTGGTATCAAGAGATCCCCGAACTTTCCACTTCTTAATAGGTGATTTAACAGTACTGATTGGCATATTCAAGGCTTTGGACATCTTTTTTTGACCGGGGGTCAAAGCCTTAAAGCAGAACTTTCCCTTTTGGGTGGAGCTCCGCTTCAAGGCAAAAGTGCTAAAGAGAAAGATCAGTTCCCCTCCCCTGTGAAGCAGGGTTGTGCTGTGTGGCAGACCTGCGTCAATTCCAGATCTGCATGGACAGATATACAAATCCTTTGGCAGGTAAAACAGATGTTATATTTGTATCTCATCTGTGCATTTAGATGTGTGCCTAGAAATCAACTTTAACGGAAAAGATTATCTGCTGATGGAAAACAACAGATCCAGTTATTTTCTCTAAAAGAATTCCAAGAGTGCAAAGCAAGCGTGTAATCACAGATGTTCCTCGATAAAATCTCTACACAGCAGCTGATGGTCTTTTTGATCCAAAGCCAAAAATTGAGAAACTTGGTAGGAATTTTGCACACCTTGCAATACCGCAACTGGCTGCTCTGCTGGGTGTAATCTACGCTATGATCTACTAGTGAGCACTAGAAATCCTTCAAAGCTTCTGCACAGATCTAAATGGAAACCTTGTGGTTTGGTTGTGACAAAGTAGCAAAAATATATTAGAATTTTTTTGGGGGTATGGCCTCCTTCACCTGGGTGATTACATACATAAACCGGACTCCAGCAGGGAGAAACAGTGGGTTCTGGGAGCTAGGATGACAGGTGTATGCGCACAGTGGCGGCAGCTCAGCCTGTACAAAGTCATGACAGCCTTAGAGGAGCCGCCATTGTTCCCATGTATCTGCACAACCAGCGGCTACCATTGGTTAGGGATAAATATCTGAGCTTGGACGCATCTGTCTGTCCCTAACCTCATGTAACTGCTGAGTGCGGGATCACTTCATGGTACCTGAGGATCAGGGGCGGACTGACAACTCATGGGGCCCCCGGGCAATAGGGGATCATGGGGCCCCTGTGTCCTTGCCCAAACTCAAAAAAGCCTATGAAAAAGGTACCAAGGGCATCTCATGGGGCCCATTACTGAGCCCGGGCCCTCGGGCAGTGCCCGAGTTTCCAAATGGTCAGTCCGCCCCTGCTGAGGATGCTGTCTGGGTTGTCCTGGATCAGTGTCATGAGTTACCATGATGCAGATAAGCCGGATGCCAGCACCATAACCAGGGGACTAAAGATGGCTTGATCCAGTCCCACTAAACCAATACCTACCCCCATCATTAACCTAAGTAACCACACTGACAACAAAATGGAGTTAATGGCCCAAAAACGGCCTTTTATTACAACCATAAATAAATAACATTTAAATAACAGAAACACAGTATAACATACATTTTTTCAAGGTCCCAATAGGCATCAAGAAAACAAATACCTGAGTCCTGCTTAACTAGGCCTCCAGCCGCAACACCACTGACACCGGAGACACCACCACAGATACCCCCACCAGCACAACTGGAAGCCGTACCTCAGACGGGTTCCTACAAAGTGCCTTTTTTTGTGCCCACATTAACCAATGAAGACCTTTC
Organism: Staurois parvus; assembly: GCF_062004578.1. Taxonomy (NCBI): domain Eukaryota; kingdom Metazoa; phylum Chordata; class Amphibia; order Anura; family Ranidae; genus Staurois; species Staurois parvus. The sequence continues at coordinate 1,529,252 of NW_028317983.1, read as the reverse complement.
ACCCTGCCAGACGTCCCCCAGCACCAACATGGAACAACCACCACCAAGACAAACCATAAAACAACGGGTGGGCGGGAGGGAAGTTTGCCTTGTGAAAACTCTCTTCAGGCTGAAGACCCCCTGCCACACCCTGTCAGACCACCCCATGTAGCTCCCCCCACTCCTTCCTTAAAACCATTTAGACTCCCCCATTATGCTAATGAGACTCTCCTCTCCCAACCCCTTTAACCTCTGTCATTCCGGCCCTTCTTTCAGTTCTTCTTTCTTCTTACTCCGGGCCTTCCTTAACAACCAATGAAGCTGAAGGGCAGGACTTAGGCATCATTTATTGCTATGGTGCTGGTGGTCACCTTGCTTGCACCATGGCAACACATGACTCTGATCCATGGCAGGTGGCATGCAGGATCACCAGTATTCAGGACAAGATGGATGTCTGCCTCCTCCAGACCCCCTCCATGTCTGTCATGCTAATGGAGTCAAAAGTTAGGGTTCTGATGTAAAGAGGAGACTGTGTGAGTGGGGGTTCTGTGATGGGGGGGATGTGTGACTGGGGGGGGGGGCTCTCATGCATATTTGGGTTTCTGATGTATAGGGGTGCTTTTATGTGATAGGGGGCTCTGATGTTAGGAGGGTCCACTGACATGACATGATGGGGGGACTCTAATGTGAAGAGGGGGTTCTGATGTGACAAGAGACCTCTAATGTGAATAGGGGTTCTGATGTGATAGGGGGGAAATTTGGTCTGAAGGGAGGTTCTGATGTGATGGGGAAACTATAATGTGAAGAGGGGGGTTCTGATGTGATAGGGGACCTCTAATGTGAATTGGGGGGTTCTGATGTGATGGGGAACCTCTAATGTGAAGAGGGGGGGGTTCTGATGTGATAGGGGGACCTCTAATGTGAAGGGAGGTTCTGATGTGATGGGGAACCTCTAATGTGAAGAGAGGGGTTCTGATGTGATGGAGGGACCTTTGATCTGAAGGGTCATTCTGATGTGAAGGGGGAACCTCTGATGTGAAGGAGGCTTGTAATGTAAAGATGTGAAAGGGGGGGGGACTCTTTGATGTGATGGAAGGGCCTCTGATCTGATGGGGGAGAGGGTTCTGATGTAATGGGAGAACATCTGATGTGCAAAGGGGGGTTCTGATGTGACAGTCACCTCTAAGGTGAAGAGGGTGTTCTGATGTGATGGGGGGACCTTTAATGTGAAGGGGGTTTCTGATGTGATGGGGGGACCTTTGATCTGAAGGGAGGTTCTGATGTGATGGGGAACCTATAATGTGAAGAAGGGGGTTTTGATGTGATGGGGAACCTCTGATGTGAAGGAGGCCTCTAATGTGAAGATGTGAAGGGGGGCCACTTTGATGTGATGGAGGGGCTTCTGATCTGATGTGGGGGGGGGGGAGGTTCTGATCTGATGGAAGAACATCTGATGTGTGGGAGCTTATGATATAAAGTTAATTTCATCAAGATGGTTGTGTGCATCGTCTCAGGCTGAAGGAACATTTATGTTTTTAACTTTTTAGACTGGAAAGCCTCGAGATTTTGTTTACTTTTAAAGAGCGTTTCAATTAAATAAGGTTGAGAGATGCAATTGGGGATGGTAAAAATATGGCTCGAATGTCTGTGTTTCACTGCCCATGTGTACAAACCCTAAAGGTCAGTTGACTGAAAAATGTTTTTAGTACGGCTGTGCTTTTAGTTTATTATATGACCTTTTGGTTATCATAAGAGAATTTGAAGAATCGGTTTAATGTTTCTAAGATGTGCAAGACGTTCTACACTAGATGGGGGTGTGGAGGGCACCACAGATTATCTGCTTTGTTTACAGTGTAATTAGAGTGCAAGAGGTGCAGAAACAATATGATAAGATGTTTCAGATATCTGCCTTCAAAGGGAAGACATTCAGCAGACAGGATGGGATCATAAAGATAAACTGGTGAGGCCAAGGAACAGTTTTGATACCAGAAGGATGTATGGGAAGCTACTGCAGTTGGGACAGCAGTTGTCAAAAAGAGTGCAGATAATATGAGAAAAAAAAAACTACTAAAGGTGAGAGGCACCCAGGGGCGGACTGACAACTCATGGGGCCCCCGGGCAATAGGGGATCATGGGGCCCCTGTGTCCTTGCCCAAACTTAAAAAAGCCTATGAAAAAAAGTACCAGGGGCATCTCATGGGGCCCCCTACTGACCCCGGGCCCTCGGGCAGTGCCCGAGTTTCCAAATGGTCAGTCCGCCCCTGGAGGCACCTCCAGGGGTTTATAGACAATATGGACCTTCAAGGGTGCTAGGAATGCAGGCAGGATCTGACCACCATTAGTCCAGGAGCTGGCAAATACACATACAGTAAACGGTTGGTTCGGTTTAACCAATCATTCATGTTCAAAGACAATGTTTCTCTTTATTAACTGTAATAAAGTACAGTACAGCCAGCGGTGCTCATGCCAGAATCAGGGCCGTGGATAAGGAGGTACCACCAGTTTTTCTATATGGAGCCCAGGCCAGCAGTGGAACCCGGGCAACTGGGTGAATCGGATGTGGGCAGGGAGGGTGATCGGCACGGTGGGGGGCATTTACTGGAACCGATCCCCTGTATAGCTCTCTTTGCCACAGCTGAAAGCTGGCTTTTTCTCCTCTCCCTTTCAGCTGCTGCAGAGAGAGCCATACAGGCACACAGTGAGTGATTGGTACCGATCACTCACTGTGCTCATTCACAACTGAAGAATAGTAAACTGTGTTTTTTTTGGGGGGGGGGGCTCTTTGGTTGTGTGTATGGGGCCCTGTCGTTTCTAACAGCAGCCCTGGCCAGAATAATTCACTTTGGTGTAACTTAGTCTTTTTTTATGGCACCCTGCTCACAGCACTCTTGCACACTTCTTTCTTTTTTTTCACTCCTGCCTCCTGGCCTGGGCCTTTTTCCTAAGATTGGAGGAATTTTTAGCATCCCCAAGCACTTAAAGGTATTTTTTTCACTTTTATACACATCACAATGCACTTTACTCACTTCTTTTACAAAGAATTTTATTGCAGAACAGATAACATCAGAGAATCAGTCAAAACAGATGCACTGACCGACAGAAATAAAACATACAAGTTTTCTGATGAATAATACAGAGTATGTACTGATGGAAAGACAAAAAAATAAACTTCGTACACAAGTGCCGAATATAAAAAAGGAAAACAAAACAATAAGTTGCAAAAATGGTAGATATTTAGAGACCAATGACATAATAAACTAAAAGAAAAAGTTGTCACTATATCTGCATACAGAAGGCGGGAAAGATGGAAAATGAAGCCTCACTGAATGCATATTGATACTCTATATTCTGAGCTCCCGATGGAGTCCGGCTTATGGATATAGTATTGCTGGTACGATACTCAAGACAGAAATCACAATTAGCACAAATATCATAAAGACAGACTAAACAGAAGGAAAGAGAGGAACGAAGAGAAAGGAGACAAAAAAACAAAAAAAACAAAGAAAAGGGCTCCAGGGGGACCGCAATGGGAAAAAAAAAAGAAAAAGAAAATAATATGTAAATCTTATAACGACAAGAAGGACTGGTTGAATCTCGACAGTTGGGCTATATCCCTTCCCTCCTAGATTATAAGCTCAAAAGAGCAGGGCCCTCGATCCCCTCATGTTTTGCATTGTATTGGTATTGTTCTGTCACATGTTCTGTCCCCCTTTGTAATGTACAGCGCTGAGCGAACTATTGGCGCTTTATAAATACTGTATAATAATAATAATATCAAGCCAGGGATGCCAGGTCTGCAGGAACTTTGTATCGGTGTCTAACAGTATAGCCGTCAGCTTTTCATTAACCATGATAAAGTTTATCTGATTTTTGACAGCCTCGAAGCTGAGGAGGGGAGTCTCCGAAGCCTTCGTGATGGTCAGCTTGGTAACCATGAATAGATGCGATGCCAGCTGCCGTTCAGGACGAAGTAGGCCCACTAATGGTTTAAATAAGAGCGCTTTATACAGGTTGCGCTTAATATCTGTGTGCGGAGAAGGGCATAAACCCTGATCCACAATCTGCAAACCCTAGGGCAAGTCCACCAAATATGGACTATGGTGCCGCTTTACTCACTTCTGATTAGAAGGGTGTAGGTCCTCGGACTTTCCTGAAAGTCTTGGGGGGGGGGGCACGTTGTCTTATGGTCAGGTTCTCCTCCTCCCATGGGATTTCCCTTTGGGGGAACCCCACCAGTACTTGGGTGAACCTTGCCTTGACAGGTCCCCTAAAGAATAGGGTCCACCTGGTTTTGGCCAGGTGGACCAAGAGTACTCTAGTCAGGAGTCCAGCAATCACTCACAGTGCTATATTTAAAAAAGAGCAACATTGTCACCATAGGACAGGAAAGGTGTCAGGACTACACAGCACCTACCTTCCCTGCTCTTTATTTTAAAAAAATGGGGAGACAGTCTCTAGTTCACAAAAGTGAGCTGACCAGGGCAGAGTACACTGGACACATGAGGGGTTCAGGATCAGGCTGTTGTAGGGCTCAGGAGCAGGTTGTTGAGGGGTTCATGTACAGGTTGTTGTAGGGCTAAGGAGCAGGCTGTTGTAGGGTTCAAGAGCAGGCAGTTGTGGTGTTCAGGAGCAGGTTGTTGTGGGGTTCAGGAGCAGGTTGTTGTAGGGTTCAGGAGCATGTTGTTGTGGGATTCAGTAGCAGGTTGTTGTAGAGATCAGGAGCAGGCTGTTGTGGGGTTCATGTACAGGTTGTTGTGGGGTTCAGGAGTAGGCGGTTGTAGGGCGCAGGAGCAAGTCATTGTGAGGTTCATGTACAGCTTTTTGTAGGGCTCAGGAGCAGGTTGTTTTGGGGTTCAGGAGCAGGTTATTTTAGGGCTCAGGAGCAGGTTGTTGTGGGGTTTACATACAGAGCGTTGTAGGGCTCAGGAGCAGGCCTTTGTGGGGTTCATGTACAGGCTGTTGTAGGATTCAGGAGCAGGTTGCTGTGGGGTTCAGGAGCAGGCTGTTGTAGGGTTCAGGAATAGAATGTTGTGGCGTTCAGGATCAGGTTGTTGTGGGGTTCAGGAGCAGACAGTTGTGGTTTTCAGGAGCAGGCTTTTGTGGGGCTCAGGAGAAGGTTATTTTGGGGTTTAGGAGCAGATTGTTGTGGAACTCAGGAGCAGGTTGTTGTAGGGCTTAGGCAAAGGTTGTTGTGGAGCTCAGGAGCAGGATGTTGTAGGGTTAAGAGCAGGTTGTTGTGGTGCTCAGGAGTAGAGATGAGCGAAGTATTCAAAAATTCGATTCGACTGATTCGGCGAATTCGTGGAAAAATTTCGATTCGAGTCGAATATATTCGCTGTGAATTTAACTTAAAAAAGGGTGTTTCTAGGCTTCAGAGAGACTTAATATTAGTGCAGAACACTGTACCTTTAATTTAAATGCCCTTGGAGTCTGCTGGGGAAGAGAAATAATACTGTCAGTCAGTATGACATGCAGATGAGTGCCGTCGATCTTAGAATCACCGCACACTTCACTCATTTGGGCAGTCACGGGGCCAAAACCAGAGTGTGGAGCCACAGTGTGGCGGTGGAGGCAGCAGCAATGGGAGGCCATACAGCACCCTATGACAAAAATGGAAACCACCAGCAGTGTGAGGAGACCTGAAAGTGGCACATGGCAGAGTGTGGCGATAGAGACAGCAGCAATGGGAGGCCGTACAGGGACCCATGACACACTCTGGACCTGGCAGCAGCATGAGGAGGCAGTACAGGGGCCCATGACAGATTACGGGCCTGGCAGCAGCATGAGGAGTTGGTACGGGGGCCCATGGCAGATTACGGGCCTGGCAGCAGCAATGGGAGGCCGTACAGGGACCCATGACACACTCTGGACCTGGCAGCAGCATGAGGAGGTGGTACAGGGGCGCATGACAGATTACGAGCCTGGCAGCAGCAACTTGGACAGGAGGACGTTCAGCTTCTGCACCGTCGGGTGCGTGCTCGCAAACTGTTGTCTCTTGGAAACGGATTCCAAGAAAGACTGCTGACGGAATCCGTGAAGAGGAGTAGCAGGAGAAGGAGCATCTGAACGAGCGGAATATGCCAACAAGCGACAACAGGGGCCCATGACAGATTACGGGCCTGGCAGCAGCATGAGGAGTCGGTACGGGGGCCCATGGCAGATTAGGGGCCTGGCAGCAGCTATGGGAGGCCCGTAATCTGCCAGCACCCTATGACAAAAAATGGAACCCACCAGCAGTGTGAGGAGACCTGAAAGTGGCACATGGCAGAGTGTGGCGATGGAGACAGCAGCAATGGGAGGCTTTACAGGGACCCATGAGAGACTCTGGACCTGGCAGCAGCATGAGGAGGCGGTATAGGGGCCCATGGCAGATTAGGGGCCTGGCAGCAGCTATGGGAGGCCCGTAATCTGCCAGCACCCTATGACAAAAAATGGAACACACCAGCAGTGTGAGGAGACCTGAAAGTGGCACATGGCAGAGTGTGGCGATGGAGACAGCAGCAATGGGAGGCCGTACAGGGACCAATGAGAGACTCTGGACTTGGCAGCAGCATGAGGAGGCGGTATAGGGGCCCATGGCAGATTAGGGGCCTGGCAGCAGCTATGGGAGGCCCGTAATCTGCCAGCACCCTATGACAAAAAATGTAACACACCAGCAGTGTGAGGAGACCTGAAAGTGGCACGTTTGGGGCATGATTCATGGCGGATTTAGTCAGTTGTGTCAGGAACTGGTGGTTTGAAATCCAGACTAATCCACGCCTGATTCATTTTCACAAACGTCAGTCTCTCCACACTTTGGGTGGACAGTCGTGTCCTCCGCGGAGTTGCAATATCTCCTGCCGCACTAAACACGCGCTCCGATGCCACGCTACTGGCCGGGCATGACAGCCTTTCAAGGGCAAATTCAGCTAGTTGGGGCCAAAGGTCAAGTTTCGTTGCCCAGTAGTCAAGGGGATTGTCTACCTCGGTTGGCAGGGTGCTGTCCAAGTAGGCCTAAGCCTGTTGTTTGAGGTCCTGCTCCAGGTCCACCTGCTGCTGCTGCTGCGGCTGGTTAGTAGTTTCCTCACTGCGCTGGTGAAGAAAGCTACTCATCATCGACTGCAGACTGAGGCAGCCGCTGCTGGTGGAGCTGCCACTGCTCCTACCACCCCACCCCTCCCCTGCTGCCATGGCAGCGGAACGCGAGCGCACAGGGCCCACAGTGTCTGAGGATGGACGTTGGCGCAGACAGGCAGAGACCAGCTGACTACATAGGTGGTTTTTATAGTACGTTATTTTGGCCTCCCTCTCAGCAGGTGTGAAAAAGGCCACCATTTTTGAACGGTAGCGAGGGTCCAACAAGGTGGACAGCCAAAAGTCATCCCTCTGTCTGATGGTTATTATTCGGCTGTCGCTACGCAAGCAAGCGAGCATGCTATGGGCCATTTGTGCCAAGGAATGCGAGAAACTCCCTGCCTCCATCTCCACAGCATACTGCCACGGTGCGTCTGGGTCCTCTGTCTCCTCTTCCTCCTACTCTACCAGATGCTCCTGCTCCTCCACTCCTGTCCGCTGAGTGGAAAAACCACCCATTTCACTCAATAATTCCTGAGCACCAATGTCCTCCTCTACCTCCTCCTCTTCTTCCTGTCCTGCCCCACAGGGGTCATGTGGCGTTGAGATCTGTGCACCATGTCTACCGCACCCTGACCAGCCATTGTTAACAGCATTTGTTCCAGGACGTGCAACAGAGGAATGACGTCGTTCATCCCATAGTCCTGCCGACTCACGAATAGCGTGGCCTCCTCAAAGGGCCTGAGCAAGCGCAGGTGTCACGCATGAGCTGCCAATGGCTGACATCTAAGTTACACAGGGAGTACCTTTATCCGCTTTTAACATCAGGAAATCTGTGATGGCCTTTTGCTGTTCGTAAAGGCGGTCTAACATATGTAGGGTTGAATTCCACCTTGTTGCAACGTCACAGCATGAGGAGTCGGTATAGGGGCCCATGGCAGATTAGGGGCCTGGCAGCAGCTATGGGAGGCCCGTAATCTGCCAGCACCCTATGACAAAAAATGGAACACACCAGCAGTGTGAGGAGACCTGAAAGTGGCACATGGCAGAGTGTGGCGATGGAGACAGCAGCAATGGGAGGCCGTACAGGGACCCATGAGAGACTCTGGACCTGGCAGCAGCATGAGGAGGCGGTATATAGGGGCCTATGGCAGATTAGGGGCCTGGCAGCAGCTATAGGAGGCCCGTAATCTGCCAGCACCCTATGTCAAAAAATTCAACACACCAGCAGTGTGTGAGGAGACCTGAAAGTGGCACATGGCAGAGTGTGGCGATGGAGACAGCAGCAATGGGAGGCCGTACAGGGACCCATGAGAGACTCTGGACCTGGCAGCAGCATGAGGAGGCGGTATATAGGGGCCCATGGCAGATTAGGGGCCTGGCAGCAGCTATAGGAGGCCCGTAATCTGCCAGCACCCTATGTCAAAAAACTGAACACACCAGCAGTGTGTGAGGAGACCTGAAAGTGGCACATGGCAAAGTGTGGCGATGGAGACAGCAGCAATGGGAGGCCGTACAGGGACCCATGAGAGACTCTGGACTTGGCAGCAGCATGAGGAGTCGGTATAGGGGCCCATGGCAGATTAGGGGCCTGGCAGCAGCTATGGGAGGCCCGTAATCTGCCAGCACCCTATGTCAAAAAATTCAACACACCAGCAGTGTGAGGAGACCTGAAAGTGGCACATGGCAGAGTGTGGCGATGGAGACAGCAGCAATGGGAGGCCGTACAGGGACCCATGACAGACTCTGGACTTGGCAGCAGCATGAGGAGGCGGTATATAGGGGCCTAAGGCAGATTAGGGGCCTGGCAGCAGCTATAGGAGGCCCGTAATCTGCCAGCACCCTATGTCAAAAAATTCAACACACCAGCAGTGTGTGAGGAGACCTGAAAGTGGCACATGGCAGAGTGTGGCGATGGAGACAGCAGCAATGGGAGGCCGTACAGGGACCCATGACAGACTCTGGACTTGGCAGCAGCATGAGGAGGCGGTATATAGGGGCCTATGGCAGATTAGGGGCCTGGCAGCAGCTATGGGAGGCCCGTAATCTGCCAGCACCCTATGTCAAAAAATTGAACACACCAGCAGTGTGTGAGGAGACCTGAAAGTGGCACATGGCAGAGTGTGGCGATGGAGACAGCAGCAATGGGAGGCCGTACAGGGACCCATGAGAGACTCTGGACTTGGCAGCAGCATGAGGAGGTGGTATAGGGGCCCATGGCAGATTAGGGGCCTGGCAGCAGCTTTGGGAGGCCCGTAATCTGCCAGCACCCTATGTCAAAAAATTGAACACACCAGCAGTGTGTGAGGAGACCTGAAAGTAGCACATGGCAGAGTGTGGCGATGGAGACAGCAGCAATGGGAGGCCGTACAGGGACCCATGACAGACTCTGGACCTGGCAGCAGCATGAGGAGGCGGTATATAGGGGCCTATGGCAGATTAGGGGCCTGGCAGCAGCTATGGGAGGCCCGTAATCTGCCAGCACCCTATGTCAAAAAACTGAACACACCAGCAGTGTGTGAGGAGACCTGAAAGTGGCACATGGCAAAGTGTGGCGATGGAGACAGCAGCAATGGGAGACCGTACAGGGACCCATGAGAGACTCTGGACTTGGCAGCAGCATGAGGAGTCGGTATAGGGGCCCATGGCAGATTAGGGGCCTGGCAGCAGCTATAGGAGGCCCGTAATCTGCCAGCACCCTATGTCAAAAAATTCAACACACCAGCAGTGTGAGGAGACCTGAAAGTGGCACATGGCAGAGTGTGGCGATGGAGACAGCAGCAATGGGAGGCCGTACAGGGACCCATGACAGACTCTGGACCTGGCAGCAGCATGAGGAGGCGGTATATAGGGGCCTATGGCAGATTAGGGGCCTGGCAGCAGCTATGGGAGGCCCGTAATCTGCCAGCACCCTATGTCAAAAAATTGAACACACCAGCAGTGTGTGAGGAGACCTGAAAGTGGCACATGGCAGAGTGTGGCGATGGAGACAGCAGCAATGGGAGGCCGTACAGGGAACCATGAGAGACTCTGGACTTGGCAGCAGCATGAGGAGTCGGTATAGGGGCCCATGGCAGATTAGGGGCCTGGCAGCAGCTATGGGAGGCCCGTAATCTGCCAGCACCCTATGTCAAAAAATTCTACACACCAGCAGTGTGAGGAGACCTGAAAGTGGCACATGGCAGAGTGTGGCGATGGAGACAGCAGCAATGGGAGGCCGTACAGGGACCCATGACAGACTCTGGACTTGGCAGCAGCATGAGGAGGCGGTATATAGGGGCCTATGGCAGATTAGGGGCCTGGCAGCAGCTATAGGAGGCCCGTAATCTGCCAGCACCCTATGTCAAAAAATTCAACACACCAGCAGTGTGTGAGGAGACCTGAAAGTGGCACATGGCAGAGTGTGGCGATGGAGACAGCAGCAATGGGAGTCCGTACAGGGACCCATGAGAGACTCTGGACCTGGCAGCAGCATGAGGAGGCGGTATATAGGGGCCCATGGCAGATTAGGGGCCTGGCAGCAGCTATAGGAGGCCCGTAATCTGCCAGCACCCTATGTCAAAAAATTCAACACACCAGCAGTGTGTGAGGAGACCTGAAAGTGGCACATGGCAGAGTGTGGCGATGGAGACAGCAGCAATGGGAGGCCGTACAGGGACCCATGACAGACTCTGGACTTGGCAGCAGCATGAGGAGGCGGTATATAGGGGCCTATGGCAGATTAGGGGCCTGGCAGCAGCTATAGGAGGCCCGTAATCTGCCAGCACCCTATGTCAAAAAATTCAACACACCAGCAGTGTGTGAGGAGACCTGAAAGTGGCACATGGCAGAGTGTGGCGATGGAGACAGCAACAATGGGAGGCCGTACAGGGACCCATGAGAGACTCTGGACCTGGCAGCAGCATGAGGAGGCGGTATATAGGGGCCCATGGCAGATTAGGGGCCTGGCAGCAGCTATAGGAGGCCCGTAATCTGCCAGCACCCTATGTCAAAAAATTCAACACACCAGCAGTGTGTGAGGAGACCTGATAGTGGCACATGGCAGAGTGTGGCGATGGAGGCAGCAGCAATGGGAGGCCGTACAGGGACCCATGAGAGACTCTGGACCTGGCAGCAGCATGAGGAGGCGATATATAGGGGCCCATGGCAGATTAGGGGCCTGGCAGCAGCTATGGGAGGCCCGTAATCTGCCAGCACCCTATGTCAAAAAATTCAACACACCAGCAGTGTGTGAGGAGACCTGAAAGTGGCACATGGCAGAGTGTGGCGATGGAGACAGCAGCAATGGTAGGCCGTACAGGGAACCATGAGAGACTCTGGACCTGGCAGCAGCATGAGGAGGCGGTATATAGGGGCCTATGGCAGATTAGGGGCCTGGCAGCAGCTATAGGAGGCCCATAATCTGCCAGCACCCTATGTCAAAAAATTCAACACACCAGCAGTGTGAGGAGACCTGAAAGTGGCACATGGCATGAGACACTGTGGACCTGGCAGCAGCATGAGGAGGCGGTATATAGGGGCCTATGGCAGATTAGGGGCCTGGCAGCAGCTATAGGAGGCCCGTAATCTGCCAGCACCCTATGTCAAAAAATTCAACACACCAGCAGTGTGTGAGGAGACCTGAAAGTGGCACATGGCAGAGTGTGGCGATGGAGACAGCAGCAATGGGAGGCCGTACAGGGACCCATGACAGACTCTGGACTTGGCAGCAGCATGAGGAGGCGGTATATAGGGGCCTATGGCAGATTAGGGGCCTGGCAGCAGCTATGGGAGGCCCGTAATCTGCCAGCACCCTATGTCAAAAAATTGAACACACCAGCAGTGTGTGAGGAGACCTGAAAGTGGCACATGGCAGAGTGTGGCGATGGAGACAGCAGCAATGGGAGGCCGTACAGGGACCCATGAGAGACTCTGGACTTGGCAGCAGCATGAGGAGGTGGTATAGGGGCCCATGGCAGATTAGGGGCCTGGCAGCAGCTTTGGGAGGCCCGTAATCTGCCAGCACCCTATGTCAAAAAATTCAACACACCAGCAGTGTGAGGAGACCTGAAAGTGGCACATGGCAGAGTGTGGCGATGGAGACAGCAGCAATGGGAGGCCGTACAGGGACCCATGACAGACTCTGGACTTGGCAGCAGCATGAGGAGGCGGTATATAGGGGCCTATGGCAGATTAGGGGCCTGGCAGCAGCTATAGGAGGCCCGTAATCTGCCAGCACCCTATGTCAAAAAATTCAACACACCAGCAGTGTGTGAGGAGACCTGAAAGTGGCACATGGCAGAGTGTGGCGATGGAGGCAGCAGCAATGGTAGGCCGTACAGGGACCCATGAGAGACTCTGGACCTGGCAGCAGCATGAGGAGGCGGTATATAGGGGCCCATGGCAGATTAGGGGCCTGGCAGCAGCTATGGGAGGCCCGTAATCTGCCAGCACCCTATGTCAAAAAATTCAACACACCAGCAGTGTGTGAGGAGACCTGAAAGTGGCACATGGCAGAGTGTGGCGATGGAGACAGCAGCAATGGGAGGCCGTACAGGGAACCATGAGAGACTCTGGACCTGGCAGCAGCATGAGGAGGCGGTATATAGGGGCCTATGGCAGATTAGGGGCCTGGCAGCAGCTATAGGAGGCCCTTAATCTGCCAGCACCCTATGTCAAAAAATTCAACACACCAGCAGTGTGAGGAGACCTGAAAGTGGCACATGGCATGAGACACTGTGGACCTGGCAGCAGCATGAGGAGGCGGTATATAGGGGCCTATGGCAGATTAGGGGCCTGGCAGCAGCTATAGGAGGCCCGTAATCTGCCAGCACCCTATGTCAAAAAATTCTACACACCAGCAGTGTGAGGAGACCTGAAAGTGGCACATGGCAGAGTGTGGCGATGGAGACAGCAGCAATGGGAGGCCGTACAGGGACCCATGAGAGACTCTGGACCTGGCAGCAGCATGAGGAGGCGGTATATAGGGGCCTATGGCAGATTAGGGGCCTGGCAGCAGCTATGGGAGGCCCGTAATCTGCCAGCACCCTATGTCAAAAAATTCTACACACCAGCAGTGTGAGGAGACCTGAAAGTGGCACATGGCAGAGTGTGGCGATGGAGACAGCAGCAATGGGAGGCCGTACAGGGACCCATGAGAGACTCTGGACCTGGCAGCAGCATGAGGAGGCGGTATATAGGGGCCTATGGCAGATTAGGGGCCTGGCAGCAGCTTTGGGAGGCCCGTAATCTGCCAGCACCCTATGTCAAAAAATTCTACACACCAGCAGTGTGAGGAGACCTGAAAGTGGCACATGGCAGAGTGTGGCGATGGAGACAGCAGCAATGGGAGGCCGTACAGGGACCCATGACAGACTCTGGACCTGGCAGCAGCATGAGGAGGCGGTATATAGGGGCCTATGGCAGATTAGGGGCCTGGCAGCAGCTATGGGAGGCCCGTAATCTGCCAGCACCCTATGTCAAAAAATTCAACACACCAGCAGTGTGTGAGGAGACCTGAAAGTGGCACATGGCAGAGTGTGGCGATGGAGACAGCAGCAATGGGAGGTCTCCCATTGTCCCAACATGGCCCAAATAGTCCCAACATGGGCCCCCTGGCCACGCTTGACTTTCTGGCCACATAGTCGACATACGGCTACGTTTACTTCCTCGGGCGGCTTGACGAAAAATTGCCACACCGCCGAGTAGGAAACTTTGCCCCCGATACTCCTCACTGGCTGACTGCTGCTTCCTCCGTGCACACCGGCACCACTACTGGCCGTGGTGGTAGGCTGCAGTGGAGCTGGTGCTCTACTCCGTGGCCGTTTGGCTCCACTGACACTGCTTCCACTGACACTGCTGCGACCCTGCTGCTGTCTCCTGGGCAACCCACCGACTGTTTCGCTCACTGCCAAGCTGCCACCCTCTTCTCCTGATGATGCGGAAGAAATTGCCTGATGACGACGAGGCTGCCAAGTGCGATCAACCTCCTCATCATCAAGTAGGGTCTCCGCCTCACTACTAGCCCCCTCGGCTGCGTCTGGGTCAGGAGACAGACCTGTCTCTAGACCGGCTACCGGGCCACTCTCCTCGCCACTACTTCTTTGCCTAGCTGCTGAAAAGGCGGATGTCTCCCCCCGTTCCTGACCGCCCTCTGTTAGCTCTTCCTCACTGTGCAGTGGGGCTGAGCCCACAGCATGCGATACTTCGCTTGGTGAGGGAACACCAAAGGACAGGGGCAGGTAGAGGACACGTGATTTCAGTGGGCTTGGTCCCGGGCCATGCCAACTAACGGTTGTGTCTGACGTACCCACCGACCGTTGGCTGTAGGTGTCAGAGGTGACCTGGGAAGAGGAAGACGACCGAGCCAACCAATCGATGACGGCAGGGTTGTCGGTGGAGACACGACCGCTGGATGACACCGGGAGCACTGGCCTCTGGCTGCGAATAGTGCTGCCTCGACCCCTTCCTCTGCTGCCACGTCTGCTCGCTCCTAAAACATTGCCTCCTCTGCCACTCCTCTGCATGTTGTCTGACATACTCTTTAATTAAACGATTATGTGTCCCTGAGTAACAATTCTGTGTCCCTGAGTAACAATTCTGTGTCTGTGCGAGTAACAATTCTGTGGCCCTAAGTAACAGTTCTGTGGCCCTCAGTAACAATTCTGTGTCCCTGATTAACGTTTCTGTGGCCCCAAGTAACAGTTCTGTGGCCCTCAGTAACAATTGTGTGTCTGTGCGAGTAACAATTCTGTGTCTGTGCGAGAAACAATTCTGTGGCCCTAAGTAACAGTTCTGTGGCCCTCAGTAACAGTTCTGTTTCCCTGAGTAACAATTCTGTGTCTGTGCGAGTAAGAATTCTGTCTCTGTGCGAGTAACAATTCTGTGGCCCTAAGTAACAGTTCTGTGGCCCTCAGTAACAGTTCTGTGTCCCTGAGTAACAATTCTGTGTCTGTGCGAGTAACAATTCTGTGTCTGTGCGAGTAACAATTCTGTCTGTGCGAGTAACAATTCTGTGGCCCTAAGTAACGGTTCTGTGGCCCTCAGTAACAGTTCTGTGTCCCTGTGTAACAATTCTGTGTCTGTGCGAGTAACAATTCTGTGGCCCTAAGTAACAGTTCTGTGGCCCTCAGTAACAATTCTGTGTCCCTGATTAACGTTTCTGTGGCCCCAAGTAACAGTTCTGTGGCCCTCAGTAACAATTCTGTGTCTGTGCGAGTAACAATTCTGTGTCTGTGCGAGTAACAATTCTGTGTCTGTGCGAGTAACAATTCTGTGGCCCTAAGTAACGGTTCTGTGGCCCTCAGTAACAGTTCTGTGTCCCTGTGTAACAATTCTGTGTCTGTGCGAGTAACAATTCTGTGGCCCTAAGTAACAGTTCTGTGGTCCTCAGTAACAATTCTGTGTCTGTGCGAGTAACAATTCTGTGGCCCTAAGTAACAGTTCTGTGGCCCTCAGTAACAATTCTGTGTCTGTCCCTGAGTAACAATTCTGTGGCCCTAACTAAAGTTTCTGTGGCCCTAAGTAACAATTCTCTGGCTCTCAGTAACAATTCTGTCTGTCCCTGAGTAACAATTCTCTGGCACTCAGTAACAATTCTGTCTGTCCCTGAGTAACAATTCTCTGGCACTCAGTAACAATTCTGTCTGTCCCTGAGTAAAAATTCTGTGGCCCTAAGTAAAGTTTCTGTGGCCGTGAGTAACAATTCTCTGGCACTCCGTAACAATTCTGTCTGTCCCTGAGTAACAATTCTCTGGCACTCAGTAACAATTCTGTCTGTCACTGAGTAAAAATTCTGTGGCCCTAAGTAAAGTTTCTGTGGCCGAGTAACAATTCTCTGGCACTCCGTAACAATTCTGTCTGTCCCTGAGTAACAATTCTCTGGCACTCAGTAACAATTCTGTCTGTCCCTGAGTAAAAATTCTGTGGCCCTAATTAAAGTTTCTGTGGCCCTAAGTAACAATTCTCTGGCACTCAGTAACAATTCTGTCTGTCCCTGAGTAACAATTCTCTGGCACTCCGTAACAATTCTGTCTGTCCCTGAGTAACAATTCTCTGGCACTCAGTAACAATTCTGTCTGTCCCTGAGTAAAAATTCTGTGGCCCTAAGTAAAGTTTCTGTGGCCCTGAGTAACAATTCTCTGGCACTCCGTAACAATTCTGTCTGTCCCTGAGTATGAATTCTGTGGCCCTAACTAGCGTTTCTTTGTCCCTAAGTAACAGTTCTGTGGCCCTGAGTAACAATTCTGTGTCTGTGCGAGTAACAATTCTGTGGCCCTAAGTAACAGTTCTGTGGCCCTCAGTAACAGTTCTGTGTCTGTGCGAGTAACAATTCTGTGTCTGTGCGAGTAAAAATTCTGTGGCCCTAAGTAACAGTTCTGTGGCCTTCAGTAACAATTCTGTGTCTGTGCGAGTAACAATTCTGTGGCCCTAAGTAAAGTTTCTGTGGCCCTAAGTAACAATTCTCTGGCACTCAGTAACAATTCTGTCTGTCCGAGTAACAATTCTCTGGCACTCAGTAACAATTCTGTCTGTCCCTGAGTAAAAATTCTGTGGCCCTAAGTAAAGTTTCTGGGGCCCTGAGTAACAATTATCTGGCACTCAGTAACAATTCTGTCTGTCCCTGAGTAACAATTCTCTGGCACTCAGTAACAATTCTGTCTGTCCCTGAGTAAAAATTCTGTGGCCCTAAGTAAAGTTTCTGTGGCCTTGAGTAACAATTCTCTGGCACTCCGTAACAATTCTGTCTGTCCCTGAGTAACAATTCTCTGGCACTCAGTAACAATTCTGTCTGTCCCTGAGTAAAAATTCTGTGGCCCTAAGTAAAGTTTCTGTGGCCCTGAGTAACAATTCTCTGGCACTCCGTAACAATTCTGTCTGTTCCTGAGTAACAATTCTCTGGCACTCAGTAACAATTCTGTCTGTCCCTGAGTAAAAATTCTGTGGCCCTAATTAAAGTTTCTGTGGCCCTAAGTAACAATTCTCTGGCACTCAGTAACAATTCTGTCTGTCCCTGAGTAACAATTCTCTGGCACTCCGTAACAATTCTGTCTGTCCCTGAGTAACAATTCTCTGGCACTCAGTAACAATTCTGTCTGTCCCTGAGTAAAAATTCTGTGGCCCTAAGTAAAGTTTCTGTGGCCCTGAGTAACAATTCTCTGGCACTCCGTAACAATTCTGTCTGTCCCTGAGTATGAATTCTGTGGCCCTAACTAGCGTTTCTTTGTCCCTAAGTAACAGTTCTGTGGCCCTGAGTAACAATTCTGTGTCTGTGCGAGTAACAATTCTGTGGCCCTAAGTAACAGTTCTGTGGCCCTCAGTAACAGTTCTGTGTCTGTGCGAGTAACAATTCTGTGTCTGTGCGAGTAACAATTCTGTGGCCCTAAGTAAAGTTTCTGTGGCCCTAAGTAACAATTCTCTGGCACTCAGTAACAATTCTGTCTGTCCCTGAGTAACAATTCTCTGGCACTCAGTAACAATTCTGTCTGTCCCTGAGTAAAAATTCTGTGGCCCTAAGTAAAGTTTCTGTGGCCCTGAGTAACAATTCTCTGGCACTCCGTAACAATTCTGTCTGTCCCTGAGTAACAATTCTCTGGCACTCAGTAACAATTCTGTCTGTCCCTGAGTAAAAATTCTGTGGCCCTAAGTAAAGTTTCTGTGGCCCAGAGTAACAATTCTCTGGCACTCCGTAACAATTCTGTCTGTCCCTGAGTATGAATTCTGTGGCCCTAACTAGCGTTTCTTTGTCCCTAAGTAACAGTTCTGTGGCCCTGAGTAACAATTCTGTGTCTGTGCGAGTAACAATTCTGTGGCCCTAAGTAACAGTTCTGTGGCCCTCAGTAACAGTTCTGTGTCTGTGCGAGTAACAATTCTGTGTCTGTGCGAGTAACAATTCTGTGGCCCTAAGTAACAGTTCTGTGGCCTTCAGTAACAATTCTGTGTCTGTGCGAGTAACAATTCTGTGTCTGTGCGAGTAACAATTCTGTGGCCCTAAGTAAAGTTTCTGTGGCCCTAAGTAACAGTTCTCTGGCACTCAGTAACAATTCTGTCTGTCCCTGAGTAACAATTCTCTGGCACTCAGTAACAATTCTGTCTGTCCCTGAGTAAAAATTCTGTGGCCCTAAGTAAAGTTTCTGGGGCCCTGAGTAACAATTCTCTGGCACTCAGTAACAATTCTGTCTGTCCCTGAGTAACAATTCTCTGGCACTCAGTAACAATTCTGTCTGTCCCTGAGTAACAATTCTGTGGCCCTAAGTAAAGTTTCTGTGGCCCTAAGTAACAATTCTCTGGCACTCAGTAACAATTCTGTCTGTCCCTGAGTAACAATTCTCTGGCACTCAGTAACAATTCTGTCTGTCCCTGAGTAAAAATTCTGTGGCCCTAATAACGTTTCTGTGGCCCTAAGTAACAATTCTCTGGCACTGAGTAACAATTCTGTCTGTCCCTGATTATGAATTCTGTGGCCCTAACTAGCGTTTCTTTGTCCCTAAATAACGATTCTGTGGCCCTCATTAACAAGTCTGTGTCCCTGAGTAATGGTTCTCTGTCCCTAAGTAACTTTTCTCTGTCCCCAATTATCGTTTCTGTGGCCCTAACTCTGTCCCTGTCCCTAGTACAGAGCGGTCTGCCTCTGTTCAATAACTGCAGGCAAATGAAGAATTCCAAAATGGCCGCTATTTATAGCTCGACCATTACACAGTGCTGGCTGGCTGGCTGCTGATTGGCTGATGCGATCACATGTAGTTGAGGAATGCATTATGGGTCAGCGCGCCTTGTCTGCGCGCCTTCCCAGACATCCCCGCTCCGTCGCCGCACATGTCAGCCGCCATTTTCTGAAAAATTTCGATTCGCGCGTCCGAATTAGGCTATTTTTCGGATTCGGCACGAATCGAAATTTTTCCGATATTCGACTCGAATTCCACTTCGGATACTTCGATTCGCTCATCTCTACTCAGGAGCAGGTTGTTGTAGGGCTCAGGAGAAGGCTGTGGTGGAGCTCAGGAGTAGGCTGTTGTAAGGTTTAAGAGCAGGTGTTTGTGGGGTTCATGTGCAGGCTGTTGTAGGATTCAGGAGCAGATTATTGTGAGGTTCAGGAGCAGGCAGTTGTAGGGTTCAGAGATAGGTTGTGTTGGCATTCAGGAACAGGTTGTTGTAGGGCTCAGGAGCAGGTTGTTGTATGGTTTCTGTACAGGTTGTTGTGGGGTTCAGGAGTAGGCGGTTGTAGGACACAGGAGCAAGTAATTATGAGGTTCACATACAGGTTTTTGTAGGGCTCAGGAGCAGGTTGTTCTGGGGTTCATGTACAGGTTGTTGTGGGGTTCAGGAATTGGTTGTTGTGGAGTTTATATACAGAGTGCTGTAGGACTCAGGAGCAGGCGTTTGTGGTGTTCCTGTGCAGGCTGTTGTAGGATTCAGGAGCAGATTATTGTGGGGTTCAGAAGCGGGCACTTGTAGGGTTCAGAGATAGGTTGTTTGGGGTTCTGGACTAGGTTGTTGTAGGGTTCAGAAGCAGACTGTTGTGGGGTTCAGGAACAGGCAGTTGTGGGGTTCAGGAACAGGCTTTTGTGGGGCTCAGGAGCAGGGGTGGACTGACAACTCATGGGGTCCCCGGGCAATAGGGGATCATGGGGCCCCTGTGACCTTGCCCAAACTCAAAAAAGCCTATGAAAAAGGTACCAGGGGCATCTCATGGGGCCCCCTACTGACCCTGGGCCCTCGGGCAGTGCCCAAGTTTCCAAATGGTCAGTCCGCCCCTGCTCAGGAGTAGGTTGTTGTAGGGTTTAGGAGTAGATTATTGTAGTGCTCAGGAGCAGGTTGTTGTAGGGCTAAGGAGAAGGTTGTTGTGGAGCTCAGGAGCAGGATGTTGTAGGGTTTAGGAGCAGGTTGTTGTAGGGCTCAGGAGAAGGTTGTTGTGTAGTTCAGGAGCAGGCTGTTGTAGGGTTCAGGAGCAGGTTGTTATGGAGTGTACATAAAGATTGTTGTAGGGCTCAGGAGCAGGCATTTGTGGGGTTCGTGTGCAGGCTGTTGTAGGATTCGGAGCAGGTTATTGTGGGGTCAGGAGCAGGCAGTTGTAGGGTTCAGAAATAGGCTTTTGTGGGGCTCAGGAGCAGGTAGTTGTAGAATTTATAGAGTTTAGGAGCAGACTGTTGTGGGGTTCAGGAGCAGGTTGTTGTGGAGTTCAGAAGCAGGTTCTTGTGGGGCTCAGGAGCAGGTTGTTGTGGAGTTCAGAAGCAGGTTGTTGTGGGGCTCAGGAGCAGGTCATTGCGGGGTTCAGAAGCAGGTTGTTGTGGGGCTCAGGAGCAGGGTGTTGTGGGCAGGGGCGGACTGACAAATCATGGGGCCCCCTGGGCAATAGGGGATCATGGGGCCCCTGTGCCCGAGTTTCCACATGGTCAGTCCACCCCTGGTTGTGGGGTTTAGGAGCAGGCTGTCATTGGATTCAGAAGCAGGTTGTTGTAGGACTCAGGAGAAGGTTGTTGTGGGGCTCAGGAGCACAGGCTGCTGTGGGTTCTAGAAACAAGGTTTGTGGGGCTGCAATACATTTTTTTTTGGGGGGGGGGTTAGATATCCTTTAAGGGGACCAATGAAATCAGACATAGTCTGATTGCATTCAGGCTTCAGGCATCTGAATCCTCTGGCAATCTTCTAAAAAATGGTGGCATCAGACCATCTTTATATTAGCGTTAGCTTGGCAGAATTGGAACTGACCCCCCCCCAACAAACCTTGGCCAATGGTGTCCCTTTTTAGTAGTTTGGAATTGTCCTAAATATATAGCCATATTGTTACAAATAGAAACAAGCACTATAATAATCTTTTATATCACCTGTATTTTACCGAATAACGTTCTTATGGAGGTTGTCCACTTGGCAATGGGAATGCAATGTTTGTCTGCGATGCTAATTGTTTGTGTGCCGTCTTGTTGTGTCTGTGAACGTCTGGAATGTTTTTATGTTCTTTTATGTAATGCATCAATAAGTAGAAGTGAGCCAACTGCTGTCAATATTTTTCTCTTTTTGTTTTGGTTTTATATGAAGATAATCGCAGAATTCCTGAATGCCGTGGACAAACAGCCTTGAGTTCTATTCAGATTAATACAATTGCCAGGAAGCCGAATGTTTACCATCATCTCATTTCTATCAGTACAATGTGATGATGTAATCGTCATCATTTCCTAACAAAAGAATGATGACAGCATCCAGGAATGTTTTTTTTTTAGTATTTAAAGGACAATCAGCTTAGGACACTATGGGGTTGATTTACTAAAGGCAAATAGACTGTGCACTTTACAAGGGCATTTGCTCCAGAACTTAGTAAAACAGGTGAAACTTTATGTCTATACCCAATCATATGCAAAGAAAATAAAAAAACTGCTTGCACATAATTGGATGATGGAAGCTTATTTTCATTGGCTAAGCTCTGGAGCAATTCCTCCTGCAAAGTGCACAGTCTATTTGCC
The DNA here is from genome assembly GCF_062004578.1 of Staurois parvus. Classification (NCBI taxonomy): domain Eukaryota; kingdom Metazoa; phylum Chordata; class Amphibia; order Anura; family Ranidae; genus Staurois; species Staurois parvus. The sequence continues at coordinate 1,507,785 of NW_028317983.1, read as the reverse complement.
TTTATTAGATAAATCCCTAGATCATAAAAGTCATCCTACGCAGGGGCGGACTGACAACTCATGGGGCCCCCGGGCAATAGGGGATCATGGGGCCCCTGTGTCCTTGCCCAAACTAAAAAAAGCCTATGAAAAAGGTACCAGGGGCATCTCATGGGGCCCCCTACTGACCCCGGGCCCTCGTTTCCAAATGGTCAGTCTGCCCCTGATCCTACGTTAAATCTTAGCTTATAAATGCTACTCTGTAGAATGTCAGCCTCAGCAAGCATTTGAGAAACTTTTAAAGTGTATGTAAACCCTAACCAGGGGCGGACTGACCATTTGGAAACTAGGGCACTGCCCGAGGGCCCGGGGTCAGTAGGGGGCCCCATGAGATGCCCCTGGTACCTTTTTTCATAGGCTTTTTTGAGTTTTGGCAAGGACACAGGGGTCCCATGATCCCCTATTGCCCGGGGGCCCCATGAGTTGTCAGTCCGCCCCTGACCCTAACATTGCACAATGAACTCAGAGAAGCCCCCTTTATTGCTCTCAGCCTCCTCCAGATCTCCAAATTCAGTTTGTTACTGCTACTGTGACGTGTCTTCCTGTTAGGTGGCTACATTCATTCTCCATGGTCCCACTGTAGGTAGGAACATAGCCACCCTATCTTGCTCACTCCAGAGATAGACTGTGGTCTATGGGATTGGTAGCGTACATTGAGCAGTGTACATGACCACAACTAAGGAGCACTGCTTTTTCCAAACAAATGGAAGTGAGAGGGAAAAGGAGAGGTTCAGGAGGACTTTACAAGTAAGTAGGAAAACACAGTAAGGGCTGTTTGCACTAGTAAAGCTCTCTGAACAGCGATTCATGTTCAAAACGCTTTTCAGAGAACACTTAACAGGCAGTAAGGAGGTGTTGTATAGCCTCCTCATTGACTGCTTTAACCCCTTGAAGCCTGCACTAGCATGCCACAACTGGGTACATTGCCCTTGCAAAGTGGCCTCATCCACTTAACTGGGTCGCATTCTGCGGGTGCTACTGTTCACAGCATGTGTACACCCCCTGCCACTGCCTCTGCAGCTAAAAGGGGTTGTGGTTGAGGGGCGGTAAAAGCACTGCAGGGTTTTACTGCCACCTGTGTAAACGAGCCCTATGAAATTATTTTAGGAAGAATAGATTACAGGGCCATTGGGTAGTGGATGTGTATGGATAATTTTTTTAGAATGGGGATATTGTTTATTGTCACTTATAAATATAATATAATGATTTATATAAATAATAATAATAATTTAAATATATGGTATCTTTATAGGTGTTTTGTTATATTTGTTTAGTAAGTTCCAAAAAAGGCTTGCTGCTCCTGCTGGAAATCTTGTGAGCTGCTAACTTCCTGGGCTCTCTGCCTGTGCAGTACTGAACCTCACCCATCTATATGTCATGGACAATGGGAGAGGGGCGGGGTTCTGTAGTTCTTGGGGCGGGGTTGTTTTGGTTGTCCTAATACAGGGGGAAATTCTAAAAAAAACAAAAAACAAATGCAGCAACATCTAAGCTGCAATATATTATATTTTTGTTCTGGGTTTAGGTACTTTAAAAGCTTCAAGAAGGTTCTTTTGAAGCCCTTCCATTGGAGATTTCTTTGAATGTTCTTTTCTGTTTGAATAGTTTTCATTAGATTTTTTTAAATTTATTTTCAACATTTTCATGTCAGTCTATTCTGAATTCTGCGGCCAGACTCATCCACCTTACTAACCGCTCCGTAATCGCCACCCCCCTCTGCCAATCCCTCCACTGGCTTCCGATTGCCCAACGCATAAAATTCAAATTACTAACATTGACATACAAAGCTGTTCATAACACTGTCCCAAACTACATCACCGACCTGATATCCATCTACCACCCAAAACGCACTCTCCGCTCTTCACAAGACCTCCTACTCTCTAGTTCCCTGGTCTCCTCCTCCCATGCCCGTCTCCAGGACTTCTCCAGGGCCTCACCCATCGTCTGGAACTCACTACCCCAATCCATCAGACGATCACCTACCCTCCTCACCTTTAGGCGCACCCTGAAAACCCACCTCTTCAGGGAAGCCTACCCCGCCCTCAGCTAATTGCCGATCACCTCCACGCTTCCTACCACTCCATCCCCCACAGCTATTTCCTCCTGTACCACTACCCCCTCCCTCCTAGATTGTAAGGTCCAAGGAGCAGGGCCCTCGAACCCCTCGTGTATTGTATTGTATTGTTACTGTACTGTCTTGTGTATTGTCTCCCAATATAATGTACAGTGCTGAGCAAACTGTTGGCACTATATAAATAATGTATTATGATAATAATAATATGAGCAATAGGTTTCACATTACAATCAAATCAACATTATATAAAAGAGACCTGGCGAGGCCCTCACTCAACATAATAGTAAAGGACATTAGTCTGTTTTAATGTGAACCTGAAATTCAGCACCATCCTATGGACATTCTTTTCATGTTATGTGTATAGAAATCACAGTACTGCCCCTGTCAACATCTCCATTTACTTTATCTCTGGAACAGCCATTCTCCAACAGGGTTCCTCCAGAGGTTGCTAGCAGATCCTTGACCGGTGGCTGATTGACCTCCCTTCTGATGCCTGCTTAGATCTAGAAACAACAGCACTTGGCAAAGCCAGTATGACTGCAATTATCATTAGATTTTCCACATTTTGTCATGTTGCAAACAAAAACGTAAATGTATTTTATTGGGATTTTGTGTGATAGACCAACACAAAGTGGCACATAATTGTGAAGTGGAAGGAAAATGATAAATGGTTTTCAAATTTAAATAAATAAATAAATATCTGAAAAGTATGGCATGCATTTGTATTCAGCCCCCTTTACTCTGATACCCCTAACTAAAATCTAGTGGAACCTATTGCCTTCAGATGTCACCTAATTAGTAAATGGAGTCCACTTGTGAGTAATTTAATCTCAGTATAAATACGGCTGTTCTGTGAAGCCCTCAGAGGTTTGTTTGAGAACATTAGTGAACAAACAGCATCCTGAAGGCCAAGGAATACACCAGACAGGTCAGGGATAAAGTTGTGGAGAAATTCAAAGTAGGGTTAGGTTATAAAAAAAGAATCCAAGCTTTGAACATCTCAATCCGAAAATGGAAAGAGTATGGCACAACTTTGCAAACCTACCAAGACATGGCCGTCCACCTAAACTGACAGGCCGGGCAAGCAGAGCATTAATCAGAGAAGCAGCCAAGAGGCCCATGGGAACTCTGAAGGAACTGCAGAGATCCACAGCTCAGGTGGGAGAATCTGTCCACAGGACAAACATTAGTTGTGCACTCCACAAATCTGGCCTTTATGGAAGAGTGGCAAGAAGAAAGCCATTGTTGAAAGAAAGCCATAAAAAGTCCCATTTGCAGTTTGCGAGAAGCCATGTGGGGGACACAGCAAATATGTGGAAGAAGGTGCTCTGACCAGATGAGACCAAGATTGAACTTTATGGCTTAAAAGCAAAACTCTATGTGTGGGGGAAAACTAACACTCCACATCACCCTGAACACACCATCCCCACCGTGAAACATGGTGGTGGCAGCATCAAGTTGTGGGGATGCTTTTCTTCAGCAAGGACAGGGAAGCTGGTCAGAGTTGATGGGAAGATGGATGGAGCCAAATACAGGGCAATCTTAGAAGAAAACCTGTTAGAGACTGCAAAAGACTTGAGACTGGGGCAGACGTTCACCTTCCAGCAGGACAACAACCCGAAATATACAGCCAAAGCTACAATGGAATGGTTTAGATCAAAGCATATTCATGTGTTAATATGGCCCAGTCAAAGCCCAGACCTTGAGCTATTTTGCAAAGAAGAATGGGCAAAAATGTCCCTCTCTAGATGTGCAAAGCTGAGACATCCCCAAAAAAACCTGCAGCTGTAATTGCAGTGAAAGACAGTTCTACAAAGTATTGACTCAGGGGGACTGAATACAAATGCACACCACACTTTTCAGATATTTATTTGTAAAAACTTTGGAAAACCATTTATCATTTTCCTTTTACTTCGCAATTATGTTCCACTATATGTTGGCCTATCATATAAAATCACAAGAAAATACATTTACGTTTTTGGTTGTAACACGACAAAATGTGGAAAATGTCAAGGGGTATGAATACTTTTTCAAGGCACTGTAAGGGTGTCATTACCACCACTGTAGGGTTGCACTAAATTGGTTTTAGTAAGGGTTCCCCAAACCTAAAAATTATTTTTGGGGTTCCATGGTAATGAGTTGAGGAAGGCTGGTCTTGAATGACAGAACTATGTTTGTCTTTGTATTACTACAACTAGAGCTACGTTGGATGTGCTACAAGCCCATCTTACAGGGCTTTGTATCTGGTGGCATGGAAAAATAGCTATATTGTTACTGACGTATTCTGTCCCTCAGGGGTGGACTGACCATTTGGAAACTTGGGCACTGCCCGAGGGCCCGGGGTCAGTAGGGGGCCCCATGAGATGCCCCTGGTACCTTTTTCATAGGCCTTTTTGAGTTTCGGCAAGGACACAGGGGCCCCATGATCCCCTATTGCAACTATGTACAGATATAGACAAAAATTGTCTCTCCTCCGAGAGCATTCCAGCTCTCTGGAGTACCTCCTCAGACCCCAGATGATTCCTCCTGTTCAGCTAGCTGTACTGAGGGTATTCCCTGAGCAAGGGCCCCAGAAACTGCCAACTTGAAATGGTCCTAGATGAGGGTTCTCCACCTGACTGCCCTCTCCAGTTATCCAGCCCAGGGGGTGTAGGATTACTCACTCTGTCTCTCCTGCAAGCTTAGTGGGTTGGTGGCTGCCTTCAGGCCTGCCGCTGGGCTGGCTCCTTCCATGCTTTTCTCTGGGGACAATGAGGCAGAGAGATCCTCCTTTCAGCTCCTGCCTGTAGGTAGGCCCATCTCCTGGCCCTCCTCCCAGGCTCCACACTCCAGCTTACACCCAACACACTATTCCTGCTGATCAGACTCTCTCATACTTAAGATCCACCCTGACCCCATGTCAAGCCTCCTTGCTGGGAATTGGTCAGAGTCCCTTAAGCATACAGATCAGTCCCTCCTCACCTCCACCCACCCACTGCCTTCCAGAAACTTCTCATGCTTCGGAGCAGGTGGCTGTATTAGGGAACTGACTTGCAGAGCCCTTAGCCCTAACCTAAAAAAACCTGGCGGATTCACACCCAGGCTCCTAACAAGCTAGCTAGCTCTCTTTAGCTAAACATGAAGGGCGCTACTTTTTTTTTTATTTTATGAGCACAAAAGTTGTGTGTGTACACAAGAAGTATGTTACACTGCTGTACAGTGACATGCCATACTGGATCAACTGTGGGTGTAGGATTATAACTTTTTTTTTTTTTTTTAATGGTTGAACTGGATGGACTTTTGTCTTTTTTCAGCCAGACTATGTAACTAGCCTGTCCAGTACAGGAGCAGACTGACCATTTGGAATCTCGGGCACTGCCCGAGGGCCCAGGGTCAGTAGGGGGCCCCATGAGATGCCCCTGGTACCTTTTTCATAGGCCTTTTTGAGTTTTGGCAAGGACACAGGGGCCCCATGATCCCCTATTGCCCGGGGGCCCCATGGGTTGTCAGTCCGCCCCTGCTCTCCCTATATGTGTTTTCTTGCTATTATGGTTATTAGCATACAGTGATGCCTTGTTTGTGCACTATAGTATATCATACAAATACATTATGAGAATGTAAGCACCCTCTATTTCTGGATAGGATAGAATACAATTACATATTCTTATTAATATTCCTCTAAACATCATGATATGCGGAACCTTTTTGGTGGTCTTTTGGAAGTATAATATTGACATTTGGGCTCTACATTTGTGTCGTGGTGATGTCATCTTTTTTGTCCATTATATTTTATGTATTTTCCCTTTTGGGCGCTCCTTTCTACAAGTGAATTTTGTTTATGTACAGCTATCAAATATACTTTCATATGTATTCCTTTGTATATTGTATTGTGCATTGGTGTATGGCCTGGTTTTCTTTGCTCTCCTGGCTTGCTCCATGGTGAGCAGGTGGCCGGATTAAGTGTGGGCTTCTGGGGTGGCGCCTGGCATGTGCAGGCCATGCCTCCACCTATGGTGGTAGGTACGGCCTTTTGTTGTGGCCTTTTGTGTTCGGGGATCCTTTTTTCCCTTTGTAGGATTGTGTTCCACCATTTCCCGCCCCTTGGCCTTCTCTCTGTGTGTCGGCAGCTCACTGATGCATGACGTCATCCCAGGCGATGTGACATTGATGTATCGGGGAGCAGAGTCCGATGCCAGAGGTGAAGGAGTGGTCATGCTCTGGCATTTTGCGCCATCTTTAGATGAGGGGTGGTGACCCTATTTAGATGCACAGTGTTGGGGACATAAATAGACCCCTCTCCTTGATTTCACTCTCTTTTCCTGATTTCTGGATGATAAGTCTGATTTGACTTGTTGCGGTCTTGCTGCTCGCTCTCCAGTTAGGTACATTGATGATTCTTTTTTGTTTGTTTTGCTTATGACTCCATAGGGGGCTTAATATGTAATTATATGGCTATATACTCCTTTGTGATTTCAATATGGGCTTATTGCCTTGGATCTGATACTCCTTTTTAGGGTTTTCTGGATGAGCTGTGACTTATAATACTGGAGGATCTCATTGTCTATAGAGTTTCACCCTTTTACCAACTTTTTGACAATAGTAGCTTTAATAGCATCTGCATCTGCCTTAGCAGCAGTGGGTGTTTTATTAGATTCAATATTCACCATATCCTTTTTCACATATGATACAGATGTTATGATTCTCTTTCCTTTTTGGCTATTTGATAGTTACTACTGTCACTTTTTATATATAGTTTGCATCTGTGGTTATCGGTGCAGCCTCAGTGCTCTCCTAAGGTGCCTTGGCCGGTTGGTGCTTATCTCGGTGCGGACTGGGGAAGATTTACAGATTTAGCCACATATCCAATGTTTTTAATATGGCAGAAATTCAATCATTGATATTTTTTACTTGGTCTCCATCATAGTAAGCTGTGAGTATTGTGTTTCTGACATTTATACAACAATATTGTCTACAACTGTTAATATGATGATTGTATGACTGTAATACCTATGTTTCAGTCTTTAGAAACCATATGTCTCATGCGTATGGTTTATAAAGACTCGATTCTTGACCCTGAAGAAGGAGTAGACTTACTCTGAAACAAGTTGGATGCTATTTAGGAACTTTGTTATGTCGACATAATTCCGTATGGTACCATTGTACTCATTTACTAAAATACCGCCTATTCAATGTTTATGGCTATTATTCATCTATGTTCAATAAAGATTGATGTAACTTTTACTCATTTTGGTGATGCCTTTAAAATCCCATCTCGGTGGTTTGTCTTCTCCTATATAATTCTCTACTTCGGGGATGTTGGCATCTATTAGATATACCTCAGGATCACCCTTTTTACAAACTACCTTTGTTCAGGCAACATCCAGGGTCACCATCTACTTCTGGGCTGACATGTTGTCTCAGAGATGACACAATTATGTAAATCCTGGTACCTGTGCAGTTCTTGTTCACAAATTTGTGACAGGCTTCATCCTTTTATGTGTAGTCTGATCACAGGGAAAGAGGAGACTGTGGAAATGCCTGACTAGGGCACCACAGATGTTGTCAGGCACCGCCCCGCGGGATCTCTAGTGACCCACAGAACAGGATTCCCCAGGGCGCGGAGTCTAAGCCCCAGTCTGCCTTTTCACCAGAGCCCCTGATGGTGGGGATGGACTTGGTGCGAGACTGAAACCAGGTCACGACCCCTGAGTGCACCCAACTGTGGTAGAGGGGTCCCGCCGAGGGTACGTGCCGGGGGGGGGGGTGAGCCTGCTGTGAAGAGGCTGACAAGTCCAGGTCCCGAGCGGGATGGAAGGATGACAGTCAAAAGGTCCAGGTCCCGAGCGGGATGGATGGATGACAGTCAGGAGTGAGCGTAGTCAGACTAGCCAGGTCGGTAACGGTGGAGGCAGGTAGGTACCAAACAGTAGACAGAGAAGCCGGGTCACGAGCCAAGGTTCAGCAACGGGAGGTCCAATAGTAATATACAACAGGCAGGAGAGTAGTCAGGGACGAGCCGGGGTTCAGAGCAGGAGAAGGTCAACACAAATCAGGACAAGCAGGATCGGCAACAGGAACACACTTCAGAACACGGGTACAGGAACTAGACCTTGTGGCAACCTAGTCACCGTCTGGCCAGTTTAAATAATGCGCCCTGCACAGTCATTGGTGCAATTACCAACGCCGACGCCCAGGTCCTAGTGCCTGCACATTAGTGCACCTAGGCAATCTGTGTATGTGCAGACCTGTGCGCAGCTGCGAGACCCGCAGTCCCTGACAGATGTCTTCAAGTCATTTTAATCTTATTACAGCAGATATCCCCTACCCCAACTTATTCTAAGAACAAATGACCAAGGGCATCAATCTGGGGAAAATGTAGCCAGCTTAGCCATTTATTAACAAATAACCAAAGATAACATTCCTTAAAACAGAAAAAATACTCATAATCCAGTAGCCATAACATACAGGTTGCCGGTCTTGGGAGGGACCTAAGAACCAACATCAGGTTGTGTATCTGCATTACTACTTAACTATCAACAGCCGCAAAACACCAGCTCGGGGACCAACCCATTTCTCTGTAGATACCTCTTCCACTTCCCAGATAATACACTATTAACTGGGATCCAACAGAGGACACCATACCTTAGATGAGTCACCACTATGAACTGTTCTGGAAATGTTAATGCCTCAAAAGACCACAAGCGCCAAGGCCCTATGGCCAAAAGAGAACTGAGCCAATGCAGGGTGGGAGGGTGTGAAGATTCCTTCACGTACTGTATGTTGCTCCTAGAGATTTGCAGCTATTTAGATCTCCTCCTCGTAAACCCCCAGCAGCCCCACCGACTCTCCATGAAGTGGCCAATAACGGTAAGTGGCCGCCCTTCTATAGTATTTATATTTAACCCTGTCCTTCCTTGTATCCCCTGTCCTCCTGGTCATCTATTTTTTTTTTTTTTGCTTCAGGCTTATCTTTCACCTGCCTGCAGCAGACCTATGACATCAACACACATTTTGCTGGAAGGTCCACTTTAAAGTGTCTTACACCTCTAGTATGAAAGTGTTTAATCTTAATTTAAGTACCAAATGTTAGTTAAATCCAATACTCTAGCTATCCAGCGCTTTTTATTTTTTTGTTATTTGGATTTCAACTTACAGTATATTAAAGCCAATCTCTGGGGAAAGTAAAAACCCTCCCATGCAGTGGGGCTGCCCTCACTGTATTATTATACAGTATTTATATAGCGCCAAAGGGTATGCTCAGCGCTGTACAATAGAAAGGGGGACAGAACATGAGACAAGACAGAAACAATACAATACACGAGGGGTTCGAGGGCCCTGCTCTTTCAAGCTTACAATCTAGGAGGGAGGGGAAAGTGGTACGGGAGGAAGTGGCTGTGGGGAATGAAGTGGTGGGAGGAGTGGAGGAGGTCAGCTGTTAGGTGAGGGTGGGGTAGGCTTCCCTGAAGAGGTGGGTCTTCAGGGTGCGCCTGAAGGTGATGAGGGTAGGTGACAGTCTGATGGATTGGGGTAGGGAATTCCAGAGGATGGGGGGAGGTTTTGGAGAAATCCTGCAATCGGTCGTGGGAGGAGGAGACCAGGGAGCTAGAGAGTAGGAGGTCCTGTGAGGAGCGAAGGGCACGGGTATGGTAGTATTTGGGTATCAGGTCGGTGATGTAGTTTGGGGCGGCGTTGTGAATGGCTTTGTAGGTCAGGGTTAGCAGTTTGAATTTGATGCACTGGGCAATCGGGAGCAAGTGGAGGCATTGGCAGGGGGGGTGGCAGATGCGGAGCGGTTGGTGAGGTGGATGAGTCTGGCTGCTGAGTTCAGGATCGACTGGAGTGGGGATAGCGTTCGTTTGGGTAGGCCAGTGAGAAGGGAGTTGCAATAGTCCAGGTGTGAGATGATGAGGGAGTGTACGAGTTGTTTAGTAGTATCTGGGGTGAGGAATGTACGTATCTTGGAGATGTTGCGGAGGTGGAGCCTGCAAGATCTAGATAGCAATTGGACGTGGGGTAGGAAGGAGAGGTGTGAGTGCAATCGCTGTTCAGTCATCTTTTTTTGGCATGACATACACTTTAAAGTGGTTGTAAACCTCAGACATGAAATATGAACAAAGCATACTCTCTATAGTGTGTACTTGTCTCAATCCAGAGCACACAGGGGGAGATATACTAAAACTGGTGCACTCAGAATCTGGTGCAGCTGTTAATGGTAATCAATTAGTTTCTAACCTCAGCTTGTTCAATTAGGATTTAGCAATAAAACCTGGAAGCTGATTGGTTTCTGTACAGATGTGCACCTGATTTTGCACTCTCCAGCTTTCATAAATAAACCCCTAAGATTAATTTCTCTCTGCTGCCTCATTCCTCTTCTATGAGAATCACTTCTGACAATTTTTCCTGACACCAAGAGAAAAAAAGGTGACGAGGGAGGGTGCTCCAGCACACAGAGTGCATAGCACTACCCCCTTAGGAGTCGCTGAGGTTTTTTTTTTTAGTCCCCCTGTAGTCCTGCACAGCTAGGCAACATACATTTTCTTCAACACGTGCACACTAGAGACAGTAAACAGTCATTGAGCTTGTTTTAGCATTTTTATTAAGGGGAATTGAACTTGGACGGGGTTGAGGGATGTATGGGATGCCATAGAACTGTAGAAACTGAGGACAAACTCCTTAGAAACTATGTACATATGTGGACAAATGGAATGAAAGTCTCTCCTTTGACAAGCTCTCCAGCACTTCTGGTGTACCACCTCAGATCCCAGATGAATCCTCCTCTTCACCCAGCTGCCTGAGGGAATCCCTGGGCTAGGGGACCCAGAAACTGCCACTTTAGCAAAGCAGCCCCAGATGAGGAGCTAGTTGGGTTTGCCACCTGACTGTCCTCTCCCCTTATCTGGTCCAAGGGGTATAAGAGTACTCACTCTGTCCTTTCCTGTCAGCTTGCTGGGTTGGTGGCTTCCTTCAGACTATGCTGGGCTGGCTCCTTCCCCGCTCCACAAGTAGTCCTTTCTCAGGGGATGGTGAGGCTCCTCTCCATCTCCTGCCTGCAGGTACGCCCCTCTCCTGGGCCCCCTCCTAGACTCCTCTAACCTTCTCATTCCATCTTCCACCTGACACTGACCACTTCCTGATCAGGCTATCTCATACTTAAAGGTTGTCCTGACCCCATGCCAAACCTCCTGCTTAAGGATTGGTCAAGATCCCTTAAGTATGTAGATCAGCCCCTTCTCACCCACACCCACTGCCTTCTAGAAGTTTCTAGAGCAGGGGGAGGTATCAGGGAACTGACCTGCAGAACCCTCAGCGCAGACCCAGAGTAACCTGGCTGACTCATCCCAGGCTGACTCATACCAGGCTGCTATCCAGCCTCAAACTAAAAAAACTTAGCTAGATCTCCCTGGCTAACTAGAGGGGCTCTACAGGTGTGCTTTGTGAAGGGGAGGTGTCTTTTCTCTCCAATCAGCTTTCACTGAGCTCTGCAGTGAGTAATTTCAGCTCTACTCCCACTTTTTTTCTTAAAACTCAGACAAGCTTTATAAATTCTGGACTTTGAACAAATGTAGAGAAGAAAAGACTGCATATAGACAGGTACAGCATTTGTCGGAGGATTTCTTTCATCTCTGTGTATCACCTGGGGCCAGTCACTTTACTGGACATATGTGAAGCTTTACATCCACTTTAAGCCTGTTGGTGTCACTTACAATGAACCAGAGGGGAAGGCCAGTACTTTGGTGTCCAACCTATACAGAGAATAGAGTGTGAAAATAAAAAGAACAGTTAGCACCAGGTCTTTTCACATGAATTCATTTTTCACCCTGCAGAGTTATTATCCTCTGCAGATAATGGAACACCTTCTATTTTCACCAACCTAATCTCCGTCAATGAGATCATGAAAAGAAAGTTTGGTTAATGATTGAGCAGCACTTTGTTTATTTGAGTTTCAGAAGTTGCCGACTGATTACATGAGGGCTCTCACAGCTGTGAACTGTAACATGGATAACAAGAAACGTGACTGAAAAACATAGAAAATAGATGGACTCAGCTAAAATTAGTCATCCATAAATGATAGTATTGTCCGGTTGTTTCCATGTTAAGCTGGAACGTATCCATTGCCTTTGTAGAATGCTTACGCTACAATGACAACAAATAATTTACACTAAAAATATTTATTTATATCTTATTTTTTTTTCTTCAAGATCCAAACTATAGGGATAGGTGAAGAGATTCTATAGTAACTTATTATTCCCGGATCACAATCGCCCAACCCGGACATGAAAATGCCATGTCTATGAGTATCTGCAGACATTGCTGGACAACACTCCATCCACCCTAAACATTGTAGATGAAGGAATTCCCCCTGCTGGTTATTGTATTTGGCATACCCATGCTGTATACCCAAACTGGGACTACATCTGGTTGCTTCCAGTCACTGTTCAACCAACAAATTTCCATCTGGCTACTTCTACAAAAGTTGACTGAAAAATCGACTTTTATTCAACCTGTTGGTGCTGATAGGGCCACCTACAGCTTCAATTTCAGCCAATTCAGCATGTAAGTAGAGACTTGTGATTGGCTACATGTTTGCACCAAGTCCCTGCCCCCGTCCTCTCTACACTAGAACAGCAACCCTCCTGCTAAAGCTGTACCCTCCGCCATTTTGTGCCCACTCCATGCCAGAAGCCTCCACACAACATTCCCGGCCGTTGACCTTGATATCCCCAAAAGGAAAGAATGTCCACACACAAAAATAGAGTTGCTGCACTTTACTGGTGGTACTTGGACACTGACAAAAGCAGTCACATCACATCTACGTACTATCTGGTGTCACTCTACAGTACATATTTAGTTCTAGTGGATGGCCCACAGTAGCCACATGTGAAAGCATCATGTAGCATTTTAAGTCAGCCATTTTTCCCTAACAGTCTCTTCCTCCACCGACGGTCATTAGTATTCACTGGAATGAGATTTCTGCAGTCACCTTCTCTACAGGTACTGTAACGGACCGCCTGACAGCACCACTAGCACTCCACTGGTCAGGTGTCCCCAGAGCGCGGAATCTAAGCCCCAGAGTACTTGTTCACCAGGGCCCCTGATGGTGGGGATGGACTTGGAGTACCCCGAGACCAGGTCGCGACTACTGAGTACACCCGTCAGTGGTAGGGGTGTTTGCCAGGGGCTCCAACAGGGGAGAGCCTGATATGAGGAGGTCGGGTGACCCCGATGGGATGGATGGCTGAGCAAGTGCGAGGTGAGACAAGCCGGGTCGGTAGCCGTGGGGACGGTGCGGTACAAAGCGGAGGGCAGAGAATAGTCGGGTCACACGCCAGGTCAGTAACAGAGTATCAGATCCAATAGGTGGCATCCGGGAGAGAGGTCAGGCATGCCAAGGGTCAGAGTAGGAGAATACAGATTGGGCAGGAACAATCCGGGTCAGCAACTTACAGGGTACAGGTTCGCAGATTCAGGGAGCAGGTAAGACCAGAAGGCACTGAATGACAGCTCATGGCCGTTTAAATATCGCGCCCTGCGCTGTCATCGGTGCCAGGTGCGTGCCCGCGGCTCCTATTGCGCATGCGCGAGTTCGGACGCCGCGGTCGGCCTGGACCTAGTGCCCGTGTCCCTGCACCAGGCGGCGCACTGCGCCTGCGCCGGGACCAGTGCCGCGGGGATCCCTGACAGGTACTCTTCTCCCAGGGGGATAACTTCGCTCAGGGAAGTTTTGGCCAAGCCTGAAAGGCTTTTTGGATCCTACCATAGCCCTCACCTTAAAAAGGATCAGGAAGTCCACAACCAGTTCTCCTGGGTGCAGCCTCCAGCCCTGGGTACATCTACTTAGGTGCGGGGTGTTTGGCTCCCATGCTCCAAATGCACTAGGACTGCTTCAAACCTGGCTTATAACTGGGCCCTTACTCACCCATGACATCACTACAGGAGAGCTCTAACTAAAAGGGGCCTAGCACCGGATGACATTTCCTTCTGTAACCAGACACATTTCCGGAACAGAACCACTTAGTGGCAGACTAGTTAACTGCACCTGCCTACACGCAGGGGATGGCTGTAACTTGAGCAGTGTACGGCAAGTTTTATTCTGATTTAACTGAAGGCAGGCACTGTAGGTGTCTGCATTTGCCTTATAAAATAATAATTGGTATACGAGCGCTAGGTAAGAAAGTAAGCAGCTAGCATAAAGATCAAACCTCCAATCCTCATAAAACGTTCATAATCATAAAATGCAGCGCTAATCAAATGATATATGTACTAATATCCAAATAAAACAAATAAAAACAACAATAAATATCATAAAAAACGTGCGCTGTAGAGCGCTAGGGTAAAAGTGATAATAGCGTCTAACTATGACGCATAAGGTGCAATTGTGACACAGATTTATAAACATAAGTAAAAGCGTCCAATAAATATAAATGGTGAACTCCGTGATTCCAGTGGATAGGAAAATGAGTATATATGCACTCACCAGAAAGCACAATTATAAGCGCATTTGAGTAAATAAAACCACTCCTGGTCATCTGTATCCTAAGGGAAACCTCGGGGATCATCTGGTAAAACAAAAAAAACAAACATGGCACCCGCCCCAGTCTATAACTGGCTTATGAAGCAAGGACTATGTGAACCGGGCAACGCATGTCAGTAATAAAGGAAAAATTAAAAAAAAGGGGTTCAAAAATCAACTTGCCAGCCAGCTTTCCAACAACCAAATTAACCTGTCTTCATAAGCCAGTTATAGACCAGGGTGGGTGCCATGTTTTATTTTACTGTTGTTTTTAATGTGAGTGAGTGCATTGGGCGCCCTGGCTGCCATTGTGCTATATGCTGGGTGTTCTTTGCACTCCTGTACCTTTAAGAGGGGTGGGCTCCCTTTATGTGCACCTGCCCTTGGTCTATCCTTTAAATGCATGTGCCTCTACTATGGGGACTCTCAAATTTGTAGAGTTAGGACCACAGAATATCAGGGCGCCGTGATGTGGCTCACGTATGTATTTGCAAATGTGTGCTAACTAAACCCCTGTTTTTAACGCATACTGTTAGGTTAATTTGGTTGTTGGCAAGCTGGCTGGCGAGTTGATTTTTGAACCCCTTTTTTTTATTTTTCCTTTATTACTGACGATCATCTGGTATATGTCTGGACATCAGTTGATCATCCGGCTGCTACTCTCCAGGTATCCAGGGTAAATCCCATTCGGTGTAAATGGACCAGTATGAAACTCAGGAATCCACCTTAAATAGCTCATTAAGTACCGAGGTGAGCAGCAAATTGGAGGGGTATCCTGACCCATAGACCTGGTTAGTGGAGCTAATACTGTCAGCACCAAAGCACAGGCAGTTCTAATTAACCCTAATTAGTCCACGTTGCTGCTCACCTCGGTACTTAATGAGCTATTTAAGGTGGATTCCTGAGTTTCATACTGGTGCATTTACACCGAATGGGATTTACCCTGGATACCTGGAGAGTAGCAGCCGAATGATCAACTGATGTGCAGACCAGGGGCGGACTGACCATTTGGAAACTCAGGCACTGCCCGAGGGCCCGGGGTCAGTAGGGGGCCCCATGAGATGCCCTTGGTACCTTTCTCATAGGCTTTTTTGAGTTTGGGCAAGGACACGGGGGCCCCATGATCCTCTATTGCCCGAGGGCCCCATGAGTTGTCAGTCTGCCCCTGGTGCAGACGTATACCAGATGATTGTCAGTAATAAAGGAAAAATTTAAAAAAAGGGGTTCAAAAATCAACTCGCCAGCCAGCTTGCCAACAACCAAATTAACCTAACAGTATGCGTTAAAAACAGGGGTTTAGTTAGCACAGAATTGCAAATACAGACGTGAGCCACATCAAGGCGCCCTGATATTCTGTGGGCCTAACTCTACAAATTTGAGAGTCCCCATAGTAGAGGCACATGTATTTAATGGATAGACCAAGGGCAGGTGCATATAAAGGGAGCCCACCCCTCTTAAAGGTACAGGAGTGCAAAGAACACCCAGCATATAGTACAATGGCAGCCAGGGCGCCCAATGCACTCACTCACATTAAAAACAACAGTAGAATAAAACATGGCACCCACCCTGGTCTATAACTGGCTTATGAAGACAGGTTAATTTGGTTGTTGGCAAGCTGGCTGGCGAGTTGATTTTTGAACCCCTTTTTTTTAATTTTTCCTTTATTACTGACATGCGTTGCCCGGTTCAAGTAGTCCTTGCTTCATAAGCCAGTTATAGACCGGGGCGGGTGCCATGTTTTATTTTTTTGTTTTAGTATACCAGATGATCCCCGAGGTTACCCTTAGGATACAGATGACCAGGAGTGGATTTATTTACTCAAATGCGCTTATAATTGCGCTTTCTGGTGAGTGCATATATACTCATTTTCCTATCCACTGGAATCACGGAGTTCACCATTTATACATATTGGACGCTTTTACTTATGTTTATAAATCTGTGTCACAATTGCACCTTATGCGTCATAGTTAGACGCTATTATCACTTTTAGCGCTCTACAGTGCACATTTTTTATCATATTTATTGTTGTTTTTATTTGTTTTATTTGGATATTAGTACATATATCATTTGATTAGCGCTGCATTTTATGATTATGAACTGCATTTGCCTTGTTGCGGCTCCCGGAGTCTAAACCCCTAGGGCCCAAGCCCTTTGTAATTGTTGTGCAGCACTTGGATCCCAGCAGTTAAGTGGCATCACAAGTTTGTAAAAGGGTTGTAATAGCAGTGATCTCTGTAACAGGGCACTGTAGCACTACATATACGAGGTGGTATCAAAACGTTTCAAGACTAGTTTTGAAACATGCCAACAGATGGTAGCACAAGGCTGCATGCACAGTCACAGGGAGCACTGACATTCATAAGTCAGTGTGCCAAAAGACATTGTCATCTTTATATAACGAGCTGTGCAACTGGTGCTATTCTGACCACATGCAATACCACATCTGATATTTCCTCATGGACAGCAAGTTAAAACAAAGAGCAAATGTGAAATTCTGCATGAAACTGGGCGAAACTGTCTCCAAACTTTTCGATACCACCTTGTAGTACAATGTTTTTTACATTACATATACAGTAGCTTGGCTTCACCTTTAACATTTTACCTATGACCTATTTTCATTCTCTTTAGATATCATAAGTGTTGGACCAGCGTCGTACTTCTTGTTTCCTCTTCTGCTGTCTAAAGTTTAGCACTACCCCCTTAGGGGTTGCGATGAATTTGGGTCCCCCTATAGTTCGGTACAGCCAGTCAGTTAGCATTTTCCACACAAGCTTTAATCCGTAGACATAAATCAGGCCTTGAGCATTGGTTTGGTACTTTTGTTGAGGGGATTAAACTTGGGTGGGGTAAGGGCTGTACAGGAACTATTCACAGCTTCTTTCCTCTGTCACATTCTCGGTTGGAGTGCTAACCAGCAGCACCAGTTGTACTACACCAAACCCTAGATGAACTCCTCTTCACCCAGAAATCCAGCAACTTTTTTCCTGAGCAGAGGATCTGGCCCCTGTTCCTTTAAATGGGTAACAATCACTATTAGAGGGCTAGTCTGGTTTCCCACCAGGAGTGCTCCTTCTCCTATCCGCCCAGGGAGTGCAAGCGCACTCACTCAGATCTTCTTCTGTACCACTTGCAGAGTGGCTGCTGCTACCAGGCTTATCAGCTGGGATGCTCCATCCCTATCATACAGGTGGTCCTCTCCCAGTGGGGCAGTGAGCTCTGAGTTTTCCTCCTTTCCAGCTCCAGGCTCGCAGGCAGGCCCCATCCAACTAGGCCTCCTGGCAGCCTTCCACCTCAACCTCACATCTTCCTCTCTCCTTCTTCCACCCGACTCTCCTACCACTGAGCAAGCTCCAACACTTTTTAAGGAGGTCGAGCTCCTTGCCAAGCCTCCTGTTTAGGATTGGCTGGGGTCCCTCAAAAGTGCATTCGACTGCTCCTCACATCCACCCACTGTCTCCAAGGCCCTCCTCCGAAAGCCTCAGAGCAGGGGGGAAATTGCAGAGGGGCTGGCCTGCAGAGTCTCTCAGTCCAAACCAAAATTTGACCCTTTGACTGTCTCACCTGAGCTGCTAATCAGCTCCTCACTAGCCATCAAGGTCTAGCTCCCCCTAGCTAAACTAGGAGGGTTCTACAATAGATAACAAAGTATAGATTCTATTCTGTGGCTTACTATAAAGCAGTATGGCATTGCTCTTTTTATATTTTTTGTCACTTCATTCATAACTTCAAAGCCTTCTTAGTCATTTTGTATTTGAACCAGCTAAGATCAGCTGAGTTTTATTAGTCTAGACTGGAAGAGGAAACAACAAAAGGAACAAAAAGAGGATACAGTTCAGTATATGTGTCACATGACCTCTTTTTTTTATCATAAAGCTGTTTGTTTTACCCAGTCCAACTCCGGTTACCGAGCTGTGACACAGCTCTGTCCAGATTTTGATTTGAGGAAGAGGTATCAGCCAGATTCTTTGGTGTTTTCCTTTGGCATTATTGTACTAATCCTGGCATTTATTTTAAGATTTGGGAGAAGTCAGCAAAGTTATGGGCACAGAAAGATCTCACATAATTAGGAACATTGTTTTGTGGTTTGGGTTATTTTGTTTAACCTCTTGCCACCCACGTAACACATATATGTGGTAGCAAAGAGGGTGGTTCACATGCCGCACATAGTCGTCCAGGGACTATTGAGGTTCCTGCGCTGAGAGCACACTCACTGCATGCTCCCAGCACAGTGACCGAGCCGTCATACAGAGCACTTGGTCCCTAGTCATGATCTAAGTTCCAATAGTCCTCCCATGACAGGTTCTACTAAGTAAATTATTTGATCAGTGTGTAATAATGGATTAAAACCGTTACCACCATGTTTTATTTGTAATTATATACAGTTGCAAGAAAAAGTATGTGAACCCCTTGGGATTACGTGAAGTTTTGCATGAATTGGGCATAAAATGTGCTCTGAACGTCATCTAAGTCACAACAATAGAAGAACACAGTCTGCTGAACATAATACTATACAAACATTAGATGTTGCCATGGTTTAATTGTACATAACATGTAAACATTCACAGTGCAGGGAGGAAAAAGTATGTGAACCTTTGGACTTAATAACTGGTTGACCCTCCTTTGGCAGCAATAACCTCAAGCAAACGTTTCCTGTAGTTGCAGATCAGACCTGCACAACGATCTGGAGTCATTTTGGACCACTCCTCTTCACAAAACTGTTTCAGTGTAGCAATATTCTTGGGATGTCTGGTGTGAAACGCTCTCTTAAGGTCATGCCACAGCATTTCGATCGGGTTGAGGTCAGGACTCTGACTGGGCCACTCCAGAAGGCGTATTCTGTGCTGTTGCAACCATTGTTTTGTTGAATTACTTGTATGCTTTGGGTCATTGTCCTGTTGCATCACCCATCCTCTGCGGAGCTTCAGTTGGCGGACAGATGGTCGTACGTTTTCCTGCAGAATGTCTTGATAAACTCTGGAATTCATTTTCCCATCAATGACAACAATCCGTCCAGGCCCTGAGGCAGCAAAGCAGCCCCAAACCATGATGCTCCCTCCGCCATGTTTTACAGTGGGGATGAGGTTTTGATGTTGGTGTGCTGTGCCTTTTTTTCTCCACACATAGTGTTGTGTGTTCTTCCCAAACAACTCAATCTTGGTTTCATCTGTCCACAGTATATTTTGCCAGTAGTGCTGTGGAACATCCAGGTGCTCTTTTGCAAACTTGCAATATTCTTTTTGGACAGCAATGGCCTCCTCCGTGGTGTCCTCCCATGTACTCCATTCTTGTTTAATGTTTTCCTTATTGTAGATGTGTCAACAAAAATGTTAGCATGTGCCAGAGATTTCTGTAGGTCTTTAGCTGACACTCTGGGATTCTTCTTTACCTCATGCAGCATTCTGCGCTGTGCTCTTGCAGTCATTTTTACAGGACGACCACGCCTAGGGAGAGTAGCAACAGTGCTAAACTTTCTCCATTTGTAGACAGTCTGTCTTACCGTGGACACATGAACATCAAGGCTTTTGGAGATACTTTTGTAACCCTTTCCAGCTTCATGCAAGTCAACAATTCTTGATTGTAGGTCTTCTGAGAGCTCTTTTCTGCGAGGCATGGTTCACATCAGACAGTGCTTCTTGAAACCAGTAAACCCAAAACAGGTGTGTGTTTTTTAAGGGCAGGACAGCTGTCAGCAACACATCCAATATCATCACACTGATTGGAGTCAAGGTTGGCTCACTCCTGGCTCCGATTAGCTCTGGGAGAAGTCATTAAGCTAGGGCCTCACATACTTTTTCCTCCCTGCACTGTGAATGTTATGTGCAATTAAACCATGGTAACATCTAATGTTTTTGTAGTATTATGTTCAGCAGACTGTGTTCTTCTATTGTTGTGACTTAGATGATGTTCAGAGCACATTTTTTGCCCAATTCATGCAAAACTCCACGTAATCCCAAGGGGTTCACATACTTTTTCTTGGAACTGTACATGGGGCAGCCATAATTGCTTATTACATACTCAGGCTCTGCTTCCTGCTCTGCGGTGCTACATAACAGTTTTATATTACTGGTCCTCTAAGTGACAGAGACAACTCTGACACTGTCTAAGATTTTATCTCAGCAGTTGTTGACCATTGAGGCCAAGTAATTGCATTGGAATGCACATAGCCACTGGAGGGAAGAGACATATACACTCATAGGCCACTTTGTTAGGTATACATGTTCAATTGCTTGGTAATGCAAACTGCTCATCAGCCAATCACATGGCAGCAACTCAATGCATTTAGGCATCTAGATGTGGTAAAGAAAACCTGCTGAAGTTCAAACTGGGTTTGAGAATGGGGAAGAAAGGGGATTTAAGAGATGCGTGAAGTGTTGGCTGCTGGTTCCCTAAGATCTTCCTGGAAAACGTGGTATTTTAAGGGTTCTGATCTCAGATGATGTGACTTTCTGAGGGGGGGGTGTGAACAGGCCTCTGAGATCATCAACATCATTACTCTTGCCTGGAAGAGGATGACCCACATATTTCCTAAAGGGGAATTCCGGCTGACCTGTCTTATCCTGTAACCAAAAGAAGGGCCGACTACCCCCAGGCTGTATCCAGACCAGGGGCGGACTGACCATTTGGAAACTGTCCGAGGGTCCGGGGTCAGTAGGGGCCCCATGAGATGCCCCTGGTACCTTTTTCATAGGCTTTTTTGAGTTTGGGCAAGGACACAGGGGTCCCATGATCCCCTATTGCCCGGGGGCCCCATGAGTTGTCAGTCTGCCCCTGATCCAGACCAACCCTGAGAAGGAAAACCTGACAGACCACCTATATATGATACAATTTAATTATATGCGCATCTGGTGAGTACGCATTTTATCCATTTCTTGCACAACCACCTGAACATATCAAGTTTACTGGGAATAATAGCGTCATCAGGAGATCATTTTTGGATGAACTGTGCTTATTTATTTACTTATTTTTCAATATTTTATGACATAAATGCAGGTATAACTTCTGTGCGTTTTGGCTGAAGATTTTATGAACTTTTATTAATTTAATTTATTTTACTATTTCATGAGTTGACATTTTATGTTTTACAAACATATTTCTATTTATACACATATTTGTCCTACTAATAATTTTAGCGCTGCACTTTCTATATAAAGTTGTACTGATGGTGACACTTAATGCAAGGAGGCACACTGAAGGGAACACCCTATTCGGACCTCGGCCAGAAGAAAATGTTAGTGACTGGACCACCTTGAATTCTAATTCAATACCCTGTTCTAGGGCATTCACTTAAAAAATAAAATATTGTTTGGGGGTTCTAACTAAATGTCTAACAAAAATACAGATTTTTACATGTAAACCAAAATGGAGGTCATGTAGTTAAAGATACCTTCACTTCTTGCCCCAGATATACAACAGAAAGTAACAAAGTGGTCACATTCTCTGCAATGACTAGGAGTGTTTTAGTATAAAGATCTGAGATAACCCCCTCTAAAGGTGACATCTGGTACTGTGCCATTGACCAAGAAATACAAAGGTTTCCCAGATGGACTACTGAATATTCGTGGTTGCATTTCATTTCTTCAGACAGGACAGGTCCTCAAATCAAGTAGGCGATTCCCATGTTTTCTTGAAATCTTTGCCAATGACCAGAACGCATGAGGCCAATCCAGCCCAGGAAGGACAATTCTTATATGAACTTTACTCGCCTTACGAATTAGAAATTAGAGCTCAGAGCTCTGCCAACATGGAGAGACTAGACAGTGACACTTGCACTCTCTGATCCTGAGCGGAGTGTTTAGTATAAAGATCTGCTCTTTGTGAATCTTGGCTGTACTAAACATCACACACAGAACTGTAATCATAATGGTGCCAAGAATAAACAGATTCAGAAATAGACTTAGGAGTAGCAGATCTCTGACTAATGTGTATACAAAGAAAAGGAACGCGCTGATCTACAGATAATGAAGCTGAAGGCTCACAGCTTCCTTATGAGGTTGCATTCAAGTGACCCTTAATGAGTGACTGTAAACCCTCACACTTAACTTTTTTTATTTTTTCATTTGCTCCTTTGTGGACTGTTAAAGTGCACCTGTTCCCAGGTTATAGACACATTCTTAAGAAGCACTAAAAGAGCTTTAAAATAAGCTATCACTGATCTCTCTAGATATGTGTACTCTGAAGTAATTCATCCTCAAAGACCACAACAGTGACGCTTAAGTTGGGTTTCAGTCCTTTTTAACAGCTTATAGCATGCTTAGTTTATTTATGTGGTGCTCACCCCTGAAAGGGCCCACTATTTTGCCTCAGGTTTACTCTAGGGGTATTCGTTTTTGATGCTTTATTATAAGTTGGACTTGGACAGGGTCAGGGGTGGACTGACCATTTGTAAACTCGGGCACTGCCTGAGGGCCCAGGGTCAGTAGGGGGCCCCATGAGATGCCCCTGGTACCTTTTTCATAGGCTTTTTTTGAGTGTGGGTGAGGACACAGGGGCCCCATGATCCCCAATTGCCCGGGGGCCCCATGAGTTGTCAGTCCGCCCCTGGACAGGGTATAGGGAAGCTGTGGGATACTCCAGTAGTACACACTAAGAACAGGAGGACACTTCTCACAATTTTCTTGGCACAGTCTTTAAAGCAGCAACTAAGCGACTTAGCTACACTGGGACAAATTAGAGCAAGAAGTGTCACTGATGCACAAGGAATAGTAGCAGCACACAGTCACAAGAATATTTTACACAGGTCTGTACTCACAAATGTCCAAGGATACTTGGATGCCTCCTTCCAATATCAGTCAGACATTTCTCCTGTGAACTCTCGAGACCATATCCTTAGTGAAATTAATCAATCAGTTCTAGCATGGTCCAGAAGAATAGGCCCACCCAGTCCAAACACAGTTGGGACCTTGATGAGCACTAGAACAGGCCCCCTAGCTTTAGTCTAGCTGGGACCTCAATGAGCAGATGCAGAAGTGCAGATGGAATGCCCAGAAGGGCTGAAACCTTTCAGGCTGGGAACTTCTCCTCCTAGACAAGAACCCTACTGCTCCAGGCCCCAGAATATTTATGGAAAACTCATACAAATGAGCGCAGAGAGGCCACTCCAGGTGGAAACATGTGAACAGTTAATCATGAGCTCACCACTGCTGCCTTGTTAATCATATGCATGATAAAGAGAACTGGAAAAAAAGGCGCTGTGGAAAATGCTCTCAGACAAGCACCTTAGTGGAGGTGCATCTTTATTGGGTGAGATAAAGTAGCAAGTATAATAAAATTAACCAGCCTGAAGTGGACAGTGTGATTCCAATGGACGGCCCGTCCGCTCTGAGGGGAGCTGAGATCAAAGAATGCTCCTGTCGACTTCAAATCACGTGGTGTCAGCGTACCAGCGTCCTGGGTGGTGTCACCATGGCAAACGAAGGCAGTGTCCGGCGTTGGCTTCAGCTGGGAGCATATGTGGGGTTACCAAGACGACATGTTTCGCGCAGTTGCGCTTTGTCAAGTCACTGGTAACCATGGCCGGCGGCCATTATATAGAAGACCATTAAAGGGAAGGCTGGCTGAGTGTAATTAGGTACAGATTGCAAGTTATAAAAAATGATATGCTATTGTTTTTATACATATCATTTTTTATAACTTGCAATCTGTACCTTTAAATTTGTATTCAGCATTGCTTCAGGACGAGCCGCCCGCTCTGATTGACACCCCATCCCCTGCTAATTACACTCAGCCAGCCTTCCCTTTAATGGTCTTCTATATAATGGCCGCCGGCCATGGTTACCAGTGACTTGACAAAGCGCAACTGCGCGAAACATGTCGTCTTGGTAACCCCACATATGCTCCCAGCTGAAGCCAACGCCGGACACTGCCTTCGTTTGCCATGGTGACACCACCCAGGACGCTGGTACGCTGACACCACGTGATTTGAAGTCGACAGGAGCATTCTTTGATCTCAGCTCCCCTCAGAGCGGACGGGCCGTCCATTGGAATCACACTGTCCACTTCAGGCTGGTTAATTTTATTATACTTGCTACTTTATCTCACCCAATAAAGATGCACCTCCACTAAGGTGCTTGTCTGAGAGCATTTTCCACAGCGCCTTTTTTTCCAGTTCCCCAGAATATTTATGCACTTTCAAGCCACCTACTGTGCATCTTTCCCCAAGGATTGGCTGGGACCACTTCCATATTCAGACTGCAAATTTTACTCTTCTAGCCCACTACATTCCAGAATCCTCCAGTCAAACCTGTAACCAGTGAAACCTAGAACAGCCCAAAGTAATCATTACAATTTACCTATCCTAACTAGCACTCTAGAGCAGCTTTGCAGCTACCCTGCCCTAACCAGGAGTGACTGTTTAAAGTTTGTGTTGCTATGCTGTAATCAGCCTAAGCAAAATCTGGTCTTGCCTAAGCCCAGTGTTATCATTTGCCTAAGCCTTCTTTTGAGGAGTGTCTCTGGCAATAGTGAAAGAGCATCCAATAAGGTTGGGTTATGAATATGTTCCCTTGGCCAACTACTAGGAGGTTTACTGGCAGTGTTGCATGCTGAGGGAGAATATACTGTACATATTTGGGGTAACCTTGTGAGCATTCCGTTCTGTGCCTTGGAAGTCTCATCCTTAAAGGCCTGCTGCCTAAAAAAGGGCACCCATGTGTTCGTGAAACAAGGCCTAAGTATGGGACCTAGGCTCACACTACTTTGCTGGAGGTGGTTTTTCCAGAAGTAGTGGGGCCAATCCTGGGGAGGTGCACCAGGGAGGAACTTTGGCCGGAGGTGCCAGAGAAGCTAGAATTTGGCAGGAACTCACAGGGAGTCTGATGTCTTGCTCAGGGAGTCTGTGCTGCATCTTCTCTACAGCTGAGTGCCTCAGAATGGCCGGACTGGCTGAAATGTCCTTTTTCCTGTGATGGTTGTGAGTATGATTTTCCTGAAATCTACTCTTTTCTTTGAGTGTCCTGTGCCCTAACCCTCTCTCCCTTAGTTTATTGTGTCAAAAAACTCTACATTTTGACTCTATATGGCACTCATCTGTTCACAACCCAACTAAAAGTCAAGACTCTACCATGAGGTTAAATTTGAGCTCACCCAGCCACTGGGGGTCCTGAAATGCTCCTAGGAGCAGCTGGTAGATAAGCTTCACACACTTTGCCTTTTACAATAAATTAGAGGACTAGCAATTGGAGGCACTAATTCTAACATAGGGTACTGGGGTCTTGCTACTTCCACCGATTATTCTTTTTTCTGATGAGAACTACCAATGCTTAATAGGTACAGGTGAGAATCATGTAGGAAACTCAAACTTAGAATGACAGACATATCCATCCTTGCCTTGCATCCAGTCATGTTCAATGGACAGTACCTCCCGTACACATGACCCATTCAACTGACTGATGCTGCACCACAAAGGCATGCAATTCACATGGTTGTGATGCGGTGGTGGTTGGTTTGTAGGATTCATTTCTGAACTCTTATCAAATTCTTCTTAAAAGCTCTTGATAATTATTAGCCAATGGAAATAGTACACCTTTTTCTACAAAATACCTTTTATTTCCAATGAAAATGCTACTTTCTGCCTTCACACTGCAGTGGTCTGTGATTTGCAGAGCTGAGTAACAGCCACACCCCTCAACACAAGTTTCTACACATTCAACTGAATGAAGCCATGCTGCAACCACCCAGAAGGTGAGGAGGCAACATAACTTCTCCTCATTGCTTGTAAAACACCCTCTGAAGAGTGGTGCAACATGGATCGCTTTTCAAAGGGCACTGCCAGCTCTAAGTGTATGGCCAGCTTAAAGTAGAATTACAGACAAAACCTAACTAGTCTTCAAATGCTCATTCCCTCCTCCTAACACCTATTCTGACTAACCTGTGTAAAAGAGATGTGTATAATTATCTATTTTCAGGCCACTTCAGTTTGGGCACGTGATTTGGCTCCCTTCTGTTAGTCAATGACAGCTGCAGGGAAGAGGAAGGTGCGCCAACAATGAATGGGACATGGGTAATGTCACCACTCCTAGGCAATCCAGCCATTATTGAGTGCTCTCTCCTCTCTCCTGCAGCTGCCTCACATAGGGGACTGGACTAGAGTGGCCAGAAAATAGGTAAGTATATACACTCACCAGCCACTTTATTAGGTACACCTGTTCAATTACTTGGTAACACAAACTGCTAATCAGCCAAACACATGGCAGCAATTCAATGCATTTAGCCATGTAGATGTGGTGAAGATGACTTGCTGAAGTTCAAACCAAGTATCAGAATGGGGAAAAAAGAATGGGGAAAAAAGGGGATTTAGGTGACTTTGAACGTGGCATGGTTGTTGGTGCCACACGGCTGGTCTGAGTATTACAAAAACTGATGATCTTCTGGGATTTTCACGCACAACCATCTCTAAGGTTTACAGAGAATGGTTCAATAAAGAAAAAATATCCAGTGAATGGCAGTTGTGTGGATGAAAATGCCTTTTTTGATGTCAGAGAAGAATGGGCAGACTGGTTTGAGATGATAGAAAGGCAACAATAACTCTCGTTACAACCAAGGTATGCATAATATCATCTCTGAAAGCACAACACGTAGTTTCTTGAGGCAGATGGGCTACAGCATTAGAAGACCCCACCGGGTGCCACTCCTGTCAGCTAAGAACAGGCTACAATTTACTCAGGCTCACCAAAATTGGACAATAAAATTGGAAAAATGTTGCTTGGTCTAATGAGTCTGGATTTTAGCTGTGACATTCAGATGGTAGGGTCAGACCAGGGGCGGACTGACCATTTGGAAACTCGGGCACTGCCCGAGGGCCGGGGTCAGTAGGGGGCCCCGTGAGATGCCCCTGGTACCTTTTTCATAGGCTTTTTTGAGTTTGGCCAAGGACACAGGGGCCCCATGATCCCCTATTGCCCGAGGGCCCCATGAGTTGTCAATCCGCCCCTGGGTCAGACTTTGGCGTAAACAACATGAAAGCATGGATCCGTCCTGCCTTGTATCAACGGTTCATGGATGTGCAACTGACAGCAACTGTGTGATGGCATCATGTCAATATGGACCATAATCTCTGAGGAATGTTTCCAATACCTTGTTGAATCTATGCCATGAGGAATTAAGGCAGTTCTGAAGGCAAAGGGGGTCCAACACTGTACTAGCAAGGTGTACCTAATAAAATGGCCGGTGAGTGTATGTATATATATATATATATATATATATATATCCACACAACTGCCTCTCACTGGATATTTTTTCTTTATCAGACCATTCTCTGAGATGGTTGTGTGTGAAAATCCGCAGTATAGATCAGCAGTATATATATATATATATATATATATATATATATATATTTTTTTTTTTTTTCTTACACAGGTCCCAGCATAGAGTTTAGAGGGAGGAGGAGGCATTTTCAAGACTAGATTGGATTTGCTGGAATTCTACTTTAATTCTCTTTAAAGCAGCAATTGAATAGTAATGAGAAGTTGGACAGCACACAAAAATCTTCCAAAGGTACTTTACCATGATTGAACAAAAAAATCCCCAAAATCTCAACAGTTTACGAAAAAAGTGGCCAAACTGCGGTTTATTTGGACACCTGGGTTAACAGTATTATCCTATTGACAGACGCTCTCTTCTGAAATGAGTTTGATAACTTTCTCACTTCACTATAAAGTCCTCCACAAGTTTGCATACCGCCGCAGAGGTCCTGGCTCAGTCTTCTGTTACTATATTCAGAACATCTGATTCATTTTCATGTGCCTTGCTTATTCACGCAGAGGAACAATGTGCAGAGGGAGAGAGGAGTGTGCTGTTCTGTACTTAATGGTGACTTATTTTGGCTGATGTTCCCCCTGTACAGTTGCCAGCTGGAAGAGATGCACAAACACATATTTTTCATTTGCCACTGTGCGTTCAAACTCTCTGAAGTCTGACAGAGTTCACGGTGGAATGCAATACATTGTTTCATGTAACCTTCAAAGAGTAAGGTGAAGGATACTTAAAGCGCACCTAAACCCACGAACAAAAAAAATTAAAGCTGAACTTACTTTATTCCTTCCTTGGTTCCTGCTTGCCCTCCTCATTAACATGCTAATACATTTTTTTAAATGAAACCTTTCCGTTTTCATTACGTATGCTATTTTAGACCCAGTATCATCATCACTGGGTTTCTCTGCTTCTCTTTGCAATGCAAGCAGATAATGGCTGGTGGGAGGAGTTAACAGGATGTAGTGCCCTCTATTAGTGGTTGAAAAGCCATTTCCTGTCATAAGTTAGCCTGCAGTTTCTTGTTTGTATATTCTTACCTCCTTGCTGCAGTGCTGTTCCTGATCCCTTTCACATGTGTGTTTGTCTGTGCTCACCTATGGGTGTCGTTTGCTGTTCTCTTGGTTTTATTTCCTTCCCTTCCATCACTTCCTGGCCCGCCTTCTTGTTTGCCTGCCTATATAAGACATGCTCAGTCTAGGCCACTTTGCCTGAGCAACTTCCTAGTTGTCAGAGCTCCTGTGTGTTGCTATCGCCTATATCCTGCATTGACTACTCGTGTACTGACACCGGCTTCGTTCTCTGACTGTGCTTGTTTTCCACTCATCCTGACCTCAGCTAGTCTATCGGATTTCCGTTGTCTCCTCCCATTGTACTCTGCTCCTGTGAGTGGTCTCCTCATCCTCAGCTGGGCGTACCAGGGAGCTGCAACCTGGTCCCAGCTTGCTGCAAGTCCATCTCCACCATCAGGGGCTCTGGTGAAGAAGCAGGATGGGGCTTAGACTCCGCACCTTGGGGAACCCCAAGTTGATTATCTACAAGGGCTACCACAGGTGCTGACATTTCCCATGCCAAGGTGCAAGCACTATGTTTCCCCTTTAATGTTGATTCTCCCTTAAGAATCTCTCCAGGAACGAGAATCAGTTCATTTCCTCCTGGCTGGATCATATAAATATCTGGGTGGAGCTCAGTGTTGGGTCTTTTTTTTCAAGTAGTGGAGCTGGCTGATGGAAAAAGCTTGCCAGAGAGGAAAGCCATGACTTAAGGAGAAAATCGTTATTCTTCATGACCCCTGGGATGGGCATTTATGAAAATGTGTACACAAAGTTACATCACCATTTGAACTAGAACAGTTGGTTGATACTGTAAAATAGGAACATTTATTTAAAGTACTTTTGAAAAGCCCTCCTAACCCTCTTGTATTGAACTGTATTGTCTCCTTTTATATGGTACAGTGCTGAGCAAACTGTTGGCGCTATATAAATTCTGCATAATATTAAAAATAATATTAACTATTCAAAAAAAATAGAGTTGGACCAAGTCTATGTTTGCTTCTTGTGTCTGAAGGGGAACCTTAGAAACCTGGTTATTGTGAAGTGAGGTAGCAAACCGTTAAGCCATACTAAACATTGCATCTCAAGAAGTATCCACATGGTGAAGATGGATACCGGAGTACCCAACTGTTTGCAAATTTGGTCTGGCTAAGGGAAGGTGGTGGATGGGGGAATTCAAAGCCTTTCCTGGAACCACATCAGGTCCGGTGCAGGTCATTTCCCAAGCCAGAGTGGCGGAGGGTGAAGTATTTAGCTGCTCATCCCCCATATTAAATTCAAGAAAAATTTACCCCCTTGGGACTTTTAATGCAGCTGACAAAACATCACACAAGTATTTATAAAAAAAAAATAATATATGCTTTATTGTACAAAAATACAGTAAAAGATTTATTATATACTAAAATCATATTGATAACTCTGATAAGCTGTTCTAATGATATAATCCCTTAAAGGGTTAAAGTAACACAACATTCCCCGAAAGTCCCGACGCATTTCAATCATTCCAATTTAAGATCATGAAACAAAGGGTATCTCTAAATAAGCACATTGAAAATGAATAATAAATCACTATAGAACCATCAATAGCAATTGAATTATCTCCATTTTCATACTTACAGAACATCAGTTGAACAGCTAATATATACCAGAAAAGTCCTGAAAATGATGGCGTTCAACACACAATTGCATATTGCACAGATAATGGTGTGAGTAGTCTGGTGGTAGAAGCCAGAGTGGCGTGATTCCCGAGGGAGACCAGAAGTATGGTGAGTGTGTGCATAGGGCACACCTTGTCTTAGGCACACCATACATGCAGGTTTGAAGGAGAGGACTGTGAACTATGTTCAGCCTGGAGTTAGTCCTTAATGAGTGCTGTATCGGGCAGCTCCCTGGAGGAGCACATGTGGGTGATTCAGTCATGTTTTTTGACTCGCCCACAAGGAGGCCTACTGCAGATCATGAGCACTAGGGTTTTGGACTCCCTCCTCCATGCAGCTGAAGTATTCATTGCCACCATAACCTGTAGGGCTTACTAGATTGAGGTTGGAAGCAAACCCCAGGAACTCAACAAATCTCACAGTTCATGGGCAGTTACCTGTTCATGTACAGAGGCTAAGGGCTTGTTCACATGTGTGACAGTCCTTGTCGTTCTTTTGAAAAGCAATCTATGGTGGATTTACAGGTGCAGTGAGAAGGCAAAATCTCACCTCCTGATTTGATGCATTGGTCCCATGAGGGGGCAGTAATGCCCACTGAATGTAGCATGCTGTTAATCTTTGTTGCAACCATAAACCACAGCATCTCGGGAGCGTAGCATATGTACAGTCTCTTTCTCTACTTAGGACAGTCTTTCTCTACTTATAACCCTTTAACCCTAAAGGTCACCAGAAACTTACTGGTATATGCCCTTGCTGTGTAAGGATATATACTGTAAACCCTTCATGCCAAACTCTGCACTACAGTCATCCCAGCTTGCTCAGTAACAGAATGTCTAATCAGAGAACTTGCTTTTTTGGCTTTTTACCAAATTAATCCAGCAGCACTGCACTATCCCCCTTTTGAGTAACAAATAGTCCTTCTCAAAGGTATATGATCCATCACCTTCTCAGAAGTGTATAATCCACCATCTTCTCAGAGGTATATGATCCACCATCTTCTCAGAGGTAGATGATCCACCATTTTCTCAGAGACATATGATCCACCATCTTCTCAGAGGTATATGATCCACCATCTTCTCAGGGGTATATAATCCACCACCTTCTCAGGGGTATATAATCCACCACCTTCTCAGAGGTATATGATCCACCATCTTCTCAGCGGTATATGATCCACCATTTTCTCAGAGGCATATGATCCACCATCTTTTTAGAGGTATATGATCCACGATCTTCTCAGAGGCATATGATCCACTATCTTCTCAGAGGCATATGATCCACCATCTTTTCAGAGGTCCATAATCCACCACCTTCTCAGAGGTATATGATCCACCATCTTCTCAGAGGCATATGATCCACCATCTTCTCAGAGGTATACGATCCACCACTTTCTCAGAGGTATAGGATCCACCACCTTCTCACACCTAGTTGATATACTTTATGAAATGTAAGGGAAGAGCAGCCCAGAGTGGTTGGAACCAGGAAAAGTAACCACACGAAAGGAAACTAACCCCCTTACAAGAGTACTTTCTGTACGTCACACAGCAGACCACCTTAGATAATGCCCACCTATGAATGGGAGAGCCACGGACAATAAGGCTGGGAATAAAAGGTTAGATGATGCTGGATCTATTCAGATATGCCCCCTTCTCTTACTCTGCACTAATGCTCAATTACACTGGTTTTGCATTTCAGAGGGCACTTGACAGGCAGTAAGGAGACCTTATATCACCTCCTCACCACTTGGTTTGACCCCTAAAAGCTTGCACCACCAGGGCATTTGAGGCATGGCACCATTTAGTTGAATAGGTTGTGCTTGGCGGGCAGTACTGCAGGGTGCAACGGGTATAATTTTTGCTTTACCATAATGCAAAGCATCACAACCGTGGCATGTGTACACCCCTTGGCGTACAAGTGTGTACACCCCATTCACTACAAGTGTAAATAAGTTGAATCGGTTGTGCTCAGTCAACAGTACTACTCGCCAAACACAACAGTAGGGAAAATTTTGCTGCGCCATGATTCAAAGCATCATGAACATAGCATGTGTACAGGGGAGCAGTTGGTGGGGGGCACGTGGCTCAACGGGGTAGTTTTACTGCCTCCCCCCCCAAGTGTAAAGGAAGCTTAAACTTCTTCGGGGGGACACATGTGCTCCAGGGTGTGGCTGTTACTCAGATCTGACAGCACAGACCACTGCAGTGTGATGGTAGAAGACAGCATTTTCATTGGAGGTAAAATATATTTGAGATAAAAAAGTGTACTATTTCAGCTGGATGTTAATTATCGAAAAGGTTTTGACAGGAATTTGGTGACAGTTCAAAGCTAGCAGTAAAACTATGCAGTATTACACATCATATTCATCACATTGAAGGTAATATATTTACAATAATTTTTCCTTTTCAGTAAATGAATACAATTATTCTCAAAAATAAGAATTAACTGGTAAATTCCCTGCATATCAGCGATCAGCAGTGATGACATTTTTTCCATCTAGCTCACCCTGACTCATTTAGCACGTTCTGTATTTTTGGTAGATCACTGTCTGCTGCATTGCAATGTTTTTAACATCGATCAATATTAAAATGCCCAGTAAAATCCGTAAACTTAATTAAACGTGGAGCCATGCTGATGCTGGCACACTCCACTAGAGCGTAGTGTCCAGCGAGGAGACTTCAGGCAGACCTTCTCTCTTAATGCCTCTTACATCAATGCCATTTAATCGCCAGTTATGCTCATAAAATAATGATTGGTGCAGTGAAAAGGGAACTAGATTTAGTAAATGTAATATTCGTTCCCAGCTTTTATGGAATAAAAAAAATATCATCTTCAATAGGGGGTGTTTTTGGTTTCCTGGAATACACTTTAACAATGCGGTCTAATTATTGCTGCTCGCTCGTAGGGTTTGTTATATCGAAGGACTGCAGCTGAGACATCACCAAAATTCTAATGCCGGGAATATTGAGGAATGATACGATCTCTTTGTCTAAGCTCCTTTCTATATTACGGAGGACAACAAGGTGCAATTTCTAAGCCATTCCTAATTTTAAGTTCTATGCTACTGTGTTCTTGTGTTCGAAATTTAGGCTTGGGGTGACTATGGCAGAAGAGAAGATTTATTATACATGCAAACTCTACACTCACCGGCCACTTTATTAGGTTCACCTTGCTAGTACCGGTTGGACCCCCTTTTGCCTTCAGAACTGCCGTAATTCTTCGTGGCATAGATTCAACAAGGTGTTGGAAACATTCCTCAGAGATTATGGTCCATATCAGGGGTGGACTGACAACTCATGGGGTCCCCGGGCAATAGGGGATCATGGGGCCCCTGTGTCCTTGCCCACACTCAAAGCACACCCAAAAAAGCAAATAAAAAAGGTACCAGGGGCATTTCATGGGGCCCCCTACTGACCCCGGGCTCTCAGGCAGTGCCCGAGTGCTCGAATGGTCAGTCCGCCCCTCTGCATATTGACATGAGAGCATCACACAGTTGCTGCAGATTTGTCAGTTGCACATCCATGAACTGTTGATACAAGGCAGGATGGATCCATGCTTTCATGTTGTTTACGCCAAAGTCTGACCCTACCATCTGAATGTCGCAGCTGAAATCTGGACTCAGAGATATTAATCGATATTGACATGAGTAACTGTTGCCTTTCTATCATCTCCAACCAGTCTGCCCATTCTCCTCTGACATCAACAAGACATTTTTGTGCACACAACTGCCACTCACTGGATATTTTTTCTTTCGGACCCAGGGGCGGACTGACCATTTGGAAACTCAGGCACTGCCGAGGGCCCGGGGTCAGTAGGGGGCCCCATGAGATGCCCCTGGTACCTTTCTCATAGGCTTTTTTTAGTTTGGGAAAGGACACAGGGGCCCCATGATCCCCTATTGCCCAGGTGCCCCATGAGTTGTCAGTCCGCCCCTGTTCGGACCATTGTCTGTAAACCCTAGAGATGAAACTCCCAGTAGATCATCAGTTTTTCAAATACTCAGAACAGCCCATCTGGCACCAACAAATCCCCTTTCTTCCTCATTCTGATGCTCGGTTTAAAGTCCAGCAAGTCATCTTCACCACGTCTAGATGCCTAAATGCATTGAGTTGCAGCCATGTGATTGTCTGATTAGCAATTTGTGCTACCAAGCAATTGAACAGGTGTACCTAATAAAGTGGCCAGTGAGTGTATAGGCTGCATTTTACCAAATGTAAAAAGTAATAACTGGTATACGAGCGCTAATTGGAACAGAATAAGCCGCTAGCATTAAAGGTCAACCTCCAACCCTCATAAAACGTACATATTCAGAAATGCAGCGCTATTAAATGACATATAAAATGACAACTGATAAAACAACCAAATATAAATATAAATATGCGCTGTGGAGCGCTAAGGTAAAGGTAATAATAGCGTCTAAATATGACGCATAAGGTGCAATAGTGACATCTAGTAGTGAGAAAAACGTCCAGTCAGGGGCGGACTGACAACTCATGGGGCCCCCGGGCAATAGGGGATCATGGGGCCCCTGTGTCCTTGCCCAAACTCAAAAAAGCCTATGAAAAAGGTACCAGGGGCATCTCATGGGGCCCCCTACATACCCCGGGCCCTCGGGCAGTGCCCGAGTTTCCAAATGGTCAGTCCGCCCCTGCGTCCAGTATATGGAAAAGGTGAACTTCCGTGCTTCCAGTGGATAAGAAAATGAGTGTATATTGCACTAACCAGATAGCGCAATTATAAGCGCATTTGAGGCAGCTACTCTCCAGATCTCCTGGGTGAGCTCACGTGTGCTGGATGTGGATGCCACAAACAACAGACCAGCTTCAGTGGATTCCTTAAGTGTCATTTTAGTCCGTATACATCTGGATTGGATTTACCCTGGAGATCTGGAGAGTAGCAGCCGGATGATCAGCTGATGTGTGGATGTATACCAGATGATCCCCGAGGTTACCTCTAGGATGCTGATGACCACTCCTGGTGGTCTATGTAGTCAAATGCGCTTATAATTGCGCTGATTAGTGCAATATATACTCATTCTCACATCCACTGGAAGCACAGAAGTTCACCTTTTCCATATACTGGACCTTTTTCTCATTACTAGATGTCACTATTGCACCTTATGTGTCATATTTAGACGCTATTATCACCATTACCTTAGCGCTCCACAGCGCATATTTATATATCTATTTGGTTGTTTTATCAGTTATCATTTTATATGTCATTTAATAGCACTGCATTTCTGAATATGTACATTTTTCCAAATGTGCCAGCCAGATTTCCAAAAATAATCATAAAAAAAAAACAGACCAGACCTTCAAAAAAAAAAAAAAAAACACGAAAGACTGCACCACTGAAATTTTAAAATGCAATAAATTAACCATTTCAAGCTCAATTTGTATTCTTTATAGTCCTGATATGGATTGTTACTGCCTTTTGCTTGAAATTGCCCTAAAATGCACCTTTCTTCAAAGTAAATGCTGCTGTCTGCCCTCCCACTTCAGTGCTCTATGCTGGCAGAGCTGAGCTCCAACCACATGGGTCTAAAGCTGGCCATAGATCGATATAGATTTTTAGAATTTTTTCAGTTCAGCCTCCAAACTTACAGGGAAAAAAAATATAATAAATTTTGCCATCGACATCACACAGCATGGAGGGGCAAATCTTTTGCTGCAGCCGGGGGCGGACTGACCATTTGGGAACCGGGGTCAGTAGGGGGCCCCATGAGACGCCCCTGGTACCTTTCATAGGCTTTTTTGGGTGTGGTTTGAGTGTGGGTGAGGACACAGGGGCCCCATGATCCCCTATTGCCCGGGGGCCCCATGAGTTGTCAGTCCGCCCCTGGCTGCAGCTATTGTATTTTGACAGGCAGACCCAATGGCTGTCAAAATACTTGAACAGTGCCTACATCTGATTGGACACAGGTGCTGTTCAGTCACCAAATTTCATTTGAGGGATTTAAGCCAGCTTGGCCACCCATTGAGCAAACTGTGTATGGCCAGCTTAACTCTGCTGCCTATTAGGTCTCGTTGACAGGGGCACCTACACAGACTGCACATGGCTGTCAACATGGCATCACTGTATTCTCATAGACAGGAATGGGCTACCTGCAAGCAGCACCTGGTGGCTCCAGCTGCTTAAAAACACAACTGAATCACAGACTATGAGTGCAAGCACCCCTGTGAATGACTCCGTCATATTTCTATGACTTCAACAGGTATTTAAAAACCATTGATGTAACTCATATGCCCTTCAAACATGGTGGTCAACCAGGGGCGGACTGACTAATTGGAAACTCGGGCACTGCCCGAGGGCCTGGGGTCAGTAGGGGACCCCATGAGATGCCCCTGGTACCTTTTTCATAGGCTTTTTTGAGTTTGGGCAAGGACACAGGGGCCCCATGATCCCCTATTGTCCGGGGGCCCCATGAGTTGTCAGTCCGTCCCTGTGGTCAACTTACCTGCTGCCAAGGTCCCCCTTGTGTGCTCCCACCCCTGCAGTGCTGCCGGCTTCCCTCCTCTCCTTTCCACCAGTAGCTGCAAGCATACAATAGGATCCTTCAGGATGGAGAGTGGGGGAAGGGTCCAGGAAATATGTCACATTTACCAGCCTATTTCCTGAATTAATACAATGAGTGATCGATACCAATCACTCGCTGTGTTCATTCATAACTAAAGCATCGTAAACTGTGTTTTTTTGGGGGGGGAAGGAGCCTGTCAGGTTGGCTGTATGGGGCCCCATGGTTTCTAACAACAGCCCTGTCTGCTACGTTCAGCAGCGGTACTACAGAGCTGCATTCATTTGTTTTATATATATCTGCTTAGAATTTATCATTATTCTGTATAATTTAGTAGCATTATTTTAAATCCTAAGCATTTTTTTTGCTTAACACATGGAGCAAAAAAAAAATAAACATTCCCTAGAAAACTGTTTTTTTTTATTCTTACCCCTGCACTTGCAACTTTGAATGCTGCTGGCTATTGTCCTCTCATTGCCGCTTCCCTAAATTTCTGGTCTGCACAGGAAAGTATTAATAGTGGACAGTGCAGCCTCTAGTCAGTTTGTTAGCTTAGAAAAGGAAGGGGAGAGAAGGAGGGAGATGCAAGGGAGTGCCTTACCATCCTAGGCTATAGGGCTGTGTGCTCCTATTGATACACACAGTGTAGGGAGACACAACCCTAGTCATTGCATGCAAGGATGGTTCATAGAATGTTGCAAGTGAAAGGAGCCACTCTGAATCAGGAGACCTCAGGCAGCAATCAAGGGGCCAATTTAAGCTGGAACATACTGTAAGCAAGGATTAAAAGTTAAAGAAGTTGCATAAATGATAAAATCAGCTGCTAAAAGTGCTTAAGAAAAACTGAAGGTTTAATATCACATTAAAGCGGAACTTCACTCATTAAAAATAATGTTCTTTGGCAAGGAACATACATTCCACTTAATAAATACGCAACCAAAATGAGTGTACGCTATAAATTTCCTCCAGCATTGCTCCTGTTTCTTCTTGCTAGAGACTGCCATTTTGCTCGAGCCCAGAGTCCTGAGCAGCATTAAATCTTTAGGCTGTCAGCAGACCGGCCCCTACAAATTCGGCCCAGTTCCTTAAAATAGAGAGCAACTGAGCATGTGCAGAACAGGGGAAGACAGTGTTACTGGATTTTAAACAGAATAGGTACTTATTTTTAATGTTTTACATAGCAAAAGGGGGCCAGCATGAAGTGATCTAGCCGAACTAAAGTTCCACTTTAAAGTCTAATAGCAAAGGAAATTTTATCAATTCAAGAGAACCTGTCACTTTGCTCATTTAGCTATAAGGCTCCAGGTGTGCAATTTTCATAGTTTCCTTTTTTTTTGTAGAAATCCTAAATTATGTACCAGCATTTCAAAGTGCGAGCACAAAACAAGCAACCAGGAACAATTCCACTTCTATATTTAATTTTCTCAGACACAAACATTCTAAAACTCAAGGTGAAAAGGAGACAACATATCAAATAAAGACTTTGATATAACAAATGAAACTGTGTACTTAATTCAGTTTAATTTAACAAGTCAATAGAATAATCTTTTAACAGTTTTATCTTGAGTTGTATATCACCAGTGCGGAATTTCACAAGTTTAACCCAAACAAAATGTTTGAAATTAAAAAATGAGGTTTATTTTGTTTAGATGCATATTTTACATTGTAAAAGACACAGATTGCGTCTTGGAATTGGATTTAAATGGCCAGTCCATCAAAGGTGTTGTTTCAGTTATGGGTGATAGTTGGTGCTGTGATTCCTTTACTGGCTTTTTAATTATTTCTGGAAGAAGAATCTGCTAAATGGAACTCTTTCCATTGGTTTTCCAAGGAGTCTCACTCCTCTACATGATGTATCTGTAATATAAAAAAGTAGAATGTAACAAGACATGTGTCCTCCCCCTCAATTATACAATATTGGATGCAGAGAATCCTCAAAATGCTGAACTGGATGTTGCTTGGAAGATCCTCCACGCTGACCACCCTTGCACATTTTGATAGAGCTTGCAGAGAGACGAAACCTTGTAAAAAAGTAGGCGAGTATATTGTTACATTAGCATTCCATAAGGAGAGCTAAAATCAGATTTAATACATATCTGTTTGGTCAGTGTTTCCTCTGAGTCTATTTGTCAAGGTCTGGATCTGCACCTTCAACCTCTGCAGTGTCTGGCTAAGGCTTTTCTCGCACTGCCTCCTGAGATGCTTGACAGCTCCCTATCTTGATCCCTTAGTACCACCTTGCATTGTCTCATGTTTCTGGTGAACTCTGGACTCTTTGATCCTCCTTGGAGCTTCCTGATTTAAGTCATGTTTCTGCACTTTCTGTTTGCCAGATTTTAGTGCTTTTTCCAGCCAAAATCATACTCCTTTGCGTACCTGCAGCTGCCCTTAACTTCACTGCCATACATTACTGACCTTTGGCTTGATCCTCGACTATACTTCCACTTGACCCTAACTTGCAACCATTCATTATTGACCCTTGGTTTGTTCCTCGACTATGCTTCCACTTGACCCTAACTTTCCACCATTCATTATCGACCCTTGGTTTGTTCCTCGACTATGCTTCCACTTGACCCTAACTTTCCACCATTCATTATCGACCCTTGGTTTGTTCCTCGACTATACTTCATCTTGACCCTAACTTGCAACCATTCATTATCGACCCTTGGTTTGTTCCTCGACTATACTTCCACTTGACCCTAACTTTCCACCATTCATTATCAACCCTTGGTTTGTTCCTTGACTAGGCTCCCACTTGACCCTAACTTGCAACCATTCATTATCGACCCTTGGTTTGTTCCTCGACTATGCTTCCACTTGACCCTAACTTTCCACCATTCATTATCGACCCTTGGTTTGTTCCTTGACTATGCTTCCACTTGACCCTAACTTGCAACCATTCATTTTCAACCCTTGGTTTGTTCCTTGACTATGCTTCCACTTGATTCCATCCTGCAACCACTTGTTACCGACTGTTGGCTTGTTTACTGACTACGCTTCTGCTTGATCCCTACCTGCTATATTTGCAACTGGACCCCAGCTTTCTCATCTCCTGGTGGGTCAATCCTGAGGACTACAACCTAGTACTAACAGGCAGCAAAACCCATCTCCACCATCAGGAGCTCTGGTGACCACAGGTTAGTGTTTAGACCTCACGCCTTTGGAAGAGCCCGCATCAACCACCAGGGTGACCTATTTGTGCACCTGCTGGTCAGTGGGAGGATGAGCCTTTATACTGCAATAGCTGCTAGTTTCCGAGTCTGACCCTGACACCATTCAAGTTCTTATTTTGTTGTTAAGCCCTAATGAAGGGGGAAAGTTTTGGCCTTGAAAAGCACTGGCTGTCTTATGACCAAATTAAACACTTCTTTGATGCTTTCTTTTTTTGACTTGGCACTCCTTTTATATTTTTATGTTTTAAGTCATTTTCAGATACCCCTCATGGGAAGCCTTGCTGTATGTGAGCCAATGAACTTGTCTGAAGTTATCATTTGGTTGAATGTATGAAATAGCTTTGGAGTTGAAGCGCCTCTTTAACCACTTGCCCTCCTGATGATTTACCCCCCTTCCTGACCAGGTCATTCTTTGCGGTACAGTGCTGAGGTATTGTAACTGATGATTGCACGGTCATACATCGCTGCACCGAAATGAAATTTATGTCCTTTTTTCCCATGAATTGAGCTTTCGTTTGGTGGTATTTGATTGGCTGTGCTTTTTTAATTTTTTGCGCTATAAAAAAAAAAAGACTGACAATTTTGAGAAAAAAACTATATTTTTGACATTTTGCTATTAAACATGTCCAGCAAAAATTTAAAAAATCAAATTTCATCATAAATTTAGGCCAAAATGTATTCTGCTACATGTCTTTGCTAAAAAAAAATCCCAATACGTGTAAATTAATTGGTTTATGTGAAAGTTATAGCATTCACAAATGGAGGCATAGATACTGGAAATTTTCTTTCTCACTAGCAATGGCGGCGATCAGTGACTTATAGCGGGTCTGCGGGACTGCGGGACTGCGGCGGACATTCTGACAGTGGGGGGGAACTGACTTGGTGTCATTGACTTCCCCAGTGACACCAGTACAGTGATCAGTGCTAAAAAAAAGCACTGACACTGCACTAATGTCACTGGGCAAGAAGGGATTAACATGAGGGGTGATCAAAGGGCTAACTGTGTGCAGGGAGTGTTTTACTAGGGGGCTGTGTCAGTGTGCTTCACTGTAAGTAAACAAAACAGTCCGCCTCCTCTTCAGAGATGCTCGGTAATCACTGGGTGGTGGTGGATAATCACCGTCCGGGACCCGGTGATTGACAGCCGCAAATGGCAGCGCGGGTAGGGCGCGTGTGCGGCTTGCACTCGCTCCCTACCCGGAAATGCAAAATCATGTATATATGCATGATTTTGCGCACCCCTGCCACCCTGTAGAAGTGTATCTGCTATAGGGCAGCGGGAAAGCAGTTAATATGTCAGTTTTCAAAAACCTTGTAGTCAGTAACAGGTATTATGCAAAGGGAAGGGAAGGTTGACCACACTTAAGGGATTTTTTGATGCCGTGTTTACACATTGTCATTAGAGATGAGCGAATCGAAGTAGGCGAAGTGGAATTCGAGTCGAATATTGGAAAATTTTCGATTTGCGCCGAATCCGAAAAATAGCCTACTTCGGACGCGCGAATCGAAATTTTTCCTAAAATGGCGGCGGAAATGGCGGCGGACATGTGCGGCGACGGAGCGGGGATGTCTGGGAAGGCGCGCAGACAAGGCGCGCTGACCCATAATGCATTCCTTAATGACATGTGATCGCATTAGCCAATCAGCAGCCAGGCAGCCAGCACTGTGTAATGGTCGAGCTATAAATAGCGGCCATTTTAGAATTCTTCATTTGCCTCCAGTCATTCAAGAGAGGCAGACCGCTCTGTATTAGGGACAGAGTTAGGGCCACAGAAACGTTACTTGGGGACAGAGAAACGTTACTTAGGGACAGAGAAGCATTACTCAGGGACACAGAATTGTTAATGAGGGCCACAGAATCGTTACTTAGGGCCAAAGAAACGCTAGTTAGGGCCACAGAATTGTTACTCAGGGACAGACAGAATTGTTACTGAGTGCCAGAGAATTGTTACTTAGGGCCACAGAAACGTTAGTTAGGGCCACAGAATTGTTACTCAGGGACAGACACAGAATTGTTACTGAGGGCCACAGAACTGTTACTTAGGGCCACAGAAACGTTATTAGGGCCACAGAATTGTTACTCAGGGACAGACAGAATTGTTACTGAGTGCCAGAGAATTGTTACTTAGGGCCACAGAAACGTTAGTTAGGGCCACAGAATTGTTACTCAGGGACAGACACAGAATTGTTACTGAGGGCCACAGAACTGTTACTTAGGGCCACAGAAACGTTATTAGGGCCACAGAATTGTTACTCAGGGACAGACAGAATTGTTACTGAGTGCCAGAGAATTGTTACTTAGGGCCACAGAAACGTTAGTTAGGGCCACAGAATTGTTACTCAGGGACAGACACAGAATTGTTACTGAGGGCATCAGAACTGTTACTGAGGGCCACAGAAACGTTAGTTAGGGCCACAGAATTGTTACTCAGGGACAGACACAGAATTGTTACTGAGGGCCACAGAACTGTTACTTAGGGCCACAGAAATGTTAGTTAGGGCCACAGAATTGTTACTCAGGGACAGACACAGAATTGTTACTGAGGGCCACAGAATTGTTACTTAGGGCCACAGAATTGTTACTCAGGGACAGACAGAATTGTTACTGAGTGCCAGAGAATTGTTACTTAGGGCCACAGAAACGTTAGTTAGGGCCACAGAATTGTTACTCAGGGACAGACAGAATTGTTACTGAGTGCCAGAGAATTGTTACTTAGGGCCACAGAAACGTTAGTTAGGGCCACAGAATTGTTACTCAGGGACAGACACAGAATTGTTACTGAG
This sequence comes from Staurois parvus, assembly GCF_062004578.1. Classification (NCBI taxonomy): domain Eukaryota; kingdom Metazoa; phylum Chordata; class Amphibia; order Anura; family Ranidae; genus Staurois; species Staurois parvus. The sequence goes on along the minus strand of NW_028317983.1, from coordinate 1,464,762 downwards.
GGCCACAGAATTGTTACTTAGGGCCACAGAAACGTTACTCAGGGACACAGAATTGTTACTGAGGGCCACAGAACTGTTACTTAGGGCCACAGAAACGTTAGTTAGGGCCACAGAATTGTTACTCAGGGACAGACACAGAATTGTTACTGAGGGCCACAGAATTGTTACTTAGGGCTACAGAAACGTTACTCAGGGACACAGAATTGTTACTGAGGGCCACAGAACCGTTACTTAGGGCCACAGAATTGTTACTCAGGGACAGACACAGAATTGTTACTCAGGGACACAGAATTGTTACTGAGGGCCACAGAACCGTTACTTAGGGCCACAGAAACGTTACTCAGGGACACAGAATTGTTACTGAGGGCCACATAACCGTTACTTAGGGCCACATAATTGTTACTCAGGGACAGACACAGAATTGTTACTGAGGGACACAGAATTGTTACTGAGGGCCACAACCGTTACTTAGGGCCACAGAATTGTTACTCAGGGACACAGAATTGTTACTGAGGGCCACAGAACCGTTACTTAGGGCCACAGAATTGTTACTCAGGGACACAGAATTGTTACTGAGGGCCACAGAACCGTTACTTAGGGCCACAGAATTGTTACTCAGGGACAGACACAGAATTGTTACTGAGGGACACAGAATTGTTACTGAGGGCCACAGAAACGTTAATCAGGGACACAGAATTGTTACTGAGGGCCACAGAACCGTTACTTAGGGCCACATAAAAGTTAATCAGGGACACAGAATTGTTACTGAGGGCCACAGAACCGTTACTTAGGGCCACAGAATTGTTACTCAGGGACAGACACAGAATTGTTACTGAGGGACACAGAATTGTTACTGAGGGCCACAGAACCGTTACTTAGGGCCACAGAAACGTTAATCAGGGACACAGAATTGTTACTGAGGGCCACAGAACCATTACTTAGGGCCACATAAACGTTAATCAGGGACACAGAATTGTTACTGAGGGCCACAGAACTGTTACTTAGGGCCACAGAATTGTTACTCACGGACAGACACAGAATTGTTTCTTGAGGGACACAGAATTGTTACTGAGGGCCACAGAACCGTTACTTAGGGCCACAGAAACGTTAATCAGGGACACAGAATTGTTACTGAGGGCCACAGAACCGTTACTTAGGGCCACGTAAACGTTAATCAGGGACAGACACAAAATTGTTACTGAGGGACACAGAATTGTTACTGAGGGACACAGAATTGTTACTGAGGGCCACAGAACCGTTACTTAGGGCCACAGAATTGTTACTTAGGGACACAGAATTGTTACTGAGGGCCACAGAACCGTTACTTAGGGCCACAGATTTGTTACTTAGGGACACAGAATTGTTACTGAGGGCCACAGAACTGTTACTTAGGGCCACAGAATTGTTACTCGGACAGACACAGAATTGTTACTCAGGGACACAGAATTGTTACTGAGGGCCACAGAACCGTTACTTAGGGCCACAGAATTGTTACTCAGGGACACAGAATTGTTACTGAGGGCCACAGAACTGTTACTTAGGGCCACAGAATTGTTACTCAGGGACACTGAATTGTTACTGAGGGCCACAGAACTGTTACTTAGGGCCACAGAATTGTTACTCGGACAGACACAGAATTGTTACTGAGGGACACAGAATTGTTACTGAGGGCCACAGAACCGTTACTTAGGGCCACAGAATTGTTACTCAGGGACACAGAATTGTTACTGAGGGCCACAGAACTGTTACTTAGGGCCACAGAAAGGTTACTCAGGGACACAGAATTGTTACTGAGGGCCACAGAACTGTTACTTAGGGCCACAGAATTGTTACTCGGACAGACACAGAATTGTTACTCAGGGACACAGAATTGTTACTGAGGGCCACAGAACCGTTACTTAGGGCCACATAAACGTTAATCAGGGACACAGAATTGTTACTGAGGGCCACAGAACCGTTACTTAGGGCCACAGAATTGTTACTCAGGGACACAGAATTGTTACTGAGGGCCACAGAACCGTTACTTAGGGCCACAGAATTGTTACTCAGGGACACAGAATTGTTACTGAGGGCCACAGAACCGTTACTTAGGGCCACAGAATTGTTACTCAGGGACAGACACAGAATTGTTACTGAGGGACACAGAATTGTTACTGAGGGCCACAGAAACGTTAATCAGGGACACAGAATTGTTACTGAGGGCCACAGAACCGTTACTTAGGGCCACATAAAAGTTAATCAGGGACACAGAATTGTTACTGAGGGCCACAGAACCGTTACTTAGGGCCACAGAATTGTTACTCAGGGACAGACACAGAATTGTTACTGAGGGACACAGAATTGTTACTGAGGGCCACAGAACCGTTACTTAGGGCCACAGAAACGTTAATCAGGGACACAGAATTGTTACTGAGGGCCACAGAACCATTACTTAGGGCCACATAAACGTTAATCAGGGACACAGAATTGTTACTGAGGGCCACAGAACTGTTACTTAGGGCCACAGAATTGTTACTCACGGACAGACACAGAATTGTTTCTTGAGGGACACAGAATTGTTACTGAGGGCCACAGAACCGTTACTTAGGGCCACAGAAACGTTAATCAGGGACACAGAATTGTTACTGAGGGCCACAGAACCGTTACTTAGGGCCACGTAAACGTTAATCAGGGACAGACACAAAATTGTTACTGAGGGACACAGAATTGTTACTGAGGGACACAGAATTGTTACTGAGGGCCACAGAACCGTTACTTAGGGCCACAGAATTGTTACTTAGGGACACAGAATTGTTACTGAGGGCCACAGAACCGTTACTTAGGGCCACAGATTTGTTACTTAGGGACACAGAATTGTTACTGAGGGCCACAGAACTGTTACTTAGGGCCACAGAATTGTTACTCGGACAGACACAGAATTGTTACTCAGGGACACAGAATTGTTACTGAGGGCCACAGAACCGTTACTTAGGGCCACAGAATTGTTACTCAGGGACACAGAATTGTTACTGAGGGCCACAGAACTGTTACTTAGGGCCACAGAATTGTTACTCAGGGACACTGAATTGTTACTGAGGGCCACAGAACTGTTACTTAGGGCCACAGAATTGTTACTCGGACAGACACAGAATTGTTACTCAGGGACACAGAATTGTTACTGAGGGCCACAGAACCGTTACTTAGGGCCACAGAATTGTTACTCAGGGACACAGAATTGTTACTGAGGGCCACAGAACTGTTACTTAGGGCCACAGAAAGGTTACTCAGGGACACAGAATTGTTACTGAGGGCCACAGAACTGTTACTTAGGGCCACAGAATTGTTACTCGGACAGACACAGAATTGTTACTCAGGGACACAGAATTGTTACTGAGGGCCACAGAACCGTTACTTAGGGCCACATAAACGTTAATCAGGGACACAGAATTGTTACTGAGGGCCACAGAACCGTTACTTAGGGCCACATAATTGTTACTCAGGGACAGACACAGAATTGTTACTGAGGGACACAGAATTGTTACTGAGGGCCACAGAACCATTACTTAGGGCCACAGAATTGTTACTCAGGGACAGACACAGAATTGTTACTCAGGGACACAGAATTGTTACTCAGGGACACAGAATCGTTGAATTAAAGAGTATGTCAGACAACATGCAGAGGAGTGGCAGAGGAGGCAATGTTTTAGGAGCGAGCAGACGTGGCAGCAGAGGAAGGGGTCGAGGCAGCACTATTCGCAGCCAGAGGCCAGTGCTCCCGGTGTCATCCAGCGGTCGTGTCTCCACCGACAACCCTGCCGTCGTCGATTGGTTGGCTCGGTCGTCTTCCTCTTCCCAGGTCACCTCTGACACCTACAGCCAATGGTCGGTGGGTACGTCAGACACAACCGTTAGTTGGCATGGCCCGGGACCAAGCCCACTGAAATCACGTGTCCTCTACCTGCCCCTGTCCTTTGGTGTTCCCTCACCAAGCGAAGTATCGCATGCTGTGGGCTCAGCCCCACTGTACAGTGAGGAAGAGCTAATAGAGGGCGGTCAGGAACGGGGGGAGACATCCGCCTTTTCAGCAGCCAGGCGAAGAAGTAGTGGCGAGGAGAGTGGCTCGGTAGCCGGTCTAGAGACAGGTCTGTCTCCTGACCCAGGCGCAGCCGAGGGGGCTAGTAGTGAGGCGGAGACCCTACTTGATGATGAGGAGGTTGATCGCACTTGGCAGCCTCGTCGTCATCAGGCAATTTCTTCCGCATCATCAGGAGAAGAGGGTGGCAGCTTGGCAGCGAGCGAAACAGTCGGTGGGTTGCCCAGGAGACAGCAGCAGGGTCGCAGCAGTGTCAGTGGAGCCAAACGGCCACGGAGTAGAGCACCAGCTCCACTGCAGCCTACCACCACGGCCAGTAGTGGTGCCGGTGTGCACGGAGGAAGCAGCAGTCAGCCAGTGAGGAGTATCGGGGGCAAAGTTTCCTACTCAGCGGTGTGGCAATTTTTTGTCAAGTAAACATAGCCGTATGTCGACTATGTGGCTAGAAAGTCAAGCGTGGCCAGGGGGCCCATGTTGGGACTACAGCGTTGCGGCAGCATATGCAGCGTCGCCATTTGGTGGCCTGGGAAAACCGTGATAAAGATACGGCGGTTCTGCCCGCCCCAGCCCCCGCTCCATCACCCGCTCCGTTACTTGCTCCGTCACCTGACGTCAATCGCCCTCCATCAGCCAGTCAAGGCTCCAACACCTCTGCTGAGGGGAGTTGTCGCTCGTTGGCATCTTCCGCTCGTTCAGATGCTCCTTCTCCTGCTACTCCTCTTCACGGATTCCGTCAGCAGTCTTTCTTGGAATCCGTTTCCAAGAGACAACAGTTTGCGAGCACGCACCCGACGGTGCAAAAGCTGAACGTCCTCCTGTCCAAGTTGCTGGTGCTGCAGTCCCTCCCTTTCCAAGTGGTGGACTCAGCACCTTTCCGAGAAATGATGGCTTGTGCCGCGCCGCGGTGGAGAGTGCCAAGCCGTCATTTCTTCGCCAAAAAGGCAGTGCCAGCCCTGCATTCACATGTAGAAGAGATGGTGGGCCAGTCTTTGAGCATGTCGGTCTCTGCCAAAGTGCACGGCAGCGCCGACGTGTGGAGCTGTAACTACGGTCAGGGACAGTACATGTCATTTACGGCCCACAGGGTGAACGTGGTGCCGTCACAGCCGCACCAGCAACTTGGACAGGTCACGCCGCTTTTGCCTCCACGTTTGCACGTCCTTGGTCCGGCAAAGATGTCCGCCTCTACCACCTCTTCTTCCGCCGTGTCCTCAGCCGCCACCCCCGTGCCAAGTCCCATTACCCGACCGGCATATCACATGTGCAGGGCGCAACGGTGTCACGCTGTGCTGCACCTGGTATGCCTTGGCGAACGTAGTCACACAGGGGAGGAACTTCTCAGTGTAATGAACAGAGAAATCGACAGATGGCTGTCTCCGCGCAAACTCAAAATCGGAACCATGTTGACCGACAACGGAAAGAACATGGTGTCTGCTCTGCGTCAAGGAAGGTTGTGCCATGCGCCATGCATGGCTCACGTGTTCAATCTGGTTGTCAAGCGGTTCCTAAAATCCACCATCCCACTGCAAGACATCCTTAAAATGTCACGTAAACTTTGCATGCATTTCAGCCATTCCTACACCGCAAAGCACACCCTCCTTGAGCTGCAGCGGCAGAACGGAATTGCACAGCATCGCCTGATCTGCGACGTTGCAACAAGGTGGAATTCAACCCTACACATGTTAGACCGCCTTTACGAACAGCGAAAGGCCATCACAGATTTCCTGATGTTACAAGCGGATAAAGGTACTCCCCTGTGTAACTTTGATGTCAGCCATTGGCAGCTCATGCGTGACACCTGCCGCTTGCTCAGGCCCTTTGAGGAGGCCACGCTATTCGTGAGTCGGCAGGACTATGGGATGAACGACGGCATTCCTCTGTTGCACGTCCTGGAACAAATGCTGTTAACAATGGCTGGTCAGGGTGCGGTAGACGTGGCGCACAGATCTCAACGCCACATGACCCCTGTGGGGGCAGGACAGGAAGAAGAGGAGGAGGTAGAGGAGGACATTTGTGCTCAGGAATTATTGAGTGAAATGGGTGGTTTTTCCACTCAGCGGACAGGAGTGGAGGAGCAGGAGCATCTGGTAGAGGAGGAGGAGGAGGAGACAGAGGACCCAGACGCACCGTGGCAGTATGCTGTGGAGATGGAGGCAGGGAGTCCCTCGCATTCCTTGGCACAAATGGCCCATAGCATGCTCGGTTGCTTGCGTAGCGACAGCCGAATAATAACCATCAGACAGAGGGATGACTTTTGGCTGTCCACCTTGTTGGACCCTCGCTACCGTTCAAAAATGGTGGCCTTTTTCACACCTGCTGAGAGGGAGGCCAAAATAACGTACTATAAAAACCACCTATGTAGTCAGCTGGTCTCTGCCTGTCTGCGCCAACGTCCATCCTCAGACACTGTGGGCCCTGTGCGCTCGCGTTCCGCTGCCATGGCAGCAGGGGAGGGGTGGGGTGGTAGGAGCAGTGGCAGCTCCACCAGCAGCGGCTGCCTCAGTCTGCAGTCGATGATGAGTAGCTTTCTTCACCAGCGCAGTGAGGAAACTACTAACCAGCCGCAGCAGCAGCAGCAGCAGCATCAGGTGGACCTGGAGCAGGACCTCAAACAACAGGCTTGGGCCTACTTGGACAGCACCCTGCCAACCGAGGTAGACAATCCCCTTGACTACTGGGCAACGAAACTTGACCTTTGGCCCCAACTAGCTGAATTTGCCCTTGAAAAGCTGTCATGCCCGGCCAGTAGCGTGGCATCGGAGCGCGTGTTTAGTGCGGCAGGAGGTATTGCAACTCCGCGGAGGACACGACTGTCCACCCAAAGTGTGGAGAGACTCACGTTTGTGAAAATGAATCAGGCGTGGATTAGTCTGGATTTCAAACCACCAGTTCCTGACACAACTGACTAAATCCGCCATGAATCATGCCCCAAACATGTGCCACTTTCAGGTCTCCTCACACTGCTGGTGTGTTCCATTTTTTGTCATAGGGTGCTGGCAGATTACGGGCCTCCCATAGCTGCTGCCAGGCCCCTAATCTGCCATGGGCCCCTATACCGCCTCCTCATGCTGCTTCCAAGTCCAGAGTCTCTCATGGGTCCCTGTACGGCCTCCCATTGCTGCTGTCTCCATCGCCACACTCTGCCATGTGCCACTTTCAGGTCTCCTCACACTGCTGGTGTGTTCCATTTTTTGTCATAGGGTGCTGGCAGATTACGGGCCTCCCATAGCTGCTGCCAGGCCCCTAATCTGCCATGGGCCCCTATACCGCCTCCTCATGCTGCTGCCAGGTCCAGAGTCTCTCATGGGTCCCTGTACGGCCTCCCATTGCTGCTGTCTCCATCGCCACACTCTGCCATGTGCCACTTTCAGGTCTCCTCACACTGCTGGTGGGTTCCATTTTTTGTCATAGGGTGCTGGCAGATTACGGGCCTCCCATAGCTGTTGCCAGGCCCCTAATCTGCCATGGGCCCCCGTACCGACTCCTCATGCTGCTGCCAGGCCCGTAATCTGTCATGGGCCCCTGTTGTCGCTTGTTGGCATATTCCGCTCGTTCAGATGCTCCTTCTCCTGCTACTCCTCTTCACGGATTCCGTCAGCAGTCTTTCTTGGAATCCGTTTCCAAGAGACAACAGTTTGCGAGCACGCACCCGACGGTGCAGAAGCTGAATGTCCTCCTGTCCAAGTTGCTGCTGCCAGGCTCGTAATCTGTCATGCGCCCCTGTACCGCCTCCTCATGCTGCTGCCAGGTCCAGAGTGTGTCATGGGCCCCCGTACCGACTCCTCATGCTGCTGCCAGGCCCGTAATCTGTCATGGGCCCCTGTACCGCCTCCCCATGCTGCTGCCAGGTCCAGAGTGTGTCATGGGTCCCTGTACGGCCTCCCATTGCTGCTGCCAGGCCCGTAATCTGCCATGGGCCCCCGTACCGACTCCTCATGCTGCTGCCAGGCCCGTAATCTGTCATGGGCCCCTGTACCGCCTCCTCATGCTGCTGCCAGGTCCAGAGTGTGTCATGGGTCCCTGTACGGCCTCCCATTGCTGCTGTCTCTATCGCCACACTCTGCCATGTGCCACTTTCAGGTCTCCTCACACTGCTGGTGGTTTCCATTTTTGTCATAGGGTGCTGTATGGCCTCCCATTGCTGCTGCCTCCACCGCCACACTGTGGCTCCACACTCTGGTTTTGGCCCCATGACTGCCCAAATGAGTGAAGAGTGCGGTGATTCTAAGATCGACGGCACTCATCTGCATGTCATACTGACTGACAGTATTATTTCTCTTCCCCAGCAGACTCCAAGGGCATTTAAATTAAAGGTACAGTGTTCTGCACTAATATTAAGTCTCTCTGAAGCCTAGAAACACCCTTTTTTAAGTTAAATTCACAGCGAATATATTTGACTCGAATCGAAATTTTTCCACGAATTAGCCGAATCAGTCGAATCGAATTTTTGAATACTTCGCTCATCTCTAATTGTCATCTATCCAGAGGATGCAAATTAGACTGTTTACATATTGAGTCTTGCCCTGTTATATTACCTATGGTGTCTCAGCAGCCATGGCCCCTGATGACGTCACTTTTGAGTGTGGAGTATGGTGATCTGATGTTACCTGATGTTCTGTGTCAGATGGGATATTGGGAAGATGAATTTACTTACGTTTGTAAGCTTGTTTACTTACTTTTGTGCGTTTTTAGTATTGGATTTTATTAATAAATGTGAAATTCTTTACCTACACTGTTTTACAGGTGATGATGCTATGCTGATTTGAGGAGGCATCCTGTCTTGTTCCCTTGCTGGAGAGCATACCTTTATGATTTTGATGCCTTAATATTTGGTAGGGGTCCTTAGTGCTTGTGGTGGTGGCTAGCGTTCACACAGAAGAGCCTTCTAATTAAAGTGGATCATCCTCCCTAAAATTCATTTGGCTCCTCTCCATCCCATGCTCCTCCATTGTACATATGTTGTGTGGGTTTTTTGTTTGTTCACTTGTTTTTTTTATGATAAAGTTTCAGCCTGCCCCCATCCTCCATCATTCGCCTAGGCGAATTACGTCAGTGCCCCCAGTGTCTCCTGGGATATGTGACGTTCATACTTCAAGAGGCACGAGGAGACAGGCACATCACCCCAGAAATTCTGAAGGGCCCTCTGCACACTGGTATATACCCTTTCAAGCAGATTTTGCAATAAATAGGGATATTTACTTCACACATATTGCAATACATGTTTAAGCTGGTTAGCTGCGTCAAAGTCATCCCTCTATGGCCAGTCCTACTCTGCTCTGCCTACGCAATGCTACTGTGGACACAATGCCAATATTGGGGAAAAGACAAAGTGGTGGAGAGCTACCAGGTTTAATTCTGGCTATTGACCCATAATACAACAACAAGATATACCTGTGCTCAGGGGCGGACTGACAACTCATGGGGCCCCCAGGCAATAGGGGATCATGGGGCCCCTGTGTCCTTGCCCAAACTCAAAAAAGCCTATGAAAAAAGGTACCAGGGGCATCTCATGGGGCCCCCTACTGACCCCGGGCCCTCGGGCAGTGCCCGAGTTTCCAAATGGTCAGTCCGCCCCTGCCTGTGCTCAAATCCCAATAGCTAGTACATGCATTCACTCCATTCACCAACAGAGGAGGCGGACAGGCCTAGTGGAGATTTATTGGAAGGCTGTGCCAGAACCCGGAAGAGCCGGCGTAGCCTCCTGATGATGTCACAGAGGAACATGGCGGTGCAGGACCCCGGGGGCAGCTGCAGAGAAGGGGATCTCAGCAGGACAACATTGAATCTACTGTGTTGGAGAGTATCTGAACTATGGCAATCCTAACATCAGGTAAGCAGGGGAGAAAAAAAAATAATAGGGGGGGGAGTGAAAGGATTTAAGAGTGGACTGTTGGGATCATATTTTACTCTAAGGAAGGTTTTTAGACTTGTGTGATTGCACTACAACAATCATTTTACATTTTACAATTCACTTGTTTCAGTTTATTTCATTGTTATTATGTATTAAGTTGATTGGTTCACTTTATTCAGAATTTATATTTAAAGTGGTAGCGCAGCATATTTGGGGAATTACATTTGTTTTATATCATATATCGAGATAACATGCTAGTGGCTTCCTTGTTGATATTTCAAGGCACTATGCGTGGAATTGGATACATTTTTATGGATGTTTACATATTAAAGTCTGATCTCATTCACTACCATGACTGGGGAGGAAGAACACACAGAATATGAGCGCTTTTAGATTCTAGTGCTGTGCCCAATGGTTTCCATGTCCTAGATTTCGCACAGAAGGAGGCGTATTGCTCTCAATGGAAGTTTTCTGGCCAAGCCTCAGGGAAGCCATCCTTGGCCTACAGAAATATCATTTAAGATAAGGTCATTTTTTCTACACTGAACATTTTTTTTCTTTTAAAATACTTAGGCTCCTGGATTTCAAAATAAATTCTAATACAAAGGTCTGCTTACCCTTTAACACATTTAAGGGAGACTTTCGCTTAACATTCCCCTGGATAGCGTGTTTTGCTGTCCTTTTAACTCTTGTCCTGGAAACACAAAATTGTAGAGGGCAGTTCTCTCTAGTCCAGTCAAAGACCACAAAAGAAACCTGAAAGAAGAAAGTTTTGGCACGAACACACTTTTTAAGGAAACTTGTGCTGAAAGAAATATGCAGTATGCTTTGGCTGACCTTCTCCTTTTCAAAATTGTTAGCTACCTGACTTCCATGATGATCCAATTGATTCTATATTTGGAATTACTGTTCCAGAACTGATATGTAGAGTTCTGACTTTGCTCTCACTTTACATGCTGTATGCATGTTCCAGGTCTAAGACCCAGAATGTATTGAAGCCAGCAATAATCAGACAGCTAGCATTTTTATGAGGAGGCTAGCAAAGTCATTCTGTGCACTTCTTTTCATATAGATTTCCTTCAAATATGGTACACAGATTCCTACATATGAAATCCAAGCATCCCAAAAGTGCCCATTATTGCATAGACTGTAACCATCTTTGAAAATTTTAATGAGCAAGTTTCAGAATTTCTGTGCCAGTGTTCAAAGAGCATGACAATGGGCATTTACTGATAGTGAGTCCCTTTTATAGCTCAGCCTCAGCTGAAACCACTTCATTTCAATCTATTTATTGAGTTTGCAACGTTGAATGACAAAAAATTGAGCAGATATCTGTCAGTACATAGGACTTAAGTACAAGGAATTGTAAAATATCAGCATAAAAATGTGTCATGACATTATTTAAAGATTTCCAGACATAAGAGGCTAGAAAACCAACTACCTTATGCTCAACCGTGAAGACCATTCAGGAAGTAAAGGCACATACATGGCCATCATGGATAGAGAGGCCCAAAGTAAAAGAAAGCTTGAAGCATGAGTGCAGGGCCTGCATGACTGGGTTTTAAGGATTCTAGAAAATGGAAGGGTTAAACAGTTTAGGAAGGGAAATATATGGAGGTGGTACTTACCAGACTGATGAAGCTTTGAAGAAGTAGGAGGGGTTTCAGTGGATGGCCTGGAAGATAGCTGGCATTGGGCAAACTTCCGACATCCTTTCGCCTTTTCTTTCAAAAACATTTTTTGTTCATTCTGATTGTGGCTTTCGGGTTGTCATGGCCTCTAATGGGATTGCAAGATCCTTGGAGGCGGGTCTGGTCAAGATGTAAAATATGTAAGAATGTGTCTTAGATACAGCACCCCTTATGGTGTATGGTTGAGTGCCGATAAACTGGTGGATTCCTTGTGGCTCTATCAGTGGTTAATTGTACATTTGTCCCCAAGTTGGTGTTGTGCTGAGGGAGGCTTATTTTATGGGTTCGTCCAAATAGGTTTCATGAAAAGTGCAATAAAAACTTTGAAATCTATTTGTAATGTATTTGTGTCAGGGGAAAAGACAAGGAAGCCCGGGCAAATGAGCCAATGCGCAATATAGCCACGCCAATTCACGCAAAGAAGTGCGCATGTGCATAGGCAGGGTGCACTAATTGCTGACACTCAATGGCCTTTATAAGGACTGCAGCTCTTCTCAGTGATTGCTGAATTATCGTCAGCCCTCCTGTTCTCCTGAGCAGGGGCGGATTGACAACTCATGGGGCCCCTGTGTCCTTGCCCAAACTCAAAAAGGCCTATGAAAAAGGTACCAGGGGCATCTCATGGGGCCCCCTACTGACCCTGGGCCCTCGGGCAGTGCCCGAGTTTCCAAATGGTCAGTCCGCCCCTGTTCCTGAGTTTACTGCTGATTACCCATTACCGACCCCGGCTTGCTCCTGACCTTGCTCCTGTCTGCTGCTGCTCTGTGTATGACCCTGGCTTGATCCTGACCTTGATCCTGTCTTCTGCTACTCTGTGTTTGACCCCGGCTTGATTCTGACGTTGCTCTTGTCTGCTGTTCCATATTGATCCTGGCTCTGGCTACTGACTACTCCAGCCATCCTCCGGGATCCACGTGTTCTCTTGAGAAACTCCTCCTGCAACTGGGGCACCCACGGGTTCATCTCATCAAGCATCTCCAAGCAGCAACACCACTGGCAACCCGTGCTTCTTTGGGCACTGCACCTCCTGTTTCCACCTTCAGGGGCGCACTGCACTTAGCCGTAAGGGGATCCCTCTCTCTATTGCAGCCTCCGGTCAGGTACATGACAATTTGTTTATATTCTGTTATTTAAATTGTTGTTAATAAAATCCAATCAATTCTGACTGTCAGTCTAGTATGGGTCATTATATTAATTGGGGGGTTTTGGAGTGATGGTCAGACAGTCCTAGAAATAGATCATCTCTAAAAACTAGTTGATAGTGGGAACGTTTCAGAGCCTCTGACTAGTATGTATTTCACTAGAGCTTTATGAAAGAAAGCAACACAAATCAGTGTGCTAGGTCTAGAAAAATTTGTAGCTTGATGATGATCAGCAATAATCCATAACCACCTCCATGTCCACAGGTATATAAAATCAAGCCCCTAGGCATGCAGACTGCTTCTACAAATATTTTTGAAAGAATGGGTTGCTCTCAGAAGCTCAGTGACTCCAAGCGTGGTCCCATGATAGGTTGCCACCTGTGCAATAAGTCCATCCGTGAAATTTCCTTGCTACTAAATATTCCACGGTCAACTGTTAGTGGTATTATAACAAAGTGGAAGCAACTGGGAACAACAGCAACTCAGACACCAAGTGGTAGGCCACTTAACATGACAGAGTGGGGTCAGCACATGCTAAAGCACACAGTGCACAAATGTCGCCAACTGTCTGCAGAGTCAATAGTTAAGACCTCCAAACTTCATGTGGCCTTCAGATTAGCACAACAGTGCGTAGAGAGCTTCATGGAATGGGTTTCCATGGCCGAGCAGCTGCATCCAAGCCTTACCTCACCAAGTGCAATGCAAAGCGTCGGATGCAATGGTGTAAAGCACGCTGCCACTGGACTCTAGAGCAGTGGAGATGTGTTCTCTGGTGTAACGAATCACGCTTCTCTGTCTGGCAATCCTATCGACATGTCTGGATTTGGTCGTTGCCAGAAAATAGTACTTGCCTGATTGCATTGTGCCAAGTGGATAGTTTGGTGAAGGGGAGATTGTGGTGTGGGGTTGTTTTTCAGCGGTTGGGCTTGACCCTTTAGCTCCAGTTAAGGGAACTCTTAAGGCGTCAGCATACCAAGAAAGTTTGGACAATTTCATGCTCCCAACTTTGTGGGAACAGTTTGGGGATGGCCCTTTTCTGTTCCAACATGACTGCACACCAGTGCACAAAGCAAGGTCCATAAAGACATGGATGAGCGAGTTTGGGGTGGAGGAACTTGACTGGCCTGCACAGAGTCCTGACCTCAACTCGACAGAACACCTTTGGGATGAATTAGAGTGGAGACTGCAAGCCAGGCCTTCTCATCCAACATCAATGCCTGACCTCACAAATGTGCTTCTGGAAGAATGGTCAAACATTCCCATAGACCCACTCCTAAACCTTGTGGACGGCCTTCCCAGAAGAGTTTAAGCTGTTATAGTTGCAAAGGGCGGGCCAATTCAATATTGAACCCTACGGACTAAGACTGGGATGCCATTAAAATTCATGTCCGTGTAAAGGTAGGCATCCCAATACTTTTGGCAATATAGTGTACTTACCTTCATAGCTACCTAGGTTCTCCCAGCTTGCACATTCATTGGGAGCACAGTTTTCAGACTCAACAGCATTTCATTAATGCTATCAATAAAAGCCACTATACATATAAGGGATCTTAAACCTATTGAAAGTGTTATTTTTAATTATAGATATTGTCATGTGAATAATTATATATTGTCCACTGTAGAATGGATTCCTCCTTAATATCCCTCCTGAAGAAGTTTGTTTGTGAATCCTGAAATAGATTTGTCCACAAAATTTGTCTACCCAACATATTTTGATACATATCTGTGAATGTTTTTTTTTTAATATTCTCTATTGAATTAAAATAAACTATTTTTTTAAAAAATTGGCATCGTTGTTGTACCTCAAAAGTCTCATTGGGTTGTTTTTTTTGGTATAGCTCATCTCTTTATTACTCTGCTCTCTCTTCCTGTCAGAATTCTTCTTGTCAGCACATGGACTGACTGGCTTCTGGTACTGCTTCTTCCTCTATCTGCTACAGACTAATACCAAGTATAACTCAGGTACTTAAATTTCTTGTATTTAAAAAACACATTTCATCATGTCACCTGATGAACCTAGAAGAGGTGGCGGGCCCTCGATGGTGTCAGAAATAATACGGTGGGTGAGAACTGAGTGGTGACAGGGCATGAGAGGATCTCAGTGTGACATTGCTGGATCCGCTGGATGGGTGAGTATCTGAAATGTGCAGATTCCACCTCCTGAAAGAAAAATTGGGGGGGTTGGGTGGAGATCCACTTTAACTGTATCTGACCACAAACTGATAATATATCTTCATTAATTTGTAATATTCAAAGCAGGGGCGGACTGACAACTCATGGGGCCCCCGGGCAATAGGGGATCGTGGGGCCCCTGTGTCCTTGCCCAAACTCAAAAAAGCCTATGAAAAAGGTACCAGGGGTATCTCATGGGGCCCCCTACTGACCCCGGGCCCTCGGGCAGTTCCCGAGTTTCCAAATGGTCAGTCCTCCCCTGATTCAAAGCAAACTCACCCATCCACCCATGTCTTCTTGTTTTATTTTGTTGAGAAACCTCTTTGAATCATTTCTAGCCAAAACCATCTTGATAAAGGGTAGATGATTCATGTAGCACTTACTTCTTGGAATCTGTCTGCTCTTAGCACAGGCATGCAGGCAAGGGGGTGTGCTTAGCTGAGAAATCATCCCCAGCAGATGAATTAAAAAATGCCCATGAATACCCGTGGGATACATGACATCATTTTGACCTAGGTCAGAAACCAGGAAGCAACTGAAAACAAATGTAAAGAATAAAAAGTTTAAAATAAGTAGATATAGGGGGTAATTTACTAGAACTGGAGAGTGCAAAATCTAGTGCAACTTTGCATAGATTCCAGGATTTTTTGTCAAAGCTTAACCCCTTGACGCCGATCACACGCTGGGGCCGGCGCTTCCACTATGCAAACTAGGCAGCTGCCAAGGGCACACTGCCACCTAGGGGTGCCTAGGAGCAGCACAGGCCATCACTCTCTCTATGTAGAACGCTGCCACATCATGATCCTTCTGCTGAGGGGAGGGGTGTCAGAGGGAAGGAAGAAAGGACAGAAGAAGAAGCCGGATGTCTGGGACCAATGTAGCAGATGAGCCGCCGCGGCCCTTTCCAGTGTTACTCTCAGACTCAGTCTCTTACTGCAAGCCGGCTGGCAGCTGCTGATAATTGTAGAGTACCAGCCCTTCTCTTCCCATTTAACAGCAAAAGCGGAGCTGTGCCTGCAGCAGAAGGTAATGTCTCACTCTGATGTCTTGTGTCTGTGTGAGTGTAACTCGGCTGGCCATCCATCGCATGTGCAATGTGTCAGTGAGTGATGACATCATCACGATCCCACAGCCTGCTCTTCTAGTGCCTGCTGATCTGTGTCAGTGTTGGTGGTGGTTTTGTGTCGGATCTCTCCCTGTGTGGGATCGCTCAGTTCAGCTGCCTGCTGTCACAGCGTTTTATCGTCCCCCATTGCCTAGAGAATTCCAGCCTGGGATCTGTCAGAGTGTGGATCCGTCATCCTCCACTCACTGCAACTGTCACTCTGCCACTGCCAGCCACAGATACAGTCCATCCGTGACACTGATTTTGTCTTTAATATTGCTGCTGGTTCCATCCTATGGCACCAATTTTGGCAAATCAAAAGGAATTTAGCCGTTTCATGTTTTGTTGACTTAATATTTTCTACCGTTTAAAAAAAAAAAGGTATTTTTTTTGGGGGGGGGGGGCACAAGTAGCTGGTCTTGCCTAGGGTGCAAAATAGTCTAGCACCAACTCTGTTTATATCCATTTACTAATGCTAGTAGCATAAGGATTAAAAATAGTTAATTTCGATTGGGAGACTTTAGTTCAACTTTCAAATCTTCCCCACTCTACCCAAATAAAGAATAAAAATTGTGTTAGAGTTAGCCTTTAAATGCCGCTCTCCTTCCCAAAGTACAGTCTGCTGTTATTCGTACTAAGTTTTTACTTTGATCTGAGTCTTGTAGGATTGCATTCAATTACAGTATTTTATATATTTTTTTTTTCATGGCAAGAAATAACAGCTCATTACTAGGATTTTGCAATCATATAATTACAGGCCTGCATTATCTATTTTCCAGCGAGCTTTGATTTGATGTAAATAAAGAATAACCAGTTCAAAGTTGTTTTAAAACATTCTCCGCAAGTAATAATTATGAAGGCTTAGAAACAATTTCTGAAGACGCTGGTAATGGTGACCTAAACCGCGGGTTTGTTTCTGAGTAGCTGACTTATTATAATGTAGAAAGACAATATCGCATTGATATGTATCGGTGTTCTCTGCACAAGTCAGGTCCAGAGAAGCAAATGAATGGGGCTGTGCCACAATGGTTCTGCAACCGCATGTGAGGCAAAGATATGGGCTTTTTAGGGTTAAAATAGGAGGCAAGGAAGCAATAAATCGCCTCCCAGCCTCCTGTCAATAGCCCTCTGAAAAGCGATCCACCGTGGATCATTTTTCAGAGGGGCAGCAAGGTGTTTGTTTTTATCTGTTCTATAAAAAAAATACTGATCCTGCCAGAAATCCAGTGAGCTTGCAGGTTCCTGTGCTCTCTGTGGTGTTATCAGCCTTGTCCAAGTTCCCCTGTGTTATGGAGGTGGGGCATTCTGTAGTCTAGATCAGGGGCGGACTGACCATTTGGAAACTTGGGCACTGCCCGAGGGCCCGGGGTCAGTGCGGGGCCCCATGAGATGCCCCTGGTACCTTTTTCATAGGCTTTTTTTGAGTTTGGGCAAGGACACAGGGGCCTCATGATCCCCCATTGCCCGGGGGCCCCATAAGTTGTCAGTCCGCCCCTGGTCTAGATCAGTAATGTGACAACACTGGTTTGGTATGGATATTGTATGTAAGCGTTGTCACCCTAGGACAGGAAGTGTGTGTTACTGTCAGGATCACAAGATGAAAAGGGAGAAAATCTAAAAAAAGCACCTCTCTGTGTGGTCAATGTAACCAATTTTGCTTATTAACAAAGCAATTTATTTCACCATAATATTGTCTTCTCTTCCCCCCATATCTCTTATCCTGATATCCTCAATAAAGTAAATCAGAATCTGTGCAGGATCTGCAGTAATCCTTCACTGGTTTGCGGCTATCTAAAGGACATTTATGTTCCATTTTCAAGGGTAGACCACCCTGTTTGAGGCAGTGATCTGAGCAGGGCCAGTAAAACATTTGTGCAACTGGGAGAATGGGAAGGTTTAGTGAGATTGGCCAATATAGCAGAGAATTTGTGCTTCCAGCAATTTGTGGTTTGTTTCTCTAGTGATTACACAAGTGCAGCAAGAAAATCATCATTTACATGGTAAGTGAGAATGGCAAGTATAGAGACATGAGCTCCCTATCCTGTAGCAGAGAAAGTTTGCTTCTAGCAATGTGTGATCTTTCTCTCTAGTGACCACATAGGTGCAACATAGAAACAGGGGTGGACTGACAACTCAAGGGGCCCCCGGGCAATAGGGGATCATGGGGCCCCTGTGTCCTTGCCCAAACTTAAAAAAGCCTATGAAAAAGGTACCAGGGGCATTTCATGGGGCCCCCTATTGACCCCGGGCCTTTGGGCAGTGTCCGAGTTTCCAAATGGTCAATCCGCCCCTGCATAGAAATCATCATTTACAGCTGTTGACACTGAAAATCTGAACTCCAGGAACACCCCTGCAGTGCCCAGCACTGCAAGGGCTAAATGTTCATTATGTAGCACTACCCCCTTAGGGGTTACTGATGAATTTGGGTCTCCCTATAGTCCTGCACAGTCCGTCATTCAGCATTTTCCACACAACCTATCATCTGGAGACAGAAACCAGTCCTTGAACGTTAGTTTTGGTATTTATTGAGGGGATTATAATTTGGATAGGGTAAGGGGTGGTATAGGATGCCCAAGGAAACCGAAAACTGGGGACAACTTCCTGAAACTATTCACAAGCTTCTCTTCTCTGATGCAGTCTCTGCTGGAGTGCTAGCCAGCATCTCCTAATTGTAACATCCCAGACCCTAAATGAACTCCTCTTCACCCAGAAATCTGGGGACTCTCTTCTTGAGCAGAGGATCTGGCTCCTATCCCTTTAACTGAAATGAACAGTTGCTAGTAGAGAGCTAATCTGGTTTCCCACCAGAGTGCTCCTTCTTCCACCTGACTCCTCACACTCCTGCCACTGAGCAGGCTCTTACACTTTTAAGGGAGCCCCAGCTCCTTGCTGAGCCTTCTGTTGGGGATTGGATGAGGTCTCTCAGGAGTGCAGCCAGCCACTACTCAGATCCACCCACTGCCTCCAAGGCCCTCCTCCGAAAGCCTCAGAGCATGGGGAAATTCCAGAGGGGCTTGCCTGCAGAGACTCTCATCCCTGACCACAATTTGACCCCTCTGGGGATCACACATGAGCTGCTAACCAGTTCCTGACAAACCATAAGGGTCTAGCTCCCCCTAGCTGAACTAGGAGGGGTGCTACAATTAGGTCTACCAGTAGAGGAATAAACTGTAGTACTCACCCTATTCCTCGCTCCACCATGTACTGGCACTCTCCTCTTCTCTCCAATGCTCTTGGTTATGGGCTGACCCTCACCATCCTCATGAACAATGCATTGGAGATATTTCTCTTTATTTTCCCTTTCTCTTTTCTTGGCTGTTCTTCACCTCTCCTATGCTAACATGATGCCACCACCATGGAATTATTTTACTTAGTCTATGGTTCCTGTTGACTCCTGTGAAGGTTTTCCTCTGTTCATGTTAAATTGTCATTAAAACAAGACCATAAAAAACTGTCATTACATGTTATATAACAAAGTGTGCATACTTAAAAAGCCACTTAAGCATTTGTTTTGTGTGGAGTGAAATATACCTGGTTGATCCTGCCTTCAGCTGTCCATCCCATGTCCCCACTGCAGCCTAAGATTGTGTAGACCAGCTGTTGTCATCTACTGAGCAGGCTGCAGTTTAGGTTCCTCATCATTTCCTCCTTTTTTCTTTTTTCTTATCCGTGCAGCCCATGTGACTATACAGTTGTACTCAGTGGTAAATGACACTCGGCTCCCTCCCTTCTCTTCCATGTCTTCCTATTTCTAAATACTATGGGGGCAGGATGTAGTATGCTGATTAATTACATTCACTATGAAACTCACAAAAAAAGATTAGTTTAAATATAAATAATTTATGATATGAAATATGATTTATGTGAATGAATTATGGCAAATAATACTTCTCTATTTAGTATCATTTAAAGAATTTGCTGATATTCAGTAAGAGGATATCACATTTCCTTCCTTGTCATCTATTCTGCTCCACCGGTGGTCTGCATTGCAGTTATCTCTTCTTTTCCCTGTGTAAAATTCTATAAAAATCTATAATTAACCTCCCTGGCGGTATTCCCGAGTGTAGCTCGGGGTAGAGTTTCAGTACCAAAAGCGGTAACCCCGAGCTACACTCGGGCTTACCATAGGGCGTTGCTCTGGGGTTCCCTGCAGAGCTTACCTTGTCCTTCGCTCCCACAATGCGTCCCCTGCCGTGTCCCCGGCCGATGCTGGCATCTGGCTTTCGTGTTCCGGTCCCTGTGACGTCGGGACATACGGGCACCGGAACTGGCGGCAAATTTGAAATTTTTAAAAAATTTCATTTTTTTAAAAATGATTATTACATAGTAAAACATTGCCGTTTCAAAGCATTTCACATACATTCTACTGCTTTGTCCTGTGCCCTGCCTGCATTTTGACTGTTCTTTCTGCCTGGAAACTTAGAAAAGTCCATGGCATCCAAAAAGCGTCCCTTTATGTCAAAATCGGTTTTAGACCGGCTAGAGAACAGCGATAGTAAATCAGAACCACTTGCAGAATTGAGTGATAATGATTCGTGGAGAAATTCCTCATCAGACACTGAAAACGATTCTGCGACTTTGCTCAGTGATGTGTGAATTTGGCGCTATATTTCAAATTTCAGTGTTTTTGGTTTGATTATATTATTTAATTAAATTTATTATTATTATATTATTATTTTTTATGATTATTTATTTAATTATAATTTATGATTTTGTGTTTCAAGTTTTATCATACCCGGGATGTTTACTAGACTCTTGTTCGGACAGATTTCAGTGAGTTATTCCTAAATTACAGGCCTACAATAAAAACAAATACATATTTCCATGCAAAAAAATAGTACCGCTTTCAGCACCAAAAATCTGAAATAATCATACCGCCAGGGAGGTTAAAAAAAAAAAGATGGGAATTAGATACAGTATACCGTCCTGTTGATGAAGGTAGTTGGTGACAACTGACACAACCCATTTTATAAATTGCCCTGATCCTACATAGACATAGAAGTGATGCAGGTTGACCTCAACAGCGGAACTTTGTTCCATCCTGGGATACACGCCACAACTAAAATAAATAAACAGATTTTCGATTTCCTCTACTAAGCTAATACCCTTGTTAGCTACAGTTCAGCAACTGTTGTTTTTAAATTAAGGACTGATCTGATTACACTCAAACTTTACTGGAAAGCAACGTAGTGGAAGATGTTTGGTGAATTTTAATTGTTTGTGTTTTTCAAGCAGTTGCCTTCAAACATTTTCTCATGAAAGAAAGGATTACCTCTAAAGGTAAGGACAGACATTCCAATCGTTTAATCTTCCTGACTGCTCTGTATTCTAGAATCTTTGGTTTCCAGCCTCAGTTTTTCCAAACCCTTCCATGCCCCAACAGTAAAACATAACATTTTTAAAACAATAAAAATGATGGCAATGCAAAACATGTTTTGAAATGTTTTGGACGAGGCTGGACTCACTGTGGGGGGCATGGGGGTTGTGGAGTGGGTTATGGGACTCTGCAGCAGACTTAGTGGCTCTGTAAGGGATAAGGTTTCTAGAGGGGCTGTGGGGCACTGTGGAACACTGATGGAAGTTGACCAACCATGTTCCCATCACACATGCCTGGAAAGGCTCTAGGATACTGAGTGTTGCAGCAACCACCAGCTGGAGACTGGATTTTACATGACACAGTGTAGATATTTGTCAGCACACCACAAATTTTCAGATTGAGTCCAAACAGCTTTATTGAAGTATGATCACTTCACAAACAACATTTCGGAGTCACACAGGACCCCTTTGTCAGACATGTGATCACATGCCTGATGAAGGCATCCTGTGTGACTCCAAAACATTGCACTCTCGTATTTGTGATGTGATTATACTTCAGTAAAGCTGTTTGGACTCGATTTGAAGATTCATGGTATACTGGCAAATATCTACATTGTTGGAAGTGGGGGGCATTATCGAGGGCTGGAGGCTCTACAGTAGAATGGGGGGCACTGCAGAAGGCTGGATGGCACTGTGGGAGGTTGAGGGGCACTGTGGGGCTAAGGGCTCTCTGGTAGCACTATGGGACATTGCTGGTAGTTGGGAGCACCATGGAGGGCTGAAGGCTCTACAACAGAATGCGGAGCACTGCGGAAGGCTGGATGGCACTGTGGGAGGTTGAGGGGCACTGTGGGGCTAAGGGCTCTCTGGTAGCACTATGGGACATTGCTGGTAGTTGGGAGCACCATGGAGGGCTGAAGGCTCTACAACAGAATGCGGAGCACTGCGGAAGGCTGGATGGCACTGTGGGAGGTTGAGGGGCAGTGTGGGGCTAAGGGCTTTCAGGTGGCACTATGGGACATTGTTCGAAGTTGGGAGCACTTTGGATGGCTGGAGGCTCTACAGCAGACTGAATGGCACTGCGGAAGTATGGATTACACTGTGGGAGTTTGGGGGCACTGTTGGGCTAAGGGCTCTCAGGTGGCACTATAGAACATTGCTGGAAGATGGGAGCACTAATGAGGGCTGGAGGCTTTACAACAGACTGAGACACACTGTGAAAGGCTGGATGGCACTGTGGCAGGTTATGGGATTTGCAGCTTGCTGGAGACCACGGAAAAGGGAGGCCACGGCCCGGCTGTGGGCCACAGTCCGATGGTTGAGAACCACTATTCTATTTGAATCTAAAGGTTTTCATGGATCTCAGCAGGCCTTCTAGCAAGAAATGAGCCAATACCCCAAGGCACCACTGTCATATGGCATGGACACAAAGTCTACTGGAACTAGTTTTTCAGTTTTCCACATAACATTGTTATTCCAGACAACATTTTTGTGTTGCTTATTGGTTGTTTAAAGCCCAATTAAAGCTACAATTGCATTAAGGCTTTGTGTACATCCCCACAAAGAGGCATACAGTGTACATGGAGCATAAATGCTAAGCGTAAGGGAACCACAAGTACAGTGTAGAGTGTCACATTCAAATGAACACCTGTATCCTGCTATATAAAGGCATACAGCCCTAAACATGGACAGTCATCTACTGGGCCACTGGACCTGTCAGCAGGTGGCATTTTTTTTTACTTTTGGTGGTTCATTGAGTCCCTACTCATTCACATTAAAGTGGAGGGGCAGCATCTGGTGGCCCACTTATTGTTAAAGGGGGTTTCCAGATTCCAATATACCATCTGCTCGTAGACCCAGAAATCTTTGGGCCAGGGCTTTAGGGAAGATGCCCTTGTCATCATCAACATCTTTGTTGGGAAGTTGCCCCCTCATGTATAGGATATGTGGTCTGGCATGGTTCATGAGGGGAACACACACTTGTCCCACCCCTTTATTTGTATTATAGGCTGCATGCTCAGATAAGGGGCTGGCATGGGCTTGTGGTGGGACCTCAGCCTTTTTTTTGTTCTTGACTTTCACATAGGATACCTCCTTAAAACCCATACTAGACTGGACCAGTCAGGTATGGGCTTTGGTGGAGGTGGAACCTCACACTGTTTTTTATCCCACTTAAAATTGATACTAGACCTGAACAGCCATTTCTTCAATAACCCCTTGCCTATTAGCTTAGGAAATAGCCAGAATTAAGCCCTGCTTGAACCCAACCAAGGTACTGTATGTTTGATGCACCACTAGTGGCAATACAGATTTTATCTGGAGAGAATGACACAGTCTAAAATTGATTGCTCCATTTTTGTTTTTTCTCCAGAGTTTTTCAGTGGTCATTACTACAGAACTTGTCTGATAAAGTGTTTTCGCTTTTCTCATAAAGTAGAGATATCTCTATGTGCTGCATAAAAAGATCTTGCAAAACGTTCCATTTATTTCTGATAATCATCACATTCTACATATCTTGCATACATTTCCTTCCCTTTTAGTCTTTTTTGTATCTGTTTATCAAAACTGAATAAAATGTCAGATAAAAAAAAAGATTGGTGAAAGTCACCAGATCTATTCATTGATGTGTCATACATATTAAAAATCTATTACAGTATTTCAGAACATTATCAAGAAGTTTAGAAATTAAGTAATAAGCTTTATGAGCCGATTTATTAATGATCTGAGCTTTCTAAACATAATTTCAATTTCTCCTGAACTATTGTATAATTACATAGTTAGTCTGGCTGAAAAAAGACAAAAGTCCATCCAGTTCAACAGTAAACGAAAAAAAAAAGTTATAATCCTACACCCACAGTTGATCCAGAGGAAAGCAAAAAACCCAGCAAAGCATGATCCAATTTGCTCCAGCAGGGGAAAAAATTCCTTCCTGATCCCCCGAGAGGCAAGTGGATATTCCCTGGATCACCTTTACCTATAAATGTTAGTATACAGTTATATTCTGTGTATCTAAGAAAGAACCCAGGACTTTTTTAAAGCAATCCACTGAGCTTGCCAGAACCAATTCTTGAGGGAGTCTATTCCACATTTTCACAGCTCTTACTGAGAAGAAACCTTTCTGTATTTGCAGATTAATTCTCTTTTTCTCCAGATACATATAGTGGTGTTTACAGACGATTTCTCCTGTATGCAGGAGAAATCGTCCGTAGTCAATCTTTCCATTAAGGAGGTGGGGGCTAGGGTGGATTGCAAAAGGCCATTAAGCCTAGGCTGGAGATCCCTGTGTGCGGCTGCTTCCATGGAGGGTCCCCAGGAAGCAGTGTACTAATGGAGCAGGTGACTACAGAGAACAAAGTCCTGTGAGTACTAATGACCCCGGGTAGAGGAGAGACTGTAAGGGAGATGGCTACTGAGGTGCTGCATATGCTTTCACATGTAACTACTACAAACTGTCCTCTAAATATGATTAGTCAGGTAGTGTATCATTAAGTGACTCCTGTGGAATGTATGTCCTTGTGATGTGGCTGTTATGCCATTTCCTGAATTCCACCAGTAAAGTGTAGCAAAACTACTTTTATGTGTGGACATTCCTTCCTTGGGATATAAAAGTCAGTGGCTGGGAATGTTGTGTTTAGGCCTCTAGCATGAAGTGGGGCACAAGGTGGTGGAGGGTTCAGCCTCAGCAGGAGGGACAGTGTTCCAGCAAGACAGGAGCGAGGGTTGGGACTTGTTCTCTTGGTGCCTAATACAGCCAACCATGAAGCCTCTCTCAGCAGGAGGGACAGTGTTCCAGCAAAACAGAAGCGAGGGTTGGGACTTGTTCTCTTGGCACCTAATACAGCCAACCATGAAGCCTCTCTTACACGCAGATTTTCACGCACACCAAACCACATGGTGCCACACCACCATGTGCGGTTTGCTGCAGCACAATCCTGGAACATAATCAGAGATTTCTCTTCTGCATTTCTCGTGCATAGGGAAGCCCATTTAAGTGAATGGGCTGTCCTACACGCAACGCGCGCTTGGTCTTACCTGCAGATGTGAACCAAGCCAAAAGGCTCATTTACGTATTTATGAAGCATCCTGGATGCATCTGGGGCCGTGCACCCACACCCACATGGATGCACCCACTGTGTCAATGCAGCCACTGCATCCCAATTGATAGCAATGGGGCTGCTTACGTTTGGGCACACATTAATGCTCCCCATCTGAACGAGGCTCTAATGTTCATTGCATTAATACAGCCCATCCAGATAAATGGACTGGCAACATACCACAAAATGGACATGTACCATTAATGGCAATGAAGGGAGAATGTCACCAGCACACCGAGGATCACCAATATGGGTCCAAACATTTTAATAAACGATCACATAGTTACATCAAGACAATGTTTCGGAGACCCCTTCATCAGGCATGTGACGCACCCCACCAGCTGTGATCTGCCTGCATTGTATAGCAAAGTACAGAGTCCCAGTGATGATTTCAATGGTTCAAAAAATAGGTATTTAGAAATGCCTTTAGCATGTTGAGAAGGCGACAGGGAAGATAAAATATAAGGAGAATAAACTTAATCTTTAAAATGTCCACGTGGCCCAGGCCAGATTGCTAGGGAAGTTTTCTTACACATCAGTGAACACAGGCGTGACATATTCACTTTTGACTTCAGCTCACCTGTAGCACATCGCTTTACCCAGGAAAATCAACATTTGTCTCAAGTGAAATTTACACCTACTGAACAGGTCAAGCCAGAAGAGCAGGTAATAAGCCTCCCATATAAACTGTCATTCTGAGTACATCTCATTCAGGTGTACACACTGGATACTATAGCCCTGAGGGCATGCATGAGAAATGGGATTTATAACACATTTCTTCTTAAAGTGGAACCTTACCTGTTAACAAAACATATTGCAAAGCTTTTATTGCAGTACAATCATATAGCGCTCTTACTAAAGGCAAATAAACGAATAAACTGTTCACTTTGCAGGGATAGATGCTCTTTAGAAACATAGAAAAGTGATAGCAGAATAGCAGAAAAATAGTTTGCCCGATTTTTTTTTTTGGGGGGAGGAAGAGTGTTTGTTTTTTTGTTTACTTTTTTTGTTTTGTTTTTGTTTTTTCTGTTTTGTTAACTTTTTTGAGTGTAGATTTTTGATTGTCCCTCGCATGTTTGAAGCTATTTACTGATAGGGGGCACTCTGGGTACACTGATGTAAGGGGACACAGTGGCTGGGACCCTGATGTAAAGAGGCACTGTGGTGGGGACACCTGATGTACTGGGGACACTCTGGTAGGGACACCTGCTTTAAGGGGACACTCTGGTTGGGACCCTGATGTAAGGGGGCACTCTGATGGGTATAGTGATGTAAGGGGGCACTTTGGTAGGGACCCTGATGTAAGAGGGCACTCTGGTGGGGACCTTGCTGTAAGATGACACTCTATTGGGGACACTTGATGTAAGGGGACACTCTGGTGGGGACACCTGATTTAGGGGGCACTCTGATGGGTACCCTGATGTAAGAGGACACTCTGGTGGGAACCTTACTCTAAGGTGACACTCTGGTGGGGACACTTGATGTAAGGGGACACTCTGGTGGGGACACCTGATTTAGGGGGCACTCTGATGGGTACCATGATGTAAGGGGGCACTCTGGTGGGGACCCTGTTGTAAGAGGGCGCTATGGTGGGGACACCTGATTTAAGGGGACACTCTGGTGGGGACTTTGATGTAAGGGGGGTACTCTGGTGCGCACCTTAATGCAAGGGGGCACTCTGATGGGTACCCTGATGTAAAAAAGGACACTGTTGAGTATTGCTGATGTAAACAGGGACTAATGTGAAGTGGAACTCTGATAGGGACACCTGATATAATGGAACATGTCATGGTTAATCACCCTAATCTAATGACAGTCTAACACATACTAGTGTTTCTCAAGTCATAACAGAGTGTCAGTGATTCACACATGGTGTTGACATTGTGCCTCCTGACTTTTTTTTACTGCACCCCCAGATCGAATAGGCTAGATCGGGCCCTGAGAGAAGTCCAGAGTTACATACACTTTAACCAATCCAAAGGATGCATGTAATGTCTAGTGCCATAAACCTATTTATTTCAGAAGGCCACGTGCAGAATCCCTGAAATATGGCATTGCCTATTCTTCAGCTTAACACTCCAGTAGTTAACGCATGCAGCTTTCATGAATACCATGCATCTAAATCCAAAGATCACTTTCATTCATAAAAAAAAGAAAATTCCATTCAAGCCGGCCTAGTCAGTCAAGCAGGATCAAAGACCGGCAATGACTATTATCAGTCCAATAAAGCTGCATGACTGGTCAGACCTGAATGGGACTCACTTTAAACTTGAATGAGTCAGTCACAACCACACACAGGTCTGTGACAGCTTGTCTACATTCACAAGGAAAAAGGACTTTTCAAGATGAATAGGCTTCATTCTCTGTGCAGAATGCTGAGTTCTGAAAGGAGAGCGTCTCTATTCTAAGAACGGTCAGTTCCTGGAGACTATACTATACGCAGCACAAGTCCTGTCACTGGCCCTGTGTTTTTTTGAGTGGCCAAATAATAATCCTGAGCAAAAAACAAGCCATACACACCAATTATGTTATCCATCGAATGAAGCTTGATTAATGTGGTGATTCTTCATGAATGATGACCACCCATGGTGCATTTTGCCTTGACCATACTTAAAGGGCCATTAAAAATCTAAAATGGAATGTAAGACCTGAAGGGGCTACAAAAAGTATTCACAAATGTGTATTTAAAAGCCTTCATGTTATAAACTATTAGCTCCTGGTTTCAGTCTTTTTCCTCATTGTAGTTGGGTATGCTCTCTTTACACTCCTTATTGCCATTTATTAGAACACATCAGATGCCTTTGATGTCACCTGTGCCAAGATGGTTCCTCCTTTTGTAATGTTCAGGTGTTAAACAACACTGCGCAAACAAATGATAGGAAGACTTTTATATCAGAGTATAGCATCAAGTCAATGAAACTCCTGGGATATTGATCTGGTCAGGTAAGTGGCAGAGGGGGTTGTTACTCAGTTTCAGCTGCTTTGGTGTTAATGAAATTAACAATAGGTGCACTACATGGGCAACAATGAGATAACCTCCAAAACAGGAATGGTTTTACAGGTGGAGACCACTGACATTTTTTTCCCTACTCATCTTTTCTGACTGTTTTTTACTAGTTTTGCATTTGGCTAGGGTCAGTGTCACTACTGGTAGCATGAGGCCATACCTGCACCCTATAGAGGTTGAACAGGCAGTCTAACCCCTCCAGGATGGCGTATCAATACATGCCATTGCCAGAAGGTTTGCTGTGTCTTCCAGCACAGTCTCAAGAGCATGGAGGAGATTCCAGAAGACAAGCATTTACTCTAGGAGAGCTGGACAGGGTTGTAGAAGGTCCTTAACCCATCTGCAGGACCGGTATCTTCTCCTTTGTGCAAGGAGGAACAGGATGAGCACTGCCAGAACCCTACAAAATGACCTCCAGCAGGCCACTGGTGTGAATGTTTCTGACCAAACAATCAGGAACAGACTTCATGAGGGTGGCCTGAGGTCCCGTCATCCTCTAGTGGGCCCTGTGCTCACTGCCTGGCACCATAGAGCTCGACTGGTATTTGCCATTGAATACCAAAATTGGCAGGTCCACCACTGGCACCCTGTGCTTTTCACAGATGAGAGCAGGTTCACCCTGAGCACATGTGACAGACGTGAAAGGGTCTGGAGAAGCCGTGGAGAATGTTATGCTACCTGTAACATCATTCAGCATGACCATTTTGGTGGTGGGTCAGTGATGGTCTAGGAAGGCATATCCATGGAGGGACACACAGACCTCTACAGGCTAGAAAATGGCACCCTGACTGTCATTAGGTATCGAGATGAAATCCTTGGACCCATTGTCAGACCCTACGCTGGTGCAGTGGGTTCTGGGTTCCTCATGCACAAAAATGCCTGGCCTTATGTGGTGAGAGTATGCAGGCAGTTCCTGGAGGATGAAGGAATTGATACCAATGAATTGATACCATGCTTGCCTGACCTAAATCCAATAGAACAACTCTGGGAAATCACATTTCGGTCCATTTTTTCACTTTTATTTTCGTGCGTCTTTGAATTCAGTCCTCTGTAGGTTCATAATTTTCATTTCCATCAAACGATGGGGCATCCTTACGTTCCTAACACATTAGCCAGTCCATATCAGTATAGATATCCAGCAGGAGATTTTTCCCCATTGAGATCTGATGTGTTTTCAAAATGTTCCTTTAATTATTTTGAGCAGTGTATATGATTGTTAGAGATGAAAGAACTTCTGAAAAGTTCCATCTGTTGTGGTTCAGTAGACCACCTTGAAGTCAATGGAAATCTGAACTGGGCTGCAAAGAAGTGTGTATTACAGTGCAGTAAATGATGCAAATGTACAGAATGCTATGGGAAGCTTCTGGCAGCCTTACATGATGAAGGAGCCAAAGACAGCCTAAGCCACATCCTTTAAAAATTCAGAGATACTGAGTAAGTGGGACTTGGCAGGCAAGCTAAGGATGACAACCCTTAGACAACAGTAGAAACAGATATAGAAGAAACAGCCTTTGGAGTAGGCTTTGGTCCCTTTCTCTCGGAAGCCTTTTTGGAAATCTAAACCACCAAAAATAACACTGAAATTCAGATTCTGAATAGACTGCTGGAATCCATGAAATTCAATCCAAATTTACCATTAATCAGTATTTGTGGTTAACACTCATGATTGTCTTTAAGGTGCTGACCATAGCCTACCTCTTGAAATCCATTTGCTGCCTGCATTGATTTTTACCTGATTGGCTTCCTTCAATACAACCTTTGCTTGGGCTTTCACTTTGCCAGAAACCACATGGTGCAACTATTGCTTGTTCTATGAATGTCAATGTAATCTGCGCACTCTCCTTTGGTCTCCTGTCTCCATGTCAGTTTTTGCATAGCCTGGTGGTCAAAAACTGGGAGCATCAGGTAGTAATATCTCCAAGTGGAAATTCCTGGTAAAGGTGATGGCCACTAAACATTGATCCTTAGAGGACCATTTACTTATTGTTGGGGAATCACTATATACTCAGGACACCTCCTCATCTGTACAAAGATTAAAATAAATATGTGATTGCATGTATCATTATTGTGTAGCATTTTACTGTATGGTAGCTGCCTTGTTGTCAAAGGGAGGAAACAAATTGACAACTTCACTGTAATGGGAGTGACTTTTGGGGGTGGGGGACCCCTGTCTCAGCTCCACATGTTCCTCTTATGTGTAAGGCACCCTGTGCCTGTTAGGGGTACATGGTGAAATATTCTAATATTGGTGTGGGGATTGTTCATTGTTCTCTGCCATTGGGCTGCATCCCATTGTTCTAGCAAACTATTATGGGATGTAATGTTTGTGTATTGGTGTGGGGGTTGTCCATTGTTCACTGCCAGGTGGTTGTCCATTGTTCACTGCCATGTGCTGCATCCTATTGTTTTATTGTAGGTCTTGGTTTGGTGGGGGGTGTTTCCGGCAGCCCTTCCCCCCTGATGGGACAGCCTGCTGATGTGTTTCCTGTTCCTGGTTGTATTTCCCCGCCCTGTGTATATATCTTGTGTTTGTGTTAAAATAAAGCAGTTGACTTCCTGTCTTAAGAGAGTCTGGTGCTGTCTATTTCCTGTATGATCAGCGGTGGCGTCCGGAGATCTGTATTCGGACAGGGAAGCTGGAGTCTAACGGAAATACCCTAGCGCAGTCGGTTCCGTTAAATCACTTTCTTCCATGGGGTTCATGGACAGGAAATCAACAGTTTAGCTGGATGACATTAGTTGTATTCATACCGTACCAACATACAAACATACACAAAGAACGACACTAAAGCAGCCCATAGATTATGCCATCTTCTTTAAACCATGGGTGGAAGGATTGAAAATTGCTTGAATCCACTATCAACAAAGACACTGACTGTGCTGATGGGGGAAGCCCTCCCTGGTGGGGAGCCTTCCCCACTGGCAGAACACAATGAGCACTTCCTACGCCTATAGCTAGTGGAAGTGATTGCATGAAAAAAACCTGACACGTTGGTTGCACTGAAGTCGATAGATGGATTGATTTCAGTACAACCAGCCTTCCCGTAGAGATGGACCAAATATCGCCCTTGCTGAATGGACGAGATTTGACCCATCTATGTCTAGCTTAAGAGAAAACGAATACAACAAGAATTAGCAATAAATTGTCCTGGGGTATTCCTTCCTGTGGTACCATCTCCCCCTATTGGGGAAGATGGTGGATCTGTCGGGAAAAGTAAGGAAAAAAAAGAAGGGGAAGAATGAGAATGATAGGAAGAGATGAGTAGGAGAAGATGGGGTAAAGGTTGGGGAAGCAAGAGAAGTTAGGGAATCCACCACCCCCTGCTCTGTCTCTCCTCCAGAAAATATAGATTCTAAATTCTCTGAAAGTGTCCAGCTACAGATGACTACTTCACGGTATAGAACTACTCCTTAGTATATAGAGGTTAATGTAAGTATGTCTTTCATCTCTGTTTGGCTGGTACCTCTGCCCCCTCCTCTTTGTTTGTGGGTGTCTCCTTTAGCTAGTCTTCTGCTATGGAGACACCTGTGCGTGCTTGCTCCCGGATGGGGCTCTGTGCAGCCATTCAAATGCACAATGCCTGCCAACCCATGCCCCTGCTTCTTCCCAGTACAAGGACAGACAGCTGCAGGAGCCTATTGCTCTGCTACCCTCACTGTCTCTTCTACAGTGAGACAGCAGCTAAGTGTTTATGGACAGGGTGGGTTGTAAATGTCCTGCTGTGAAAGCATTAAAGTGTTACTAAACCCACAACAGTAACATCAGTCTGTATATGCAGTAAAGCATGCTTGTTATACTCACTGTGGAACCTAAGGGGTTAATCTTTTGCATTGTGTAAAAAGGCTGTTTTATCCTGTCTTCTCTGATCCTCCCCTTCTTCTACAGTCCACAATCCACCTGCTGATAGCACAGAGCCTTGGGGGCAAGCTGCACATGTTTGGTGTGTACTGCTAGAGAGTTTTTTTCTCCTTGGGAAAGTGCATGTGATCAGCACAGGGCCAATCAGCACTGTCCAGACAGAAGGTCAAGGGTTATGCAGCCTCATAGGACAATCAGGGGAGAATGAAAACACCTCCTACAAGGTTTAACCAGTGCTCTGCTGGACACTGATAGAAGTCACAAGACTACTTTAACTGCTACGGGGAAAAGGTATTTAGCAGTTAATTGCATTTCTATGTTCTATGTACTGTGGGAGAACAGATATATGCAGGGTCCTGGGTTTAGTTCCACTTTAAGGAAAATAATGCTTAGCCTTTAGTACTACTTTAGGGATTCTGATGAGGTCCATGTATTGTATAGTACACAAACGTTGTTTGAGACCTTGAATATTTTGGAGTGTGGCAAATTCTTTCTCATCTACTGCTATGAGTTGGAGTTCTAAGTTAGTACATGGGAGTTGGAGGCTGATGGGCTTTGACTTGGAGTGGTCTTCTTTCGGGCTGTTTCACATAGACAGCAGTTCTGAGGTCGACCACTTTTCAGGGATAGTAAAATAGTGGCTGCCAGGTGTTTAGGAGGCAACCCTGCCTTCTCCTAAATGCCTGCTTTTCTATTTTTATTTTTTAATCCCTATAGGGATTTTGTATTAAAATACTGCAGCACAACCACGAGTCCACTGTGGTTAATTAGAGCGTGCCGTGATGGTGAACACAATTCTTGGCTCATGGCACACTCCCATTCAACTCATTGGATGAGTTTGAGAGATGGTGCCACCTGCAAGCTTTGTTAAAAGTCATGGCTGCAAACCAAAGCATTGTGTATAGCCTCATATACAAGAGGGGGTGCAGCACTAAAGAAATATATATATCCACAGTATTATTAAAAATCAAAATTAAAAGCAAATACAGAGACCATGTGCTTATAATAAGGCCACTTAATAGTGGCTGTGAAGTGAGGAAAGTGACAGTAAAATATGAGTCCAAAGCAGGAGTGCTCTTGAGATCTCAGATGATCCTCAGATGTCCAATATATGGAACCGTGAAGGTGATAAGAAATATGAAGATTGCGCACTCACCAGATACGCAAACTAAATGCGCATTAATATTAGAGACCGCTGAACATCTGGTGTCATCCAACTGGTCTGGTCAGATCTGGTCACGTGACTCTCACTGCCTGGTGCTTTGATAGATGTGGCTGCTCTATGAACCTGGTTGGTTCTCATAGGAACTCAAACAAACAGAGAGGGCCACATAGTGTAATATCCTTAAGGTATATATTCAGTATTCAGGCACAAGATAGCAGAAGATAGCAGAAGAGGTACCAACAGATCAAAAATACTGCAAGATGGCCGCCGGGGCCCCTCGTGGTGCCGGCGGCGTAGCGTCCCACCTGCTGCCATCCCGGCGGCCATCTTGCATATGTACTTGATCATTATTTTTGATCTGTTGGTACCTCTTCTGCTATCTTCTGCTATCTTGTGCCTGAATACTGAATAAATACCTTAAGGATATTACACTATGTGGCCCTCTCTGTTTGTTTGAGTTCCTATGAGAAACAACCAGGTTCATAGAGCAGCCACATCTATCAAAGCACCAGGCAGTGAGAGTCACTTGACCAGATCTGACCAGACCAGTTGGGTGACACCAGATGTTCAGCGGTCTCTAATATTAATGCGCATTTAGTTTGCGTATCTGGTGAGTGCGCAATCTTCATATTTCTTATCACCTTCACGGTTCCATATATTGGACATCTGAGGATCATCTGAGATCTCAAGAGCACTCCTGCTTTGGACTCATATTTTACTGTCACTTTCCTCACTTCACAGCCACTATTAAGTGGCCTTATTATAAGCACATGGTCACTGTATTTGCTTTTAATTTTGATTTTTAATAATACTGTGGATATATATATTTCTTTAGCGCTGCACCCCCTCTTGTATATGTGTCTCTGAAGGTTTTATATGGTGCCTTTTGGTGTACAGCTGCTGATAACTCTTACATTTATCGAAGCGCTTACTTACTCTGTTTTTACATTGTGTATAGCCTATCTGCAGTGTAAGAATGTAAGTCAGTGGTCATAAGGGCAGTAAAAAAAGGCAGCTCAGCCCATCGCCCACCAGTTGCCAATGTGAAACAGTCCTTACTAGACTTTAGCAAAACAGTTGTAAGTTGGTGTAAACGGCTCTATAATTCTATTCATCCACAGTTCATGATGCACAGTTTACTGTAGAGCAATGGTTCTCAACCTCAGTCCTCAAGTACCTCCAAAAGGTCATGTTTTGGGAATTTTAAAAAATGATAAAAAAAACTAAGCCATTGAGACTGATTTAAAGCACTTGTGCAAGGTGAAGGAAGGAAATCCCAAAAACATGACCCTTTCTAGGTACTTGAAGACTGAAGTTGGGATTCCCTGCCATAGGTCATAAAAGAATGATATGCATGGCTCCACCATCTTTAATTTTGAAACAAACTTTTTATGCTCTTGGAATAGTGGTGGAAATGATTCTGTTTTTTTAAAAAAAGGCAAAAGCTGTACCTAATCTAATGATGAAAAATGAATTATAGGTGAATGTTTAACTTTTTCAAACTACGGGGATACAGATGGAGAGTGTCTCACCTAAAAGGTTAACACTCTCAATGTCACACATAGAGTGTCCAGGCATGCTTGACCCATTCATTGTTTGGTCTACACCTTCCCTCATTCACTGTTTTCCTTTTGATGTCAGACACTGTTTGTTTATGAGCGCCAGTAGCCTAAGTTAAACACCCGTCCCCCCCATCAGTCCTTGCCAAGACCTTTGAGCTGATAAATATCAACTGCTTGCCTGAGTGGTTAAACATGAACTTCGTTAAATACTTCTCTTTCTTTGGCTTTCCTGGTTAATAGTCAAGTCCCTTCATAAACAGGCAATGCGTGAACAAGGGATTGTGTTTTCCTCGGCCTTTTGTTCTATTGATAGGATTGTGTTTGGGGCTAAAACAATACTTACAGAACTCTGATGGATCATACTCTCCAACCTTTGTACTTGAAGGTGGAATCAGATTGGTATCTGTTGTCCTCATTTGCCATGTACAATGTTTACACATCAAGAGAGTATTTGTCTAGTTTCTCATATATTGCGCACTGTAGATTTCATTCTGTTCACTCTTTCTAAAATTCACTTCTACATTAACAGCAATAATAATTAACCACTTGTCACCCGTCTACAGTACATTTGCTGCAGGTGGGCGGCAGCTACAGGCTAGGGTAGGGGACGTACCCGTACCTCACAACCTGTTTCTGGGTTTTCAGGCATGCCCCCTGCTGACCTGTGCTGTGATTGGACACAGCACAGGTTTGTCAGCAGGTTTCAGACAATGATTTTGGCTGTATACCTGCTGATCGGGTGTGGCCAATCACAGCACAGAGTTCTGTGTTTACAAACACACAGAACAGCAATCTGGCTGTTTTTTCTCCCTGAATTTGACTCTGAGTTCAGGGAGAAAAAGCAACCAGATCTGTAAGTAAAAGCAGCACGTATTACACACATTACACTTGTTAGGCACACAGTTAACCCCTTGCTTTCCCCTTGATGTTAACCCCTTCCCAGCCAGTCATTAGTACAGTATCTCCTAGATTGTAAGCTGAAAGGATCAGGGCCCTCCTATCCCTCTTGTATTGAACTGTATTGTTGCTGTATTGTCTCCCGTTATATTGTAAAGCGCTGAGCAAACTGTTGGCGCTATATAAATCCTGTATTATAATAATAATAATAATATTATAAATCCTGTATAATAATAATAATATTATATCTGATCACTGTATTCATGTCACTAGCGACGTCAGTGTCACTTAGTGTCCCTCCCAGCCACTGTCTGTTAGGGCCAGATTGTCTGCCACACTATCACAGTCCCACTAAAAGTGACCACCACCATTATTAGTACAGTGTCTATAGCTGTGTAAATTATGTGTATACAGTATATACCATAGTTTCTAGACGCTGTAACTTTCACTCAAACCAATTAAAATACACTCATTGGGATTGTCTTTATACCAAAGGCATGTAGCGGAATACATTTTGACCTACATTTATGAAGAAATTTGATTCTATTGGGTTTTTTTCATTTATGTAATAAAAAAACTCAGTGGTGATCACATACCACCAAAAGAAAACTGTGTTTGTGTGAAAAAAAAATGATAGAAATTTAATTTGGGTACAGTGTTGCATGACCGAGCAATAACAAGTTAAAGTTAACCATCTGAAAAGAAAAACTCCACACTTATATTCAAAAATATTATTTTTTTAATTGTTAAAATTGTTGCTTTAAACTGCTGTCCTCGTGTAAAAAATACCACTTTTAAGGATGTTTGACTTTTTTTTTTCAGCCTCTATGTTAGTCTATGTGGCCATGCACACATAGGCATTTACAGGTGTATTGGAAGAGGAGCATTTAGAGGCTGACAAAACCCAACATCACTTTTGTGTTCAGGAGAGGAGCTTTTGAGCAGAAAATCGCTTGACTCCCCTTAATGCATGTAAAAGCATCTAAACATGCCTACACCTGAGCAATTTTCTGCTTGAAGCTTGTAGCTCTAAAACGCTTAACAAGTCAAATCCCATTCATTTCAATGGACCCTGTTCACATATGAGCGTTCTGTCACCTGAAACAAAATGCCTGTCACTCAAAAAATACATGAGCTTCTTTTGGGCAGATCACAAGCGTTTTTGGTCCCATAGACTTCAATAGAAACACCTGAAAATGTGTTGAGTGTTTTGTCACGAGTTTTCTGCTCAAACAGCTCTCCACCCCTAATTTCCTCCTCTTCTCCTCCCTCTAGTGCTTTCTATTGGCTAAACAAAAACGGCTGAAGCTGTAAAACGCTTGTAATATGCTTCTAAAAACGCTCAAAAACTCTCAAATGAAAATGCCAGTAAATTGCTACGCTCAGGTGTGAATGCAGACTAAATGCTAGGCACATTTAGCGCTTGAGTGTTCATTCATTTCAGTGTCTAGAATAAATTAATGTCCTGGCCTATGGAATGAACACCAAATGTTTGGTGTGCGTAAGCGCACCTGAACACGATGGTAAAACACGGCTATAGGAGCGTTTTATAAGCTGCTTGTGTCCTACCAAGAAGGCCTTCAGAGGAGCTGGGCAGTGTGTGCATGAGGCCTTACTAGTCCAAGGAGTCCAGCGTTGTCTTGCTGATAGGGAAAGTTCTCCCTAAACTGCTCCTCTCCAGCACCACCATCTTGCGTTCATATCTTCGCATGTGCGTAAGGATCTTTGCCAGGTCTATGGGACTTGGAAGATCGCAGCAGCCAGTTTGCTATGTGCATGCGCCAGGCCCTGCGCTGTCTCTGCGCATGCACGTGTTCCCACAAGCTTCCTCCTGAGAGGAGTAATGTACAATTCCAGGAGGCTGTTAGTGGGGCCACGCACATGCACTGAAAGGCTGCAGTGGTTCCTGAATTGTCATAAATTCCTTCTTTTTTTCTGCTGTGATCTGACATCCTGTTAGAGGCAGGGGCGGACTGACCATTTGGAAATTCGGGCACTGCCCTTGGGCCTGGGGTCAGTAGGGGGCCCCATGAGATGCCCCTGGTACCTTTTTCATAGGCTTTTTTGAGTTTGGGCAAGGACACAGGGGCCCCATGATCCCCTATTGTCCGGGGGCCCCATGAGTTGTCAGTCCGCCCCTGGTTAGAGGGCAGCTATATTCATTCTCCATGGTCATACTGTATGTAGGAATGTAGCCACCCTCTCTTGCTGGCTCCCAAGATGAACTATGGGATCTGTACTGTGCATAGAGCAGTGCACATGACCGAAACTATCATGTACTGCTCGCTCCAAACAAATGAAAGTGAGAGGGAAAAAGAGAGGTTTGGGAACTCACAGAGAACATTACAAGGAGGCAGAAAACACAGTAAGAAATTATTTCATAAAAAGTAGATTGCAGGGCCATTGAGCAGTGGATATGTAGCACTACCCCTGTAAGGTTGCCATGTATGTGGGTACCCCTAACATTCTCTCTGCACAGCCAGGCAATAGGTATTCTCACACAGACTTGCATCCAAAAGACAGTGACCAATCCATGAGCTTGGTTTTGTTATTTTATTAGGGAAATCAACTTGGATTGGGAAATAGGGATTATGGGATGCCCAGTTTGGCTTGGACCAATGGAAGGGAGACACTTCCTTCCTATGTACAAAGAGGGATCCTGGACTGTTCTTTTCCTGAAAGCCGTCAGTCATTGTGGATCAGTACCAGCTGCCCTTTATGGGTGAGGAAGCCGCCAGATGGAGAGGAGAAGAATCGGCTTCCAGATGCTTTATTGAAAGCCATACAGGAGATCACTGCTCATCACCGCTGCATACTTCTTGGTAAAGTTTTCTTTCTGCCCCCCCCCTCTCCCCCCCACCGATCCTGGGTTCTTCTTACTGCCCAGCCCCTCCCTCCATCCCCTGCACCAATAGGAGAAGAGGGGAGAGAGGCTGGATCTGCTCTGCTCCCCCTGTGCCCACCCACACTCCAGTCCATGCAGCTTCAGAGGATATGTGGATGGGAAACTGAACACAGCAGCCGATAGCTCTCATGCTTCTGAAAGAGTTATGGTGAGTCCGTCCTAACCTTCCCTCTTTCCACCCACCCAGCCACCCACCCTCCCTTGCTTCCATCCACCCACCCCTCCCTTCCTTCCTTCCTTCCACCCGGCCAGTCACCCTCCCTTCCTTCCACCCACCCCTCCCTTCCTTCCACCCATGCTCCCTTCCTTCCTTCCACCCACCCCTCCCTTCCGTCCTTCTATCCACCCCTTCCTTCCACCCACTCCTTCCTTCCTTCCACACACCCCTCCCTTCCTCCCTTCCACCCACCCATCCACCCCTCCCTTCCTTTCACCCCTTCCTCCCTTCCTTCTTTCCACCCACCCACCCACCCCTCCCTTCCTTCCTTCCACCCACCCTTCCTTCCTTCCTTCCTTCCACCCACCCCTCCCTTCCTTTCACCCACTCCTTCCTTCCACCCACTCTTCCTTTCTTCCACCCACCCCTCCCATCCTTCCTTCCACCCACCCCTACCTTCCGTCCTTCCACCCACCCCTCCCTTTCTTTCTTTCACCCACCCCTCCCTTCCACCCACCCTTCCTTCCACCTACCTCTTCCTCCCTCCCTTCCTCCCTTCTTCCCACCCTTCCTTCCTTCCTCCCACCCCTCCCTTCCTTAAACCTACTCACCCGTCCTTCCACCCCTCCCTTCCTTCCTTCCTTCCCACCCACCCCTCCCTTCCACCCCCCTCCCTTCCTTCCACCCACCCTTCTTTCCTTCCACCCACCCCTTCCTTCCTTCCACCCACCTTTTCTTCCAACCACTAATCCCTTACTTCCACCCCTCCCTCCATTCTACCCACCCCTTCCTTCCACCCACCCACCCCTTCCTTTCACCCACCCACTCTTCCTTCCTTCCACCCATCCATGCCTTCCTTTCACCCTTCCTTCCTTCCACCCATTTCTTCCTTCCTTCCTACCATCCACCCCTTCCTTCCTTCCTTCCTTCCTTCCACCCACCCCTTCCTTCCTTCCTAACTTCCTTCCTTTCTTCCTTCCTTCCACCCCTCCCTTCCTTCCATCCACCACTTCCTTCCACCCACTTTTCCTTCCTTCCACCCACCTAGCCTTCCTTTCACCCACCCTTCCTTCCTTCCACCCCTCCCTGCCTTCCTTCCACCCTTCCTTCCTTCCACCCACCCACCCCTCCCTTCCACCCACCCCTTCCTTCTACTCACCCCTTCCTTCCTTCCATCCACCCCTTCCTTCCTTCCTTCCTTCCTTCCTTCCTTCCTTCCACCCACCCTTCCTTCTTTCCGCCCACCCCTTCCTTCCTTCTTTCCTTCCTTCCTCCCACCCCTTCCTTCCACCCACCCTCCTTTCCTTCCTTCCATCCACCCTTTCCTTCCTTCCTTCCTTCCTTCCTTCCTTCCTTCCTTCCTTCCTTCCTTCCTTCCTTCCATCCTTCCTTCCACCTACCCTTCCTTCTTTTCACCCACCCCTTCCTTTCACCTCTCCCTTCCTTCCTTCCTTCCTTCATTGGGAGAAGTTGGGGTAAGTGGTAAACTTGCAGCTCAGCTGTGAACTGAACCTCCCCCCAAAAAAAAGAAATATCTACAGCCCTGCAGGGATGTCTTCTCTCCCCCTCTAAAACTGCTCCAAGCTCCACAGCCTGCAAACACTACCAGCCCTCCTGGCTTCTCAGAAGATTTCCCAGGTCAAGGATAATGGATTGAACCCAGCGCTGTCATTAGAAAGTTTGCTACATGTGGCACTGTTTCCCCTTGTTGATCCCAGAGAGTGCTGCTGTACTCACTCTGTCCTCCTTGCTTCCTGCTCCAAGTCTCTATCCCATTCATGCCTTACTGTTGAATGTATCCTCCTGAGCCAGCCTAAGCGGCCAGCCCCCCTAGACCTAGGGGACCCCTCCCAGGCACTGACAGTCTCCTCAGCTCTAAATCTTCCACCCAACTCCTCTGTCAGCCTGACTCTCCCATATTTATGGGCCAGTCCACCACTCTACCAGGGTCTCCATACCTGGGATTGGCCAGACTCCCATAAATATGCAGATTAGGTCTCCACCCCTTCCTGCTTACTGACTATCGGAAGGGTCTGTGGTCCTCCAGAGTCAGGAGTAGGTGATAGAGCCACAACCTGTAGAGTCATCCAGCTGATCTTCAATAACCCAACCTCAATGACAGACTCGCACTCTTACCATGAGCCATACACAATGATTTTACCTACAATACACTATTCTAGTAGCATACTAGAGGGTGCTACAGATAGTATTTGTTACCCCTCACTCAGCAAAGATCACAGCACTCCCCTTGACAGTAACCTAGTCTGTTTTTTCCTCCAGCAAACAAGTGCCATCTTTATTCAGACATCATCCAGGGTTACCATCTACTTCTTGGACAGAGACAACAGCTGAGAAATGATACAGTCATGTAAATCCCGGTGTAGTTCTTGGCCGCATTCACAAATGTCTGACACAGATCAGCCCCTGCTGCAGTCATTGTGTCAAACCTTGTGATTTGCTACAAAATTATAGTGTTCATTTGGAAAGAAGACTGGGGAACTGATTCCTCTTGCCTGCAGCAGACTGATCAGACTGATGACATCATTGCAGCCTAAGTAAATTCACTGAATTGGAGTCAAGGATGGTTTTTCATGATAAATGAACCTTTTTTGGAAAGTTATACAGTTGCTCTATCTCGTGACATGTCAAAAATTATTTATTGGAGACTCAAATATATTTTATATAAAAAGGCTTACTTTATATATAACATTTATTGTATTTATTTGCTGTTTATTATAAAAGACATTACACTGTTTTCATGTCCACATCAATGTATGTGACATGAACTCATCTAAAGACCCAAGCCACGTTGTCCGATTCAAAGTTGAACTGTCTGTGTGGCTTCATCATTGACTTTATCTTCCATCCTGTAGTCCTCACGCTGCTTCATCCTGTCCTTATCTGACCACATTAACAGAAGTTTCTTGACTCTGTTCCAACGACTTTCTGACCCTAATTTCTCTCTGGCGTTCTGTAAGGCCGCATTCAGTTACATTAGACCGGTACGGATGAGGCTCCTAATTGAATTTTCACCGACCATCACCCAATTACTGGAGAGTAATTCCAAAGAAACTGGATGTGGTGCAGATTACACGCGAGTTACAATGGCGGTTCGCAAATTGGATCACCTCTTCCTGTCTTCTTGCAGAGCAATATGTAAATTAATTACATGGATCTATAGGATAGCAAATTTAACCAAAGAGCCAAAGGACAAAATAGTCTGATGCTGACTTAATCTAATGACCCGGCTTTATGAAAGGGGCACTATAAAGGTTTGAGATCAGTTTTATTTGAATTCCATATTTTATATAAATACGTAAACAAAAATACATATATATATATATATATATATATATATATATACTGTATATATATTATTTGAACTTTTATTTTGCAAAAAAAAAACGTATTCCAGGTATGTTCATTCTGTCTGCTTTCAGAATGATTCCCTCTAAATGATACACCTGTATATATATATATATCTTCATTCCACCTGGATCACAAAGCAATTAGAGGCCAGTTTTATTTGAATGATATATTTTACATAAATTTGTAAAAAAAATATATATATATAGTTTTTTACATTTATCACAGGTACTTATATTGCGCGGTCAATTTATGCAGCGCTTTACATATATATTGTACATTCACATCAGTCTTTAACCCTCAAGGGTTGTACAGTCTAGGGTCCCTAACTCACATTCATACATACACATACTAGGGCCAATTTAAACAGGAGCCAATTCACCTACCAGCATGTCTTTGCAGTGTGGGAGGAAACCTGAAGAAACCAACACAGACACAGGGATAAACTCCAGGCAGGTGGCGCCGTGGTTGTGATTCGAACCAACCACCCTAGCAGCTCAGGTGAGATAGTCAGTAGGGTCAAAATTTGGTCAGGACTGAGAGGCACTGCAGGGCAGTCCCTCTGGAATTTCCTCCTGCTCTCAGGGGTTTCAGGGGATGGCCTTGAAGGCAGTGGGAGGATCTGAGGAGTGG
This sequence comes from Staurois parvus, assembly GCF_062004578.1. Lineage (NCBI taxonomy): Eukaryota > Metazoa > Chordata > Amphibia > Anura > Ranidae > Staurois > Staurois parvus. The sequence continues at coordinate 1,421,768 of NW_028317983.1, read as the reverse complement.
TTGGCTGCACTTTTTAGGGACCTCAGCCAATCCCCATCAGGAGGATTGGCAAAGGGCTGGATTCCCTTAAAAGGTGTTGCAGCCTGCTCAGTAGCAGGTGTGGGAGTGGAGGAGTTGGAGAGTGGAGTATGAGTCAGGAAGATGTGAGGTTGGAGGAAGGCTGCCAGGAAGTTTGCTGGGGTGGGGTCTGCCTGCGAGTCTGGAGACAGAGAGGAGGAAAGCTCAGGACTCACTGGGACCCTGAGAGAGGATCACCTGTGTGGCAAGAAAGGAGCAGCCCAGCTGATAGGCCGTGTAGCAGCAGTCATTCCACAAGCTGTGTAGGAGAGGATCTGATTGAGTACACCTGCACCCCCTAGTTGGACAGGGGAAGGAGCACTCTGGTGGGAAACTAGATTAGCCCCCTACTAGTGACTGTGCACCTTAGCTGAAGAAGCAAGAGCCAGATCCCCTGCTCAAGAAAGGAAAATTACTATACTGCTAGGTGAAGAGGAGTTTATCTGGAGTTTGGGGTACTACACCGGAAGTTGCTGGTTAGTACTCCAACAAAGACTGTGTGTCTTAAAGGAGAAGCTGTGAATAGTTCAGGAGGTTTATCCTCAAGATTTCAGTTCCCTTGGGCATCATACACCCCTTACTCCATCCAAGTTGAATCCCCTAATTAAAAAAACAAAACCAACACTCAAGGTCTGATTGCTGAAAATGGTTGAACGCGTGTGTGAAAAATCCTAACTGATTGACTATGCAGGATTATAGGGGGATTTAAATTCAACAGCAGCCCCCAAGGGGGTAGTGCTACATATATATCTACATATATATATATATATATATATATATATATATACACTTTTTTTTTATTTATATAAATAATTTTACAAAAAAAAATTAGTACAAGGCATGCTCATTCCACCAGGGTCGCAAAACAATTTTTCTCTAAAGCTCAAGCTGTTGCTTTCAGAGTGTGTCTCTCCAATTGAAAGTCTGTATGGCATCCTCTGAACCCAGCAGGCAGGGAGGGGGTGCACCAGATCCTGCTAGAACCCTAGCAGGGACCCTGACCCTTAACTTAGCCTACAGTGGGTGTGGTTGTAAATATTTTTTGTGCATTACAAACAGGTAAGATAAAGGTGTTCCCGGGTCGACAGATTATAGACAAATGGAAGTGGGTGGATTTTTGCACTACGCAATGTATGGATAGGAAAGTAAAGCCTTAAGCAGGTGGGTTTTGTAACACATATGATTTTCTGTGATCTTCCTATATACTTGATATCTACAATTCCCCGCCCAATAGTTACCTAACCTGCGCTAGTTACTAAAATATGTGGAATAGGGCATTTGAAAGCCATGATTTTAAGGTTTGAATATCTTGGAGAAGAGTTAGGAGCTCACGTGTCCATTGTTGTGTCTGTCCTTACTCCAAAGACTTGACACTACATGCCCTAGCGGGAAAAAAAAAAATCAGTGTGTGCATGTTGGATTAAGCATGAGCTAAGACTCAGCCTGAGTCTCTGGGAATCTGTCAGGTGACAGAAGGCATCTATCCCAGTCAACTGTGACCATGGAATCCTCTCTCCTTCGTTGTGACAGTGCCTCAGGCATGCAGGTGACATTATTGCCCTAATATGGCCACATGGCCATGCTTGGTCAATGGCATTGTCCAAATGTGTCCATATTAGGTCAATATGGGTATTCCGTGGGTGGAAAGATATGAATCAATTACACCTTTGTCCCTTATTACTGACTTTTTTCATATTGAGTCAATAATGTATTCTTGCCCCTTTTGTGCTGCTGTGAAGAATTGAAGTCATATGATAGTGTCCACTGGTTTGGGCTGAACTGAGTTTGGCCTGCACTTTGGCCCATTCTTAATGTGGAGATGGACAGATAGGGGTGGGGATAGGATGAGTTCTGTAGTCCAGCAGACGTGCTGGTTGGGATTTCAGTAAAGCAAATGCAATGGGGTTGAGTCACTGAAGGCAATTAGACTGTGCACTTTGCTCCAGAGCTTAGTAAATGAGCAGAAGCTCTGCTGACTTCCATCATCCAATCATGTGCAAGCAAACTGCTGTTTTTTTATTTTCCTTGCATGTGATTGGGTATTCTTGGCAAAGGGAAGCTTTTACCTCATTTACTAAGCTCTGGAGCAACTGCACTTGCAGAGTGCAGTCTATTTGCCTTTAGTAACTCCATTGTGTTGTCAACCCAAACAGGAAGTTAAGGGCTCTCTGGGGCAACAAGTATTTTTTTTAAACTTGCAGTGGTTTTAAAAGGCATGGAGGTATACAGTGGGGTTGATTTACTAAAGGCAAATAGCTTGTGCACTTTGCAAAGTGCAGTTGCACTCTTCAAGTGCAGTTGATCTAGAGCTTAGCAAATGAGGTAAAACTTCACTTTGGAAAGAATACCCAATCACATGCAAGGAAAATAAAAAACACAGCGTTTTTGTTTGTATTTACTAAGTTTTGGAGCAACTGCTCTTGCAGAGTGAAACTGCTTTTTGCAAAGTGCATAGTCAGTTTGCCTTTAGTAAATCGACCAAAGTATGTTCATGTGTTGCTGAATTGGCTTTCTGCATTTTGTCTTGTCAAACTCATTAATCCCTATAAATTGCTTTTTTTAATCTCTGAAGCGGGTAAAATGGCTGTCACTATAAATAATGTATAAATGTATTAAATATACAGTATATCTAAATAAATACTGATGAACAGTTAATAATATCTAATGTTTTTTTTTTTTTTTTTACTCTCAAAGAGATTTTATTGAATAAAGACACAAATAAAACATTGACAAGTTCTAGAGTAAGAACATTATGAATATACAGGAGTGAGCACCGCCAGACATCACATCTAGAGATGAGCGAATCGAACCAGGCGAACCGGAATTCGAGTCGAATTTCAGGAAATATTCGATTCGCGGCGAAACCGAAATTTTGCCTACTTCGGGTGCGCGAATCGAACATTTCCCGATCAGCCGGCAAAAGTGTCCCTGCAGTGAGCTCCGCTATTTCTGACAGTTCTCTGACAGAAGGAACACATGTTTAGCGGTTGAAACATTGTATCTATTAGTTTCCATTTAGGATACAGATGTTTCAACCGCTGTACATGTGAAGAAGCTGTGAGAGAACTGTCAGAAATAGAGGAACTTTGCACATACACTTTTTGCCGGCTTGGAATTATTCTTCTTTTCATCCTACTTCTTCTTCTTCTTCTTCTTCATCCTCATCCTCATCCTCTTCTTCTGAGGATGAGGATGAAGAAGAAAAAGAAGCAGTAGGATGAAAATAAGAATAATTCCAAGCCGGCAAAAAGTGTATGTGCAGAGTTCCTCTATTCTGCAGATACACTTAGAGGAGCTCTGCACATACACTTTTTGCCTGTTTGGAATTAATCTTATTTTCATCCTACTTCTTCTTCTTCTTCTTTATCCTCATCCTCAGAAGAAGAAGAAGAGGATGAAGAAGAAGAAGAAGAAGAAGAAGTAGGATGAAAATAAGAATAATTGCAAGCCGGCAAAAAGTGTATGTGCAGAGTTCCTCTATTCTGCAGATACACTTAGAGGAGCTCTGCAGATACACTTAGAGGAGCTCTGCACATACACTTTTTGCCGGCTTGGAATTAATCTTATTTTCATCCTACTTCTTCTTCTTCTTCTTCATCCTCATCCTCAGAAGAAGAAGAAGAGGATGAGGATGAGGATGAAGAAGAAGAAGAAGAAGAAGTAGGATGAAAATAAGAATAATTCCAAGCCGGCAAAAAGTGTATGTGCAGAGCTCCTCTAAGTGTATCTGCAGAGCTCCTCTAAGTGTATCTGCAGAATAGAGGAACTCTGCACATACACTTTTTGCCGGAAACCGCTGTATGGAGGGAATGTCCCAGAACTGTCATAAATAGTCTATTTCTGACAGTTCTGGGACATTCACTCTATACAGCTGTTTCAACCGCTGTATGGAGGGAATGTCATAGAACTGTCAGAAATAGACTATTAATGACAGTTCTGGGACTGTCCTTCCATACAGCGGTTGAAACATTGTATCTATTTGTTTCCATAAATGGATCCATTTATGGAAACAAATAGATACAATGTTTCAACCGCTGTATGGAAGGACAGTCCCAGAACTGTCATTAATAGTCTATTTCTGACAGTTCTATGACATTCCCTCCATACAGCGGTTGAAACAGCTGTATGGAGTGAATGTCCCAGAACTGTCAGAAATAGACTATTTATGACAGTTCTGGGACATTCACTCCATACAGCGGTTGAAACATTGTATCTATTTTTTTCCATAAATGACATTCTGCAGATACACTTAGAGGAGCGCTGCAGATACACTTTTTGCCGGCTTGGAATTATTCTTATTTTCATCCTACTTCTTCTTTTTCTTCTTATGAGGATGAGGATGAAGAAGAAGAAGTAGGATGAAAATAAGATTAATTACAAGCCGGCAAAAAGTGTATCTGCAGCGCTCCTCTAAGTGTATTTGCAGAATGTCATTTATGGAAAAAAATAGATACAATGTTTCAACCGCTGTATGGAAGGACAGTCCCAGAACTGTCATAAATAGTCTATTTCTGACAGTTCTGGGACATTCACTCTATACAGCTGTTTCAACCGCTGTATGGAGGGAATGTCATAGAACTGTCAGAAATAGACTATTAATGACAGTTCTGGGACTGTCCTTCCATACAGCGGTTGAAACATTGTATCTATTTGTTTCCATAAATGGATCCATTTATGGAAACAAATAGATACAATGTTTCAACCGCTGTATGGAAGGACAGTCCCAGAACTGTCATTAATAGTCTATTTCTGACAGTTCTATGACATTCCCTCCATACAGCGGTTGAAACAGCTGTATGGAGTGAATGTCCCAGAACTGTCAGAAATAGACTATTTATGACAGTTCTGGGACATTCACTCCATACAGCGGTTGAAACATTGTATCTATTTTTTTCCATAAATGACATTCTGCAGATACACTTAGAGGAGCGCTGCAGATACACTTTTTGCCGGCTTGGAATTATTCTTATTTTCATCCTACTTCTTCTTTTTCTTCTTATGAGGATGAGGATGAAGAAGAAGAAGTAGGATGAAAATAAGATTAATTACAAGCCGGCAAAAAGTGTATCTGCAGCGCTCCTCTAAGTGTATTTGCAGAATGTCATTTATGGAAAAAAATAGATACAATGTTTCAACCGCTGTATGGAAGGACAGTCCCAGAACTGTCATAAATAGTCTATTTCTGACAGTTCTGGGACATTCACTCTATACAGCTGTTTCAACCGCTGTATGGAGGGAATGTCATAGAACTGTCAGAAATAGACTATTAATGACAGTTCTGGGACTGTCCTTCCATACAGCGGTTGAAACATTGTATCTATTTGTTTCCATAAATGGATCCATTTATGGAAACAAATAGATACAATGTTTCAACCGCTGTATGGAAGGACAGTCCCAGAACTGTCATTAATAGTCTATTTCTGACAGTTCTATGACATTCCCTCCATACAGCGGTTGAAACAGCTGTATGGAGTGAATGTCCCAGAACTGTCAGAAATAGACTATTTATGACAGTTCTGGGACATTCACTCCATACAGCGGTTGAAACATTGTATCTATTTTTTTCCATAAATGACATTCTGCAGATACACTTAGAGGAGCGCTGCAGATACACTTTTTGCCGGCTTGGAATTATTCTTATTTTCATCCTACTTCTTCTTTTTCTTCTTATGAGGATGAGGATGAAGAAGAAGAAGTAGGATGAAAATAAGATTAATTACAAGCCGGCAAAAAGTGTATCTGCAGCGCTCCTCTAAGTGTATTTGCAGAATGTCATTTATGGAAAAAAATAGATACAATGTTTCAACCGCTGTATGGAAGGACAGTCCCAGAACTGTCATAAATAGTCTATTTCTGACAGTTCTGGGACATTCACTCTATACAGCTGTTTCAACCGCTGTATGGAGGGAATGTCATAGAACTGTCAGAAATAGACTATTAATGACAGTTCTGGGACTGTCCTTCCATACAGCGGTTGAAACATTGTATCTATTTGTTTCCATAAATGGATCCATTTATGGAAACAAATAGATACAATGTTTCAACCGCTGTATGGAAGGACAGTCCCAGAACTGTCATTAATAGTCTATTTCTGACAGTTCTATGACATTCCCTCCATACAGCGGTTGAAACAGCTGTGTGGAGTGAATGTCCCAGAACTGTCAGAAATAGACTATTTATGACAGTTCTGGGACATTCACTCCATACAGCGGTTGAAACATTGTATCTATTTTTTTCCATAAATGACATTCTGCAGATACACTTAGAGGAGCGCTGCAGATACACTTTTTGCCGGCTTGGAATTATTCTTATTTTCATCCTACTTCTTCTTTTTCTTCTTATGAGGATGAGGATGAAGAAGAAGAAGTAGGATGAAAATAAGATTAATTACAAGCCGGCAAAAAGTGTATCTGCAGCGCTCCTCTAAGTGTATTTGCAGAATGTCATTTATGGAAAAAAATAGATACAATGTTTCAACCGCTGTATGGAAGGACAGTCCCAGAACTGTCATAAATAGTCTATTTCTGACAGTTCTGGGACATTCACTCTATACAGCTGTTTCAACCGCTGTATGGAGGGAATGTCATAGAACTGTCAGAAATAGACTATTAATGACAGTTCTGGGACTGTCCTTCCATACAGCGGTTGAAACATTGTATCTATTTGTTTCCATAAATGGATCCATTTATGGAAACAAATAGATACAATGTTTCAACCGCTGTATGGAAGGACAGTCCCAGAACTGTCATTAATAGTCTATTTCTGACAGTTCTATGACATTCCCTCCATACAGCGGTTGAAACAGCTGTATGGAGTGAATGTCCCAGAACTGTCAGAAATAGACTATTTATGACAGTTCTGGGACATTCACTCCATACAGCGGTTGAAACATTGTATCTATTTTTTTCCATAAATGACATTCTGCAGATACACTTAGAGGAGCTCTGCAGATACACTTTTTGCCGGCTTGGAATTATTCTTATTTTCATCCTACTTCTTCTTTTTCTTCTTATGAGGATGAGGATGAAGAAGAAGAAGTAGGATGAAAATAAGATTAATTCCAAGCCGGCAAAAAGTGTATCTGCAGCGCTCCTCTAAGTGTATTTGCAGAATGTCATTTATGGAAAAAAATAGATACAATGTTTCAACCGCTGTATGGAAGGACAGTCCCAGAACTGTCATAAATAGTCTATTTCTGACAGTTCTGGGACATTCACTCCATACAGCTGTTTCAACCGCTGTATGGAGGGAATGTCATAGAACTGTCAGAAATAGACTATTAATGACAGTTCTGGGACTGTCCTTCCATACAGCGGTTGAAACATTGTATGTATTTGTTTCCATAAATGGATCCATTTATGGAAACAAATACATACAATGTTTCAACCGCTGCATGGAAGAACAGTCCCAGAACTGTCATTAATAGTCTATTTCTGACAGTTCCATGACATTCCCTCCATACAGCGGTTGAAACAGCTGTATGGAGTGAATGTCCCAGAACTGTCAGAAATAGACAGAAACTGTCACAGAACTGTCCTTCTTCTCATCCTTCTCCTTCTTCTCATCCTTCTTCTCATCCTTCTTCTCATCCTTCTTCTCATCCTTCTCCTTCTTCTCATCCTTCTCCTTCTTCTCATCCTTCTCCTTCTCCTTCTTCTCATCCTTCTCCTTCTTCTCATCCTTCTTCTCATCCTTCTCCTTCTTTTCATCCTTCTCCTTCTTCTCATCCTTCTCCTTCTCCTTCTTCTCATCCTTCTCCTTCTCCTTCTTCTCATCCTTCTCCTTCTCCTTCTTCTCATCCTTCTCCTTCTCCATCTTCTCATCCTTCTCCTTCTCCTTCTTCTCATCCTTATCCTTCTCCTTCTTCTCATCCTTCTCCTTCTCCATCTTCTCATCCTTCTCCTTTTCCTTCTTCTCATCCTTCTCCTTCTGCTTCTCCTTCTCCTTCTTCTCATCCTTCTCCTTCTTCTCATCCTTCTCCTTCTCCTTCTTCTCATCCTTCTCCTTCTTCTCATCCTTCTCCTTCTTCTCATCCTTCTCCTTCTCCTCATCCTACTCCTTCTTCTCATCCTTCTCCTTCTCCTTCTTCTCATCCTTCTCCTTCTCCTTCTTCTCATCCTTCTCCTTCTCCTTCTTCTCATCCTTCTCCTTCTCCTTCTTCTCATCCTTCTCCTTCTCCATCTTCTCATCCTTCTCCTTCTCCTTCTTCTCATCCTTCTTCTTCTTCTCATCCTTCTCCTTCTCCTTCTTCTCATCCTTCTCCTTCTTCTCATCCTTCTCCTTCTCCTCATCCTTCTCCTTCTCCTTCTTCTCATCCTTCTCCTTCTTCTCATCCTTCTCCTTCTCCTCATCCTTCTCCTTCTCCTTCTTCTCATCCTTCTCCTTCTCCTTCTTCTCATCCTTCTCCTTCTCCTTCTTCTCATCCTTCTCCTTCTCCTTCTTCTCATCCTTCTCCTTCTTCTCATCCTTCTCCTTCTTCTCATCCTTCTCCTTCTCCTTCTTCTCATCCTTCTCCTTCTTCTCATCCTTCTCCTTCTTCTCATCCTTCTCCTTCTTCTTCTCATCCTTCTCCTTCTTCTCATCCTTCTCCTTCTTCTCATCCTTCTTCTCATCCTTCTCCTTCTTCTCATCCTTCTCCTTCTCCTTCTTCTCATCCTTCTCCTTCTCCATCTTCTCATCCTTCTCCTTCTTCTCATCCTTCTTCTTCTTCTCATCCTTCTCCTTCTCCTTCTTCTCATCCTTCTCCTTCTTCTCATCCTTCTCCTTCTCCTCATCCTTCTCCTTCTCCTTCTTCTCATCCTTCTCCTTCTCCTTCTTCTCATCCTTCTCCTTCTTCTCATCCTTCTCCTTCTCCTCATCCTTCTCCTTCTCCTTCTTCTCATCCTTCTCCTTCTCCTTCTTCTCATCCTTCTCCTTCTCCTTCTTCTCATCCTTCTCCTTCTTCTCATCCTTCTCCTTCTTCTCATCCTTCTCCTTCTCCTTCTTCTCATCCTTCTCCTTCTTCTCATCCTTCTCCTTCTTCTCATCCTTCTCCTTCTTCTTCTCATCCTTCTCCTTCTTCTCATCCTTCTCCTTCTTCTCATCCTTCTTCTCATCCTTCTCCTTCTTCTCATCCTTCTCCTTCTCCTTCTTCTCATCCTTCTCCTTCTCCTTCTTCTCATCCTTCTCCTTCTCCTTCTCATCCTTCTCCTTCTCCATCTTCTCATCCTTCTCCTTTTCCTTCTTCTCATCCTTCTCCTTCTGCTTCTCCTTCTCCTTCTCCGTCTTCTCATCCTTCTCCTTCTCATCCTTCTCCTTCTTCTCATCCTTCTCCTTCTTCTCATCCTTCTCCTTCTCCTTCTTCTCATCCTTCTCCTTCTTCTCATCCTTCTCCTTCTCCTTCTTCTCATCCTTCTCCTTCTTCTCATCCTTCTCCTTCTTCTCATCCTTCTCCTTCTTCTCATCCTTCTTCTCATCCTTCTCCTTCTTCTCATCCTTCTCCTTCTTCTCATCCTTCTCCTTCTCCTTCTCATCCTTCTCTTTCTTCTCATCCTTCTCCTTCTTCTCATCCTTCTCCTTCGTCTCATCCTTCTTCTCCTCATCCTTCTCCTTCTTCTCATCCTTCTCCTTCTCCTTCTTCTCATCCTTCTCCTTCTCCTTCTTCTCATCCTTCTCCTTCTCCTTCTTCTCATCCTTCTCCTTCTCCTTCTTCTCATCCTTCTCCTTCTCCTTCTTCTCATCCTTCTCCTTCTTCTCATCCTTCTCCTTCTCTTTCCTCATCTCCAAGGGCATTTAAATTAAAGGTACAGTGTTCTGCACTAATTTAAAGGCTCTCTGAAGCCTAGAAACCCTTTTTATAAGTCATCTTCGTAGCGAAGAAATTCGCATCGAATCGAATTTCACACTGGAATTCGCCGAATCAGCCGAATCGAATTTTTGAGAAATTCGCTCATCTCTAATCACATCCATAGCACTGTATATAATCATATTAGCATTTTCAGCCCTTTGCCTTGAATCCGCAATGGTAGATGAGGACAGCATAACAACAACTATACAAACACTCGGGATATATCAGATAGATTCATTCACAGTACCCTATCTAAAATTAAATCTGTCAGGATAAACCCTGGTGTGTCCAACCATGGGGACCATATGGTGTTAAATTTACCAGTGCACCCTCTATGTTGGTAAATATATTTTTCAAGATGTAATGTGACGCCCATTTGAGTTATCAATATCTAATTTTTATATTTTTAATATCAACACAGGGTTTGGGGTCACTGGATGCTACAAACACCCACATAAGCATTATCAAAGTACACAGGATGTGTGTAATATGCCCTACCCCTCTGCCCCTCCCCCCCTCCACTTACCAGCAATTCCTGGCTGTCCAAATGACAGCCAGGAGTTGCTGTGTAAATACAGCACTTGTAAAAGCTGCTGCTGACAAAAAATAGATTGACTGACACAGTGTTTGCAAACTCTGTACAGGAACATGTAACGCCCTCCAGGTTAGCCAGATAGGCTGTTTTTTTTTCTTTTTTAGGCAGAGGCTGAATACAGCCTGGGATCAGTCAGCCTGGGAGTGAGGTAGTGAGGTCACTTCAGGACAGGCTAGGAGGCTCTAACAGATCAGGACTTCTGGAGCCCTCCCACCTTTCTAGAAAGTGGAGAACTTTCTGGAACAGGGGAGGAGGCCCAGATCTGCATGTTTGAGGGACCTTGGCCAATCCCCTGGCAGGGTCTGGGCATGGTGACCAAGGCAACCCTCAAATATCACAGAGCTTAGAGGGCAGTGATCGGTGTTGGGTGAAAGATGGAGTTTGAAACCTGGGAAGGGAGCCCAGGGAAGGGGCCTACCTACAGGCAGCTGCTGGAAAAGAGGACCTCCAATGCACCATCATCTCCTAGGGAGTACATCCTGAGCAGCAGCAGGGAAGGAGCCAGCCCAGCGTAAGGCCTGAAGGTAGCCACCAACCCACCAAGCTATTAGGAAAGGACAGTGGGAGTACTCTTACACGCACTGGGCCGGATAAGGGGAGAGGGCAGTAAGGTGGAAAACCCAACTAGCTTCTCATTCGGGACTGCTGCTTTAAATTGCCAGCTTCTGGGCCCCTTGCCCAGGGATACCCTCAAGGCAGCTGGGTGAAGAGGAGGAATCATCTAGGGTCTGAGGAGGTACACTGAAGGGGCTTTAGCACCCCTTAAAGAGAGACTGTTGCTATTAACATTTTTCTACATAGTTGCTAAGGAGTTTGTCCTGAAGTTCTACAGTGCCTCGGGCATCCCATATACCCCAGACCCCATCCAAGTTCTTAATCCCTTAATAAAATCACAAAACCAAGCTCAAGGACTGTTCTTTCACTCCAGTGTGCAAAGTATGGAAAATGTGTGTTGCCTGGTTGTGCAGAGCTTAAGGGGGACCCAAAACTCAGCGACTCTTAAGGGGGTGGCGCTACACTCAAAATAGAGAACTACAAAGTGCCATTGCTACTTTTGTATCTAATTTGTTTCATTCATCTGCACAGCAAAGGGTTGAGCTTCAATTTACATGTGAACGCTAACATATGGAAATTAAAATTTGAGGGGGACCCCACAGTAAAAAACATAAAGAAAATTGGTGTGAGGTCCCCCCAAAATCATTACCAGACCCTTATCCAAGAATGCAGCCCAGTAGCCCAGGAAAGGGGGAATGAGCGAGTGCCCTACACCTCAAACCATACCAGGCTATATTCCCTCAACATGGGGGGTGCTTTTTGGGAATATTCACCTCCAAAGCACCTTGTCCCCAGGTTGATGAGGACAAAGGACCCTTCCCCACAACCCTGGCCTGGTGGTTGTGGATGCATGGTGGGTTACTTGTCAGAATCTGGAAGCTCCCTTTATCAAGGGGGCCCCCACCAGATTCTGTCCCCCACCATGTGAATGAGTATGGGGTACATAATACCCCTACTCATTCACCTCTGCCTTGAAGCCGTAGATAAGGTTTCATGAATTGAGCCCAATATCACCACAAGACATTCTGGTTTATCCTACAAAATATTATATATATGCACTTATCTTAGGTAATGATGGCAAAGTTTTTGTTGAATACAATGGCTCAAAGCAGAAATGTAAAAGTTGCTTTGGTCTATAAGGAGTGTACAGGTGTGAGAGCTGAAATGGTTAAACAAAAATTGACAATGTCAGTATAAACATGAATGGGAACATGTGCTCTACAAAGGATCAATTAAGGTGTCACCAGGTAAAAGGCAGCAATTAATCAGCCATCACTATTTATTAACAAACACCAAAATGGTCCTACATGCCAATGGCTGGCTCCCTTTAATTTTTTCGGTCACAATTGGCTTTTAGAAAAGCTCAGCATACCTTGTGCCAGCAGAATTAGTGCAGAGGGATTACTCCACCGTGTTTGACCGTGTCCTCTCCGTCTGCATTGTGGCTTTGAACTGTTGAAGGTAGCCGTGGAAAAAATTCTTCCCTTATAGAAAAACCCATTAATTACCTGAATGAATAATAAGTAGGCAGTGTTGGCTGCTGCTGTCTAACCCACATAAGCAAACATCTTTTGTAGAAATAGAACTGGATTAATGTAATGGTGGGGGGGAATCTGATGAACCGTCACAAATACACAAAACATTCAATGCGGTGTACACAGCGAGCCGCCATAAATAAAATGATGACACTTTCAGCCCACCTTCCTAATGTTGCTGCCAGTGTTAATAATATTTCACGGACGATGGAAGGGCTAATTGGGGTGATTTATTGAACGTGGCTGGGAATAGCATGATCATAATGCAGAACTTTGTTCACAGCTTAATTACGAAACACTTCTGGAAAGGAGCCAGTAGGCAGCCCCCAGTGGAAATGTTGGCCCCATTTTACTTTTTTTTTAAAGGTTCGCTGTGGTCAAAATTGCAGATGAAGCTTTGACATGCTTACTGAATTTGTTCAAGGCCACAGCTAAAAATAGCTATACCAATATAATCTGGTCTTTCCAGTGCAGGCACTACCATAAGACTAAAAGCTGGTGCAAATTTTCTGCTGAGTGCGATGGGTCCTCTAGTGTGCATTGTTTGGCCAACTCTAATGATCAGCAACCTGTTCCCATCCTGGAGGGGCCTGTTAAAGCTCTAGAAGGCTACAGCAGTCTTCTTCTTGGTGGGAACAGTCTTTTGACCATGAGAGAGTTGACCAAACAATGCATATGGCCCATGGCACTCAGTAGAATATTTTAACCAGTTTTTAGTCTCCTGGTAATGCTTGCATTGAAAAGACCAGATTACATTAATATGACTATTCTCAGCCACATTCTATAAATAACCCCCAAATTAGCCTTCTATCATCCATGAAGATATTATTATCACTGGCAGCAGCATTAGGAAGGTGGCAGAGAAGTGTCACTGTTTTATTCATGGTGGTGCGCTTTGTACACTGCGTTGAATATTTGTGTATTTGTGACAGACACTACCAGGAGACTAAAAACTGATTAAAATTTTCTGTTGAATGCCATGGGTCCTCTGGTGTGCATTGTTTGGCCAACTCTCATGGTCATCAGCCTATTCCCACCCAGGAGTGGCCTGATATAGCCTCTACAAGGCTACAGCAGGCCCATCCTGAGTGGGAACAGACTGTTGACCATGGGAGTTGGCCAAACAATGCACACCAGAGGACCCATGGCATTCAACAGAAAATTTGAACCAGTTTTTAGTCTCCTGGTAGTTGGCCAAACAATGCACACTGGAGAACCTACGGCAGTCAGCAGAAAATTTAAACCAATTTTTAGTCTCTTGGTAGTGTCTGCACTGAAAAGACCAGATTACATTACAATGGCTATTAGTCAGACAAGACTGGTCAGTGCATGTGATATCTCTCCAGTTGTATATGATTCTCTGGAATTCTGTGGGCCAGCTTTTTGGGCACCATGTCTGACATGCTTTGAGAGCCTTTACCATAGAGCTTTTGCCAAGTTTTTTTAAGAGGTAGGTTGCCAAGTCTTTCCTCAACTCTCCTCAATTCCTCAGTCTTGGGAATGGCATGCAGAATGTGATAACACATGTGCGTATCCAATTTCTACACACATACTAGGGCCAATTTAAAATGGAGCCAAATAACCTACCAGCAAGTCTTTGTGATATGGGAGGTAACAGGAGTACCCAGAAAAAAACCCATATAAACACAGGGAAGATATGCAAACTCCATGCCGATAGTGTCCTGGCTGAAATTCAGACCAAGGACCCCAGGAGTGCAAGGCATGATTGCCAACCTATAAACCACTGCCTTCAGCTGTGCTTCCCTCACTTCAGTGTAAATTACCTTTCTAAGGCCAACCATTGCACCTCTGCTAATTACATTTACATTAAAGCCTCCCTTACCCACCATACCAACATTACATCCCAACCAGTAAAACATCACCCACAAAGCTGCAGGCCCAAATGTTGAAATCTATTGAGCAGTGTCCCCGCATGAGCTGTGCACCCTTCAATAATTTCTATGGAGTTTGCACTCCACTAAGGCATGGAGTATGAATGGTTAATAGACAATACACAGCTTATCCTAGCAGTCGAAATCAGGAGAACAACCAGGCAGGATCACACCTACAAAAGGAAACTGCTTCAGCCACCACATGTAATGCCTACTTTTGCTGTAATATATTGTATTTTTGTTTAACATGTTATTTCTGAGTTGAAAAAGCTAAATGCAGATTTTGATTGTTTTAGGTTTTTACCTGCTACAAGCAGGTTCTGTCTTCACTGGCTGCATGCTTGAGTTAAAATCCATCCAGTAGAATCAGCACCACGGACAGCACAAATGATACATCTTTTTTCCCTTTCGTTTTAAGCCAGAACCTGACTTCCTTGCAATTTAATACTGAAAAGCTGCTGTAAGGAGAGTTTACCATCTAGAAAGGTGCTAGTAAATTATTTTCCACCCAAATGGTATAATTCAATTATAGAAAGAAATGTGTTGTTTGGATCCTCCCCTGGCTTCTCTTATCTCCTGAGCGTACCACTTGCAAATTCTCACTGTCATAATATCCACCCCTCAGCCCGCCTATATTGGGGTGCTGGGTGTTCCCATCTACTTTTGGATGTTCCTCATTTTTCTTTCTCAAGTTAAAGAGTAACTCCATTTTTGTTGAGAAATAAAAATTCCCTCTGGGTCATCAATGTACAAACTTTGAAGCAGATTTCTACCTTTTTCTGCTCTGAAGAAATAGCTGTTTGTTTCACCATGTCTTTTGCAGACGTATTCTGAATGGGAGGGTTTGGTTCGTTGTAGTCACCTGGTGCATGCTCAGTGTTTTAATGAGAAAAGCTGCAGAGTCTGAATCACTTTAGTGGTGAAAAGGATGCCTAAAATCTGGTTTGTATCTTAGTGCAGGCTCCTGGGAAAATCAGTGAACCAATTACAGAAGCAGGAAATGAAATTTCTGAAGGTGTTCCAGGTCATCATATTGCATCGAATTTTACACAAAATTACAATGACTGCAGATTGAAAAGGAAAGCAAGTTTTTAGTAATAATAACTTGCAACATGGCTTGTGTAGCATTTGTATATGCCGTATTATTATTATTTTTTTTTTATTTTCTATGTTTTGTTTCCACAAAAGTGCAATTACTCTTGAATAATATTTAAAAAATAAAAAAATCCATCAGAGCGAACTCTTCATAATGGCTACAGCAGGTGTGCAGTGATTTTTTTTTTAAAGCACTGATATTTGCAAAAGATTTCCCTCCTGGCTTCTTTTTTCAAGAAGCCAAGGACACAGGCCAGAGAGGTCCCCCAAAATACATAGCAGACCCCTAAGGAGGAGTCTTTGTGCCAGAAGCTGGCAATGAAATGTCATTTTCCAGCAATTGAAAATACATACTTTTTTTCTTGTAGATATTTCTGTAAATATCACTCTTGCTATGCACATCCTACAGCAAGAATGAAAAAACAATGTGTATGAATGTTAGCTGTTGGCTGTACTGTTTACCGTTGTGTATTTGTCCCATTGTTAATCAATTTAATTGAGTCACGTATTGTTTGGTCCTCCTGGAGGTTTCTACATGCTGGAATTAGTTTTGTGTAAACTTGACCTTGTTATCTAATAAGTGTGTTATGTTTATCCCAATGTGTAATATTTGTTTTATTGCTCATGGGGGGACTCTCCCTATTTTTGAAGTATCTAAAAACCTGTAGTTCTTTTCAATAAAGAGTTCCAGTTTTTGCACCTAGGCTAGTGTCACTTAGTTATGGAACTGACTTTGCAAAGCGCATGCGCATGAAACGTGTCATCATGGTAACACTTTCTGATTGGTGATGCAAGTTCCTCGAGCCGGCTCCCAAGTGGTTCCTGTGGTGCCTTGGATACAGCACACTGACGACTTCTGGCACGTCACTTCCGGTGCATCAGGCCCCTACCTGGATCTATCGGTCTCCACACCGGAGTTCCCCATTGGGAAACACACGGCTCTTCCAGTTCCTTCCATCCTGGCATTGTTGTTTTCCCTCACACTATTCCATCTTACTGGGGATATGTAAGTCTACCTTTTGAGCACGGCTATGGAATTTTGCCTTCATCTTCTATTTTATGATACACCTGGAGCTATGATTGTTAGCCTGGGTATAATAAATTTTGTGTTTTCTATTGAAGCGGACAGTATTTTCATTGACTCTTAGACTTCATTCTGTTTTGTACTACTCTTGGGAACCTAAGTGCTTTTTAAACTGTTGTTTCTTCTCTTGTTGCCATCTTCCAGTGGTTTGTGTAGCAGCTGTGGTTCTCTCTGCCTGGGATTGAATTTACCCTCTGAAAGCTCTAGATTCTGGTGCCGGTCTGATACGGATTTTTGGACATTCTCACCTAGTTATGGATGCAATGTCAAGCTATAATATATTGGTCCTGTGCCCCAGTGGTGAGGAAGCATTTCTCTGATGGAACCACCCAATCGGGGTGACAGGTGTTCAGTCACAGGCCTCTTCCCCACAACCCTGGCCGGTGCTTGTGGGGGTTTCTGGGTAAAGGGCTTATGGTAAGGTAAGGTGGGCCTACTGGGTCTCTCCCACAGCTCTGGACCCCATGTCAAAGTTTCATGTTGATGAGGACACGGGCCTCTTCCCCACAACCCTGGAGGGTGGTTGTGGTGGTCTCTGGGTAAGGGGCTTATCAGAACATGAAAGCCCCCTTTATTGAGCTCAGGACTGACCATTGACCTCCTGTCTAGTCTTCGTCCCTTCTGAAGGCAGCCTGTAGTAGCTGGGACTTTCTGGGTGCCTCCCACAGCTCTGCTCTCTGAACAGGATATGTACAGCACAATGATGATGTCAGTGCTCTATATACAAGGGGATACCTTCATTTTTAAAGGGGATTTGATGCATTCAAAGTGGATTTTTGGAGTGGCTTGTACGTGACATCATCACGCTATACCAATGGTGATCGTCATGTTTATTCGTGTTGCGAATCAGCCTTTTATTCTTTTTATTTATCGGTATATGTTTTATGGGCATTTGCTGACTTTGTATGAAGCTTTGTTGGAAGCCGCTTGTGAAAATTTTGGAGACTTTAATAAATGGTATGAAACTTTTTTATATTTACTTCACTATGGAAGTGCACTTTTTTTCCTTTTGCTAACAATTAACTCGTGGTGGGGAACCTCTATGCCAAGCTGATGATATCTGTGGAGGAATCTTATTGGCGTATTTGACCATTTATAATGTAATGGTCCACCGTTTCTGGTAAGTGGCATTAGCAGGGTGCACATAGTGTTGGATCTCACCAAATGACTATACATCTATTGAGTGATTTATTGCACTGTAGTGGATCACTTTCCCTCAAGCACTGTGATATTGGTCTCATTTGGCTTACACATTACATGGTGGACTTTTTGCACTTTATTTGATACTTGCACTTTTTTCTTATGCACTTTCATTTTGTATGCACTTTATATGGTTTTGAATATTTATTTGGATACATGCACTTTATTATGTTCATGAAATCTTACACATTTTATGGTGGACTTTTTGCACTTTATTTGATACTTGCACTTTTTGCTTACGCACTTTAATTTTGTATGCACTTTATATGGTTTTGAATATTTATTTGGATACATGCACTTTATTATGTTTATGAAATCTTACACATTTTATGGTGGACTTTTTGCACTTTATTTGATACTTGCACTTTTTGCTTACGCACTTTAATTTTGTGTGCACTTTATATGGTTTTGAATATTTATTTGGATACATGCACTTTATTATGTTTATGAAATCTTACACATTTTATGGTGGACTTTTTGCACTTTATTTGATACTTGCACTTTTTGCTTACGCACTTTAATTTTGTATGCACTTTATATGGTTTTGAATATTTATTTGGATACATGCACTTTATTATGTTTAAGAAATCTATTTGTTGCTTTAACATTATTTAGCGCTGCTTTTTTTGGCATATTTAAAGTGGATTTTTGACCTTTGTGGCTACTGAAGCATATATTCAAATAAACGTTTTTTGTGTCTAGGGTTAAGTATTGAACACCGCCATGCGGGAGTTCAGCTTCACAGCCTGATCTCACAAGAAAATGTTGTCATATTGTTATTTTGCATCTAGTAATTGCTATAAATTGTGCGCCTGATCCGAGTAAATTAAAGGTGGCAAGAGTCAACTGATGGTGTCGGGAGAAATATCTGACTCGTGCGATTGTTCTCTTCCAGGAGATGGCTATGAAAAGCCTGTTCCCCTGCTGAGTAATCCACGCTGAGCCCATTTACCTCTAAGTATTATGTAATGCGGATTATCAATCAGCGCGGTTTGTGTGTCAGGCTGCACTGGACTCCTGACTTCCAGAGCCTGTAGCGTGTTTGGGAATGCTGAGGAGGCGAAATGCTCGGTGTGAAATCAACACTTGCTGAATATTATTAGGAGGTTTCAGATGACGAATAATTTCTTTAACAGCCACAAGTGGAGTGGAGAGGGCGCCAATAGAAGGCAGACATAGCTGCTACCACCAAATGAGAATAGATAGGACTGTTTATTAACCATTTCATGGGGAATGTTTATTTTAAATGCATTTTTTTTAGCATTTCGCCTTTTATTTATTATGAAATTGTTTCTGAAATTGTGACATATTGATGAAGCCAATCTAGGCCAAACGTCCATGCACACTGGATGTTTGGCCATCTCTCCTAGATGCCTTTCCTCCTGGCAGCAGCTTTTTGGGCAGAAAAAACGCTTGACACTTGTAAAGGTGTGCAACACGTTAGGAATGGATAGGTGTATTTAGACATGTCAAATACTTGGGTTTTAATTCATTTCATTGGCCAGAATAATAATTTATTCTGGCTATTGAAATGAATTAATGTTCAAGTGTTAAATTCTTCTATCGTTAATGCGCGTTTGCACGCGTCAAGCAGGAAAAATGCTTGACACCTGTTAATGCACCTAAATGCATGTAAATTCGTCTAAAGCACCTATGTGCCAGGCATATTTAGCGCTTAAGCATTAACCTCCTCGGCGGTATGATTCTTTCCGATTTTTTGTGCTGAAAGCGGTACCATTTTTTTGCATGGAAATATGTAGTTTTTTATTGTAGGCTGTAATTTTTAGGAATAACTCACTGAAATCTGTCCGAACAAGAGTCTAGTAAACATCCCGGGTAGGATAAAACTTGAAACACGAAATCATAAATTATAATTTAATAAATAATCATAAAAAATAATAATAATATAATAATAATAAATTTAATTCAATAATATAATCAAACCAAAAACACTGAAATTTGAAATACAGAGGCAAATTCGCACATCGCTGAGCAAAGTCGCAAAATCGTTTTCAGTGTCTGATGACGAATTTCCCCACGAATCATTATCACTCAATTCTGCAAGTGGTTCTGATTTACTATCGCTGTTCTAAAACCGCTTTTGACGTAAAGGGACGCTTTTTGGACACCATGGACTTTTCTAAATTTCTAGGCAGAAAGAACAGTCAAAATGCAGGCAGGGCGCAGGACAAAGCACTCGGGACAAAATGTATGTGAAATGCAATGAAACAGCAATGACAGCAAAAATGACATTTTTTAAAAATTTCAAATTTCCCGCCGGTTCCGGCGCCTGTACGTCCCGACGTCACAGGGACCGGAACACAGAAGCCGGATGCCGGCATCGGCAGGAGGAGATGGCCAGGGACGCTGCAGGGGACACATCGCAGGAGCGAAGGACAAGGTAAGTGCTGCAGGGACCCCCTGAGCAACGCCGCATGGTAAGCCCGAGTGTAGCTCGGGGTTACCGCTCTTGGTACTCAAATTTTACCTCGAGCTACACTCAGGAAAACCGCTAAGGAGGTTAAAGTGGTTGTTAATATGAACAAAGCCTATCCCTCTATAGTGTGTACTTGTCTCAATTAAAAGCACTAAGTATCATTTCTGTCTGCTGCCTCTTTCCTCTGCTATGAGCCTGAATCACTTCTGACAGGTTTTCCTGACACCAAGAGAAAAATGGTGACAGGGGAGGGACCTACAGTAGATTGACAGCCTCAGCTCTGTTCCTGTGAGCTGTGATGAGGGGAGTATGTATCTTCCCTCCAATCAGCTCTCAGAACTTTCCTCACTGAACTCTGCAGTGTGTAATTGCAACTCTCCACCCCCTTTTTTTTTTTACAGCTCAGACAAGCTTTGTAAATTCAGCACTTTCAGCGGATGTAGATAAAAGAAGACTTCAGATAAACAGGTGCAACTTAAGTAACAGGATTTGTTTCATCTCTGTGCATCACCTGAGGTCAGTTCACTGGGTATATGTAAGGGTTTACTAACACTTCAATTAATTTCAATGGCTAGAAGAAATTCTTCTGGCTAATGAAATGAGTTAATCGCTTGATGCATCTAAACGTGGCTAAACACGTTACACACATTTACAGGCATCAATCATTTTTCCTGCCAAAACACTGCTGCCGCTGTGTCAAGGAGAGCTAGCAAAAGATCTAGTGTGCATGAAGCCCTCAAGTCCTTCATTTTACATCTTTGGCACCCAAATTAAGAAGCGCACCAAAAATTTACCTCCTTTGAAATCAATTGAAAACGCATCAGAAGCGTACCGTGATTGTGTTTTTGGTGCACTTTTTGGTTCACATGTCCATGTCTCACAAATGCATGCTGAGAGAAAGGCAACCAAAAAATACGCCAAAAATGCATAAAAAACCCCACATATGCATTTTAACTGCGTTTTTCAATGGAGCAGTGTTTAAGGGCCCTAACAGTTAATCCGCTGGAAGAGGCACTCATGGGACTTGTATTGAAAAAACATAAACAGATTTATTAGTCAACATTTTGACAAGCCACTACTTTATGGAGACGTCAGCCAATAAATATGTTTATGTTGCTTAAGAAAAAGACCTTTGAGTGCCTCTTCCACTGGACATTTTGTATCTACTCACCTTCAGGCTCCATTCACACTTGTATGCAGGGGCGGACTGACAACTTATAGGGTCCCCGGGCAATAGTGGATCATGGGGCCCCTGTGTCCTTGCCCAAACTCAAAAAAGCCTATGAAAAAGGTACCAGGGGCATCTCATGGGGCCCCCTACTGACCCCGGGCCCTCGGGCAGTGCCCGAGTTTTCAAATGGTCAGTCCGCCCCTGCTTGTTCGACTTGTCATGTGACTTTGGACATGACAAGTCACAGCCCATTCTTTTCAATGGCACCCGTTCACATTGGGTTGCAGCAGGTTCCTGCACTGCTTTGATGCGACTTTTGGTGCGACTTAGGTCCAGAGAGTGTAAAGTCAGATCAAAGTCGTACTCAACATTGCAAACTACAACCTGGTTGAGTTTGCTGTACAAAAGATACATTTCGGAAGCGAAAACATTTTTTGCATATTTATCAGTAGGACAAATCGGCCAGAGATAATAATTTTATAGGGATAAGAATGTCACAATAACATGAATATAGAATACCCATACCAGATGGGGTTGAAAATTGTGACACAGAAAAAAAGTAGTGATAAAGGAAGGCCCAAAGTAAGAAAAAAAGAAGACCTGAACGAAGGGCCGGCATGACAGGGGTTAAAGGGGGTTGGGAGAGGCAGAGTCCTATTAGTATAAGGGGGAGTCAAGATGGTTAAGGAAGGAGTGGGGGGAGCTACGAGGGGTGGTCTTATAGGGTGTGGTAGGGTTTTTTTTTCACTCTGGAGAGAATTTTCACAGGGCAAAATTCCCTCCTGCCCGCCTGCTGTTTTATGGTCTGTCTGGGTGGTTGTTGTGCCATATTGGTGCTGGGGGACGTTTGGCGGGGTGCAAGGTCCTCGTTGGTTAAGGTGGGCACAAGAAAAGGCACTTTGTAGGAACCTGTCTGAGGTACGGCTTCCAGTTGTGCTGGTGTGGGTATCTGAGGTGGTGTCTCCTAGTCGGTGATGTTGTGGCTGGAGGCCTAGTTAAACAGGACGCAGGTATTCGTTTTTCTTGATGCCTATTGGGACCTTACAGGAACGTATGTTTATATTGTGTGTTTCTGTTATTTAAAATGTTTTTTATTGATGGTTTTGAAGGCCATTAACTCAATTTGTTGTCAGTGTGGTTACTTAGGTTAAGGATGGGAGGTAGGTATTGTTTGAGTGGGACTTACAAGCCATCTTTAGTCCCCTGGTCAAGCTGTAAAATGCCATGGGTTTTCAGGTCTAATAGGGTTTTTCATTTGTGAAGTGCAAAGATAAACTTCCACTTTAATTATATAGGTGAATGAACTGGAATCCTTCCTAACAATAGTTCCTAACATTGCGTGCTGGGAATGAAATGGAATATCAGTAATATGAAGCTTCCTCTGTGTGTCAGAAGAGTTAGTGAAGTCTTTGAGGCTGGCTTTGTGTTCTAATCAAACAGATTTCCATGCATGGCTAATCAAATGATGTGAGCAACCCCACGTAACCGAGGCTGACGTCTTAGATATGCACCACATCATGCAATGATTACAGACCATAGAAGTCTGTTCAGGTCACCCATGTGATTCATCACCCATACAGTACAAGGAACTGTAAAGTGGACCTGTAGTTTGCATATTCAAGAATGTGGAAAAATAGCTCTGGACGTGGGGTTATCTCACTGGTATTAATTTAAAGTATTGAGGTTGATGTAGCTGATCTGGCTCCCGGGCAGGCAGGCTCTACAACCAATAGCAGGGTTTCTCAATCAGTGTTCCATGGAACCCTTGGGTTCCTCCAGAGGTTGCTAGGGGTTCCTCGGGCAATAAGTGATTTCTGCCTCTCAGATGAGTGAGTAACCACTGACCCTAATGATTCTTTTAGCTATCTGCAAGGGGATAATTCATTCCAATGACCAGAAGTGTAAGGAGCACTCTTCACATTGACAATCACACTCATGTACTGTGAGCTACAAATATAATAATTATTAGCAGGGGTTCCATAAAGCCAAAAAGGTATTTCAAAGGTTCCTCCATGTTAAAATGGTTGAGAAAGGCGAAGGGAGCGCATGCGCAGAGCCTGCTGTGTGGGCATGCCTGCTTAGAGCTTCGCTGTCAGAGGATCGTTTCTCCTTTCTGCAGCACTTGCCTGAGAACACTATCACCTCCCACCACTGCCAGTGGCCACTGAGAATCACCTGCTGTGGGTAGCATGGTCTTCGGCAGACCCCGGCCAAAAATGAAAACAAAGTCCATAAAGGACGCTCTGGCCTGGGCTCCGGCAAAGATGGTGCTGGCGCCATCCTCTTCAGCCACTGCAGTGCACTCCCCGAGACCACAAAAACAACAGCTGCTGTCATTCTCTCATAACCCGATCTCTCTGTATCTCAGCCTACACTAAAGCAACCCCAGCTTTGCTCAAACAAATAGAACGAATACTCCACAAAGCTTTAAAGCAGACTTCAGTTAATTTCACTGAGAGCCTCACATGTGAGATTCGTGAGCTAGGGCACTGCACAACAGAACTAGAAAATACGGTTTGACTTGGAAACTCAAGCACAGGATTTCCTAGCAGAATTTGAAAACCTTAAAGAGGAAAATTTAGTGCTCACAATAAGGCTTGAGGACTATAAGAACAGAGCCAGATGCTGCAATCTGCGTATCAGGGAGATTCCTGAATCTGTCATGGATCTGCAAGCCATCATGTTGGCCCTATTTCAAGAACTACAACCCGTTATCCCAGTTGAACACCTGGACTGGGTCCATAGAGCCCTAACACCCCAAAAATCAGACGGTCCTCCCTATGACATAATGGTCAAGTTTCATTGCTACCACACTAAAGAACAGCTCCTGAATGTAACTCGGGGGAAGGATACGCTGAACATCCAGGGTCACAACTATAAATTCTTTGCAGACCTGTCCCAATTAATTATCACTAAAAAAAGAGCTATGAAACCTCAGCTTCAAGTCCTTCAACACTAGCAAATCACCTACCAATAGGGCTTTCACTTTTACGTGTACTTCACACATCGCGGCTTTAAATATGTCTGCCGCTTCATTGAGGAGCTGCAAAGCACCCTGCAGGATCTCCAACTATCTGACCGATCCCCAGGCTCTGGGAGCACACGACACAGATCAGCCTGTAGCTCACCACACAAGCCTACAGCTACACTAGGAAGCAGCAGACGAAAAAGTCCCTACAAGCGCGGGCAATTTATCTTCCCTGCCCTGGTACCGGAAGATTTGATGGATTGATGCCCAGACCTCGAACTCACAGGGACTCTACTTTCTCGGTAATCGGCGACAACACAAGATTTACCAATCTAATACACTATGTCCTATCAACGGACTCCTTGCTCCTGCAAGTATACCATATTTTACTTACATATTTTATTTTCATCCTCCATATTTTCATACCATGGTTCTCTGTTAAACTCCTACTCAGGTCTACAAATAGTTGACACCACTTCCCCCTAATCCTTCCTCTTCCATGATTCCCCATACCCTCCCTATTCCCTCTTACCCTCCCTTGGTCCCAACATGTTAACTTTACCAAATGTGATAGTTAGAGACACTTGCTTGATGACCTGTTATTTACAAAATGCATTGCCCACCATTGTCGGCCGGTAACCCTCACGTTGATGGGGTTCAAGTGATATTTTCCACTTACTAAAAAGTTTTGCCTAAAATGTTTTGCACTTATAAGTTCATGTTCTGTCATGTATTATATCAAAATGCATATCTGACTGGGTTTTAATTATTTATGTCTCCAACTGACTAATATTGGTGGTTCTCACCTTTAGCTTAGAGGGTTTACTGGGCTCTGCTGCTGCAATCCCCATAAATGTTTTATTCTTGTTTCACTCCCTTCCCTTCCCGCCCCCCCCCAATTCCCCAGTCCGGAACCCACACTCAGGCTTTCGAAGCTTGGTTCTATAAGAAACATTACAATTTGAGCAGAGGGTTCCTCTAGAGATGATCCTTGCCTTTTCAATTTGCTACTCTCAGCTGCCCACCTCTAGAAGTGGGCCTCCAACAGTAGCCTCTCTGCCTTTGGTGGGTTACTAGGTTACCCCCCAATAGGTCCTCGTTGGTGATTATACATTGCATTTTTTATCATGTATTGTTATCTCTCTGCACGTTATCTCTCTGTAGTCTGCTACTTCTCTTTGCCCCTTAAGTTTAATCCTTCTCCCCTCCAAGTTAATGTGACTCAGTTGTCAACCCTACCATTGTTCATATTCCTGCCCTCGCAACCTACACCATGGCCCCCTAAACATTCTCTCCCTGAACGTACAGGGACTTAATATTATGAACAAACGAACTAAGGCATTCTGTTCCTTAGCTGCTGTGAAAGCACATGTGCTCTGCCTACAGGAAACACATTTTTCCATAAAGTCCACTCCCAAACTTTTTAGCTCACAATACCCCCAGGTTTTTACAGCCTCTGCCTCCACCAAGCTACAAGGTGTTCTTGTCATTTCCACCGCACCACACTTTTCATTCTCTCAGCTGAACTTAAGGACCCAGAGGGACAATACATTATACTTACAGGCAGGGCCGGTGCTTCCACTAGGCAAACTAGGTGGCTGCCTAGGGCACACTGCCACCTAGGGGTGCCTGGATGCAGCACAGGCTGGCACTCTGTCTGTGTAGGATGCTGCCACATCATGAATGATCCTTCAGCTGAGAGGAGGGGTGACAGAGGGGAGGAAGAAAGGACACAGGAAGATGCCAGGTGTCTGGGGCCAGTGTAGCAGCTGAGATGCTGCTCCTTCCAGTGTTCCTTTCAGACTCAGTCCCTTACTGCAAGCTGGCTGGTGGGTGCTGCTCACCGTGGAGTTCCTGCCTTTCTCTTCCCATTCATCAGCAGAGGTGGACCTGCGCCTGTGGAGGAAGGTAATTTCTGACTCTGTCTCTTGTCTGTGTGAGTGTGACCTGGCCGGCCGGACTTCCATCACATGTGCAATGTTTCATTGAGTGATGACATCATCACGATCCCACAGCCTGCTCTTTTAGTGCCTTTTGGGCCTGCTGATCTGTGTCAGTGTTGGTGATGGTGTGTCGGATCTGTCACTGTGTGGGATCGCACAGTTCAGCTGCCTGCTGTCACCGCTTTTTATCCCCCCCCATTGCCCGGGGAATTCCAGTTAGTTATTTAGCTATTAATATTGGTGCTGTTGGCATCTTATGACACTTATTTTTGCAAATTAAAAGAAATTAGCAGTTTCATGTTTTGTTGATTTAATATTTTCTACTGTTTTAAATCTTTTTTTTTCTTTTTTGGAGGGGGGAGCAAGTTGCTGGTCTTGCCTAGGGTGCAAAATAGTCTAGCACTGGGCCAGCTCATGGATTCTTCAGCAACAGTAGTCTCATACTATGCACCCAACAAGCAGCCTGCATCTTTTCTTTTTTACCTGATACATGTGGTCGCCTCCCACAAGATTGGCACTCTTATATTATG
This sequence comes from Staurois parvus, assembly GCF_062004578.1. NCBI lineage: Eukaryota > Metazoa > Chordata > Amphibia > Anura > Ranidae > Staurois > Staurois parvus. The sequence continues at coordinate 1,394,880 of NW_028317983.1, read as the reverse complement.
TGGAGACTTGAATCAAATCCTCTTTCCATTCCTAGACAAATTCCTCCCTCCCTATCTACCAGTCCTACAAAACTGTCTTTTAACCAACTCCTAGCTAAACATAATTTGGGCAATTCTTGGCATTAAATGAATCCAGCCAAAAAACGCTACACCTATTACGCTCACCCACACAAAATGATTCGAGAATCGATCAGATCTTTCTAACGACAGTCATGGCCCCAGAAATTTTGGCATCCACAATTATCCCCTTTACTTGGTCGGATCACAATGCGGTACTCACCTCAATCACCTCTCCCATTCCTAAGGTGCAAGACGGCATTTGGTGTCTCAATAAATCATGTTGAAGACTCGTTTGGATATTGAACTTGTGCTAAAGACTGCTTAGCACATAATGCCTCTCCTGACATCTCTCCGCTTACCTTATGGGAAGCACATAAACCCGGGGCATTTATCCACCAAACTGCACACTTTAATTGTGAGCAAAAAGCCCTATGCCGCAAACTAGAATCCGATTTCAATACCTGCTATGTTGCATTCCAAGCCACCCCCACTCCAACCACGAAACTACAACTGAACAAAGCTAGGCTGGAATTTGATCTATTCTTAACCAAATCGGCTGATAAAACCATTCAGAGGTCTCGGCATGCCTACTATATGAAAACTAATAAACAGAACACCCCATTAGCCCATACGCTTAACTCGCTTAATAAACCTAGCAGGCCAATATGACTTCAGTTTCCAGGGACACCTATACCTGTAACCTGGTCAAGATACTTCACCATGGAACGTTCCCACTTAATTGCCCTATATAGGCCCAACTGCAAATTAAATACTACTCGGGATGAGAAATTTTTCTCATAAATCACTCTACCGACGTTGACACAAGCCCAACATAATCAATTAGATGTCCCAGTCACTGTAGAGGAGTTTCCTGCGGCTAATAAAACTTTAAAGCTGAATAAAAGTCCAGGGCCTTATGGATACTCATTTATTACAGGTCTTTTACAGAAATCCTAGCTCTCATCTTGACTAAGGCCTTCAACACTTTGTTAGACGTACACTCCTTAAGATCAGAAACCTTGACATTTGCATGTTACCGAAACCCTACTCTGATGACTCTTCTTAGAAAAAGTATCGACCCATCTCTCTGCTGAATTTGGACTTTAAGATAGTCAGTTGCACAGTCCATCCCTATACCTTTATTGCCTGTAGTACCAATTTATCACAATCTCCTTGAGTCACAGAATATTCTCTTTTGTAAAAAACTTTGGTTATGTACACTTCTGTTAACCGGAGAACGCTTGTCTTTGTATTTCTATTCTGGCCTTTTTTTTTCTTTCTTTGGCCTGTTTTGTACTTTATTGTTTGTTAATTGTTAACTGAATAAACAATTCAAACAAGAAAAACACAAGGTGCAGATAGGAAGGCTTATCATGCTTGAAGTCCCAAATCGTGGATTTGACTGTCACATGCAAATAAATATCCATATGGAACCGCATATAACCACAATGTAGACACAGACCGCTTTAACCCCCAGTTCACATCCCATGCGGGCCATGTTTTGCACAGGCACGAGAACCCATTCATTTGAATGGACTCCCATGCTCATGACACACAGGGAAGAGGTCCCTGCACTTCTTTGGAAAACACAGCCCGCACAGGAACCTTGGTTCCTAGTACGGTTATGTTTTCCAGTGCGGGCAACGTGCCATTAGAATTAATGGCACCTGCCCGTGGGTCTGCAATTCTCAGTGCAGGTGGTGCGGATGCAAGGATTTTTGTGCAGATCCGCAACGGCACCACCCGCACAGATGTGAACCTAGGGTACAGGTGTGTGGTTAATTTCCCAATTTATGCCCAAAATGAACATTAAAAATTTCTCATGCTAAACCAGTAACCTCTCTTCTTCGCTCTTCTGGCCAAATAGTTATAAATATGCATAAAACAGGTACTGACACATTCCTACGTCTGATTGTTTTGATTGAAAAGGTTTTCTATAACTAGTTCATTCTAGTATGGATAACCATATATATTCATGGGAAACAGTTTGTTCTAATGAAGTGTGACAGTCACACCTATGCCAGGTAATAAGGTAGTACCTGGTATAGGTGTGACTATCATACCTTAACAAAAAGAGGCTGCTAGTTATTTGAGCACACATTTTGCGAGCGGTCTGTGTATACATTGTGGATTTGCATGTATGTGGTCCTGAAGCTTCCTGAAGATGTCCAATTACAGACGAAACTAGTTGAAGCAGTGTTCCCCAGCCGATACATCCCATCCCCATGTCCGTAGACACATATACATGTGAGTGTGGTGTAATTGTTAGGTTTATATAATTGAATAAAGTGTGTGTGGGGTTCCACATATGCCTTTACTGCATAATAATACCACAATCTTGTTGTACTTATTTGTTCAATGGACACCTGGTAACACTGGAAATTTTCTTTTAGTACTTCTGTTCTTTTTGTTAATGACTGATTCTTTGGTACTGTTGTTCCTCTCCAGCAGATGTTCCTCTCCAGCAGTGGACCAGTGGAAAATAAAGGAGATAGATCTCCCTACATGATAATCGAGGCGAACAACACAGCAGGCAGAGCACATCGTGAAAGGATCAAATCGAATGGGGTAGACCCAAAGTGGCCAACCATGCTTCCCAAAGTTTCTCAAATTTACCTGGGCGCCTACAATGTTCGTAAATTAAATGATCGTATCGTAAAATGGTTCCCATATTCTGCCTCCAATCCTCCATAGTAGGGAGGGTTTCTGATTTCCAAACGCACAAGATTAGCCTTGCGTGCCTGGAACAGGGCCCTGGTGAGGGCTTCTAGTATAAATGTATCTTGGCTAACATTATCTAAAATACCTAAAAGGCATTGTTTAGGGTCTAGAATTAGGTTAGTTTGAAACACTAAATTAAGAATGTTGACTAGTTCCTCCCAGTATCAATGAAGTTTCGGACACCGCCATAGCATGTGAATAAGATCCCCATGGTCTCACTTATATCTGCCACAAAGAGGGTCCTGGTGTAGCCCCATCATACACATTTTAGCTGGTGTACAATGAGCCCTAAGTACAATATATAGTTGTGATATACGGTGAGAAACCGGGCACTGTGCTACTTTAACTGGTAATTGCACTGTCATGCAACGTTGTACTCAAATGAAATTTTAATAATTTTTTTTCACACAAGTAGAGCTTTCTGTTGGTGGTATTTGACCACCACTGAGTTTTTAATTCTTTAATATATGAATGAAAAAAGAGAGTAAATTAAAAAACATGTTTTTTTTTTATTTCTGTTATAAACCATATCCAATAAAAAAAAAATCTAATTTCTTCATAAATTTAGGCCAAAATGTATTCTGCTACATATTTTTTAGTAAAGAAAAATCCCAATAAGCGTATATTAGTTGGTTAGCCTGAAAGTTATAGCATCTACAAACTGTGGGATATACTGTATACTGGAATTGTTATTGATTTATTTTTTTAATACTAGTAATGGTGATCAGTGACTTATAGAGAGATTGTGATAGTACAGCGGGCAATCTGACACTTTGTGGGAACTAACTGATACTGACATCACCAGTGACACTAATTCAGTGATCAGTGCTAATAATATACACTGACACTGTACTATGACACTAGCGGAAAAGGGGTTAAAATCTGGGGCAATCAAAGGATTAACTGTGTGCCTAGTAATGTGTAAAGTGTTTTCTGTGTGGTGCTTTTACTAAGGGATGTGCTAGTTTTTATTCCTTGCTTCGCAGAGAAACAAAAACCAGCATGTCGCCGCTGCCCGTAGAGAGCTTTGTATTGTTTACTTACACAGAGCCCACTCCTGTCACTTGTTCCGCCTATTGGCAGGTTCCCACCATAAATCATTGGCCAGGACTCGGTGATCGGCATGTGCTGAAGCCAATTGGCCTGCACTGATGTTTGTGAACTTACTTTGTGAAGACCCTCGCACATTTACTTCCTGGAATTCTGCGACACATATTCACTATGTCCTGTGAGTAGGCACTGCTGTGTCACACATTTCACAGAGTCTGCCTTCTGAACTACAGAGAGGCTAAGAGGAGGAGTTTCAGGATATGGAGTCAGTACAGAAATTACTGCTTGCAGGTAGCAAGTTACCATGGGATATGTAGTCTTTAGAAATAACAGACAGGCATCACTCACAACATGAAAGGAGATTTTTCAAGTAAGTATTTTGGATTGTCAAATATAACTATTGTTATATAACTATTGTTTTTGTTGAAATGTGACTTTATATTGGCTCCTGTAGTTCCCTGCTAAGCAAACCACACCACCACTCGGACACTCTGCTATCATTTCAGCCATCACTATGGCTTTACAGGGTCTATGGCCTTTCCAGTTCGTTGATCTCCCCATCTGAGGAGGGCTGGATCTCCGGAGCTTTATCCATAGGTCACTCACAGGTCTGATTCCCTGGCCTCTCCCTGGCATTGGCCCCTTTGAGGCACTGGAGAGTTAGTACATTTGCAGTTTGGTATTGCATGCTATTGCTGAATCTGTGATCTATTAGAACCCCCAGATCCTTTTCCATCCTTGATTCCCCCATTGGTTCTCCCCCTAGTGAGTAAATTGTTTTCATATTACTTGCCCCCAATTGCATTGCTTTATATTTTCCTACATTGAACTTGTTATTTAGCTGCCCACCCCTACAAGGTTTTCTTGTAACGTTTCTATATCATGTTGTGAACTTATTGCCATGCTTAGCTTTGCATCATCAGCAAACACTGAGATTAAGCTATATATTCCTACCTCAGCAGCAGAGAGGAGGACAAAACTCCTCACTATGGATCCTGCACTTCTCCATACAGCAGTGGAGAGGCTCATCTTTGCCACTCACCATCTCAGCAGTAGGCAGCAGAGAGTAGGACAGAACTCCTCTTACAGAACCTGCACCACTCTGTGCAGCCATGGAACCTCCTGGTCTCCACCTTCCCTGGTCTCAGCATTAAGCAAAGTCTGGCAGTTGACTCCAGCCCTCCTTTGGTCCTCCTCCAGACCCTGCAGTTTCTGCTTCCCAGGTCTGCCCCCAGCCTCTTCCCAGCAGCAGCACATGGTAATGGGGCTGCACTGCGATGTGGGGGGGGGGGGGGACTCTTGACTTCTAATGGTGGGGGGGGGCACTTGACATCTGATGTAAGATGTGGGGTGAGCTGCTCTGCACATCTGCTTATCATTATTATGAGAATAATACAACTCTAGGCCAGTTGAAAAGGAATTGCCCTGGTATCATCCACAAGAAGCTTTTTTAGAGACTGCTCAGACAGAACACGATGACGGAACTATGTTCTGTCTGAGCAGCGTCCAATAAAGTTTTTTGGGGATGATACCAGTGGTGCACGACCCTTCTTTTCAGACTTGCATCGTCTGCTACAGGAGTGTGAGTTGGCTCCGTTCCAACTGCCCCTGCCCTTCAGCTTCAGCTTAAGATTAAGTCTTAAATTATTACTAAAACCAATAATAATTGAATGCAGAGGCAACTATTTCATATGATAAAGAACATACACATTTATACCTTAGATTGTACGCCCCTTGAGGGTTAGGGATTGATGTGAATGTACAATATATATATGTAAAGCGCTGTGTAAAAACTGACGGCGCTATATAAGTACAGTATTTTCTGGCGTATAAGACTACTTATTATACTTAAAAATATATCCCAAAAATTAGGGGTCATCTTATACGTGGGGTATAAAATGTGAACCTTGAGTTTGTTTGGGTCAAGCTGGCTGGATGTGCAGTAATGTACATACAGTATACCGCGCTGAGCCAAGCTGGCTCAAAACAAATGTCCCTATGACAGATTAATCTGTCAGCCCGCTGGATGTGCGGTATATACAGTATACTGAGCCAAGCGGTTTCAAAGCGTACGTCCCTACTGTAATCAGACCGCTGGATGCGTGTATGTACGGTAGCTGCGGCTACATACAGTATACACTGGGCCAATCACGGCGATTGATGTATTCTACTAATGAATACAAAGCCTGCTCGGATTGGCTGAGTCAGAGAGGTGGGCTGATGATGTCACAACCTCAGCCAATCCGAGCAGGCTTTGTATTCATTAGTAGAATACATCGCTCGCCGTGATTGGCCCAGCGTATACTGTATGTAGCCTCAACTACTGTACATACACACATCCAGCGGTCTGATTACCGTAGGGACGTACCGCTACGTTTTGAAACAGCTTGTCTCAGTATACTGTATATACCGCACATCCAGCGGGCTGACAGATTAATCTCTCATAGGGACATTTGTTTTGAGCCAGCTTGGCTCAGCACGGTATACTGTATGTACATTACTGCACATCCAGCGGGCTGTATATATACTGTATACTGTATGTAGCCGAAGCTACCGTATTACCGCACATCCAGCGGGCTGTATATATACTGTATACTGTATGTAGCCGAAGCTACCGTATTACCGCACATCCAGCGGGCTGTATATATACTGTATACTGTATGTAGCCGAGGCTACCGTATTACCGCACATCCAGCGGGCTGTATATATACTGTATACTGTATGTAGACGAAGCTACAGTATTACCGCACATCCAGCGGGCTGTATATATACCGTATACTGTATGTAGCCGAAGCTACCGTATTACCGCACATCCAGCAGGCTGTATATATACTGTATGTAGCCAAAGTTACCGTATTACCGCACATCCAGGGGGCTGTATATATACTGTATACTGTATGTAGCCGAAGCTGCCATATTACTGCACATCCAGCGGGCTGTATATATACTGTATACTGTATGTACATTACCGCACATCCAGCAGGCTGTATATATACTGTATACTGTATGTAGCCGAAGCTACCGTATTACCGCACATCCAGCGGGCTGTATATATACTGTATACTGTATGTAGCCGAAGCTGCCGTATTACCGCACATCCAGCGGGCTGTATATATACTGTATACTGTCTGTAGCCGAAGCTACAGTATTACCGCACATCCAGCGGGCTGTATATATACTGTATACTGTATGTAGCCGAGGCTACCGTATTACTGCACATCCAGCGGGCTGTATATATACTGTATACTGTATGTAGCCGAAGCTGCCGTATTACCGCACATCCAGCGGGCCGTATATATACTGTATACTGTATGTAGCCGAGGCTACCGTATTACCGCACATCCAGGGGGCTGTATATATACTGTATACTGTATGTAGCCGAAGCTGCCGTATTACCGCACATCCAGCGGGCTGTATATATACTGTATACTGTCTGTAGCCGAAGCTGCCGTATTACCGCACATCCAGCGGGCTGTATATATACTGTATACTGTATGTACATTACCGCACATCCAGCGGGCTGTATATATACTGTATACTGTATGTAGCCGAGGCTACCGTATTACCGCACATCCAGCAGGCTGTATATATACTGTATACTGTATGTAGCCGAAGCTACCGTATTACCGCACATCCAGCGGTAACCATCTGATTTGGAATTTGATCCATATGATGACTGTCTTACAAATGTATCACAAGATGTCATTCATGAACTTATGATGTCAGAGGATGAACATGAGGATTTTGAAGGATTTTAAGTACCGGTAAGTCATAACCAAAATAGATTTATGTAATTTTTTTTCCCACAAATAGAGCTTTCTTTGGGTGGTATTTGATTGCCTCTGCTGTTTTTATTTTTTGTGCTATAAACAAAAAAAGGCTGACAACATTGAAAAAAATAGATATAGAGAGATCCCCAACACAGAGTGACAGCTGTGGGGGTATATAATAGGCTCCTACGTGCCGCGTCCTATTATGAATAATAAAATCAACCAAAAAGAAAGGGAAGAGGAAGGCCAATTGACGGACTTTAAAGGCACTGCAACAATAATTCATTAGTTTAAAATTGCTTTTTTATTGTTAGAATGTAAGTCATTACAATACATGAAAAATATATCCGCTAAGAATGCAACACCCCCAAGGATTAAAATTAAAATTGATACAGATGTACCATGTCCCGGTAAGGGTATCAAGGAACATAAATCAGATGTCAAGGATTGTAGTTTTGAAAAAAATATATATTTTTGACTTTTTGCTATTAAGCATGTCCAATAAAAAAAATGAAAAAATCAAATTTCATCATAAATTTAGGCCAAAATGTATTCTGCTCCATGTCCAGGGCTGGATTGACAACTCATGGGTCCCCGGGCAATAAGGGATCATGGGGCCCCTGTGTCCTTGCCCGCACTCAAATCACACCCAAAAAAGCCTATGAAAGGTACCAGGGACATCTCATGGGGCCCCCTACTGACCCTGGGCCCTCGGGCAGTGCCCGAGTTCCCCAATGGTTAGTCCGCCCCTGTCCATGTCTTTGCTAAAAAAATCCCAATACGTGTAAATGAATTGGTTTACGTGAAAGCTATAGCTTTTAAAATGGTGGTATATATACTGGATTTTTTTGTTTTTTTACTAATAATGGCGGCAATCAGAGACTTATAGCGGGACTGCGGCAGGCATTCTGACACTGGGAAGGAACTGACTTGGTGTCACTGACATTCCCAGTGACACCAATCCAGTGATCAGTGCCAATAAAAAGCACTGACACTGTACTAATGAAACTGGGCAGGAAGGGGTTAACATCTGGGGTGATCAAAGGGTTAACTGTGTGCTGTTTTACTGTGTGCTGTGGGAGTGCTTTACACTGTATGCACGCTGCTTTGTATGGCTCTGCTATGTAGAGCCATACAAAGCAGTGTGCAGGAGCTGACAGGGGAGAGATCTGTGTTGTTTACAGGGGCGGACTGACCATTTGGAAACTTGGGCACTGCCCAAGGGCCCGGGGTCAGTAAGGGGCCCCATGAGATGCCCCTGGTACCTTTATCATAGGCTTTTTTGAGTTTGGGCAAGGACACAGGAGCCCCATGATCCCCTATTGCCTGGGGGGCCCCATGAGTTGTCAGTCCACCCCTGGTTGTTTACATATAGGTCTCTCCCACATCAGTGATACTCGGCGATTGCCGAGGTGCTGGCGGGTAATCACCAGCCGAGACCCGGTGATCCACAGCCAAGGCCGCCAACGGCGGCACAGGTAGCGCATGCGCTCCCCCTACCCGATAATGCAAAATCATATATACGTGATTTTGCGCAGCCTTGCTGTCCTGTTGCAGTATCGCAGAAGCAGTTAAAACATTCCGAAAATATGGCACTGAAAGTTAATTGATCGGCTTTCTTCTTTTTTGACTTTTTTTTAAAGTCAGTAAAATATTTTTTTGCTCAGAAGGATATTACTCTCTTACATTGGACTCTGTAGAAATCTTTATGACACCTCAATCCTTTCTTTCCACATTCTCATGAATAAAGGAAATACTTCTGATAATAAAACAAATAAAGAAACTAAGCGCCCCCCCCCAAAAAAAAATAAAGAAAAGAAAAATGCATTCTTTATGATTTCATAATGGTAACAAGTTTAATCTTGTCCCTCATTTATTGACTTGTTCTTGTGTATGTGTTACCATAGCAAATACTTTAAAAGTTTATATGTAACTGACTTACTGAGGATGTGTTCGTTTGTCTGTGTCCTTGTTTAGCCCCTAATAGGACAAGTGTGCATTGTACACAAATAGATTACAGGAACTTTACATAAGGCCATTATCATCAATTTTCTCCAATGTTTTCATCAACGTGACATGCTTTTAAAACAAGCCGCAGCATCTGAAGCAGGTTTGTGTTATGGGACTATTTGTTTAAAGTCTTATTCCAATTAGAAATGCGTGACTGAGGGGCTGGCCTTTCTTGGTGATCTTCTACAGCCGAAAGAACTACAAGGATGAAGTGACATGGTTTTCAATCAGCCTTGGCAGCTGTTCTATTAACCGCATATAAATAACCACCAAAAAGCATGTTTATTACAATAACCGGAGATTTACCAAGAGGATGTCTTAGAAGATACAATGAAATAAATACACCACTCCATGATTCGACACTGATTCAAGGACATACCAAAATGTAAGTGCTTGGAAAGTCACCATGGTACTGAACCCCAGGAGAGTTGAAGCACCAGCAGACACGTCAGGGTCATCATACCACAACTAGATTGGCCCCTTCTTCATAATGACTTTTACTGTCTACTTGATCCCCAAAGACTTTCTACCTACTAGATCAGCCATTCTCAACCTTTTAAACATTGAGGAACCTTTGACATAATGTTTTAATCCCAGGGAACACCTGCTAATAACTACTATAGCTCCTGATACATTGGCATGAATGTCCCTTATTGTGTGTTGTCATTGGGAAGAATCTCCCTCTTACAGATAGCTAAAAAGATCATTGTTGTCAGTGGTTACTTATCTGGGAGGCAGAAATTCCTCAATGCTCAAAGAACCCCTAGAAACCTCTGCAGCAATCCTAGGGTTCCACAAAGCCCTGGTTGAAAAAGGCTGTACTAGATAAACATGTGTAAAACATCACCAATGACAGCCCAGCCATACTTTTATAGCTTGCTACACTGTTTTCTGTGAACCCCAAAAAACAACTATTCATGACAACTGCACTTGAAGTGATAATGAAGTCTTTTTTTTTTAGTAACAAACATGTCATACGTACCTGCTCTGTGTATTGGTTTTGCACAGAGCAGCCTGGATCCTCCAATTCTTGTGTCCTCTGCCAGCGCTCCTGGCCCCTCCCTCCTGTGGAGTGCCCCCAAAGCAAGCAGCTTGGATGGGGGCACCCAAGCAGGCTCGCTCTTGAGCCATGCTCTGCGTGTCCTTTCACACACAGAGCCGCGGCTTGGCTCCATCCCCTCCCTCACCTGATTGGCTCACTAGCTGTGATTGACAGCAGCACGAGCCAACAGCTCCCACTGGTGCCTCAGCCAATCAGAAGTGAGAGTCCCCAGAGAATCAAGGCTCTCGTGGACATCGCTGGATCAGGACTGGGCTCAGGTGTTAGGGGGACTGGGGTATAGAATGCATAAAGGTAAAAAATCTTGAGCCTTTAGAACCATTTTAAACAAATTCTAACTCTTGCCTGACCTTTATTCTAACTTTATTCATCTGATCCATGTATCTCCAAATGCCACAAGTCTGTAATAATGAACCCCTGTAGATCACTGACTGGTTCCCCAGCATGCAGAGTCTAAGCCCAAGCCTGCTTCTTCACCAGGGCCCCTGATGGTGGGGATGGACTTGCAACAAGCTGGAACCAGGACAAGGCCCCCAGGTATGCTCAGCTGAGGATGCAGAGACCACTCACATGTGCAAAGAGGAGGAGAAAGAAGAAAATATAAGAAACAAGCCGAGGTCAGGGCCGATGGTAGGCATGGTCAGGGCAATCGGTAGTAGACCAAGCCGGGGTCAATACACGGGAAGTCAGTCACTGAATACGCATAATAGTTGGCAAACAGGAGCTCAAAGTACTGGGAAGTTGTGAGCTCTAAGCAATGAGTGCTGCACTGAACCAGGGGCGGACTGACAACTCATGGGGCCCCCGGGCAATAGGGGATCATGGAGCCCGTGTCCTTGCCCAAACGCAAAAAAACCTATGAAAAAGGTACCAGGGGCATCTCATGGGGCCCCCTACTGACCCCGGGCCCTCGGGCAGTGCCCGAGTTTCCAAATGGTCAGTCCGCCCCTGCACTGAACATATCTTGTATAGGGAAACAAACTGGGAGACAAGCTGGGAAGTAATGAAAGGGAAAAGAAATATAAACTCACAGAATAACAGTCCACGGGTGAACACAGAAGCCAAACAATACATGTGAAAGCAATACAGGTTTGGAGAAGCACTGCAGCAAGGAGGTAGGAAATAAGCCCCATACACATGGGTCAAAATCAGCCAGTACAGTAGATACCAGCCGTTATTTGGACCATATGTACAGGTCCTTGTTTGACAAAAGCCAATCTCACGTCCAGCTTCTGTCGAAAGAGCTTATTGGAAACCAGCGGCATCCGATCAGTGCTCCAAGCCAATGGCTGCAGGTCCTGATTAGTGTATTCTGGTGGGAGGGCAGTCCCCCTGTCAGAACACAATAGCTCAGCCGGAAGATTGCTGTACTAGAATTGCATCATTAGTACAGTGACCTCCTGAGCACCTCAGTTTTTTTTGTTCATCCCGCAGGCTGAACGAAAAAAAAAAACTTACTGTGTGTACCAGGCTTTACACAAATAGGAAAACTGCAGGTTAAATGTGACACCAAATTGTCCATGCCAATATCTTACCAGAACATCACTAAACCTGGAAACCCATGCCATAAGTGTATTTAGTCAATACGTTAAATTGAAGACCTTCATGGCCCAAATTGCCATGTCAATGCCTCCTAGATTTAGGGTCAAGACATCAGGGGTTTCTCAACCCAAGAAGAGAAGTGAAACTGAATAGCAATAACCATGATTACTTGAAAATGATCACATGTGTGACTGATCATTGCTAAATGCCATTTGTTCAATCTGAGAACCAAAATATTTCCACTCTTATCAATTAATCGCTATTGATTTGAATATTTGAGCTTCTACAAATGTTCTCCTGTCATTAGGATAGTCAAATGATCAAATTCAGTACCGACTGGGCATTTCCTGCACACTGATACAAATATTTTGTAGTATTATATGGCACAATAATTGCACATTATTTAATTTTTTTCTTGGAATAGAAAGTTGCTATGGTTTAATGACTGATGTTTCATAAGAACCGCTTTAAGTTCATAGATAGCTGAAGTCTATTGCTCATTCTCAGATACTGTAATTGCCTTACTCTGTGGTCTTTCTACAAACCCTGTTACCAAGTGCTCATAACTTGATGTTACTAATGTTTGCCCATGACTTTATTGATAGCTTTTATCCTAACTGGAATTGTCCTTTAAAAGCTTTGCACAATAGTTTATGCGTTTTGATCAGACCCACCAAACATTTCTGCAGAAAGGGCTGTCTCTAGACTAGAGAATGTCTAGTGTTTGCCCGGATGGAGTTTATTATTTGATGTCGACTTTCTCTTTTCAGAGTGGGTTCTTTGTACGCAAGAACAGTGATGACAGCTAGGATATTAATTTTGACTTGCAAGTGTTATGGCGACAACTAATGTGTTTTGTCTGGCCGCTGTCCTGAGCTTGGTGTCCTCAAATCCCTGTATGAGAGTATAGACAATGAGCTCATTCTCATCACTGAAGAAAATAATAGGAACTCACAACAGAGTGGAGTCCAGGAATTTTCAATTGTCTTTTTGCTGACAGTACGGACGTGTTCTGTTACACTGCAAAAATTATAAAATGTATTCATTAAAATGACAAGTGGAGAGACCAGAATTCTGACTGTAACATGACTATACATCTGATATTTACATTCTTGGATTTCATTGGCATCCAAGATTTTCAGGTTTCCACTGCTACACCCAAATCCCATTTCGAGAACGTATCTTTTTGTCAACGCTGATGACCAGCAAAATAGCTGAACACATATTAAATAGAAAACAAATTGGACTTTTAAGGTGCCATCATACAACAAAATTTATTAAAATGTACAAATGTTATTAACATATAAAGTATCATAAAATGTGTGTTAAAACCAAATAATATACATTAATATGCAGCCTCCCTTTAAATTAGCCCTCAAGGGTACGAGAACCCTGAAGGCAATGGTATAACAAATTTGTTGAGTCCAATTACTTCCGTATAAACTTGGGGTGTCTCAAAGATGCTAAAATAACTCAACACATTTCATGGGGACAACCTGCTTCTTCAGGTTTATTAGTCTAGTTGTATATTTACAGGTAATATTACATCTATAGAACCTCTGAAACGCCAGATACCAGCTATTTATTCAAAATAAATAAAAATATTAAAATCAGCATATCACCAGCTTCCATTTGTTGTTTCCAACCAACACGATGGCCGCTGCATCCCGATGCGCAATGATGGCACATGTCGTAGCTCTTCTCAACGCATTTCATCATCTATAATAGGGGCAGGCTTTTTTTATATGTCTGTTATATTGTACCCTGCAATATTGTGCTAGCTGCTTGTCTAGATTTTATATGAAACTTTAGCCTGAGCACTATTTTTTTTGGTGTTTATAAAGGAGATTTATATGCCCAAGTTCAGTGGCCCCCAACCTTTTTGGGATTGGTTTTGTAGAAGACGATTTTTCCATGGACTGTGGGGAAGGAGGGGGGGTGGTTTCGGGTTGATTCAAGTGCATTACATTTATTGTGCACTTTATTTCTATGAATATTACATTGTATTATATAATGAATTAATAATATAACTCACCATAATGCACAATCAGTGGACACCCTGAGATTGTTTTTCTGTAACTAGATGGTCCCATCTGGAGGTGATGGGAGATAGTGACACCCAAAGTGTATTGCTTATGTCCAGTCTACTCTGTAATCTCGTTTTGGTTGCTGTCACTGCAGAAAATCCTGCTTTACAAAGATAGAATATTGGAATTGTAAGCAGGCTTTTCAGTGCATTTGTGACAATCTCAGGATATTCCGTCTTGACTTTAATACAGAATGTATTGAGAATTGAAGTTATCTCAAACATACTTTTAAGGCCACCGTCATTTGCAATCTCAAGCAGTTGATCCTCTTCTAGCAATGACAAAGTCAATTCACCTGGCTTATTCATAGTTACATAGTCTGGCTGAAAAAAGACAAAAGTCCATCCAGTTAAACCATTAAAAAACAAACAAAGAAAAAAAAGTCATAATCCTACACTCACAGTTGATCCAGAGGAAGGCAAAAAAAAAACCCAGCAAAGCATGATCCAATTTGCTCCTGCAGGGGAAAATTCCTTCCCGATCCCCCAAGAGGCAATTGGATATTTCCTGGATCAACTTTACCTATAAATGTTATATCCAGTTATATTCTGTGTATCCAAGAAAGAATCCAGGATTTTTTTAAAGCAATCCACTGAGCTGGCCAGAACCAACTCTTGACGGATTATCATTCAAAAATGATAATCTGTATTTGCAACCGCTCCCCAGTGCTAGCATCATCACCACCTCAGATCATTAGGCATTAACCACTTGCCTTCCGCCTGCTGTTTATAAACGGTAGGGCGGTGGCACTCCAGGGGCGGGTTGCCGTTCGTAAACGGCACCCGCCTTTTCTAGCTGTGTGCGCTCCCTCTGGACACAGTGAAACACCGATCGTACGAGGTCCCGATCATGTGATCACTGATTGGCCAATCAGTGATCACATGCAAAGTAGTAAGCAAGATGTCACTTGCTTACTACGTGTGAAATCTGTGAATGATCACAGAGGTCACATGGTACAAGGCTATTCACAACAGCTGTGTACCATGTGACAAGGTGTGACCAATCACAGCTCACTCAGTATTTCTCAATGGCTGCAAGAATGCAGACAGAGAGAAAGAGAAATGATTGCTTTTACATCCTATATGGGTGAAAAAGCAATCACTGTAAAAAAAAAAAAATCTTCATCACCCCCCACAAGCAGTACAGTGTCACCATGGTGACACTGTACTGCTAGGGTGACAGTATGTGAAAAAAAAACAAAAAACCCATAAATAATAATATAAAAAAATAAAATAAAAATGTAAAAAAAATGTTTAAAAATTATAATTTTTGGTTATGAACTAATTTGGCTTATTTTTTTTTACTAAAAATATAACGGAATACATTTTGGTCAAGATTTATGATGAAAGATTATTCATTTGCAAAATTTTATAAGAAAAACAATTTTTTTCAAAAATTTTGGACATTTTCATTTACATAGCAAAAAAATAAAAATCCCAGCGGTGAATAATTACCACCAAAATAAATCTTTATCTGTCTCAAAAAAATGGTAAAAAATTCATATGGGTACAGTGTTGCATGACCATTGTCATTCAAAGTGTGATAGGGCTGAAAACTGAAAATTGCCCTGGTCAGGAAGGGGGTAAAAGTGTCCGGACAGGAAGTGGTTAAATTCTTATAAGGAGCAGGAAACCTAGATGCCTCACATGCGCAGTTTACAGTAGGGTTTGCACTCCTATGAGAATCTAATGCTGCTGCTGATCTGACAGGAGACAGAGCTCAGGTAGTAATGTAAGCGATGGGGAGTGGCTATAAATACAGATGAAGCTTTGCTTCCTTGCTTGAGGGCCGCTGAGATTTTGGGTCCCCCTAAGCTCTGCAGAGCCAGGCAACTACCCACTTTTCCACCTTTGCATCCAAAGTCAGAAAACAGTCCATGAGCTTGTTTTTTTGTTGTTTTATTAGGGGTTAACATGCCCAATGTAACTGAAACAACTTGGAGGACAACTTCCTATGTACAAAAAGGTATGAATTTCAGCAAAAAAGCAAAAAGAAATAGATCCCAGACTCTCTACTCCTTCAGAAGTGGCTCTTGTCTTTTGAAGAATCAGCACACAGTCTTTATAAGGAGCACTTGGTCCTCTTAAATGAACCTCTTCAGACCCCAGATGAAAGTCTCCTCATCCACCTGGCTGTCGTGAAGAATATCCCAGGGCAAAGAATTCCGAGACACATGAGAGTGATGTCCCAGGGAGAACAAGTTGGGTCTTGCACCTGACTGCCCTTTCCCTTGTAGGCCCAGGGGATGTAGAAGTACTTACACTGTCCTGTTCCTGTAGCTTTGAAAGGAAAGGCTGCTTTCAGGCCTTTTGCTGAGCTGGATTCTTCCCCTGCTTACAGGCTGTCCTTCCTTGTAGACTGTGAAACAGCAGAGGTCCCTCTTTCCAGCTCCCAGCCTGTAGCTAGACCCTCCTCCTCTGGGTCCCCCTCCCAAGCTCCACACAAACATCACTTCCTCACTTTGTCTTCCACCAGACTCCCCTGCTGACCAGGCTCTCTCATATTTAAGGGCTGATCTAGCCACCATGCCAGACCTCCTGCCTGGAGATTGACCAGATTCCCCTAAGTATGCAGATCAGCCCCTCCTCACCTTCGTCCACTGGCTTCTAGAAACTTCTCCAGGTCATGCTGCATGCCCCTCCAGCCACTACTGTGTCAACCGGTCACAGGAGATTGTGGCTCTTGGTATCAGGCCCCTTTGAGCCAATCATAGATCACTAGTAATCACAGCTGTCATAAACGTAACCCATTCATGACAGTTCAAAAGTTTTTTTTAATAGATATGTTTTATAACAGAAAGTAGAAAATGTTTTTTTCTTTTTTTTTTAATTTTCAGTCTTTTTTCATTTATTTAATAAAAAATAACAAAAACAGTGGTGATCAAATTCCATCAAAAGAAAGCTCTATTTGATTAAAAAAAATGATATAAATTTAATTTGTATATATTGTTGCATGACCACTTAATTGCGATATAAAATAGCGCAGTGCTGAAAAGCGGGTAAAATCTTTCAGAGCTTAACCCCCTCGGTCATATCAAGCCCGACTTTGAAATTGTGCGACTTACAGTGATTTCAAAGTCAGGTGAGATACCGATATCAAGTGCGATTTCCAAGACATCTGACACAGATATCTATGCAAATTGCACCGAAAGTAGCACATGTACTACTTTAGAAATTGGAACCGCACCGCTTTGAACGCTCTAATTGCGGACAATAGGGTGCGATTTGGCATACGATTTGCAAGTCGCATGGCATGCCAATCACATGCCAAATCGCACCCGAGGTGACTGGGGTGTAAGTGGATATATTTACAATCAGACAACTATGTTACACTTGTGTGTTTGATTATTAAGAGATTGAACAATCCTATGTAATCAGCAACAGGATGTTGGCTCCCTTGAACCTTACAATCTAAAGGGAAACCAGAGAGGAACATAAAGGAGTGCATTTTATCTCCCAGTTTGCCTCTCTTTGGGTTTCCCAGCTGGTGACACCAAGTTGCTTTTGCAGACAATGACAGCAAAATCTGTAATATGTGAACTGAGTAAATATTAGGATAGGCAGTGATCAAGTGGAGTCGTAGAAAAGGCAGGACATCAGGACTCCTGGCAAACAATGACAGATGAGTTACAGGATGGAGATGGCAGAGGATGTTCCAGTTTTGCCATACACAGAAGTCAGGTGGTATACCACTTTAAAAAGGACCTAAATTGTGCAAATTACAACCCCCCCTCAAAAAAAAAGAAGTATAAATGAAATAGTCACCACTATTGCTTCTAGTCCCACTGGTGATGATCTTATTCCCATCCCATTCTTGCCTTGTTCTGCAATGTTTCTGTGTGTGGAAGAGGACATCCTGGTAGTGGCAAGTTTTTTCCTCCCTGATGTCAGAACTGCCCCCTTGTTGAATGGGTACTAAGCAGCAGGGGAGGTGGTGGAAGCATTAATTTGCAGACTGAATGCAGCTGAAGCAGGGAGATCCTTGCACTGCAGGTCCTCAGGTACAGCTCCCTCTCCAGTAAGGAGAACAGTGAGCAGCACAGTAGTGACATGACCAAATCTCAATAGCAATTAGGTACAACAGGGACAGTAGAAAACAGTAAATGTTTCAGGTTATAGGTTAGGTCCAATTAATACATACAGATGTTCCCTATAAAACAGCAAATCTTCACTTTTTGAATTTAGATCCACTTTAAAGATTCAATAATTTTTTGACACCAGGCCTACAAAAAAACCCCCAATAATAATAATAATAATTATAATAATTCATCATTCTGCTATGACCATATACATATGGCTGAGTGTTGCCAACTTTGTTGTGTGTTTACAAGATTAGAAAAGCAAACATTTATCCAAAAATAGACAAAATCAACCTTAAATAACCCTGTTTCAGTTTATACAATGCACCCTTAGTTTTATTAAAGTTAACCTGCTTTCCTCATGCAGTGCAAACCTACAGATTTTCTTTAATGCCACCCTCTCCAGCAGTAGAAAGTCACCTTTCAATACCCTCCTAAGCTTCATTCAGCCACCAGCAATAAGGATAAGAAGCTTAAGTAAGCTTGAGCTGGAGCTAGCATAGGGCTGAAGACTGTCTCTCCACTCCCATGTGAAAGCACGGGGCCAATCACAAAGATTCCTTGCAGCTTTCAATCATACCCTGATGCACACTGGTATGCACATCCCCTTCACCTCCATGTGAAGACAGAGCTCAGGTATCTGAGGTGGCTTCACTGGATATGAGGGCCAACTAAAAGCAGGGAAGGGTATTGATGGGAGCCTGCTTCACAAAGGGTTGAGTAGGGGGGTATTCTTTGGGGATTTTGTTTTGAACAAAGGTTTACTTTGAATAGATCACATGAATGATTTAAGAGCACATAATTCTTTAGACAAGAGCCCAAGTTTGACCAAACCCAGGAAGAAATTGAGCTCCCTAAGCTGAAGTAGGAGCTTACTGATAAGTCTTAGCCTATTATTTGAATATTTAATGTATATTTTTCAAACTATTTACTGAAGGCCATAATTCTACAAAATGGCACATAAATAAAAGGAGAAAAAGAACTTTGGAGTTTCAGCAAACAATTCACTGGCATGTACCTCCCACTCTGCAAACATGTATTTCACCAAATTATCAGGGCAAAGAAACATTGTGACAGACCTGTCAATTTGCGGGAGACAGATGACCCTGGGAGTGGACAAGCACCATGCCCCCTTTACCTGTTTTACCTGTTACATCATGGGAACAATATTGTCTCACATTTGTCCTATCATGTGTTTGGTCAGGAACCGCACAACATGTCGTTATTGACTCGATTCCATTACAATGCTATCACTTTAAACACAGCTAGAGCTTCTAGATTATCAGCCAGGAGAAGCAAGTATGAGGAAGACGAGAGGTCAATATACATACTAGGGAAGGAATATTTCATAAAGTTGACCCATTTCTAGGGAAAGGAAACAAAGAGCTGGTTTCTGCACAATACCTAAGAGTCTTTAGGAATTTAGTTTAAAATGAACCCGGTGGTAATAAGGCCCTTTAGTATGCCTAGTATAAGGACAAGATGCAACATAAGAAAGGTCTACTACACTTAAGTCAACCAGCTAAAAACAACATCTTACTGAAAGCCTTTAGGTCTATAAACTGTATCTAAAGACAAAACTTTTTAAAAGGTCATTTTTGGGCACTGGGATCACCAGACATCGACATTTGTGATTAGCATATACAGTGATAACCTAGTAGGCTGGCTTTCACTTTTCTACCCTCTGTGGCCCCCTATGAGGCACGTGAACTGCGAGATGGTATATGTGTACTTCGCATGTGAGTATTAGGCAACTTTTGCAAGTTTTAAGATCCCATTACTACTAATACGCAATGAAGCATACTTGATCTGTGAAACTTATCACCCCACATGGACTCCATAAGACGATAACTGATGTTATATATATATTGTGACAGTGTGGCAATCTGTCACCCAGGATTCTCAACAAGGCAGGTTGAGGGGCTCCAGGGTAAGTGTTTGATACGGAGGAAAGTGGCTTTTCACTTTCCTCCTTTGTTAGTAAGTAGAGATGAGCGAATCGAAGTATCCGAAGTGGAATTCGAGTCGAATATCGGAAAAATTTCGATTCGTGCCGAATCCGAAAAACAGCCTAATTCGGACGCGCGAATCGAAATTTTTCCGAAAATGGCGGCTGACATGTGCGGCGACGGAGCGGGGATGTCGGGGAAGGCGCGCAGACAAGGCGCGCTGCCCCATAATGCATTCCTCAACGACATGTGATCGCATCAGCCAATCAGCAGCCAGCCAGCCAGCACTGTGTAATGGTCGAGGTATATATAGCGGCCATTTTGGAAATCTTCATTTGCCTGCAGTCATTGAACAGAGGCAGACCGCTCTGTACTAGGGACAGGGACAGAGTTAGGGCCACAGAAACGAGAATTGGGGACAGAGAGAAGTTACTTAGGGACAGAGAACCATTACTCAGGGACACAGACTTGTTAATGAGGGCCACAGAATCGTTATTTAGGGACAAAGAAACGCTAGTTAGGGCCACAGAATTCATACTCAGGGACAGACAGAATTGTTACTCAGTGCCAGAGAATTGTTACTTAGGGCCACAGAAACGTTATTAGGGCCACAGAATTTTTACTCAGGGACAGACAGAATTGTTACTGAGTGCCAGAGAATTGTTACTCAGGGACAGACAGAATTGTTACTGAGTGCCAGAGAATTCTTACTCAGGGCCACAGAATTCATTCTCAGGGACAGACAGAATTGTTACTCAGGGACAGACAGAATTGTTACTGAGTGCCAGAGAATTGTTACTCAGGGACAGACAGAATTGTTACTGAGTGCCAGAGAATTGTTACTCAGGGACAGACAGAATTGTTACTGAGTGCCAGAGAATTGTTACTCAGGGACAGACAGAATTGTTACTGAGTGCCAGAGAATTGTTACTCTCACAGACACAAAATTGTTACTTGCACAGACACAGAATTGTTACTTGCACAGACACACAATTGTTACTCAGGGCCACAGAATTCATACTCAGGGACAGACAGAATTGTTACTGAGTGCCAGAGAATTCTTACTCAGGGCCACAGAATTCATACTCAGGGACAGACAGAATTGTTACTCAGGGACAGACAGAATTGTTACTGAGTGCCAGAGAATTGTTACTCAGGGACAGACAGAATTGTTACTGAGTGCCAGAGAATTCTTACTCAGGGACAGACAGAATTGTTACTGAGTGCCAGAGAATTGTTACTCTCACAGACACAAAATTGTTACTTGCACAGACACAGAATTGTTACTCGCACAGAGACAGAATTGTTACTCAGGGCCACAGAATTCATACTCAGGGACAGACAGAATTGTTACTGAGTGCCAGAGAATTGTTACTCAGGGACAGACAGAATTGTTACTGAGTGCCAGAGAATTGTTACTCTCACAGACACAAAATTGTTACTTGCACAGACACAGAATTGTTACTTGCACAGACACACAATTGTTACTCAGGGCCACAGAATTCATACTCAGGGACAGACAGAATTGTTACTGAGTGCCAGAGAATTCTTACTCAGGGCCACAGAATTCATACTCAGGGACAGACAGAATTGTTACTCAGGGACAGACAGAATTGTTACTGAGTGCCAGAGAATTGTTACTCAGGGACAGACAGAATTGTTACTGAGTGCCAGAGAATTGTTACTCTCACAGACACAAAATTGTTACTTGCACAGACACAGAATTGTTACTTGCACAGACACACAATTGTTACTCAGGGCCACAGAATTCATACTCAGGGACAGACAGAATTGTTACTGAGTGCCAGAGAATTGTTACTCAGGGACAGACAGAATTGTTACTGAGTGCCAGAGAATTCTTACTCAGGGCCACAGAATTCATTCTCAGGGACAGACAGAATTGTTACTCAGGGACAGACAGAATTGTTACTGAGTGCCAGAGAATTGTTACTCAGGGACAGACAGAATTGTTACTGAGTGCCAGAGAATTGTTACTCAGGGACAGACAGAATTGTTACTGAGTGCCAGAGAATTGTTACTCAGGGACAGACAGAATTGTTACTGAGTGCCAGAGAATTGTTACTCTCACAGACACAAAATTGTTACTTGCACAGACACAGAATTGTTACTTGCACAGACACACAATTGTTACTCAGGGCCACAGAATTCATACTCAGGGACAGACAGAATTGTTACTGAGTGCCAGAGAATTCTTACTCAGGGCCACAGAATTCATACTCAGGGACAGACAGAATTGTTACTCAGGGACAGACAGAATTGTTACTGAGTGCCAGAGAATTGTTACTCAGGGACAGACAGAATTGTTACTGAGTGCCAGAGAATTCTTACTCAGGGACAGACAGAATTGTTACTGAGTGCCAGAGAATTGTTACTCTCACAGACACAAAATTGTTACTTGCACAGACACAGAATTGTTACTCGCACAGAGACAGAATTGTTACTCGCACAGAGACAGAATTGTTACTCAGGGCCACAGAATTCATACTCAGGGACAGACAGAATTGTTACTGAGTGCCAGAGAATTGTTACTCAGGGACAGACAGAATTGTTACTGAGTGCCAGAGAATTGTTACTCTCACAGACACAAAATTGTTACTTGCACAGACACAGAATTGTTACTTGCACAGACACACAATTGTTACTCAGGGCCACAGAATTCATACTCAGGGACAGACAGAATTGTTACTGAGTGCCAGAGAATTCTTACTCAGGGCCACAGAATTCATACTCAGGGACAGACAGAATTGTTACTCAGGGACAGACAGAATTGTTACTGAGTGCCAGAGAATTGTTACTCAGGGACAGACAGAATTGTTACTGAGTGCCAGAGAATTGTTACTCTCACAGACACAAAATTGTTACTTGCACAGACACAGAATTGTTACTTGCACAGACACACAATTGTTACTCAGGGCCACAGAATTCATACTCAGGGACAGACAGAATTGTTACTGAGTGCCAGAGAATTGTTACTCAGGGACAGACAGAATTGTTACTGAGTGCCAGAGAATTGTTACTCTCACAGACACAAAATTGTTACTTGCACAGACACAGAATTGTTACTCGCACAGAGACAGAATTGTTACTCAGGGCCACAGAATTCATACTCAGGGACAGACAGAATTGTTACTGAGTGCCAGAGAATTGTTACTCAGGGAAGACAGAATTGTTACTGAGTGCCAGAGAATTGTTACTCAGGGACAGACAGAATTGTTACTGAGTGCCAGGGAATTGTTACTCTCACAGACACAAAATTGTTACTTGCACAGACACAGAATTGTTACTCGCACAGAGACAGAATTGTTACTCAGGGCCACAGAATTCATACTCAGGGACAGACAGAATTGTTACTGAGTGCCAGAGAATTGTTACTCAGGGACAGACAGAATTGTTACTGAGTGCCAGAGAATTGTTACTCTCACAGACACAAAATTGTTACTTGCACAGACACAGAATTGTTACTTGCACAGACACACAATTGTTACTGAGTGCCAGAGAATTGTTACTCAGGGACAGACAGAATTGTTACTGAGTGCCAGAGAATTGTTACTCAGGGACAGTCAGAATTGTTACTGAGTGCCAGAGAATTGTTACTCAGGGACAGACAGAATTGTTACTGAGTGCCAGAGAATTGTTACTCGCACAGACACAAAATTGTTACTTGCACAGACACAAAATTGTTACTTGCACAGACACAGAATTGTTACTCGCGCAGACACAGAATTGTTACTCAGGGCCACAGAATTCATACTCATGGACAGACAGAATTGTTACTGAGTGCCAGAGAATTGTTACTCAGGGACAGACAGAATTGTTACTGAGTGCCAGAGAATTGTTACTCAGGGACAGACAGAATTGTTACTGAGTGCCAGAGAATTGTTACTCAGGGACAGACAGAATTGTTACTGAGTGCCAGAGAATTGTTACTCGCACAGACACAAAATTGTTACTTGCACAGACACAGAATTGTTACTCGCACAGACACAGAATTGTTACTCGCACAGACACAGAATTGTTACTCAGGGCCACAGAATTCATACTCAGGGACAGACAGAATTGTTACTGAGTGCCAGAGAATTGTTACTCAGGGACACCTAATCGTTGAATTAAATAGTATGTCAGACAACATGCAGAGGAGTGGCAGAGGAGGCAATGTTTTAGGAGCGAGCAGACGTGGCAGCAGAGGAAGGGGTCGAGGCAGCAGTATTCGCAGCCAGAGGCCAGTGCTCCCGGTGTCATCCAGCGGTCGTGTCTCCACCGACAACCCTGCCGTCATTGATTGGTTGGCTCGGTCGTCTTCCTCTTCCCAGGTCACCTCTGACACCTACAGCCAACGGTCGGTGGGTACGTCAGACACAACCGTTAGTTGGCATGGCCCGGGACCAAGCCCACTGAAATCACGTGTCCTCTACCTGCCCCTGTCCTTTGCTGTTCCCTCACCAAGCGAAGTATCGCATGCTGTGGGCTCAGCCCCACTGTACAGTGAGGAAGAGCTAACAGAGGGCGGTCAGGAACGGGGGGAGACATCGGCCTTTTCAGCAGCCAAGCGAACAAGTACTGGCGAGGAGAGTGGCTCGGTAGCCGGTCTAGAGACAGGTCTGTCTCCTGACCCAGACGCAGCCGAGGGGGCTAGTAGTGAGGCGGAGACCCTACTTGATGATGAGGAGGTTGATCGCACTTGGCAGCCTCGTCGTCATCAGGCAATTTCTTCCGCATCATCAGGAGAAGAGGGTGGCAGCTTGGCAGCGAGCAAAACAGTCGGTGGGTTGCCCAGGAGACAGCAGCAGGGTCGCATCAGTGTCAGTGGAGCCAAACGTCCACGGAGTAGAGCACCAGCTCCACTGCAGCCTACCACCACGGCCAGTAGTGGTGCCGGTGCGCACGGAGGAAGTAGCAGTCAGCCAGTGAAGAGTAGCGGGGGCAAAGTTTCCTACTCGGTGGTGTGGCAATTTTTCCTCAAGCCGCCCGAGGAAGTAAACGTAGCCGTATGTCGACTATGTGGCCAGAAATGCAAGCGTGGCCAGGGGGCCCATGTTGGGACTACAGCGTTGCGTCAGCATATGCAGCGTCACCATTCGGTGGCCTGGGAAAACCGTGATAAACATACGGCGGTTCTGCCTGCCCCAGCCCCCGCTCCATCACCCGCTCCGTTACTTGCTCCGTCACCCGACGTCGTCAATCGCCCTCTATCAGCCAGTCAAGGCTCCAACACCTCTGCTGAGGGGAGTTGTCGCTCGTTGGCATCTTCCGCTCGTTCAGATGCTCCTTCTCCTGCTACTCCTCTTCTCGGATTCCGTCAACAGTCTTTCTTGGAATCCGTATCCAAGAGACAACAGTTTGCGAGCACGCACCCGACGGTGCAAAAGCTGAACGTCCTCCTGTCCAAGTTGCTGGTGCTGCAGTCCCTCCCTTTCCAACTGGTGGACTCAGCACCTTTCCGAGAAATGATGGCTTGTGCCGCGCCGCGGTGGAGAGTGCCAAGCCGTCATTTCTTTGCCCAAAAGGCAGTGCCAGCCCTGCATTCACATGTAGAAGAGATGGTGGGCCAGTCTTTGAGCATGTCGGTCTCTGCCAAAGTGCACGGCAGCGCCGACGTGTGGAGCTGTAACTACGGTCAGGGACAGTACATGTCATTTACGGCCCACTGGGTGAACGTGGTGCCGGCACAGCCGCACCAGCAACTTGGACAGGTCACGACGCTTTTGCCTCCACGTTTGCACGTCCTTGGTCCAGCAAGCATGTCCGCCTCTACCACCTCTTTTTCCGCCGTGTCCTCAGCCGCCACCCCCGTGCCAAGTCCCATTACCCGACCGGCATATCACATGTGCAGGGCGCAACGGTGTCACGCTGTGCTGCACCTGGTATGCCTTGGCGAACGTAGTCACACAGGGGAGGAACTGCTGAGTGTAATGAACAGAGAAATCGACAGATGGCTGTCTCCGCGCAAACTAAAAATCGGAACCATGTTGACTGACAACGGAAAGAACATGGTGTCTGCTCTGCGTCAAGGAAGGTTGTGCCATGCGCCATGCATGGCTCACGTGTTCAATCTGGTTGTCAAGCGGTTCCTAAAATCCACCATCCCACTGCAAGACATCCTTAAAATGTCACGTAAACTGTGCATGCATTTCAGCCATTCCTACACCGCAAAGAACACCCTCATTGAGCTGCAGCGGCAGAACGGAATTCCACAGCATCGCCTGATCTGCGACGTTGCAACAAGGTGGAATTCAACCCTACACATGTTAGACCGCCTTTACGAGCAGCGAAAGGCCATCACCGATTTCCTGATGTTACAAGCGGATAAAGGTACTCCCCTGTGTAACTTAGATGTCAGCCATTGGCAGCTCATGCGTGACACCTGCCGCTTGCTCAGGCCCTTTGAGGAGGCCACGCTATTCGTGAGTCGGCAGGACTATGGGATGAACGACGTCATTCCTCTGTTGCACGTCCTGGAACAAATGCTGTTAACAATGGCTGGTCAGGGTGCGGTAGACGTGGCGCACAGATCTCAACGCCACATGACCCCTGTGGGGGCAGGACAGGAAGAAGAGGAGGAGGTAGAGGAGGACATTTGTGCTCAGGAATTATTGAGTGAAATGGGTGGTTTTTCCACTCAGCGGACAGGAGTGGAGGAGCAGGAGCATCTGGTAGAGGAGGAGGAGGAGGAGACAGAGGACCCAGACGCACCGTGGCAGTATGCTGTGGAGATGGAGGCAGGGAGTCCCTCGCATTCCTTGGCACAAATGGCCCATAGCATGCTCGGTTGCTTGCGTAGCGACAGCCGAATAATAACCATCAGACAGAGGGATGACTTTTGGCTGTCCACCTTGTTGGACCCTCGCTACCGGTCCAAAATGGTGGCCTTTTTCACACCTGCTGAGAGGGAGGCCAAAATTACGTACTATAAAAACCACCTATGTAGTCAGTTGGTCTCTGCCTTTGTGCGCCATCGTCCATCCTCAGACACTGTGGGCCCTGTGCGCTCGCGTTCCGCTGGCATGGCAGCAGGGGAGGGGTGGGGTGGTAGGAGCAGCGGCAGCTCCACCAGCAGCGGCTGCCTCAGTCTGCAGTCGATGATGAGTAGCTTTCTTCACCAGCGCAGTGAGGAAACTACTAACCAGCCGCAGCAGCAGCAGCAGCATCAGGTGGACCTGGAGCAGGAGCTCAAACAACAGGCTTGGGCCTACTTGGACAGCACCCTGCCAACCGAGGTAGACAATCCCCTTGACTACTGGGCAACGAAACTTGACCTTTGGCCCCAACTAGCTGAATTTGCCCTTGAAAGGCTGTCATGCCCGGCCAGTAGCGTGGCATCGGAGCGCGTGTTTAGTGCGGCAGGAGGTATTGTAACTCCGCGGAGGACACGACTGTCCACCCAAAGTGTGGAGAGACTCACGTTTGTGAAAATGAATCAGGCGTGGATTAGTCTGGATTTCAAACCACCAGTTCCTGACACAACTGACTAAATCCGCCATGAATCATGCCTCAAACATGTGCCACTTTCAGGTCTCCTCACACTGCTGGTGTGTTGAATTTTTTGACATAGGGTGCTGGCAGATTACGGGCCTCCTATAGCTGCTGCCAGGCCCCTAATCTGCCATAGGCCCCTATATACCACCTCCTCCTGCTGCTGCCAGGTCCAGAGTCTCTCA
The DNA here is from genome assembly GCF_062004578.1 of Staurois parvus. Lineage (NCBI taxonomy): Eukaryota > Metazoa > Chordata > Amphibia > Anura > Ranidae > Staurois > Staurois parvus. The sequence continues at coordinate 1,366,877 of NW_028317983.1, read as the reverse complement.
TGGGTCCCTGTACGGCCTCCCATTGCTGCTGTCTCCATCGCCACACTCTGCTGCCATGTGCCACTTTCAGGTCTCTTCACACTGCTGGTGTGTTAAATTTTTTGACATAGGGTGCAGGCAGATTACGGGCCTCACATAGCTGCTGCCAGGCCCCTAATCTGCCATGGGCCCCTATATACCACCTCCTCCTGCTGCTGCCAGGTCCAGAGTCTCTCATGGGTCCCTGTACGGCCTCCCATTGCTGCTGTCTCCATCGCCACACTCTGCTGCCATGTGCCACTTTCAGGTCTCTTCACACTGCTGGTGTGTTAAATTTTTTGACATAGGGTGCAGGCAGATTACGGGCCTCACATAGCTGCTGCCAGGCCCCTAATCTGCCATAGGCCCCTATATACCGCCTCCTCATGCTGCTGCCAAGTCCAGAGTCTCTCATGGGTCCCTGTACGGCCTCCCATTGCTGCTGTCTCCATCGCCACACTCTGCTGCCATGTGCCACTTTCAGGTCTCTTCACACTGCTGGTGTGTTAAATTTTTTGACATAGGGTGCAGGCAGATTACGGGCCTCACATAGCTGCTGCCAGGCCCCTAATCTGCCATGGGCCCCTATATACCGCCTCCTCATGCTGCTGCCAAGTCCAGAGTCTCTCATGGGTCCCTGTACGGCCTCCCATTGCTGCTGTCTCCATCGCCACACTCTGCTGCCATGTGCCACTTTCAGGTCTCTTCACACTGCTGGTGTGTTAAATTTTTTGACATAGGGTGCAGGCAGATTACGGGCCTCACATAGCTGCTGCCAGGCCCCTAATCTGCCATGGGCCCCTATATACCGCCTCCTCATGCTGCTGCCAAGTCTAGAGTCTCTCATGGGTCCCTGTACGGCCTCCCATTGCTGCTGTCTCCATCGCCACACTCTGCTGCCATGTGCCACTTTCAGGTCTCTTCACACTGCTGGTGTGTTAAATTTTTTGACATAGGGTGCAGGCAGATTACGGGCCTCACATAGCTGCTGCCAGGCCCCTAATCTGCCATGGGCCCCTATAAACCGCCTCCTCATGCTGCTGCCAAGTCTAGAGTCTCTCATGGGTCCCTGTACGGCCTCCCATTGCTGCTGTCTCCATCGCCACACTCTGCTGCCATGTGCCACTTTCAGGTCTCTTCACACTGCTGGTGTGTTTAATTTTTTGACATAGGGTGCTGCAAGATAACGGGCCTCACATAGCTGCTGCCAGGCCCCTAATCTGCCATGGGCCCCTATATACCGCCTCCTCATGCTGCTGCCAAGTCCAGAGTCTCTCATGGGTCCCTGTACGGCCTCCCATTGCTGCTGTCTCCATCGCCACACTCTGCTGCCATGTGCCACTTTCAGGTCTCTTCACACTGCTGGTGTGTTTAATTTTTTGACATAGGGTGCTGCAAGATAACGGGCCTCACATAGCTGCTGCCAGGCCCCTAATCTGCCATGGGCCCCTATATACCGCCTCCTCATGCTGCTGCCAAGTCCATAGTCTGTCATGGTCCCTGTACGGCCTCCCATTGCTGCTGTCTCCATCGCCACACTCTGCTGCCATGTGCCACTTTCAGGTCTCTTCACACTGCTGGTGTGTTAAATTTTTTGACATAGGGTGCAGGCAGATTACGGGCCTCACATAGCTGCTGCCAGGCCCCTAATCTGCCATGGGCCCCTATATACCGCCTCCTCATGCTGCTGCCAAGTCCAGAGTCTGTCATGGTCCCTGTACGGCCTCCCATTGCTGCTGTCTCCATCGCCACACTCTGCTGCCATGTGCCACTTTCAGGTCTCTTCACACTGCTGGTGTGTTAAATTTTTTGACATAGGGTGCAGGCAGATTACGGGCCTCACATAGCTGCTGCCAGGCCCCTAATCTGCCATGGGCCCCTATATACCACCTCCTCCTGCTGCTGCCAGGTCCAGAGTCTCTCATGGGTCCCTGTACGGCCTCCCATTGCTGCTGTCTCCATCGCCACACTCTGCTGCCATGTGCCACTTTCAGGTCTCTTCACACTGCTGGTGTGTTAAATTTTTTGACATAGGGTGCTGCAAGATAACGGGCCTCACATAGCTGCTGCCAGGCCCCTAATCTGCCATGGGCCCCTATATACCGCCTCCTCATGCTGCTGCCAAGTCCATAGTCTGTCATGGTCCCTGTACGGCCTCCCATTGCTGCTGTCTCCATCGCCACACTCTGCTGCCATGTGCCACTTTCAGGTCTCTTCACACTGCTGGTGTGTTAAATTTTTTGACATAGGGTGCAGGCAGATTACGGGCCTCACATAGCTGCTGCCAGGCCCCTAATCTGCCATGGGCCCCTATATACCGCCTCCTCATGCTGCTGCCAAGTCCAGAGTCTGTCATGGTCCCTGTACGGCCTCCCATTGCTGCTGTCTCCATCGCCACACTCTGCTGCCATGTGCCACTTTCAGGTCTCTTCACACTGCTGGTGTGTTAAATTTTTTGACATAGGGTGCAGGCAGATTACGGGCCTCACATAGCTGCTGCCAGGCCCCTAATCTGCCATGGGCCCCTATATACCGCCTCCTCATGCTGCTGCCAAGTCCAGAGTCTGTCATGGTCCCTGTACGGCCTCCCATTGCTGCTGTCTCCATCGCCACACTCTGCTGCCATGTGCCACTTTCAGGTCTCTTCACACTGCTGGTGTGTTAAATTTTTTGACATAGGGTGCAGGCAGATTACGGGCCTCACATAGCTGCTGCCAGGCCCCTAATCTGCCATGGGCCCCTATATACCGCCTCCTCATGCTGCTGCCAAGTCCAGAGTCTGTCATGGTCCCTGTACGGCCTCCCATTGCTGCTGTCTCCATCGCCACACTCTGCTGCCATGTGCCACTTTCAGGTCTCTTCACACTGCTGGTGTGTTAAATTTTTTGACATAGGGTGCAGGCAGATTACGGGCCTCACATAGCTGCTGCCAGGCCCCTAATCTGCCATAGGCCCCTATATACCGCCTCCTCATGCTGCTGCCAAGTCCAGAGTCTGTCATGGTCCCTGTACGGCCTCCCATTGCTGCTGTCTCCATCGCCACACTCTGCTGCCATGTGCCACTTTCAGGTCTCTTCACACTGCTGGTGTGTTAAATTTTTTGACATAGGGTGCAGGCAGATTACGGGCCTCACATAGCTGCTGCCAGGCCCCTAATCTGCCATGGGCCCCTATATACCACCTCCTCCTGCTGCTGCCAGGTCCAGAGTCTCTCATGGGTCCCTGTACGGCCTCCCATTGCTGCTGTCTCCATCGCCACACTCTGCTGCCATGTGCCACTTTCAGGTATCTTCACACTGCTGGTGTGTTAAATTTTTTGACATAGGGTGCTGCAAGATAACGGGCCTCACATAGCTGCTGCCAGGCCCCTAATCAGCCATGGGCCCCTATACCGCCTCCTCCTGCTGCTGCCAGGTCCAGAGTCTCTCATGCCATGTGCCACTTTCAGGTCTCTTCACACTGCTGGTGTGTTTAATTTTTTGACATAGGGTGCAGGCAGATTACGGGCCTCACATAGCTGCTGCCAGGCCCCTAATCTGCCATGGGCCCCTATATACCGCCTCCTCATGCTGCTGCCAGGTCCAGAGTCTCTCATGGGTCCCTGTACGGCCTCCCATTGCTGCTTTCTCCATCGCCACACTCTGCCATGTGCCACTTTCAGGTCTCCTCACACACTGCTGGTGTGTTGAATTTTTTGACATAGGGTGCTGGCAGATTACGGGCCTCCCATAGCTGCTGCCAGGCCCCTAATCTGCCATGGGCCCCTATATACCGCCTCCTCATGCTGCTGCCAAGTCCAGAGTCTGTCATGGGTCCCTGTACGGCCTCCCATTGCTGCTGTCTCCATCGCCACACTCTGCCATGTGCCACTTTCAGGTCTCCTCACACACTGCTGGTGTGTAGAATTTTTTGACATAGGGTGCTGGCAGATTACGGGCCTCCCATAGCTGCTGCCAGGCCCCTAATCTGCCATGGGCCCCTATATACCGCCTCCTCATGCTGCTGCCAAGTCCAGAGTCTGTCATGGGTCCCTGTACGGCCTCCCATTGCTGCTGTCTCCATCGCCACACTCTGCCATGTGCCACTTTCAGGTCTCCTCACACTGCTGGTGTGTTGAATTTTTTGACATAGGGTGCTGGCAGATTACGGGCCTCCTATAGCTGCTGCCAGGCCCCTAATCTGCCATGGGCCCCTATATACCGCCTCCTCATGCTGCTGCCAAGTTCAGAGTCTGTCATGGGTCCCTGTACGGCCTCCCATTGCTGCTGTCTCCATCGCCACACTCTGCCATGTGCCACTTTCAGGTCTCCTCACACTGCTGGTGTGTTGAATTTTTTGACATAGGGTGCTGGCAGATTACGGGCCTCCTATAGCTGCTGCCAGGCCCCTAATCTGCCATAAGCCCCTATATACCGCCTCCTCATGCTGCTGCCAAGTCCAGAGTCTGTCATGGGTCCCTGTACGGCCTCCCATTGCTGCTGTCTCCATCGCCACACTCTGCCATGTGCCACTTTCAGGTCTCCTCACACACTGCTGGTGTGTTGAATTTTTTGACATAGGGTGCTGGCAGATTACGGGCCTCCTATAGCTGCTGCCAGGCCCCTAATCTGCCGTAGGCCCCTATATACCGCCTCCTCATGCTGCTGCCAGGTCCAGAGTCTCTCATGGGTCCCTGTACGGCCTCCCATTGCTGCTGTCTCCATCGCCACACTCTGCCATGTGCCACTTTCAGGTCTCCTCACACTGCTGGTGTGTTCCATTTTTTGTCATAGGGTGCTGGCAGATTATGGGCCTCCCATAACTGCTGCCAGGCCCCTAATCTGCCATGGGCCCCTATACCGACTCCTCATGCTGTGACGTTGCAACAAGGTGGAATTCAACCCTACATATGTTAGACCGCCTTTACGAACAGCAAAAGGCCATCACAGATTTCCTGATGTTAAAAGCAGATAAAGGTACTCCCTGTGTAACTTAGATGTCAGCCATTGGCAGCTCATGCGTGACACCTGCGCTTGCTCAGGCCCTTTGAGGAGGCCACGCTATTCGTGAGTCGGCAGGACTATGGGATGAACGACGTCATTCCTCTGTTGCACGTCCTGGAACAAATGCTGTTAACAATGGCTGGTCAGGGTGCGGTAGACGTGGCGCACAGATCTCAACGCCACATGGCCCCTGTGGGGGCAGGACTGGAAGAAGAGGAGGAGGTAGAGGAGGACATTGGTGCTCAGGAATTATTGAGTGAAATGGGTGGTTTTTCCACTCAGCGGACAGGAGTGGAGGAGCAGGAGCATCTGGTAGAGGAGGAGGAAGAGGAGACAGAGGACCTAGACGCACCGTGGCAGTATGCTGTGGAGATGGAGGCAGGGAGTCCCTCGCATTCCTTGGCACAAATGGCCCATAGCATGCTCGGTTGCTTGCGTAGCGACAGCCGAATAATAACCATCAGACAGAGGGATGACTTTTGGCTGTCCACCTTGTTGGACCCTCGCTACCGTTCAAAAATGGTGGCCTTTTTCACACCTGCTGAGAGGGAGGCCAAAATAACGTACTATAAAAAACACCTATGTAGTCAGCTGGTCTCTGCCTGTCTGCGCCAACGTCCATCCTCAGACACTGTGGGCCCTGTGCGCTCGTGTTCCGCTGCCATGGCAGCAGGGGAGGGGTGGGGTGGTAGGAGCAGTGGCAGCTCCACCAGCAGCGGCTGCCTCAGTCTGCAGTCGATGATGAGTAGCTTTCTTCACCAGCGCAGTGAGGAAACTACTAACCAGCCGCAGCAGCAGCAGCAGCATCAGGTGGACCTGGAGCAGGACCTCAAACAACAGGCTTAGGCCTACTTGGACAGCACCCTGCCAACCGAGGTAGACAATCCCCTTGACTACTGGGCAACGAAACTTGACCTTTGGCCCCAACTAGCTGAATTTGCCCTTGAAAGGCTGTCATGCCCGGCCAGTAGCGTGGCATCGGAGCGCGTGTTTAGTGCGGCAGGAGGTATTGCAACTCCGCGGAGGACACGACTGTCCACCCAAAGTGTGGAGAGACTCACGTTTGTGAAAATGAATCAGGCGTGGATTAGTCTGGATTTCAAACCACCAGTTCCTGACACAACTGACTAAATCCGCCATGAATCATGCCCCAAACATGTGCCACTTTCAGGTCTCCTCACACTGCTGGTGTGTTCCATTTTTTGTCATAGGGTGCTGGCAGATTACGGGCCTCCCATAGCTGCTGCCAGGCCCCTAATCTGCCATGGGCCCCTATACCGCCTCCTCATGCTGCTGCCAAGTCCAGAGTCTCTCATGGGTCCCTGTACGGCCTCCCATTGCTGCTGCCTCCATCGCCACACTCTGCCATGTGCCACTTTCAGGTCTCCTCACACTGCTGGTGTGTTCCATTTTTTGTCATAGGGTGCTGGCAGATTACGGGCCTCCCATAGCTGCTGCCAGGCCCCTAATCTGCCATGGGCCCCTATACCGCCTCCTCATGCTGCTGCCAGGTCCAGAGTCTCTCATGGGTCCCTGTACGGCCTCCCATTGCTGCTGTCTCCATCGCCACACTCTGCCATGTGCCACTTTCAGGTCTCCTCACACTGCTGGTGGGTTCCATTTTTTGTCATAGGGTGCTGGCAGATTACGGGCCTCCCATAGCTGCTGCCAGGCCCGTAATCTGCCATGGGCCCCCGTACCGACTCCTCATGCTGCTGCCAGGCCCGTAATCTGTCATGGGCCACTGTTGTCGCTTGTTGGCATATTCCGCTCGTTCAGATGCTCCTTCTCCTGCTACTCCTCTTCACGGATTCCGTCAGCAGTCTTTCTTGGAATCCGTTTCCAAGAGACAACAGTTTGCGAGCACGCACCCGACGGTGCAGAAGCTGAACGTCCTCCTGTCCAAGTTGCTGCTGCCAGGCTCGTAATCTGTCATGCGCCCCTGTACCGCCTCCTCATGCTGCTGCCAGGTCCAGAGTGTGTCATGGGCCCCCGTACCGACTCCTCATGCTGCTGCCAGGCCCGTAATCTGTCATGGGCCCCTGTACCGCCTCCCCATGCTGCTGCCAGGTCCAGAGTGTGTCATGGGTCCCTGTACGGCCTCCCATTGCTGCTGCCAGGCCCGTAATCTGCCATGGGCCCCTGTACCGACTCCTCATGCTGCTGCCAGGCCCGTAATCTGTCATGGGCCCCTGTACCGCCTCCTCATGCTGCTGCCAGGTCCAGAGTGTGTCATGGGTCCCTGTACGGCCTCCCATTGCTGCTGTCTCTATCGCCACACTCTGCCATGTGCCACTTTCAGGTCTCCTCACACTGCTGGTGGTTTCCATTTTTGTCATAGGGTGCTGTATGGCCTCCCATTGCTGCTGCCTCCACCGCCACACTGTGGCTCCACACTCTGGTTTTGGCCCCGTGACTGCCCAAATGAGTGAAGTGTGCGGTGATTCTAAGATCGACGGCACTCATCTGCATGTCATACTGACTGACAGTATTATTTCTCTTCCCCAGCAGACTCCAAGGGCATTTAAATTAAAGGTACAGTGTTCTGCACTAATATTAAGTCTCTCTGAAGCCTAGAAACACCCTTTTTTAAGTTAAATTCACAGCGAATTTATTCGACTCGAATCGAATATTGTCCACGAATTCGCCGAATCAGTCGAATCGAATTTTTCATTTCTTCGCTCATCTCTATTAGTAAGGTCTGTTTTGGGATCTGGAGCCTGGAGATTTCAAAGAGATCTGGGAGGGATGAAATCTCCAATCCTGGGACCAGGTTTTGGGAATGGCCAGGAGACTGATTGCACAGGTGTGTGCAGGCCTTTTCATAGAGTCAGGACCAGGGTTTTGGGCTCCACCCCGGCAGATAGGAGTCAGGAGGGCTCCACCCTGGCAGATAGGAGTCAGGAGGGCTCCACCAAGGAGAGGTGGAAGCCAAAAGCGGCAAGGGGCTGCTTGGGAGTAGCTGTGCGCTAGTGGCCAGCTGTGTGCGAGAGCCATGTTTTTGAAAGAGTCTGCAAGAGACAGACGTAAGCCTGAAGAGGAAGGCCAGTGGAAGATTGTGTATATCTGAGAGAGCCAGGAGGCTGAATTTTGTTTATGTGGATGATAGATACCCCTGTGTGGGAAACTTCTGATGTTTTGAACTTTCATTTAAATAAAAGTGGGCTAAAAAGGCCTTAAAAAAAGAAATCGAGTTGCTGAGTGCGTTTAACCAAGCTCTACCATTTGAAGCGAGTTCCCACAATATATATATATATATATATATATATATATATATATATATATGAAAGGTAAAATTATTTCATTTGTGTTTTTAAGATGGAACAAAATACATTTTTTATGGTTTTAATGTGTTAATTGGGTACCATTAAAGTCCTGTGAAGAAGAGGCTAAATGGGTTGTTTTTACTACTGACTATTTTGGGATGCTGGTATTTATTTATTAAAACATTATCAACCTTCTCTGCTTTATTTTTTGATATTTTACTTTTTACAACAACAACAAAGTGTCTACTTAAAATACACTTTAGCTATGTTGTGCAACCAGGATCTATAAATTTCATCAACATATAAAAGTGATAAATGAAATTATGTTTTTTTCCCCCCAAAATGCCTATTGCTCAATGCATTAGAACATCTGTGGACATATGGTAAATGTCAAAACTCTTTATAAAAATAATCAGATCTGAATAAAGTAAATGTCTTAAATCAACAATATCTTTGCAACAAAATGCGAAGTGACCCAAGTGTGCTTAATACTCTGGTTTATTAGGAAAGCAGAATATTGTTTTAAAGCTGACCTTGCGTGAAAAAGCAAAGAACACTATGACAGCCCCAACTCTTAACTAGATTAAGAAATCTTAAGCTTAAAGAATAAAATATTATAAGAAAATAGTGAAAATACTTTACACCAGAGGCAAAGATGAAATTACTGAGCTTTCTCTTGGGTTTCCGAGAAGGCTGAGGAGCTCAAATCTTGGGAGAAGTTGGTTCTTGGTAGTGCTCAAGTGTCTTCCCAAGAGATTTGCGCTTCTCAGTGTTCCTGGGATTCCAGAAGAAGGCCCTGGGCAAGAATGGTCCAGAAGCCAGAGTATAAGGTGAATAACTTTTTTTTTTAATGCCTTTTTGTCGTTTACTTAGTATTTCCTAATGAAGGCCTGCAAAATAGGCAGACTTTCTTTTTTTTATGCAGGGCTGCTTTCAGGGATTCCATTTGATTAGCCCATTATTGCCAAGACACACATTTATGTTATTTTATTACTCCTGTTTAGACCTCCAGACTGTCCCCCATTTCACTAATACCACCTTTTCCCTATATAGTACATCATTCCCTTACCCCCTAACCTTTCAATGGTTTCATATCCCCACCTACCTCTATAACCTGCCCTATCCATACAATGCCACACTCAGCACATGACTTGCCTAAATGTATTTTCATATTTTCTACTTATTGTTTTCTATTCAACAAAACCTGAAGGATTTAACTCTTCGTATTATAATCTCAATTCTTTTTATTTATTTTTTTTGCAGGACAGTTTGTCCTGTATTTGTTATTTCCTTCAATATAAACTTTGAAAGACAACTAAGGCCCCATTTGGAAAATGGTGCAGCGCATGGTACAGTGTATTGCAGTGCCGATCACTGTGAACGGCACCCCAGCTCACTATGCAGTGAAAGTCTATACTAATGCAAAGGAGCACATCAAAACACACATGCTATGCTTTGTGATGCACTGTAATCCTTAAAAAAATCCACATCCTAAAATGAGGAATAAAATAATATTGAAGATTTATAAGGGCAGTGAGAACTTTTTATACCTTCTGTTTTAAAGCCCAACTCTGAGAACTTAAACATTATCCCTTCCAGTGGGGCTGCACATGTTAACTGCTCATTTAGGTCTAGGGGACATAGAAAAGAATATCTACTTACCTGATCCTTTGTTCCTCTGTACTCTGTACTACTAGACCAGCCTCTGTAGCATCTTCCCCATGTTCCAGTCTAAGGTCCTTTTGTCATCAAGACCAATGCAGGGTCAATAGCCCGGCACTCGATGTGATGATGCCAAGGAACAATCTGCTGCTGGAGCACCATTTGTCAGGAGAGCAGAGGATCAGGTTAAAATGTAAAAGCTCTCCCTTGGACTATGTTCAACTCTGGGAAGTTTAAGTGTTCCTTGCAGTAGGGCTGAGTCCACTCTGCAAGTGTTACCTCCTCATTACTAGAGACTGATGTTCTTCATAGTGGTTTACTGAGGGACTTTTTGGTTTATTTTGACTCACCTTTTCATTTGCTTTTGCAGTCATTTATCTCATACAGTATGGAAAAAAATCAAGCATCTTATCTGTAAATGTAAGCAACCTTTGGTTCAGTTTTCCTAAACTTTGGCCTTAATATGAAAATTCGAACCATGTTGAGTAGCACTTGCAGACCAGATGTCTATAGAACCATAAGTGAAACTTACATGGAGCTGATTGCAGTACAGAACCCAGAGCTGCAATCTAACTTACTAAGAGCTTACTTTCACTATCTGTCAGCTGTATTGTATTTAAGGTTATAACCGAAACCTCCCGAACCCATTAGCTGCCTGTGGTTATTGTGTATACACATCTGTCCTACCACCTTTGGGTGGCAGTCACACTTTTTTCATATAGTTGCGGTTAAGTGCATTTTGTTCGTTTTGCATGCAATTTATGACCATTCATAACAATTGTGGTTGTGTGTTGCTTGAACCACACTAAAGATGCTGCAAGAAGTATTCAGCATTGCATAATACATGCATAAAAATTTGATTAATCAGAGTAGGCATTTCAAAAACTTGACAAGTCTGCATAAATAATTCTGATATCTAATATATAGAAACAATGTTGAGTAGTTATAGCAATCTCCATAAATGAACTTTTGTGACAACAGGCAAATCCCCACAACGGCTTGTGGGAAGCCTTGACTTTTATAAGGGAGTTCAGAGGTCTTTAACCATTGACTTTCGATAAAGTTGGCCTCTGGTCAGATGTCACTCCACGCTTCCTCCTCAATGGCCAGGTCTTACCACCCTTAGGGTCTTCTCTCTGAAGCCTTTCCATTCTTCATTTATGGAGTCCTACGTTCAAGTCCCAGGTAAGTTTCATTTTTTGTTAGCTGTAAACAAGCACATGCGGGAAAAACAAAAATGCTCAACTTTGAGAGAGCTAAGTTTCCATGGCTGAGAGCTGCTCTACACTGGGAGGGAATATTGGCATTAATGAACACAACACAGAAATGGGAGTTCTTCAAAAAGACTGTATGTGAACACACAAAATACAATGCAAAATATATTCCCATGGACGACATGTTTAAAGAGCTAAAAATCAAACCAATGTGGCTTATGGCCAAAGTTAAAAACGCTATAAATAATAAGAAAAGAGCTTTTATTAAATATAAAAATGAAGGAATGCTATCATCATTTACACAATACAATGAATATAATAGAATGTGTAAAAAGGAAATCAAGGCTGCAAAAATTGAAAATGAATGCCATCTTGCAAAAGATAGCAGGACAAACCCACAAAAATTCTTAAAATATATTAATAGTAAAAAGGTCCGGTCCGAGCATGTAGGCCCTTTACAAAATAATCTAGAGTGGGTGACTGGGGACAAAGAGAAGGCAAATTTATTAATTACCTTCTTCAGCTCTGTGTATACAAAGGAGCATGGGGGAGTTCTTGTCCATAATGGGCATGGTATTGACACAGCTTCAGCTGATCCACATTGGCTCACAATTGATATGATCCAGAAATATTTAGACAGAATAAAGTGAATAAAGCACCTGGACCGGATGACATACACCCACGGGTCCTTAAAGAATTGAACTCTGTCATTTCAAAGCCATGGTTTCTAATTATTAGGGACTCTTTAATGACTGGCATAGTACCACTGGATTGGCGTAAGGCCAATGTGGTGCCAATATTTAAAAAGGGGTCAAAATCTTTACCAAGTAATTATAGACCTGTTAGTTTAACTTCTATAGTTGGGAAGATACTGGAGAGTTTAATAAAATACCACATAAATGAGTTCTTGCTGGAAAAAAATATTTTAAGCAACAGACAGCATGGATTCATGAAAGACAGAAGTTGTCAAACAAATCTGATTTCTTTTTATGAGGAGGTGAGCAAAATCTTGGACAGAGGGGTGGCGGTGGACGTAGTATACTTGGACAGAGGAGTGGTGGTGGATGTGATATACTTGAACAGAGGGGAGGCGGTGGACATGGTATACTTGGACAGAGGGGTGGCGGTGGACGTGGTATACTTGGACAGAGGGGTGGCGGTGGACGTGGTATACTTGGACAGAGGGGTGGCGGTGGACGTGGTATACTTGGACAGAGGGGTGGCGGTGGACATGGTATACTTGGACAGAGGGGTGGCGGTGGACGTGGTATACTTGGACAGAGGGGTGGCGGTGGACGTAGTATACTTGGACAGAGGGGTGGCGGTGGACGTGGTATACTTGAATTTTGCAAAAGCATTTGACACAGTTCCAAACACATGGCTAATGTGTAAGGTAAAGTCTACGGGCTTGGAAAAATCCGTATGTAAATGGATGGAAAACAGGCTCTGTACACAGCACAATTTCACAGCAGCCCCTTTTAGCTCTTTCCTCTCCCCAGAGAGGGCACTCTTCCTCCTGATTGCATTGGTGGGCGGGGCTAAAATCTGGCCTCAGGAAAGTAGTCAGTCGAAGTGCTGCTCTACTCTGGTCTCCGGCAAAATGTTGCAGCACCCCCTATACACTTCCTGGTGTCAATGGAGTCAACCTCCCAGGGCTACATCAGCTTTAATCTGAACCTGTAAGTTTGGCTTTTAGATACACTTCTATTTTAAGTAGATAGGGCTTAGCAATAGGAAGAGACTTTACTTCGGGGCTCAGTGTGACATTTCTACAATGCTTGAGGCAATGTAAAATAATCAAATTCTTCTGAAAGAGAAAATAATCCAGTCTAACATTTTTAAGAGCATGATTATAATATTTTTGAGGCAAAGAATGTGGTTATTCAAGCCTGGGAGTACAATACATATCATGATTCTTGTCTACCTGTATCAGAGGAAGCGAGTAAGGAAAGTTACAAGGAACCTGTCATCGAGTCAGCAGCTATGTAGAACGATCAACTGTCTGAAGAAAGACTGTTCCCTGAGACTATTTTCATTCATATCTTTCACTCTTTGCTCTAATGACATATATTATCACTGCTCTGTCACCTGTCACATTAGCAGTTATTGATTAGAGAGCAGTGGTGTACGGCTGTAGAATGGCTAAATGGTTAGAATGGCTAAATGGTTGAGAGTCAAGGATGCAGCATCCAGCATGAAGACTACCTGCATGGGGTTTATATGTTCGCTTTGGTTTCAGCCCAACATACTGAAGTCACCTTTTAGGGCTTTTTTACATATTGTGTGTTGACTGGTGTTTTACCACATTGGATTGCTAGGGAAGAAAAAGCATCCAATAGGTGCTTGGACTCTGAAGTGAGTTCTTACAAAATAGGAGGACAAAATCATTCAGAGAGCTCACTGGTTTAAGTTAGGCTGCTCACAACACACATGGCAACCCTCCACTGAATACCTCAGCAGGTTAAAAAAAAAACATGCACCAATGTAAGGAGCACAAGACCAAGGGATAAAATCCAATGCATTTCAAGGGTGTTATCTTGATTGCTTTTGCTGATACTGCTGGCCAGTAACTCTCCTGATTCAGCAATTAGCTTCCCTACATATATAATAAAAGCAACCTGTGCAACAATATATGAATAAATGGATGAGTAGAATAATCTGCTGCCGCTAAATCCTTCATATGATCACACCACATATCTAAAAAGCAATATAATAAACAGGACAGCGCTACAGACAATGAATAATAAAAGTCTACAAAAACCCTATGGCAAATCCTCTCTACATATCATAATTCCCGCTGGATTGATCATAAATGTATCATAGTGATAATGTAACCATTCATTAGAAAGACGTGAAACATTCAAGAGAAAGTCTCAATGAAGAAAGTTCCCTTCAGTCCAAGTGTTCAGAGGAAACTGTAAACTGGAATCACCACTAGTGAGGAACCTTCACCTTCAGTCTCTCAACTGATGGTTAGATCTATTGAACTTTGGTCTGATCATGCTGTTAACCCTGTTGTCCCTGGGTTATGGGGATATCCTTCAGCTATAGGTCCTCCAAATTGTCAATAAAAGGGGATACACCGGTTATAAGGAGAGAGAAGCTAACATAGTGTGTATCCGTGTCAGGAATGGACTCGCCAATAGTGGTGGGACTCACCTGCCTTGTGGTTTGCAGTACCAGGACTGTCCAGCGGGTGCTCTCAGCAACCAGAGGCTCATTTCTGCAATCAGCCAAAACACCTGAGGCTGATTGCAGGAGGTGCATTTAAGGAATGACCAGGCCTGTGATCTTGGCCTTGGTGTATGTTGCCCATGAGCCCCTGTATCTTGTTCCTGCTTCCTGTTACCTGTGGTCCTGTAATGTGTTCCTTGTTGCCGACCCTGCCTGTTCTGACCATGCTTACATTCTCCTGCTCTGACCCCCGGCTTGTCCCTGACCATCCTTCTGCCTGATCCTCTGTACCGTGCTGCCCGTGAGTTACTGAACCCGGCGTGTGACCTGACTACTCTTGTCTGCTGCTTGTACCTTGCCTGTCCCCACCATTACTGACCCGGCTAGTCTGACCACGCTCGCTCCTGACTGTCATCCATCCATCCATCCCGCTCGGACCTGGACTTGCCAGCACTCTCTACCACAGCCGGACGCACTCAGGGGTCGCGACCTGGTTCCAATCTGCACCAAGTCCATCACTATCATCAGGGGCCCTGGTGAATAGCAGGCTGGGACTTAGACCCCGTGCCCTGAGGAAATCCATGCTGTGGGCTTGGCCTGCCTGACCACTCCACCTCTCCAGCCCTGACTGCACTGTGTACCTATTGGTTTGTTTTGTTTGCACTGTGTTACCTATTAGCTTAACCACTTGCCTACTGGGCACTTATACCCCCTTCCTGCCCAGCCCAATTTCCAGCTTTCAGCGCTGTTGCACTTTGAATGACAATTGCGCAGTCATGCAACACTGTACCTATATGAAATTTTTATAATTTTTTTGTGACAGATAGAGCTTTATTGTGGTGGTATTTAATCACCTCTGGGTTTTTTATTTTTTCTTAAACAAACCCAAAACCACTGAAAATTTTGAAAAAAAAAATGTTTTTTCTTAGTTTTTGTTATAAAATTTTGTAAATAAGTGATTTTTCTCCTTCACTGATGTGCGCTAATGAGGCTGCAGTGTTGGGCACTGATAGGCTGCACTGATGGACACTGATAAGTGGCACAGATGGGCACTGATGAGGAGGCACTGATAGGCATTGACAGGCATCACTGATGGGCACTGAAAGGCAGCACTGATACATGGCACTGATAGGCAGCACTGATAGGCGGCACTGACTGGCACCGTTAGGCGGCACTGACTGGCACTGTTAGGCAGCACTGACTGGCACTGATAGGCGGCACTGATGTGCACTGATAGGCAGCACTGACTGGCACTGATAGGTGGCACTGACTGGCACTGATAGGTGGCACTGATTGGCAGCACTGATAGGTGGCACTGATTGGCATTGATAGGTGGCACTGACTGGCACTGATGGGTGACACTGAAAGGCAGCTCAGATGGGCACTGATATGTGGCATTGATGTTCACTGGTAGGCACTGATGGGCACTGGCACGAGGCACTGATGAGCACTGACTGCTGGCACTGATGGACACTGACAGGTCGCACTTCTGGGGCCACACTGATCATCAGGGCACACTGATCATCAGTGCCCTGATGATCAGTGTACATGTCCCCTCCGTGGAAAGCCGATCACCGGCTCTCCTCTCCTCCTGAGCTGTCAGCGTGACAGCTCAAGAGGAGAGAAATGCCGATAACCGGCATTTCCCTGTTTACATGTGATCAGCTGTGATTGGACACAGCTGATCACATGACCGAGCAGCCATCTTCGGCTCTTTCCGCGATTGGTGATCCGCTGTGTCCGAGGGACACAGCGCGCCGTCGATCGCCGCGCTGCGCTCCCTGAGCCGCGCATGTGCAGTGAGAATGGGAGGACGTCATATGACGTCCTCCCAGAACAAGAGAGCCACCTTGCGCACATCATATTACTATATGGCGGGCAGTAGGTGGTTAAGGTTAGTTTTGTTTGCACTGTGTTTCTTTATTTGTGCAGCTAATAATAAATATTATTATTATACCATATCTGAAGCCTGCGTTTCCCTGTGTCAGTCCACACACCTCTGGTCATACCTGGAGTCCTGACAATCCGTATGTAAAGTTTATTAAATTAGATTAAAAAGCAACACTCACAAGTAAAGTGCACATGCCTGGTGCACTACAGATAACAGCGCTATCAAGATGTTACTCCTTATGATTGCCGCAGCTGGTGGAAGCTCCGTGAGTGTGGTCACTGTGCTCTCTCCCCTCTCGTCTCCTAGTAGTATCCTGTCACTGTGATCTGTATGGTCCCATCGACAATAGAGTGGTAGCCGGTAATTGAATGTCACTCACTCCACAATACACCTGAGGGTGTATTGTGGAGTGAGTGACATTCAAGTTTGCCCACCCTTTGCAGCTATAACAGCTTCAGCTCTTCTGGGAAGGCCGTCCACAAGGTTTAGGAGTGTGTCTATAAGAATGTTTGACCATTCTTCCAGAAGCGCATTTGTGAGGTCAGGTACCGATGTTGGATGAGAAGACCTGGTTCGCAGTCTCCACTCTAATTCATCCCAAAGGTGTGCTATCAGGTTGAGGTCAGGACTCTGAGCAGGCCAGTCAAGTTCCTCCACCAAAAACTCTCTCATACATATCTTTATGGACCATGCTTTGTGCTCTGGTGTGCAGTCATGTTGGAACTGGAAGGGGCCATCCCCGACTGGATCCCACAAAGTTGGGAGCATGAAATTCTCCAAAATGTCTTGATATGCTAACGCCTTAAGAGTTCCCTTCACTGTCCAAGCCCAACCCCTGAAAAACAACCCCACACCATAATCCCCCCTCCACAAAACTACACTTGCCACAATGCAGTCAGGCAAGTACTGTTCTCCTGGCAACCGCCAAACTGAGACACATCCATTGGATTATCAGACAGAGAAGCGTGATTCATCACTCCAGAGAACACATCTTCACTGCCCCACTGGTGGCGTGCTTTACACCACTGCATCGGACGCTTTGCATTTCACTTGGCGATGTAAGGCTTGGATGCAGCTGCTCAGCCATGGAAACCCATTCCATGAAGCTCTCTACACACTGTTGTGCTAATCTGAAGGCCACACGAAGTTTGTAGGTCTTTAGCTACTGACTCTGCAGACAGTTGGCGACTTCTGCGCACTATGCTCTTCAGCATGCGCTGACCCCGCTCTGTCATTTTACGTGGCCTACCACTTGGTGGCTGAGTTGCTGGTGTTCCCAGTTGCTTCCACTTTGTTATAATACCACTAATAGTTGATCGTGGAATAATTAGTAGCCAGGAAATGTCACGGATGGACTTATTGCACAGGCGGCAACCTATCACGGTAACAGGCTTGAATTCACTGAGCTCCTGAGAGCAACCCATTTTTTCACAAATGTTTGTAGAAGCAGTCTGCATGCCTAGGGGCTTGATTTTATACACCTATGGCCATGGAGGTGATTGGAACACCTGAATCCAATGATTTGGAGGGATTTGGAGGGATGTCCCAATACGTTTGGCAATATAGCGTATGTCTGCACTATTCTTGTAACCTCATGGAGAATTAAGTGTTGAAGTGAGAAGCTTACATTACATGGCTGCAGTACCGAGCCATATACTGTGATTCTAATCTTCAAACTAATTTCCTTAACGGCATACCAAAATAGTTTTGTGTTTGTTCCAAGTTCTCAACTGATGTACTTTTCTTGGGAAGTAATGACAAGACATGCTATGTTTGGGCCTGCCTCCAACACAAAGGTGGTTTCAGCGTGGAGTGCCGACAAACTGAAAGATGGGCATCTTAATGTATGCAATGGATGGACTGTAGTTTTTATTCAACCTTACCAACTATGCAACAAAAATGGGCTATTCAATGCATAATAGAAGACATGTATGACTCTTAAATTTGATTATTTTTCTTTCTATGTATGTCTGTAGAGGCATGAATCAAAATAAACAGTAGATTTTCACACAAAAGCTAGCTTTTCTTATATTGCATTAATGAAAGTTTTTTTGACCTATAGCGAAGTGGAGCCATGACTGATGGAAAAATGGCATATGCGTTGGCGGAGTTCTGTTGGTTGAAAAGGAAATCAGTATTTAAATCAGTCATTGGCAATTGCTGCTAATAAGGTTAGGAATTAGGAGCCCCTACAAAAATAATGCCCCTTTGCCTTTTCCCCCTACCCAAAATCATCCTAGCAAATATCCAGCCACCCTCTGTTCTTTCTTTATTATTACAGCTTCATGGGGGAGTTTTACCTTGCCAGCATTTCACTATTAAGTGTTTTATGTCCTCTGGGGCCTTTGGCTAATCCATTCAGTTCTCACACTTCATTTGTGACGAGCACAAAATTTTATGCCATTTTGGAATGCCTGCATGACTCATAACTTAAGGATTCCTCAATACCAGATCCTTCGTCTAAATTTTTTGCCCAATAGAAGTCCAGACTGGGTGGGATGGGTTTAACTTGCCACAACAGCCATTTTATGAAACTGTAAATACCAATATGGTACAATAACAAAATCACATTTTAACAATGAAGTAACCAGGAAGGGGGTCTTCGGTTCCAATATGTTTTAGAGTGAATTGTAATACCCAAGCCTGCCCTCAGCTGCACTTCACCAACTCATGGACCATCAGAAATGCCTGTTTAACCAAAGTCTTTTACTGATTTTCCAATGCCAAATACTTTTACTGGCTTGATTGCAAAGGAAAATGAACTCAACAAGAACAAGTTTTTTGCAACTGCAGACTCTTTTGGAATTCGTGTACCTATACTCACCCTTTGAAGAATCCTCTGCAGCTCTTCCCTACCTAGGTTGACTGACTTCTAGAGGTAAGCTTCTCCTACCACACTTCTCATCCCTTCCTAGGCCCAAATTTCTCTCTCAGTGATGTCACCCTTCTCTAAAGCTATGTGTACTTCAGGACTAACAATCCATAAAAGCTTTGACCTTACCCATTCAAGCATAATAATCCTCCAAGTCTTCATTGAGTCAGGTCCACCCTTTCATTTGTTATTGGCATTTCTAAGGGATGTTTGATGCCTATACTTTTCAGCAGACAGGAATATCCACCAAGATGTATTCCAGCAGCCTTCCTACAAAGCTTTACAAAATCTTTCCTCAAGGTGTGCCCCAAACATTCACTACCTGACCCCCTTTACCAAGCCATCACTAAATGATTTGTTAAGAATAGCCCCTCTTATCACCTAAAACTTTACCAAAGAAAACTACTAGACTGTTTGATACAGAGTTAATTGAATACAGCATTGACCATAATAATTAAATACACAACATTGAAAACAACTAGGGAAGAAACAGTTTTACCAGGAAGAAGGTCTTCAGTTCCAAACTGTTCAAAGTGAGTTGTATCCAGACTCCATTCCCAGCCATACCTCACCAGCTTGAGGACCTCCTAATGAAAACCAAGAACCAACAGACCAGTCCACAATAGACCACTATAGACACCATAGGCCCCCATACCGACTGACATACTACCTTTACCAAAATCCTCCTGTGATTCAACCAAGGTCCCCTACCTGTCTGGCTGCCATGACAATGTAACTTCTCAAGCACTGAACAAATTTATTTATTTCAGGTACTTATATAGTGCCGTCAATTTACGCAGCGCTTTACATATATATTGTACATTCACATCAGTCCCTAACCCTCAAGGGGCGTACAATCTAAGGTCCCTAACTCACATTCATATACAAGGGCCAATTTAGACAGGATCCAATTAATCTACCAGCATGTCTTTGGAGTGTGGGAGGAAACCAGAGTACCCAGAGAAAACCCATGCAGGCACAGGGAAAACATGCAAACTCCAGGCAGGAGGTGCCATGGCTGGGATTTGAACCAACGACCCTAGTAGTGCCAGGCGGAGGTGCTAACCATTTAGCCACTGTGTAAAAGAACTTTTAAGCTAGGCAGTAACTAACAGATTGTCCATCCCTAGTCCAGCCCCTCACTGCAGAGAGCCTCACCCATTATATGCCTTTTTGCTATGCCCAATTCCTTCCCCTATTAATGCAGTATTGCTATCCCTGGGGCTAACTTTTATTTTTACCTTTCTTTTTTATTTGAAATATTGTATATGATACATAATCTACTGCAGTCTCCCTTGGAATGTATTTTGCCTGAGATTGGCATCACTTGTAAATGCATAATTATAAATTGAGTGCTGTATTGTGAAGGTATTGTTGTGCACTAGTATTGTTACATTGTACTTATTTATAGAGATCTCTCAAACATTATGAAGAAGTAAATTTACTCTGAAAAACAAGTCAAAGAAAAAACCATCCTTCAATTAATTTGTGACTATCAACATATTCTGGAAAGATGTTTTTTTCTTTCTCAGAATATTATAGTTACGGGGAACAGGTAGGGTGAATGTTGTCAGATAATTTGTTTTCTACTATTAATACTTTTATGTCATTTTATTATTGTATTAAAAAAAAAACACTGCAGTATATTTTAATGAAAATATACTATATTTTTTGTGTGACACTTTAAAAATCCCAAAATTGGCTGTCTGATATGATGTTATCTTGGCATGTGGTTTCAGATAAAGAAAGGACCTAGTGGTGTGAATAGTATATGGTACATATAGAAATAACGTATTATAGTACAAAATGCCAAGGTTGAAAAACTACAGTATGAAAAGGGAAACTGAACAAAAACATCTCATTGTATAATTATTATACAATACTTTGAATAAATGTACCATAACAAAAGCTTGTCTTCATTGTACCTGCGTTGAAGTTCCATGTCTGATTGTTATAAGCGAAAGGTTACTTGGGAAAACATGGTAAGGTGCACCAGAGAGTTTAATGACTATATAAATGGTACCTAAAAAATGGAGATATAGGAAGTGGGGTGGAGGAGAGATTGGAGAAAGAGATGATGGTATCTCCTGTCCTGGTTGGATATAGATATCAGGAGACAGATCTGAGGTTCCATGGAAACCAAGTTTTATTATATGTACAGTATATAGAGAACTATTCAGCCTGGCTGTAAGGTATTCCATGTTTGCACAGGTCTGTTTGAGATGGTGCCATAGGTTTTCACCATTTCAACACCGTTAGACATCTGACTGCAGTCAAGATGTGATTCAGTAATCTAGTCGAGTGGTTAGCAATATTTGGTATAGGAAGGCCTATCAGGAAATGGGCCAGATTTAAAAATGTATAACATTTTCTTGGGTAAACCATCATTTTTTTAGGTGTGCAAACTACACAAAATAAATATCCACTACATATAAAGAAAAGACATAATTTTATTACTCCATTTTATTGGAAATATGTTAAAAAATTCCCTCTAGCATAAGAAAGAAAAGGGTTAAACTAGCATTTTTGTATACATAAAGAAAAATATAGATGAAATGCCCTGTCAATGGTGTCTTATTTAAACTATAGGAGACATAAACCTTTCTTCTAAAGCAGGCATCTCCAACACTTCCATACGAGGGTCACATTCAAATTTTTTACAAATATTTGTGGGTTGAAACACTGTTTTATAAATGGGTCCCCCTTTACATCTTGGAACTCATCAGAGTACCCCTTACATCAAAATCCCCATTTAAGTCCCTCCTACATCAGGGCCCCATCAGAGCACCCTTTACAAAAGGGCTCCATCAGAGTCTCTCAGAGTCACTCCTTACATAATGGTCTCCATCAGAGGACTCATTACATCAGGGTGCCCATCAAAGTACCCCTTGCATTAAAATCCCCATCACAGTCCCTCCTACATCAGAGCCCCTTTAGAGTACCCCATACATCAAAATCCTCATCAGGGTCCCTCCTTGCATCAGAATCCCCATCAGATGCCCTGCTTACATGGAGATGTCAGAGGGAAGAAGCGGAGGCCATAGGCAGCCTCTGCTGACCTTACATTCTTACACAGTGCACATTGAGGATACACCAATGACCCAATCTGTGGGCATGATAAAATCTTGTATTGGGCCAGATGTGGCCAGTTTGGAGACCCCTGTTGTAAGGATTCATGTGCAATATATATATATATATATATATATATATATATATATATATATTACAAAGTTTGTCTATTATGTATGCCCATTGAGACTTTTAACAATATTAAAATTATAAAGGCTCCTTTCTTTGCTTCCTTGTGCCAAGATGTGTTCCCTTGATTGGTGGTGTACAACTATCCACTGCCACAGATGGTCCACACTGTTGTACCTGCCAGTACATTGGATCCATTTCAGGGGCGGACTGATCATTTGGAGCTCGGGGTCAGTAGGGGGCCCCATGAGATGCCCCTGGTACCTTTTTCATAGGCTTTTTTGAGTTTGGGCAAGGACACAGGGGCCCCATGATCCCCTATTGCCCAGGGGCCCCATGAGTTGTCAGTCCGCCCCTGATCCATTTCCAATACAAATTTGCCACAGGAGAAAATGGACCAGGTCAAAAGAAATTGTTTGGCTAAGGAGGTATTTGGTAAGTCACCAGAATTTTTGTGCATTCCCCATAAATTCCCCATAAATATAGTAGAACTAACTTTTACAATGTAACTTGACATCCACCATTTCGGAATCCTAGGAAGATAACACACCAACATGTTTGATCTTCTACGCCTAGCTTAAAACAGCAAAAAAGGTAAAACAATTACCCCCAGCTGTGGAAACAGGAAAGCAAGATGATAAAATCGCCGTTGTCACATGTGAAATGTCAGTAGTGAGAGTGATAAACGATTTTCTTCCAGGCCGGCCAAGCAAGTCTTACCGGAATGGTGTACTCTTTGCTTTTACTTTTTTCTTCCCCACGACTGAAACCAGGAATTATTCAAAGACAGAGGAAAGCGTTATGCAGGTTAACAATTTTTTTCAACAAGAATGAACAAAGCCAACTGCCGATAATGTTTCAAAGCTGGCATAAATCACATCGACTTACAAGTGTCTTAAAATATGAAGCAGAACAAATGAACATATTTGCAATCATTCGTTTCATGTAACTTCCATTCACCTGTCAGGGATGTTTGAATTAGCAGACTTTTTAAATGTGTCTTGTAATGTACAGATTGTATCTCTTGTTTGTGTGGCTGTTTATATACTGGATGGGTTTGAAAAAAAATGTGAGGGCACTCCTTCCAGTAGAACATTCATCACTATGTCATTATATTGAATCAATGATTTTCCCAACCTTGGTGGTGTTTAAAGTATATTTTCAGTGAGTAGATATTTTACAGTTTTTAGTCCAAACCCAACAAAACACATTTAAAGCTGAACTCCGGGGTAAGCAAATTTTGTCTAAATCAGCCTTTCTCAACCAGGGTGCCCAGGCAGCCTGGGGTGACTTGCGGTTTCTTCAAGGGTGCCTTGGCAAAATGTCTAAAAATTGCCCAAAACTTGTATACAAGTCAGCGGGTGGATCAAGCCTGCCTTTTAGTTACACAAAGCCATAGGTTTTCATTGTGCACCATTAGGACCTTCTAGCTGCCTGCATCCTGACAACCAATAACATCATCAGTTGATAAGGAAGATGTCGGTTGTCTGCACAGCATCCTAGTTTGATCCTCCCCTGCCCCTCTCCATCAGTGCTGGGGTCACATTAGCTCAGTTATGGAGAAAAACTGAGGGAGAAGAGAAACATTGGAATACTAGTCAGTACCAGTGTGCAAAAGTGTATTTGCTTTGGAAGAATAAATCACCTCTAATGTTGGGTGTCCTACATGTGTGGATGTTGCTGCTATTAGAATAGTTTTTCACATTTTAGGATGAAGTGCCTTTTTAAAATTATGGACAGTCTTGAGGCACCGCATTTTAGAAGACTGTTCATATTTTTAAAGGGTGCCTCAGGACTGTCCATCATTTTAAAGGGTGCCTTGACTGAAAAAAGGTTGAGAAACACTGTCTAAATACAATCATTATATGTATTCTTCCTTGACTCATGGTGTGCTCTGTGTATTTCATCCAGATCTGTGCAGTAATCCCGTGTGAGACTTTTCCTTCCTATAATAAAGACCGCTCACTGCTGCTCTCCCTTCTTGTGCAGGGTGACTGGTCCTGTCTCCGCCCCCTCCTGTAGTTTCCTGTAGTGGGTGGAGCCTGATGGGTCCCTCCCACAGCTCTGCTCTGGACAGGCTATGTGCAGCAGAATAATGATGTCATTGCTACATCTGGGTTCGCAAAGGCATTTGGGGCACACAAAGTGGATGTATTAGTTGTTACCTGTTGTACATTGCATGGCTCCCCTACACCCGAATACCAGGCCTTTCTCAATGAGCAAAGCCCCAACACTTATAAGTAGGCTCAAAGCTTGCTCACCTCTTGCCATCCCCACCCTCACATTCCTATGGGACTAGCACTATCATGGGTTGCCTCAATGGCCAATAGGAATGTGTGTAGAGCAGGAGAAGGCTTACATCAAGCTGGTCCTTTTTAACATATACTGTACATCTAAAAATGATAATAATAATGCATTGACGACAAATTTTAAAAATATTGTAACATTGTAACATATGCAGTCGATGTGAAAATGTTTCAAATCAATAAACACAGTAAAGCATGAAGATTTAATGACATGTCACCACCTGGGGATGTTTTGTACAAGAATGAGGGATAAGCCATGCATGAGTTGTCCTTAGGTGTAATTAAACTATTTAACATGTGTGAAAACTGCAAATTCAGATCATTAAAGATTCACACATTTTGTTGGTAAAACATATGAACCGCTTAATAGTCCGAGACAATATTGTAGTATTCAATTTATATCATCTCCTGAATAATCTAGGAGCCAATCTAGGAGCTGGAATGTCAGCTCTCTGGAAAAGGGGTTTCTTTTTTCTTTGCACACTTTTACTTTCAGGTTTTGATCTTGCCGTAGCACAGTCTTCTCCACACCCCTGTGTCATGTTCTGCCACTGCAGCAGTTTAGTGTCCAGCATCTGTCCGTTCCGGCTGCAGTGAGCTGTAGGTAGGGGGTGTTGTGGTGCACATTTCAGAACATCACATGGCTCCCTTTTTTTTGTTTTTTGTAGCACTACCCCCTTAGGAGTCGCTACGTTTTTGGTCCCCCTACAGCTCTGCACAGCCAGGCAACACGCATTTCCTTCTACACCTGTACGCTGAAGTCAGTAAATAGCCCTTGAGATTGGTTTTGATGTTTTATTAAGGGGTTTTGAACTTGGATGGGGTTGAGGGATGCATGGGATGCCCAAGGGAACTGCAACTGAGGACAAACTCAATAGCAACTATGTACAGATATAGACATAACTTGTCTCTCCTCTGAGAGCATTCCAGCTCTCTGGGGTACCTCCTCAGACCCCAGATGATTCCTCCTGTTCAGCTAGCTGTACTGAGGGTAATCCCTGAGCAAGGGCCCCAGAAACTGCCAACTTGAAATGGTCCTAGACAGGGGCGGACTGACAACTCATGGGGCCCCCGGGCAATAGGGGATCATGGGGCCCCTGTGTCCTTGCCCAAACTCAAAAAAGCCTATGAAAAAGGTACCAGGGGCATCTCACGGGGCCCCCTACTGCCCCAGGGCCCTCGGGCAGTGCCCGAGTTTCCAAATGGTCAGTCCGCCCCTGGTCCTAGATGAGGGTTCTCCACCTGACTGCCCTCTCCAGTTATCCAGCCCAGGGGGTGTAGGATTACTCACTCTGTCTCTCCTGCAAGCTTAGTGGATTGGTGGCTGCCTTCAGGCCTGCCGCTGGGCTGGCTCCTTCCATGCTTCACAGGCTGTCTTCTCTCTGGGGACAATGAGGCAGAGAGATCCTCCTTTCAGCTCCTGCCTGTAGGTAGGCCCATCTCCTGGCCCCCCTCCCAGGCTCCACACTCCAGCTTCCACCCAACACACTATTCCTGCTGATCAGACTCTCTCATACTTAAGATCCACCCTGACCCCATGTCAAGCCTCCTTCCTGGGGATTGGTCAGAGTCCCTTAAGCATACAGATCAGTCCCTCCTCACCTCCACCCACCCCCACCCACTGCCTTCCAGAAACTTCTCAAGCTTCAGAGCAGGTAGCTGTATCAGGGAACTGACCTGCAGAGCCCTTAGCCCTAACCTAAAAAAACCTGGCGGATTCACACCCAGGCTCCTAACAAGCCTCTGCCAAAAAAAACTAACTAGCTCCCTTTAGCTAAACATGAAGGGCGCTACTTTTTTTTTTTATTTTAAGAGCACAAAAGTTGTGTGTGAACACAAGAGGTATGTTGCACTGCTGTACAGTGACATGCCATCCTGGATAAACTGTGGGCGTAGGATTATAACTTTTTTTTTTTTTTTTTTAATGGTTGAACTGGATGGATTTTTGTCTTTTTTCAGCCAGACTATGTAACTATGTAACTAGCCTGTCCAGTACAGGAGCGGACTGACCATTTGGAAACTCGGGCACTGCCCGAGGGCCCGGGGTCAGTAGGGGGCCCCATGCGATGCCCCTGGTACCTTTTTCATAGGCTTTTTTGAGTTTGAGCAAGGACACAGGGGACACAGATAAAGAAAATTGCACATCCCTATAACACCTCGCTATTCGTGTTTCATTAGTTTTGGACACGGGGAATGCTACGCGCACCCAAAAAACGTTATTGAGGTTCACAGGGCGTCTGTAGCACATCCTGAGGATCTCCCCTGCTGCAGCTTCCCCCTCTCATACTGGAAGACAATTCCAAGATGTCAAAATGAAAGCCAGAAGTTGTATAAATACAGCAGCTGCTGCTGTAAAAAATGGATTATGTGACATGGTGTTTATAAACATTGTTCAAAAAAGAGATGCAAACTAAGATTGGAACTTTTTTATCTATTCTGTTTCGTTCATCTGCAGATCAAAGGGATGAGCATGAGCAGGTAAAGCAATCTGAAAATGCATTTTTGGATTTGTTTCTATTTAACCGCTTATTAGCCCTTACTTTACCCTAAAAAGCCCTAATTATCTTCTTCTTTTCTGATGATTTCTTTTTTTGTTAATTTCTGTTCATTAATATTTATATTTTTTGTTCATTTATATTTGATTCTAAATCATGAATTTTTCTTTGCATCTCATTAAAAAAAAAAGTAAATTGTAAATTATTTTCAATACACCAGAATGTACCAGAACCATAATTTTAGCGTAATTTTCAACAGGACAAATACATAAATTAACATTGATAAAAGTAGAAACAAGTAATTCCTTTTTCTTTCCTTAATTATTGTTTTCTTGATTTTTTCATTTATTTCTATTTTTATATTAATATTCATTTTTTGTTAACTTTTATTAATT
Organism: Staurois parvus; assembly: GCF_062004578.1. Classification (NCBI taxonomy): domain Eukaryota; kingdom Metazoa; phylum Chordata; class Amphibia; order Anura; family Ranidae; genus Staurois; species Staurois parvus. The sequence goes on along the minus strand of NW_028317983.1, from coordinate 1,339,404 downwards.
CACAAATGTTTATCTCGTTAAAAAGTGCAATATTGAAAAAAAGTAATTTGGAAAGCTTTGTACTACAATCACAATTTGAGTATAAACAGGACAAATATATACAGTGAGGAACAGAAGTATTTGAACACCCTGCGATTTTGCAAGTTCTCCCACTTAGAAATCATGGAGGGGTCTGAAATTCACATTTTAGGTGCATTTCCACTCTGAGAGACAGAATTAAAAAAAAATTCAGGATTCCATGATTTCTAAGTGGTAGAACTTGCAAAATCGCAGGGTGTTCAAATACTTCTGTTCCTTACTGTATAAACTAACACTGATCAAAGTAGAAAAATATATGCTACATCTTGTGTCTGTGTATTGCAAAAAATATTTTTAAAAATCATCTTGCAAAACAATATCCCACCCCCCAAAAAAGTATATATATATATATATATATATAAAAATAAATATATATACATACACAGTATATATACACACAAACATATATATATATATATATATATATATATATATATATATATATATATATATATTTATATATGGTGGTTATAAACCCCTGCAATTAAAAATGAACTTGCCTCAATCTATAGCACCTTGCATGGCAAGACCACTTACTGTTATCTCACATATATATTCTTCTTATTATAGCCAAATTTACCACCCTAACTCCTCCCACAGTTTTTACACTACATAGACAGTAATATACCGAAACGTGCGGATTGTTCCCGATTGGTGTGCTATTACTTTGTGGAACATTTTGCCGAATTGTTCACGAAATATCGGCGTTTTTGTGGTGAAATTGGTTCCATAGGAATGAATGGCGGAATGTTCAAAACTAGAGTGGGAGCTGACAAAAGCTAGAGTGTGAGCTGAAAAATCAGGACATGATTTCTAAACTGCCACCACTCCCTCATTTTCAAGCCCACCTACACAGATCTTATATCAAAACGTTCAGCTATCCCTGCTGCCACGGCTAAGCCATAGTCCTGATAGTTTTTACAATATGACCATTTGTTTGCAACTCTCGCCGCCCATTGTCATTCATTGAAACTCCACTCTAGACACCTCAAATTTGAAGGGAAATTTCTAAACTGCGACTGTGCCTTCACTTTTAATATTTCAGAGACATACTATGCATCGAAATGTAGGTCTGGGTCTTGTGATTCTGACAATATAAAGCTCTTCAGTGTAGGATTTAAAATTTTTAAACTACAACCGTTTGAAGATGGCAACCGCCACTGAAGTGAGCATGTTGGAGCAGTTTGTTTCTTAACTGCTCTTCTCTGCCCTTGCTGTAGAGTGAGTTGCCATAGGAACCCAGGTGTGTGAGCAGGCAGCAGAGTGACAAAGCTAGAGTGTGAGCTGAAAAATCAGGACATGATTTCTAAACTGCCATCACTCCCTCATTTTCAAGCCCACCTACACAAATCTTATATCAAAACGTTCAGCTATCCCTGCTGCCACTAAAAATGTCCACGGCTAGTTTTCACAATATGACCATTTGTTTGCAACTCACGCCGCCCATTGACCTTTGCACAGTCGCTCCAGCCACTCCAACCACACAACAGTTACTCAAGCCACTCCACCCAGCTACTCCGCCCACTCCAGTTGTAGACTACTGGTGGAGGCAAGAACACTTCACACAATTTCCCCAGAATTTGTAGCTTTTCTAGTTTCTGTCTGCTTTCTCAGTACTCTGATATCTTCACGAGTCATTTCTGAAAGGATATGTTGACACGATGCAATCCTGGAAGATGGCCTTGTCCCTTTCTCCAATCCACAGCAGCTGATTGATAGCCCCAGCTGTGCATATTTCCCTATGAGACTGTGTAGATGGGAGCATATCTATTCCCTCCATTCAGATCTCAGCTTACACTCAGCTTCCTGCTCTGTGCTGTGCAGTGTGTGGTATCAGATCCCAGCCCCCTGCCTTCTGCAGCTGAGAAATGCTGCTTAAATGATGTACTTTGAATTGCTGTAGAGTATAGGGGGACTGCAGATAAACAGATACCGCTTATGTAGGAGGATTTGATTCATCTTGTTGTGTTACCTGAGGCTAGTACTTCAGCTGGTATATGTAAGAGTTTACAACCACTTCGAGTAATGACAAAGTTATTGCTGAATAAACAAGCCCATAGCAGGAATTTAAAAGTTGCTTTGGTCCATAGGGGGTATACAGGTGTAAAAGCTGAAATGGTTAAGACGACTGTTTTAGCACTTGCATAATACTTTCACTTACCTTGGGAAAATTTATGCTATGCATTTAAATATTTGAAATAGCCGTCAACAATTGTTCAATGCCATCAGTGCATAAATCATACAGGTAGAACATATACAAGATCAAAAGTGACTTGAGCAGCTAGCCTTACACTGCAATGGAATGTAATATATTATGCAACAGCAATAAAGGAACAAAAATCGGCTATCAAGAAGCTATTCCACCTAACATAGAGCTTTTCTTTTTTTTCAGTGGTGAACACTTATATCATTTATTTATTTATTTCAGGTACTTATTTAGCGCCATCAATTTACTCAGCGCTTTACACATATATATTGTACATTCACATCAGTCCCTAACCCTCAAGGGGCATACAATCTAAGGTCCCTAACTCACATTCATACATACACATACTAGGGACAATTTAGACAGGAGCCAATTAACCTACCAGCATGTCTTTGGAGTGTGGGAGGAAACTGGAGTACCAGTATCATGGTTTGTTGTGCATCTCAAACATTCTCGTAGCAAGATCTCCATGTTTAGGTCTCCAAATCTGCACAGCCACAGCAAGAACATTGGGGTACCTATCCCTCCTGGAACAGCAGGCCAAGTGGGAATACCAAAAACTCTACCATGGTTGAGAACAAAACCAGATATTACGGCAGTTTGATTTTGCCATTTGAGCCCCTAAGGCATTTACAATGTATCTGAAATCAATTTTTGTTGGTGGAGAGGGGAAGGGTTAGAATACCTCTCAGGTTTTTATTTCAATGTGTTCCTGCTGGGGAAATTCCCCCTCTCAAAATATATAGTTGTTATTAGAGCAGTTATGGGGGAAATTGTTCAGTGGAGGCACATGTACTGTGACAACTTTCAAGGAGGGTTGTTCCTATTGGTTCCCGTTGTGCTTCCTGTACAGCAGAAGTAAATCTCCTCAATGGTATGCTGTCCAAAATCTACTCAGTGGGACACTGTCCAAAATCTCCTCAGAAGGCAACTGTTCAAAATCTTTTTAGTGGAACACTGTCCAAAATTTTCTCAATGAGACACCATCCAAAATCTCCTCCGTGGGCCACTGCCCAAAATTCTTCTCAGTGGGACTTTGTCCAAAATCTCTGCCATGGGACTGTCCAAAATCTCTTCAGTGGGACGCTGTCCAAAATCTCCTCAATAGAACACTGTCCAAAATCTCCTCAGAAGGCAACTGTTCAAAATCTTTTTAGTGGAACACTGTCCAAAATTTTCTCAATGAGACACCATCCAAAATCTCCTCCACTGGACACTGCCCAAAATTCTTCTCAGTGGGACTCTGTCCAAAATCTCTGCCATGGGACTCTGTCCAAAATCTCTTCAGTGGGACGCTGTCCATAATCTTCCCAGTGGGACACTGTTCAAAATCTCCTCAGTGGGACACTATCCAAAATCTCCTCAATGGGATACCCTGCAAAATATCACCAGTGGCATACTGTGCAAATATTATCTATATCCTTCTTTATGTGAATCTTTTCTTTTAAGGTGGATTGGTCTTTTAGCTCCTATACTGCTAAGGTGTGGTTGCCATTTTCAAAGTCAAATTTGGGACCAGTCCACTATATATTTATGTGTTTCCATTCACACAGCATACTGAAAAATAATAATAAAAAATATTTCTTACCTTTCAAGTTGTTTCATTTTAGCAGGCCTTTGAGCGGAGGTCAATCTACTCTGAACAATTTTAAAAGTGAAAATGGAGGGACAAGCAATGATGTCACTGTATAATAAGGGATGTACTGAAATCAGAAAGATTTTATTTAAACATTTCATTAGCATGTTAATGAGGGTGGCATGAGCAGGTTAAATTTAAAGTGACACCAAATGATATTCCTATTCTCCAAAAATAATCCATACACATCCATAGCTTAAAGCGGTACTCAAATCCCTCCATCCCCACCCATGTGTTTTATCCTTCTTACCTGTAGTGCTTAGTTCTCTTTAAAACAGATACTCATCCGCCCAGAGAATCCAGTGTTGATCCACTGTTTGGGTGCTATACGTTTGGTCCTGCTCCACCACCTTGGTCCTCTTCAGGTTACTGCCTCTTCTGCATTCAGGCAGCCAGCTGCAATGACACGCTGGACCACCCATCACACCCCCTAGCCAGCCCACCAATTGCTCTGTGTGCTGATTTTGCAGCCTTTTGAGGGATGTGATATAAGTATTCCAAGAGGCCACAAAACAAGTACAAGTCATTTTGGGATCGCCAGAATGGTGGCCGGGGCACGACCAATAAAAAATGTAAATTGTGTTTGGGGAGGAAAGGAATGTCAAAACAGAACTAACTCACCAGAGAGAGTTAGGTTCTGCTGTAATTGCCCTCTGATCGATTTTTCATGAAATTGTTTCATAAAATGTTTTTCTGCCTCTTTGTAATGTGTTCCATGAGCTCCCTAACCTCACCTTTTCCCCATCACTTCCATTAGCTTTGAATGATCAATGTACAATAGTTGTGGTTATGTGCTCTGCACTATACACACTGCAAATCCCATAGTCCATAGTCCATCTCAGGAGTGAGCAATAGGGGGCGGCTATTTTCCTAAAGTGGGACCATGGACAATGAATGTGGTGACCCTCTAACACTGCTTTTCTCAACCATTTTAAGAAGGAGGAACCCTTAAAAATCTTTTCCTGGTCTTGGGGAACACCTGCAGAAATCAATTTATTGGGGGCAGGGAGAAAATGCTCCTTAAATTGCTTGCCAGTGGGAAGAATGTTCTCCTTGCAATGGTGGTCAGAATGGCACCCTTATAGACAACTAAAAAAATCATTGGTGTCATGCCTGCTAGCTCTGCCAAGTGGTGCTTGACCCCAAACAATGCAGCAACCATCAGATGGGAGGTGAATCAGCCACAGCTCAGGGAAGCTTCAGCAACCTCTGGAGGAACCGTAGGGTGCCACAGAACCCTGGTTGAGAATGTCTGGTCTGACAGGACTTTGGATCACAGCAGCATGAAAAAAGGAATTTGGAGAAGGCTGAGAGCAATAGAAGGATTTTGTTTTGTTAAATACATACTTGAATAGAGTTTTCTTTTTTTAAACCAGAGTTACGTTTTTAAAACCCAGCTTTGCAATTGGTTTTCCTTTTCCATCAGTGGAAGTATATACTAATACACCCACTTCATCTGTGTCCTACCAATCTAGTTCCCTAGAATACCAGAATTCAAACCATGCAGAACTCTCTCCCGTCCCGCTATAATACTTGTATTGATATAAGACATGAACTCATATTTTTTCTCTAATATATTCCTACTGTGCTGCTCCGGAGACGTCCCCGGCAGATCTATGATCTTCTATTATATCCTTCAGAGTCCATTGAAATTACAGCTTTATTCCAGACTCCTGCCATTCCTTGGGGACATCCTGTGACCTACAGAGGGTTCTCCTCAATATATATAATAATCAGCCCCTTTATTTCCCGCCAGTCCCAGAGTGGAGCCTATGATATACAGCCAAAATTCCATACTTTTTTTTTTTTTTTTTTTGCAAAAACACACTTTTGTTGAATGAAGCCAGTGTATAACCGTACGGCACATTTTCCCCCCAAAGGTTTTTTTTATTTGTAGGGAAAGAAAAATGTAAATTCTCAGAGACACCTCTGACTTACTTTCGGTGGTTTCTGTGCCAGAGAAGGCTTTATTTTTAATAAAGTCTTTTTTACTGTATGTCCTTTTGAATAAATCGTTAAAGCAGATAATTATTTAAATATTTCATTGAATTTTCAATGTTTAATTAATTAAATATACGTAATTAATTAATATTTCAATACATATTAAATTCAGTATTTTAAGTAAATATAGTAGATAAGTCAATCTCAAATACTTTTTCACATGTTTAATATTGCTTTTCAATTCATTATATTAGCTGTTCTAGCCACAAAGGTCCTTGTTCAGGCGCGCCCTGTATAGGGTGACAACGCTCTGTCAATGTCTCCCAACCAGGGGCAGACTGACAACTCATGGGGCCCCCGGGCAATTGGGCCCAAACTCAAAAAAGCCTATGAAAAAGGTACCAGGGGCATCTCATGGGGCCCCCTACTGACCCCAGGCCCTCAGGCAGTGCCCGAGTTTCCAAATGGTCAGTCTGCCCCTGCTCCCAACTGTGCTCCTGCGTTGTAGTCACTAGGTCACATGGGCTTCCAGTGGAGACTGGATATTAAACAGTCATGGTCCAATTTTGTTGCTACCGGGAAGCAAGAAAGTGGAATGCATATAGATAGGAAGTGGCAGTTATTTGTAATATGCAGTGCTTTGGCAAACTAAATGTAATTCACTCAGAGTTTCATCATGTACTTTTGAAGATGCACCCCAAGGAAATGTTTGGGGATGTCAATAACTCTTGCACCTACCCACACCAGAAAACAATTTTATTCCTCTTATTATTGGACTGTCAGGATGTTGAGAATGTGGATTGTTGTTAACCAGAGCAGCAGTCAATTCATCTCTTATATAAACCCAATTAAAGGCTCTTTTTTTTAACTCATTACTCATTTTAAACTCACCCCCCCCTCCCAAAAGTGAAAATGCTGCTTTCTGCCCTCACACTCCAATGCTCTGTGCCAGAGGCATAACTTCAGGGCCCTGGTGTAAGAAACAATAAAGGGCCCCCCTCACACCCAGCTGGGGTCCTGCTCCAAGCGTGGGGCCCTTTACTATTGTCCTGATGCACTTTATTATGGTCCCACAGTGGGACCCTTTCACATGTTCTGCAGCGGGCTCCCTTCCTGCTGTCTTGGGGCACCCCCAAGGTGGAGGAGCACCAGGGACCAGTCCCAAGTGCGAGCCTGGTAGTTCCGCTATTGCTGTCAGTAGTTTTTTTATTTGTGTTATTTTATTTTTTATTATTTTTTTTACCATTTTATTTATTTATTTTGTTTACAAATGTGTTTTTTATTATTTTATACAATCCTATTAGGCGCCCCTAAACAGAACAGACCTCTGATGTTTCACCTTTGAGACAGAAAGATTGAGGACACAGTACTCTGTACAGAACTTCCTGTTCATTCACAAACTAAAGCATAGTAAACATAGTTTACTATACTTCAGTTATAAATGGACAGAGTGATCACTGACTCAGTCCATTCACAAAAGGAAGGGGCAAGCAAATGACATATTTACCGGCTCCTTCCCTGCTCTCCATCCTGACATATCACCCGGTGGGAGCGGGGAAGCCAGTAGTGCTGAAGGAGGATGAGAGGAGACCAGGGGAGCACACAGGGGCCTGGGGGCAGCAGGATAGGAGGGGCAGCATAAATGGCATATAGAGATACCGATCCTCTCTACATTCCTCCTGAAGTTGCTGAATGCCTGCAGGAGGGAATGGAGGAGAAGCGGGTTTTCAGCAACTGTAGGAGGAAAATGGAGGAGATCGGTTTCTCTATATGCTGCCCTTTCTATCCAGGCGTACAGGGGTGCCGCACAGGCTCCCTGGAGGATGGGACTGGGTCGCAACTTCAACCCCTGTAGTTACACCCCTGCTCTGTGCTGACTTAGTGTAACAGACCCCTCCCTGCTTCACAAAGGTCCTAAGGCAGACCTGTATTGCAAAGAGACAGACCAGCTCTGTTACTGAGTGCTGATTACTGAGTGCACTGGGTCTAACTCTAGTGCCTATTGTACTGCAGAGGGAGAGAACAGCTCAGCTACTGGGTGCACTGGATCCAACACTGGTTCTTTTTGTACTGCAGAGGGAGCGGCCAGCTCTATTACTAAGTTCTGATTACCAGGCGCATTGGATCTGACTCTGGTGCCTATTTGAATGCACAGCCATATTTAGACACTGGGGGAGATTTACTATAACTGGAGCACCCAGAATCTGGTGCAGCTGTACATGGCAGCCAATCAGATTTTAAATTCTACTTGTTCAAATAAGCTTTGACAATAAAACCTGGAAGCTGATTGGTTTCTATGCAGAGTTGCACCAGATTTTGCATCATGCAGTTTTAGTAAATCTCCCCCACTGAGTACAATTGCTGTATCAGGAATGTGGGAGTAAGACTATGGAAATAGAGGCTGTTAGTCTATCTGACTCAGTTATCTATTTCCATGGCTTCAACTTTGACCTCACAAAAGACATGGATACATTTACAAGCGCCAGACTCTTTTGTGGTCAGTTTGGAAATACTATCTAGTGTATTATTTGCAAGACTGCATGCAGGAGGAGGTTGGATACTAGCTTCATTGCGGTGGTTGCAGTTGGATGGCTTTAAACCTGTACCTGTTAGTTGTATTTCCTGTAAGATAGTGCCAACAAAGTGATCAATAACCATTGCTTTGACTCTTGTTCTAGGGGGAATCTGGCCAAGGACTGATGTGTTCTCAACTTTGGACTCCTGGCACCATCTTGATGAAGCCTAGTTCTGATTGGACACAGGGTTCTTGTGAGATTTTTTTTCTTCTAATCCACGGAGGTGCGAAAAACAAAAACCTGTAAGTGAACAAAAAACGTGCAAGTACAAAACACAAACACAAAAAGTGCACTTAGGGGTCTGCTTTAGTCCACCCCGAAGGGGTAGGACCTCTACCCTGATCCCCCGGGGTGCAAGGCTCCTGAAAGGAACAAATATTTCTACATGGTCCACCTAGCCAAAGGCCTGGTGGACCCCTCTCCTTGTGGCTAGCCAAAGCCGACCACCAAGTACTAGGTCAGGGAGCTCTCCCAAAGAGAGACCCCCCCAGGAACAGGGGAGGAAGGAACCTAATGGCCACACATCCTCCCCTAGACTTCAGGGCAGGTCTGAGGAGCCACACCCTCCATCCAAGTGAGAAAAAAACACACACAAAAGTGAAAGGTGACAAAACAAAGAAACAATAGAAAAATGAATAAATAAATAAATAAGGTTCCCTGAGATTTCTGTGGCTATCTTTGGGTGCAGACATTCTATAAACAGCATGATCTGCACCATGACTGGCCCTTGAATAGGAAGTGAAGGGTTCAATTCTGATTAGGGAGAGATAGGTGCTAGAGAATACCCATCTCCCATCTGAAGAACAATGATCCTTTGTAAATCCTGTCTGCTTCCTGAAGAGAAGATTCTACATCCTGCTATGGCTCCCACCTTGGTTTTGGGTAATAGTCAAAAGGAACCAGGACTGATGGTTAAAGGAAATTTAAGAGATGCAAAGACTCAGGGGTTAAGATGACACTAAGCCTCCTCCAAATCTCCAAATTCCTTTTTTTTTTGGCTGCTCTGACTTCCTGTTAGAGGGTGGCTACATTCGTTCTCCATGGCCCCACTGTATGTAGGATTATAGCCACCCTCTCTTGCTCACTCCTGAGATGGACTATGGGATGTGTAGTGCACATAGAGCAGTGTGCATGACTGCAACTAACATGCACTGCTCATTCCAAACAAAAGGAAGTGAAGGGAAAAAGGAGAGGTTCAGGGGCTCACAAAGGATGGTACAAGGAGGCAGGAAAACACAGCAAGAAACAATTTAATAAAGAATAAGGTACAGGGCAAATAAAGTGGTTCTAAAGCCTTAAGGTTTTCCATCTTTACCCCTTGGCAATGGCGCCTCTCGGCCCTTTAAGGGGTTTGTGACCCCAAGGGTCATGTGACCGCCTGTGATTGGCTGTCACGACAGTCACATGATTGTAAAGCTCCGGACGGTAAGTAGCGATCAGGGCCTTTCTGTGAGGCACCTGTAAATGTGTCGGGAGCATGCAGGGCACGCACAATTTTGTTTACATTGGGTACGCAGATATGCAGCCCTTCAGCGGCAAGGCCCAACCACCAAGAGGCATATTTGCGTACACTCAGCGCCAAGGCGCACTCTATGCATTAGGGTGAAAAATCTTCTGTGCTACTAGTTCTCCACAGCCCCCACCCCATACTTACCTGAGCCTGATTCGATCCAGCAATGTCTTGCTGCTGTCTCCCTCCTCCCTGGGCAGATTGATAGCAGCGGGAGACATTGGCTCCCACTGCTGTGAATCAAATGCTGTGCCGGGCCAGTGGGGGTGAGACCGAGCCACCCGCTCTGTGTCAATGAACGCAGACAGGGCGGCTTGAGAGCGAGCCCGCATGGGTGCCCCCGAAGAGGAGGAGCCTGGAGCGCCAGTGGGGGACCCCGGAAGAGGAGGACCTGGGCTGCTCTGTGCACTACCATTGCACATAGCAGGTAATTATACTATGTTTGTTATTTTAGTAAAAAAAAGAAAAAGAAAAAGTTTAATGACGCTTTAAGTTATGGATATGTATGGAAAGAGAGGATACTTGTTCCCAAAACCTGCATGTACTGTTGAATCATTCCCGTTGTAGCACTACCCCATTAGGAGTCGCTGAGTTTTTGGGTCCCCCTATAGTCTTGCACAGCCAGACAACATACATTTTCTTACACACTTTCACACTGGAGACAGTAAACAGTCCTTGCGCTTGTTTTTGTAGTTTTATTAAGGTATATTGAACTTGGATGAGGTTGAGAGGTGTATGGGATGCCAAAGAAACTGTAGAAACATGAGGACAAACTCCTTAGCATATTGTACAGATGTGGATAAAAGAATGAAAGTCTCTCCTTTTGAAGAGCTTCCAGGCCCTTCTGGTGTACCTTCTCTGGCTCCAGATGAATCCTCCTCATCCCCCAGGTGCCTGAGGAAATCCCTGGGCAAGGGGACCCAGAAACAGACATTTTAGCAAAGCAGCCTCAGATGAAGAGCTAGTTGGGTTTGCCACCTGACTGCCCTCTCCTGTTACTTGGCTCAGGGGGTGTAGGATTACTCACTTTGTCCTCTCCTGTGAGCTTGGTGGGTTGGTGGCTGCCTTCAGGCCTTACACCAAGCTGGCTCCTTCCCTGCTCCACAGGTAGTCCTCTCTCAGGGGATGAGGGATCTTCCTTTCCAGCTCCTGCCTGAAGGTAGACCTCTGTACTGGGCCTCTTCCTAGGCTCCACACTCTAGCTTTCTCACTCCATCTTCCACCCATCACTGACCTGCTCCTCCCAGGCTCTGCAATACTTAAAGTGTTGCCTTGGTCACCATGCCCAGCCTTCTGTCAGAGGATTGGTCGAGGTCCCTTGCGTATGTAGGTCTAAGCTTCCTCCCTTTCTCCATCCCTCCTCCAGAAGCTCTCAGGTTTCTGGAGAGGTGGGAGGGCTCTAGAAGCTCTGACCCTCAGAACCTCCCTAGCCTGTCTCGAGGTAAACTCACTACCTCACTCCCAGGCTGCTACTCAGCCTCTGACTAAAAATATGTCTAGCTCCCCCTAGCTAACTAGAGCGGTGCTACACCTTCTTTGGTAGTTACTCTGCGGGACTCCTTAAACAAGGAATACAAGGCTGGAAGAAAAGCATTTGTTTTCTATATTTTCTCCCTACTGATAAAAGATTTCTTGCACAGAATTGCTATTTGTGCTGCTTTTCATTCTTGGTTCTCTCCCCATGAGTGCCTACATGTTACATGCTGGGTATTCCTGACTCCACCCATTCATTCCTACGGCGGGTCTGTGCTCAGGTGACCCACAGCACACAATAACTACAGGACCCAGCTGCGTATTTTTCTTGCACAGCTTGTGCAGCACCAGGCAAGGTAGCATGGCGCAGAACACGAGAGCAAGGAAAAAAGTATGTGGGCTACATTGAAGGGGATGGCGGTATATTTAAAGGGCAATTTTACCTAAAGTTTTACCAAATTGACTAAACTTAAAATTTACTATTTTCCCAAAAGTCCTTTAAAATTGAATTCCAGACACAAAAGCTTTTATTGAGTCATATGTCTCAATAGGTACAATAGATATAACTCTACTTTGTGTGCATCAATTTCCTTCATAGACTCAGGTATTTCCTTGTTACAAGTATCAGTTTTGTCATCATTGTGCTGTACAGAGGGCAGAGCTGTGGGAGGGGCCAAGCAGATTTCACCCACTACAGGCTGCCTGCAGGAAACTACAGGAGGGGGAGGAGACAAGACCAGTCACCCTGCACAAGGGGAGAGAGCAGCAGTGAGTGGTCTTTTTTACAGGAAGTAAATATTTCACAGCATGATCTGTCACCGGCCGTGTACCTCGGACACGGCCGATGGCAGATCTGTGTACCGGCCCCGTTGCCAGTACCATATGACCTGCTGTGACCAATCACAGCAAGCCACATGACAGTTGTATACAATGGATGGTTTCCTTTCATGCCATCCATTGTATACAACTGTGTCTAGCTGTGAATGGTCACAGCGATCACATGCACAAGCTGTCATGTGATTAGCCGTGGCCAAATCACAGCTAATCACAAATAAAAAAACCCTGAATGAATCGATTTCATTCAGGTAAATGCTTGCTTATAGCGAAGTAATTCTTTACTATAAGCAAATTTTGTACAAAAAAAAAAAATATTGATCACTTCCCCAAAGTAGTACAATGTTACTATGGTAACATTGTACTACTTTGGTCATAGTAAAATATGAAAAAAATCTTAGAAAAAAGAGAAAAAAATGTAATTAAAAAAATAAATAAAAAAAATTATACATTTTTTTTTTCATACTGTCACCAGTCAGTGTTCCTGATCACTGCCACGCCAGCTATATGATGACGCTGTACTGCACTGGTGACAGTATGTAAAAATAAAATAGTGAAAATCATTTTTTTAATTTCTTCATTTTCCGAAAAGTTATGACAAAAAAATTACAACTTCAAAAAACTCGCCATGCCTCTTATAAAAAAATACGTTGGACTGTCTACATTGCAAAAAGGTTGTCATTTGGGGGATATCTGTACTGTTCTGACATTCTTGGACCTCAAGAAATTAGATTGGCTGTCAGTACTTCAGGATTGATCAATATTCAGATCTATACCATAGTTTGTGAACTCTATAACTTTCCTACACACTAAATAATAAATACTGATTTGGGTTATTTTCACCAAAGACATGTAGCAGAATACATCTCGGCCTAAATTTATGAAGAACAATTATTTATTTGCAAACTTTTATAACAGAAACAAAGAAAAACATGTTTATTTATTTTAAATTGTCGGTCTTTTTTTGTTAACCACTTGCCTACCAGGCACTTATACCCCCTTCTTTACCAGGCCAATTTTCAGCTTTCAGCGCTGCCGCACTTTGATTGACAATTGCACGGTCATGCAACATTGTACCCATATGAAATTTTGATCATTTTTTTCTCACAAATAGAGCTTTCTTTTGGTGGTATTTAATCGCCACTGGGCGCTTTAATTTTTGCGCTATAAATAAAAAAAGTGCAAAAAATTTGAAAAAAAAAAAAAGTGTATTTGTTTCTTTTATAAAATTTTTCAAACAGGTATTTTTTCTCCTTCACTGATGTGCGTTGATGAGGCAGCACTGATGGGCACTGATAAGCGGCACTGATGGGCACTGATAGGCAGCACTAAAGGGCACTGATAGGCAGTACTAATGAGGTGGCACGGATAGGCGGCACTAATAGACAGCACTAATTAGGGGTCACGGAGAGGCGGCACTAATATGCAGCACTGATAGGCGGCACTGATAGGTGACACTGATTATGGGTACTGATAGACGGCACTGACTGGCATCACTGCTGGGCACTGACTGGCGGCACTGACTGGCACAACCCCTGGGCACTGACTGGTGGCACTGACTGGCAGCACTGCTGGGCTGCGCTGGTGGGTGGCACTGGTGGGCAGCACTGGTGGGTGGGCACAGGTGGGTGGCACTGGTGGGCACAGGTGGGTGGGCACAGGTGGGTGGCACTGCTGGGCACATATAGGTGGCACTTCTGGGCACAGGTAGGTGGCACTGCAGAGTGGCACAGGTGGGTGCACTGCTGGGCACAGGTGGGTGCACTGCTGGGCACAGGTGGGCGGAGCTCGTGGGCGCACTGCTGGGCGGAACTTGCGGGTGGCACTGCTGGGCACCGATCATCAGGGCACTGATCATCAGTGCCCTGATGATCGTTGCCGATCCCCGCTCTGACAACTGACGCGCAGGAGAGCGCGTTCTGGGAGGACGTCATATGACGTCTACCCAGAACTGGCCGGCCGCAGTGAAGCCATCATTCAGCTATCTGCGGTCGGCAGCTGGTTAATTTAGCAAAAAATAAAAACCCAAGCGGTGATTAAATACCACCAAAAGAAAGCTCTAGTTGTGTGAAGAAAATTATAAAATTTTAGTTTGGGTAGTGTTGCATGACCACGCAATTGTCATTCAAAGTGTGAGAGCGCTGAGACCTGAAAATGGGCCTGGGTAGGAAGGGGGTAAAAGTGCCCGGTATGGAAGAGGTTAAAGGTTCATCAAATAGTCGTTATGAGTAGAATCTTATATTTAGACAATATTTGCTTATCCCATTACATTGAATTACTGCACATTGAGAGTACCTGCATTCTGGTGCAGGTGGAACTGTCAGCAATGTCTTTCAGCTCTTTGTAGGAAATTGTTCTGTTTGCAGATATCAGCCACTATATCAGATGAAAGACAGAAAACTGTAAGGGCTAACTTTGCAGAACACTTTTCATTTAACACCTCCCTCCCACGTTGCTCTCTGAGAAGTCCTTACACAGGATTAGTGACACGGATCAACTGCGTGGGTCACGGCTACCATGAAAGCCATCATACATATTGCACAACCAATTGTCCATGCATGAATGATGGAGTCCATGGAATGTGTTGGTGAGAGTCTGGTGAAAGGCAGGGAGGGAGAGATGTAGCAGCTGATTTCATTGGTCATACAATATCTTCCTAGTCATGTAGATGTATGCAGTGAACATTTATTTTATTTATTTATTACAGGTACATATATAGCACTGTCTATTTATACAGCGCTTTACATATACAGTTGCAAGAAAAAGTATGTGAACCCCTTGGGATTACGTGGAGTTTTGCATGAATTGGGCATAAAATGTGCTCTGAACGTCATTTAAGTCACAACAATAGAAGAACACAGTCTGCTGAACATAATACTACACAAACATTAGATGTTGCCATGGTTTAATTGCACATAACATGTAAACATTCACAGGGCAGGGAGGAAAAAGTATGTGAGGCCCTAGCTTAATGACTTCTCCCAGAGCTAATCGGAGCCAGGAGTGAGCCAACCTTGACTCCAATCAGTGTGATGATATTGGATGTGTTGCTGACAGCTGTCCTGCCCTTAAAAAACACACACCTGTTTTGGGTTTACTGGTTTCAAGAAGCACTGTCTGATGTGAACCATGCCTCGCAGAAAAGAGCTCTCAGAAGACCTACGATCAAGAATTGTTGACTTGCCCAATTCATGCAAAACTCCACGTAATCCCAAGGGGTTCACATATTTTTTCTTGCAACTGTATATTGTACATTTACATCAGTCCCTAACCCTCAAGGGACATACAATCTAAGGTCCCTAACTCACATTCATACATACACATACTAGGGCCAATGTAGACAGGAGCCAATTAACCTACCAGCATGTCTTTGGAGTGTGGGAGGAAACCAGAATACCTGGAGAAAATCCACGCAGGCACTAGGAGAACATGCAAACTCCAGGCAGGTGGTGCTGTGGTTGGGATTTGAACCAAGGACCCTAGTACTGCCAGGTGGAAGGGCTAACCATTTAGCTGCTGTGCTGACCAACATGCGGGCAATCACAGAGACATCCCTGACCTTGTACATTTTTTACATGTCTCTGTTTTTCAAATTTACCTATGTGTCAAATGGACAAAATTTAGCGCTGTGCATCAGAAACAATGGTTATGTATGTGTAACCACGATCTGCCAAGATCTGGAAGCTGATGGTGGGAGATGGGTAAAAAAAAACCCGCACATGTATAAGGAACACTCACCTTTCATCATGTCCAGGGGTGGACTGACAACTCATGGGGCCCCCGGGCAACAGGGGATCATGGGTCCCCTGTGTCCTTCCCCAAACTCAAAAAAGCCTATGAAAAAGGTAGCAGGGGCTTTTCATGGGGCCCCTACTGACCCCAGGCCCTCGGGCAGTGCCCGAGTTTCCAAATGGTCAGTCCGTCCCTGATGTCCACTAGCAATGAAGTTCAGGTTTGTGCGAACCAAAACCAAAGCTGTTTGTAGTTCATCGAACAGTCAATGGGAAGCCAGTGGAGGGATTGGCAGAGAGGGAGGGCAGATATGGAACGGTTAGTAAGGTGGATGAGTCTGGCAGCAGCATTCATGATAGACTGAAGAGGGGATAGCCTGCGATGGGGTAGGCTAATGAGGAGGGAGTTACAATAGTCAAGGCGTGATATGACAAGGGAGTGAATAAGTTGCATAGTAGTTTCCGAGGTTAGGAACGGTCATATCTTGGAGATGTTGTGGAGGTGAAGTCTACAAGATTTGGACAGCGATTGGGATTTTGGGTTGAAAGGACAGATGGGAGTCTAGGATTACACCTAGTACCCTGCCATGAGGGGAGGGAATGATGATTGTGTTATTGATCTTGATGGAGAAGTCAGGGGAGGGGGCATGGGCTGGAAGGAATACTAAGAGCTCAGTTTTGGAAAGATTGAGTTTGAAGAAGTGGAGTGACATCCATGCCGATATGTCACTTAGTAGGTTTTTAATGCGAGAGGAGACTGAAGGGGTAAGGGGTAGAAAGATAGATTTGTGTGTCATCAGCATAGAGATGGTCCGCTAACCAAACCCTAGATGTTCACAGTTCACCAAATGAGTGAAGCAAATGGTCAGATTTAACCAGTTTTCCTGCCCGCCCAAAACCCCAGTTGCAGCCAGAAGCTATTCCGTTAAATGACAGCTTCCAGCTACTCGCATGCTGGCTTGTTTTGAACTGGCACACATCTTAGGTGACATCATTGACCAAAAATAGTCATGATTATGTTGGGTCAATGATATCAACCAGCATCCCCATCTGCTTTGCTGACATTCGAAAGCCAACAGGGCACTGTCATTTGCAGTGAGTCTGGCAGGGGGGGAAGTCAGTCTGGGTCAATGTGTTTGTGTCAACAGGGCATTGTTCATTGTGAATGATGATAGATCTACATCACTGGATGCCATGGACCTTTTATATTAAATATATTTTTTTCTATGGTGTGGCTGTAAATTTGTTTGCAAATAAGTAACAAGGGGTATGTACAGTATCCCTTATTCATTCACATAGGTAAGAGTGGATATCTGGGGGCACTTTTTTCTTAAAGGGGCTTCTAGATTCAGATAAGTCCCACCTATCCCTTGCAGAACCCTACATTCATCAGACCCGAAATGTGCATGTGAAGCCCTTATCCCCATCAAAAAGGGGGGAACGCCAAATATGACCTTGGATCTGCTGGCCACAAACAGAAGCTGCCCAAGGATCTGAACTGTCATTTACTGGCAATAATTTTGTTTCTTTATGTCATTTTTGCTTTAGTATATCCCACGGGTGCACCACTCTGCGTGTTTAAGGCATCCCCAAAGCATGTTTTTGAAAAGGATTTGTATATACAAAAGAAGGGTGATCACCCTTTTGTATGGTGATTTTTCAACAATAAACATTTTTTTATGTGCAGCAATCCAATTTTCTTATATATATATATATATATATATATATATATATATATATACAGTTGTGTTCAAAATAAAAGCAGTGTGTTGAAAAAAGTGAATAAAGCTCAAAATCCTTCTAATAGCTTTTATTTCCATCCACACAAATGCATTGGGAACACGACACATTCTGTTCCAAATCAAAACATGATGAAAAATATATCAAATTTGTGTTGTTCCTCTAAAAAAATTGAAGAAAAAAGAATATTAGACTGTTCAAAAAATAGCAGTGTTTGTATTCTTCTTTACAAACTCAAACATTCACTATATAAACTGAAAAGTGTTTGAAGATTTTGCTTTCCTTTGAATCACTTAATGAATATTTGGTTGTAGTCGCACTGTTTCTGAGAACTGCTGTACATCTGTGTTGCATGGAGTCACCCAACTTCTGGCCCCTGTGATCAGGTATTCCAGCCCAGGATGATTGGACTACATTCCACAGTTCTTCTCTATTTCTTGGTTTTGCCTCAGAAACTGCATTTTTGATGTCACCCCACAAGTTTTCTATTGGATTAAGATCCGGGGATTGGGCTGGCCACTCCATAACGTCAATCTTGTTGGTCTGGAACCAAGATGTTGCAAGTTTACTGGTGTGTTTGGGGTCGTTGTCTTGTTGGAACACCCATTTCAAGGGCATTTCCTCTTCAGCATACGGCAGCATGACCTCTTCAAGTATTCTGATGTATTCAAACTGATCCATGATCCCTGGTATGCGATAAATAGGCCCAACACCGTAGTATGAGAAACATCCCCATATCATGATGCTTGCACCACCATGCTTCACTGTCTTCACAGTGTACTGTGGCTTGAATTCAGTGTTTGGGGGTCGTCTGACAAACTGTCTCCGGCCACTAGACCCAAAAAGAACAATCTTACTTTCATCAGTCCACAAAATGTTGCACCATTTCTCTTTAGGCCAGTCAATGTGCTCTTTGGCAGATTGTAACCTCTTCAGCACATGTCTTTTTTCCAACAGTGGGACTTTGCGGGGGCTTCTTGCAGATAGCTTGGCTTCACATAGGCGTCTTCTAATTGTAACAGTACTCACAGGTAACTTTAGACCTTCTTTGATCTTCCTGGAGCTGATTGTTGGCTGAGTCCGCGCCATTTTGGCTATTCTTCTATCCATTCGAATGGTAGTTTTTCGCTTTCTTCCATGTTTTTCAGGTTTTGGTTGCCATTTTAAAGCATTTGTGATCATTTTAGCTGAGCAGCCTATCATTTTCTGCACTTCTTTATATGTTTTCCCCTCTCCAATCAACTTTTTATTCAAGGTACGCTGTTCTTCTAAACAATGTCTGGAAGGACCCAGTTTCCTCAAAATTTCAGAGAGAAATGCACTGTAACCAGCATGTACAACATTTGCTGCCTTCCTTCCTTAAATAAGGGCAATAATTGCCACCTGTTTTTCAAAGAATGAATGACCTCACTAATAGAACTCTACACTGCTATTATTTTGAACATGCCCCTTTCAATTTTTGATTCAATTACACGTAATCAGCAGCATGCATGTCATGACTGTTGGGTCTGTTGGATTTCTATTACTCTACTACACCTGCTAGTAAATTATTTGCCATGTGGAAATATAATTTCTACCAAAAACAGTGATTGATCAGGTTAGTGATGTCTGACTGCTATTATTTTGAACACAACTGTATATATATATATTTTTTTTTATTTTTTTTTTCTTCCTTTTACATTGGTACATGTCCCCCATGGCAGTGCCCAGCTACCATTGCCTTTTTGTGCGAAAAGCTTGCTATTTGGCCTTATAAGTTTCAGTTCCCATAGACTTCACTGAGGTCCAGGCACCACGTTTGGGGTTTGGGAATTTTTTTAGTTGTTTGGGGAATGTCCAGTAAACCAGACTTTCACTCATCACTAATGTCCACCATTCACCAGAGCACAATGGCACACATTACATAGTACACTTTCTTCAGGAAAGCTCTCCCTACGGTATCGATCTCTATCTAATTGTTTATCTGTCTGTCTATCTCTGGATAATATTTTTCCCTTTTCTTTGGTTTCATATGCACTAACATCGCTGATATAATGAAATAACCTCAATAGCTCCAGGCTTTATTTTATCAGACATAATCCATATTTCCTCTATTGATTCCCTCTGTTCTTCTGTCTCCTTTTCATTGCTGTAACGGGAGAAGTCGGATTACTGGCATGTCAGTGACATCTCAGGTTTCTGTTTCCCAGTCTCATTTAGAATTACATGAATCTTCCTCTATTTATTGTAGTCAGCTTATTAGAGTCATGGGATGTGTATGGATGGTGGTACAAGCGCTTCATAGATCGGATATATTCAGGATTGACCGTTTAAAGTTGGCAAACTTGTGAATTTTAGATTAAAGCTTCACTCCAGCTCCAGTTTTCTTTCCCTCTAGAGCAGTGTTTCTCAACCTTTTTTCAGTCAAGGCACTCTTTAAAATGATGGACAGTCCCGAGGCACCCTTTAAAATTATGGACAGTCTTGAGGCACCCTTTAAAATTATGGACAGTCTTGAGGCACCCTTTAAAATGGACAGTCTTGAGGCACCCTTTAAAATGATGGACAGTCTTGAGGCACCCTTTAAAATGATGGACAGTCTTGAGGCACCCTTTAAAATGATGGACAGTCCCGTTGCACCCTTTAAATTTATGGACAGTCTTGAGGCACCCTTTAAAATTATGGACAGTCCCGAGGCACCCTTTAAAATTATGGACAGTCCCGAGGCACCCTTTAAAATTATGGACAGTCCCGTTGCACCCTTTAAAATTATGGACAGTCTTGAGGCACCCTTTAAAATGAAGGACAGTCCCGTTGCACCCTTTAAAATTATGGACAGTCTTGAGGCACCTTTTAAAATTATGGATAGTCCTGAGACACCCTTGAAAATTATGGACAGTCTTGAGGCACCTCATTCTAAAATGTGAAAAATTATTCTAATAGTTTTATATAATGCAGCAACATCCACACATGTAGGACACCCTACATTCGAGGTGATTTATTCTACCAAAACATATATGCTTTTGCACACTGGTACAGACTAGTATTCCAATATTTCTCTTCTCCCTCAGTTTTTCTCCACCACTGAGCTAATGTGACCCTAGCACTGATGGAGAGGGGCGGGGGAGGGTCAAGCTAGGATGGTGTACAGGCAACTGATAATCTCCTTATCAAGTGATGATGTCATTGGTTGTCAAGACACTGGTGGCTAGAAGGTCGTAATGATGCACAATGAAAACCTGTGGCTTTATGTAACTAAAAGGCAGGCTTGTTCCACCCTCTGGGTTGTATACAAGTTTTGGGCAATTTGTAGACATTTTGCCAAGGCACACCTGTAGAAACCTCAAGGCACCCCAGGGTGCCTGGGCACCCTGGTTGAGAAAGGATGATGTAGTGAATAGCCGGGGAATATTGGTAGAATCTCTTTTGGGTTTTTATTGATGAGTGGTAGCTGTTGGACAATCTGATTTATCATTGCAAAGTTAAATCTGTGATGGACCTGAACGCAACATTGACTTTTAGAGGAATAGTTATTAAATATTTCAAATTGACTGTCCCGTAAACTTTTAATTTCTGTGACTGGACAGTAAAAGGAGAAGCAGCACAGCGAAGAACACACTTTTCTGTCACTCCTTTTCAAACTAGAGTTTAAAATGTCCCCTCCTCCTCCTAACACCTATGCTGTATAACCTGTGTTAAAAAAGATGTGTATGTTTACCTGTTTTCAGCCCACTCCAGTCTGATCATGTATTAGTCAGTGGCAGCTGCAGGGGAGAGGAAAAAGCACCCAAGAATCCCATAGTCATCCCTCCCTGCTCTCCCCTGCAGCTGTCGCTGGCTGACATAGTGGTGCCGGGTCACATCATTGCAAACAAGAGATCCCTGTGCTCAAATCCCAACAGCTAGTGCATGCATTTATAAATGCATGCAGTAGCTGTTGGGATTTGAGCACAGGTATCTCTTGTTTGTTGTATTGTTGGGTCAGTAGCCAGACCTGAACCTTGTAGCTCTCCCCATTGTGTCTTTTCCCCAGTATTGGCATTGTGTCCACAGTAGCATTGCATAGGCAGAGCAGAGTAGGTCTGGCTATAGAGGGATGACTTTGATGCAGTTGGCCAGCTTAAGCATGTATTGCAATATGTGTGAACTAAATATTTATTGCATAGTCTGCTTGAAAGGGTATATACCAGTGTGCAGAGGGCCCTTCAGAATTTCTAGGGTCACATTATTGGACACAGTATTCCTCAACGACTGCAGGAATGCAGCCAGAGAAGAGACATTATTGCTTTTATAGTCTTTATGGGTGTAAAAGCAATGACAGTGTAAAAAAAAAAAAAAAAATCTTTATCACCCCCCACAAGTAGTATAGTGTCACTATGGTGACACTGTACTGCTAGGGTGATGGTATGTAATAAATAAATAATATTTAAAAAAAATTAAATAAAAATGTAAAAAAAATTAAAAAAAAAAAATTATAATTATTTTTCTATAAACTGATTTGGGTTATTTTGTGACCAGCAAGGTAGCAGAATACATTTTGGCCAAGATTTATAAAGAAAGATTATTTATTTGCTAAATTTTATAAGAAAAACACATTTTCTTCAAAATATTCTGTCTTTTTTTATTTATATAGCAAAAAATTAAAAATCCCAGTGGGGAATAAATACCACCAAAAGAAAATTCTATTTGTCTCAAAAAAATATAATTTGGGTACAGTGTTGCATGACCGCGCAATTGTCATTCAAAGTGTGATAGCACTGAAAGCTGAAAATTGGCCTGGACTGGAAGGGGGTGAAAGTGTCCGGACTTGAAGTGGTCAAGGAAAAGACTGGCAAGTGTCCCTAACAAAAGATGGCTCATCAGCTGTCAGTAGGTTTCCCCTACAAAAAATTCTGGAAAAAACCCAACGTGGGGGTCCTCCCCATCCATGCCAGGCTCTTCGGGTACACCTACCCGAACACTAAAAAAAAAAAAAGAACCCACCACTGGCGGACTGACCATTTGGAAACTCGGGCATTGCTCAAGGGCCCGGGGTCAGTAGGGGGCCATATGAGATGCCCCTGGTACCTTTTTCATAGGCTTTTTTGAGTTTGGGCAAGGACACAGGGGCCCCATGGTCCCCTATTGCCCGGGGGCCCCATGAGTTGTCAGTCCGCCCCTAATCATACCTGTGGATTCTCTCTGGAAGCTGGAAATCACTGCAGTAGGCACTGCTAGTTCAGCAATCTGCACTTGATTCCAGTTTCAGTGCTGAGCAGTTGCCCTGCTGCATTGTGAACACAGGAGATCAGCCACTGTGTATGGGTGCCATTCAAAGCTCGCTTTGCATTTTCTCACTAGATTTAAAGTGTTCTCTAATTGGTGCAGTGGTGTCACACTCTTCACCTCGTCCAATCAGAAAATGCTTTGCATTCATTAATAAAATGCAAAGCATCTACACAATGGTGCTGTGCCCAGCGGGAAACCTCCTGTGTTCACAATCAGACGGATGCCAGACCCGGAAGGTAGTGGAGATCATTGAAGTAGTGGTGCCTACTACAAAGATTTCTAGATCCTAGAGCAGTGGTTCTCAACCTGTGGGTCGCGACCCCTTTGGGGGTCGAACGACCTTTTCACAGGGGTTGCCTAAGACCATCGGAAAACACATATTTCTGATGTGTAAAGAGCAGCTACTCTGTTAAAAGCAGCTACTGTGCTGAAAGCAGCAGTATTGGAGGTAAAATGACACTTCATGAATTATAATTACTGGGTAAATAATTTTATGGTTGGGGGTCACCACAACATGAGGAACTGTATTAAAGGGTCACGGCATTAGGAAGCTTGAGAACCACTGGCATAGAGGGATCCCACAGGTATGGTATATGCATTGTTACATCGGTCCTAGGTGGACAAATGTAACTATGTAAAAATATCCATACCTGAAATTCTTTTTTGATAGCAGTGTTTGGTGTATTGACCCTTTAAAGCACATACATTTTAGAACAAAAGATATGAATAATGTACATTCCCTTATGCAAAACAGTTGTGGATGGCCACACAAATGAAAAGGTGTTCTTGCCCAGAATTTTGTTCTTTAGCTCTTTCTCATACAACAAAGTCCAAATACGGAGACATTTCCATTTCCAGACCCCGGATCTATTCCAAGCGGTCATCTTGCTTCCTACACATCATTATTATGCCAAGAATGACCGGTTATGTCTCCAAGCCGATTCCCAGCTCAGAGGCAATCGGCAACAGACTTCTTACAAGTGAAACAATAAATAATATAAATTATTTTTGCCGGTCAAAGTGGCACGACCCAGATAAAGGGAATAGCTGTCGGCGGCTTTGATGCCGTGTCTTCCATTACTAACTTGGGCTTTTTAGATCTCAAAAGCTGAAAGCCAAACAAAACGTATTAATGTGTGATTACAGC
This sequence comes from Staurois parvus, assembly GCF_062004578.1. Lineage (NCBI taxonomy): Eukaryota > Metazoa > Chordata > Amphibia > Anura > Ranidae > Staurois > Staurois parvus. The sequence continues at coordinate 1,315,285 of NW_028317983.1, read as the reverse complement.
CCTGTGTCTGCAAAAAAAAAAGAATTCTCAATGTCAGGATGACCCACAGTTTGAAATAAACAGGAGGGAAGGACTGTAAAGAAAAGCCAGGGGGAACTGCAAAGGAGTTTTTATAGTATAAAAAGACACTCCGCTTGTACTATTTAGAAGAGAGGAGTCTTAAGCAACATGCAGATCTGTATCAAGGATGAAAGTTTGATTTATTTAGTAGTGGGTGCATGATTGGTCACTTCCCATGCTGGTAGCTTCCCCGCATGGGTGGAGATAGCATGTGATACATGAGAGTACGTGTCATGTGACTTTGCTCTTTGTGATTCGACAGCATTCTCACCACCTATTGACCTCAAGATTGTTGTCACAGCCTTTCAGGACCTGTCAAACTTGATGGACATTTACATGTGGACAAATAATCACATCGCAAAAGTTTCTCCAAAAACACAGATGGCTCTAGACAGAAAGACCAGATAGTCAGGTACCACCCCCTGGAAAAGGATATAAATTGTATTAGAGGGCCATAGTTAGACAGAGCAGATTTTTTTTTAAACAATACTCTGTATTGCTTGCTGCTCCTCCCTGCATGCTTGTACAATAAACATCTTCATTTTTGAAAATTCGGCTTCAGCAGTCAAAGTTACTGAAACCCCTTATGTTTTGGGGTTTCCCCAACAATGTCTTCTCTTCAATCCCTATCCCTTCTTCCTTTTTCAGTTCCCCTCTATTTAAATTAGATGAATAACCCAAATTTCCTGGTTTACTTATTTATCCTTTGCAATCAGGGCCGGTGCTACCACTAGGCAAACTAGGCAGCCACCTAGGGTGCACTGCCACCTAGGATGCAGGTACAACCTCTGGTTTCCCTACTCTCTGCCATGGCAAAATAGTCTAGCACCGGCCCTTTTTACAATGGCATTTAAAACAGCATGCCATTATTTTGCCCCTTGATCTTTAAATAGATCTAATCCCAATCAGCAAAAATTTCACATTAAAGTAAAATTAAACCCTCAGTTTTTTAAGCACTTTAAGTAGCTGATTTAAAGTGACTTATTCTACAGTTGTGCTCAAAAGTTTGCACCCCCTGGCAGAAATCATGAAATGTTGGCATTGATATTGAAAATATGACTGATCATGCCAAAAAAAACTGTCCTTTACTTAAGGATAGTGATCAAGCCATTTATTATCACATAGTAGTTTGGCTTCTTTTTAAATCATTATGATAACAGAAATCGCCCAAATAGCCCTGGTCGAATGTTTCCATCCCCTGGAATTTTTGGCTTTGGTACAGACACACAAGGTGACACACACAGGTTAAAATGGCAATCAAAGGTTAATTTCCCACATCTGTGACTTTTTACATTGCAATTAGTGTCTGTGTATAAATTGTCAGTGAGTTTGTTAGCTTTCACGTGGATGCACTGAGTAGGCTAGATACTGAGCCATGGGGAGCAGAAAAGAACTGTCAAAATACCCGGTAAGAAAGTAATGGAACTTTTTTAAAGATGGAAAAGGATATAAAAGATATTTAAAGCCTTGGACATGCCAGTCAGTACTGTTCAATCACATTGCAGCCACAACTGCCAGAAGAATTGTTCAGGATACAAAAAAAAATCCCATAGGTAATCTCAGGAGAAATACATGCTGCTCTTGAAAAAATGGTGTGATTTTTTACCACACAATACAACAAAGCCTTTACTGTGCCAATGCCACAAAAAAGCATGGCATGTCAAGGTGTTGTTGGGCATATTGTAACCAGCCTTTTTTTGTGGCATTGGCACAGTAAAGGCTTCTTTCTGGCAACTCGACCATACAGCTCATTTTTGTTCAAGTGTCCTTATATTGTGTATTGCGCACTGTATATACCTGTGGTCTCTAAACTCACCAACTCACATTCTCCTGGCCTGAAGCTCACCTACAGAAATAAGAATTGTCCACACGTTCAGCCTTTTAATGATTTTACTGTGACAGTAGAAACCTAAGGAACAGTTCTTTACACTACTTCTACCTCTACACTGCAAAGCCTGAATTAAGTAACTCTGCACAGTGTAAATGCAACACTAATTCAGCATGGCTGACCAACTCTTCCAATGTCTTTTTCCATAGGTTCCTCATAGGTGGAGTCTTATGCAGAGTCTGTCAAGGGCCTACACAAAAGGGGTTATTTCATTATTTCCAAAAGCTACAGGCTTGCATATTAGTATACCAGGGGTATCCTTTTCTTATCACCTTCTGCCCTAGGCTTTTCCAGTCCTAGATTATACAGTATATGACAGAATGGCTCCACCCACTATACCCACTCAGGGGAGGAACCTTACTAAAAGGAGTACTAGCCTCTGCTTACATGCTGCTTCAGGTTCTGTTCAGTGCTGGGTAGATGAATACAATATGGGCATTTTGTCATGTGATGTCTGTTAAATGGGAAGGATCAGAGTTCAATATGGCCAATCCACCCTTTGTACAGTTAGCAGGTGACCAGACTCCTAAGTTTCCAGTTTTGTAATGAGCACTAAAGGGAGCCATGCATAGCACTTTCTTCTGGAAAGGTTGGTATTTCAACCTTTGCAGCACATTTCAGTGGCCTATTTCTTCCTGGTTACTTGGCAGTTCTGATCGGTCAAAGCACTGAATTTTTAACTGAAATTTGCCTTCTCCTCTCATCCCTATGTGTTCCTACTGGTATCACTATGACGGACTTCCCCACTAGCCAATAGGTATGTGTGGACAATGGGATGGAGCAAAGATTTGACACTACCAGGAAGTGCCAAAGTTTTACATATGAGCTGGCCCTTGGCCAGACCAGAGAGGCTGAAAACTGCCTCCAGTTGCCTCCAGTTTGGACCTGTGAACATTTTGTTTTTGCTATTAAAGTAACAGAGTCACTTGGAGTATAAATCCCTCCTAAGGGACATAGAAACCCAACTATTTAAAAGGGATTCAACTAATTTTAGCACTGCTTGAGATATCCAAGCTACAGTCAACACAGCCACCCTTATAATGAGTATCCGTATGTCAGCTGAAATCAGGTTTGCAGTTGGAATGCAATGTCTGTAATCTGATGGGCAAGATATAAGATACTTGGCTTGGAAGAAAGTGAGGAGAGATCAAGATCAGCATGACAAATGTGATGAGGTTTGCTAGCAGTCAAAAAACTAGACAGGAGGAAGGGCGGTGGTACAATGTCTGCAGAATTGCTGATTCTTATAATTCTTTTACCTTTGCCAAAATTTTTATTGGTTACCCTACACCTTGTATTGAATGAAAATCTGTATTTCATGATAAATCATTTTCTTTTAAAAGTTCCCAGAAGGCCTAGGGTGTGCAATCCTCATGACCTCACCCATCAGGAATGCAAAACATCTTACATCAATCACTTTCTTCGGAAGAACCTTGCCAAATTTGCCGGTGGCAAGAAGCAGTAACTCAGTATCGACATGACCGGATAATACAATGCATTACAAAATGACAGTGGGCCCCACCCAGTGGGCTGCCCTACCCGTTGTGCTTCAGGCTAAACCAAAATTCAGAACAATAAACAGGAAATTGATCTGCAATTAACGTACAAGTTACTAATTGTTTTTATGGTCAGGAACTTCATGAAACTGGCTTGTGAGGATAAATATTTATCTTTAAATGTTTAATGACTGAGCTCTGTTCATTCCTGATGGAAGAGAATGTACCTTTTGTATTGGTGGTAGTTGATGATGAATTCATGGGTTGTAAATATACTTTTATAATAACTGTGTCGCAATGTGAAACCACTTTACATTGGTTCCATGCAATCCTTCACTGATGTTTATCAACCTTTTTTTACACAGAGGAACCCCTAAAATATTTTTCAGGTCTCAGGGAACGCTTACTAAACCTAACTCATTGAGGATTGGTGGCAACAATGCCTTTTACATTGGTGTTCAATAAATAAATGCAACCCTTACAAACAGCTGAAACCTCGTTGGTGTCATGCTATCAGTTTTGCCAAGGAATGTTGGCTCTGGAACCATGCAGGTACCATCAGATGAGAGGTCAATCAGCCACAGCTCAAGGAAACCCCAGCAACCGGTGAAGGAACCTTGGTTGAGAATGGCTGGTCTACGTTATGGCTAGAGGGAATATATTTCATGTTTGATAGCATTAACCTTGTGTGCCTGACCTCACAAATGCACTTCTGGAAGAATGGTCAAACATTCCCATAGATACACTTCTACACCTTGTGGACAGCCTTCCCAGAAGAGTTGAAGCTGTTATAGCTGCAAAGGGTGGGCCAACTCAATATTGAACCCTATGCACTAAGATGGGGATGCCATTAACCACTTGTCCTCCAAAGGATTTACCCCCCTTCCTGACCAGGCCATTTTTTGCGATACGGTGCTGTGTTACTTTAACTGACAATTGTGCGGTCATGCAACGTTGCACCCAAATGAAATTTATGTCCTTTTTTCTCACAAATGGAGCTTTCTTTTGGTGGTATTTGACCACCTCCGTGTTTTTTATTTTTTGCGCTATAAACAAAAAAGAAATCCAATTTCATCATAAATTTAGGCTGAAATGTATTCTGCTACATATGTTTGCTAAAAAAAATCCCAATACGTGTAAATTAATTGGTTTGCAATGAAAGTTATACAAATGGCGGTATATATACTGGAATTTTTATTTTTATACTAGTAATGGTGGCGATAAGCGACTTATAGCGGGACTGCAGCGGGCATTCTGACACTGGGTGGGAACTGACTCACTGTCACTTACATCCCCAGTGACATTAATACTACAGTGGTAAGTGCTAATAAAAAGTACTGACACTGTACTAATGACACTGGGCAGAAAGGGGTTAACTTTTGGGTGATCAAAGGGTTAAGTGTGTGCTGTGTGTGTTTTACGATGTGTGCTGTTTTACTACGTAGACATGTTATTTTGTATTTCTCTGCTTTGCAGAGAAATACAAAGCAGCATGTCCTTGCTAGCAGGAGGGAAACCTGTGTTATTTACACACAGGTCTCTCCTCTGTCAGCTTTACACGGTGATCGCCAGGTGCTGGTGGGGAATCTCCAGCCGGGACCCAGTGATTGACATCCCTAGCCGCCAATGGCGGCGCGGGTTGGTCGGCGTGCACGCCCCCTACCAGGAAATGCATATCACGTGTATATATATGTATATATATATATACACGTGATATCATTTTGCGCAGCCCTGCCTCCCTGTAGCAGTACTTCTACTATAGGGCAGCGGGCAAGCGGTTAAAACATGGACAGTGTCAGAAAGGCAGTAGACGGTGTCAGTAGAGAACAAGTTGGTAAAGTTACGGCAGTGGACGGTGTCAGCAGAGCAGCGGATGGAGTCAGTAGAGCATTAGACATGTCCAGGGCGGACTGACCATTTGGAAACTCAGGCTCTGCCCGAGGGCCCAGTGTCAGTAGGGGGCCCCATGAGATGCCCCTGGTACCTTTTTCATAAGCTTTTTTGAGTTTGGGCAAGGACACAGGGGCCCCATGATCCCCTATTGCCCGGGGGCCCCATGAGTTGTCAGTCCGCCCCTGGACGTGTCAATAGGGCAGTGCACTTTGTCAGTAGGGCGGAGGTTCGTGTCAGTAGGTCAGAGATTGGTATGAGTAGGGCATTGGACGATGTCAGTGGTTTTTTATTTTAATTATTTTATATTTTTAGTTATTTTTTACAATATTTGAATTTTTTTTTTTTTTACAATTTTCTTAGGAGCCCCATTGGGGAGCTTTGGTAAAATATCAAGGGTTTAAACAGACCCCTGATGTCTCACTTTTGAGACAGCAAAAGGGACTGAGGACAGAGATTCCCTTTCTCTGCAGCCTCAGCTGTTCTGAACAGTGAATGAATAGGAAGTGCTCTGTGCTGAGCGGCTTCCTGTTCATTAACAAATTGAAACATAGTAAACATAGTTTACTGTGCTTCAATTATGAATGAACACGGTGGGGTTTATTTACTAAAGCTGGTTCATTCAGAATCTGTTGTACCTGTGCATGGCAGCTAATCAGCTTCTAACCTCAGCTTGTTCAATTAAGCTTTAGCAATAAAATCTGTAAACTGATTGATTTCTATGCAGAGCTGCACTAGACTCTGAGTGAACCAGCTTTAGTAAATAAACCCCAGTAAGTGATTGTTACTGATCACTCACTGTGTTCATTCAGAAACAGTCGCCATCCTAAGTCCTTATGCACACTGGATGTTTTTACAGCAGCTTTTTTTGGCTTTTGACATTTTTTCCTACAGCCAGTAAACTCCCCAGCATGTTATCCTATGTGTCCATGCACACATAGACTATAATCAAGGTTTTTTGGCTGAAACAAAAACCCAGGACTAGTGGGTTTCTAGAGGAGTTTGCCATAAAAACACTCTAACGCTGAAAAACACTGCAAAACATGGTAAAATGCTGCAAAATGGCGTTTTTGGACTTTTTTTTGACCAAAAATAAAATATTTTTTGTAAAAAAACCCTATAAAACACAAACGCGGAAAAATACCGCTAAACACTAATGCAAAAATGCTACAAAAAGCTGAAAAACTCACGTATTTAATGTGACTTTACACAGCTAACGTTACCAGTGTTATCAAAATGCCCAGTGTGCATGGAGCCTAAAACATTCCCCTGTGTGTTCACTGCAGTAGCCGGAGGGAGAAGAGAGGAGGGTAAGCCGGCCAGCCATGTGGGTAAGAGAGGGGACCTGAGCAGAAGGGGGAATCTGCACACCTGGACACAATCATGTGTATCCTGGTGGCTGTGCAGCTCTTGGCTGTGTTCACAAATGTATGACACTGATCAGCCCCTGCTGCAGTCTCTCGTGTTTGCTACAAAGTTACAATATTTCAGGCTGATCACTAGGAGAGGAGACTGAGGAAATGCTTCATCCTGCCTGCAGCAGACTGATGACATCATCTCACCCTAGGCCAAGCCACTTGTTTGAATCCCAAGAACGGCTGTTTCTTAATAATAAAAGGTGGAGCTTTCCTGATAAAATACAGTTGTGACCAAAATTATTCAACCCCCACTGAAATTGAGTGTTTTGGCCAGTTTGACATTGCTTTTGATCATTCAGTCATCTTGCTTACATTTACATTAAAGAGGCACTTGTAGGTCAGACAAATATAACATAACAGTTATAATGAAATAACCACAAATGTCTTTTCTGTGCTCACAGCATTATCAGTTTTATTCAACCCCCAAGTGACATTCAATCTTAGTACTTAGTACAGCATCCTTTTACAGTTATAACAGCTTTTAAACGTGAAGCATAGCTTGACACAAGTGTCTTGCAGCGATCTACGGGTATCTTCGCCCATTCTTCATGGGCAAAGGCCTCCAGTTCAGTCACATTCTTAGGCTTGCGCACTGCAACTGCTTTCTTTAAGTCCCACCAGAGGTTCTCAATCGGATTTAAGTCTGGTGACTGCGATGGCCACTCCAAAATGTTCCAGCCTTTCCTCTGCAACCATGCTCTAGTGGACTTGGAGGTATGCTTGGGATCATTGTCCTGTTGAAAGGTCCAACGTCTCCCAAGCCTCAGGTGTGTGACGGACTGCATCACGTTTCCATCCAATATCTCCTGGTACTGAAGAGAATTCATGGTACCTTGCACACGCTGAAGCTTCCCTGTACCTGCAGAAGCAAAACAGCCCCAAAGCATGATTGACCCTCCACCATGCTTCACAGTAGGCAAGGTGTTCTTTTCATCATAGGCCTTGTTCTTCCTCCTCCAAACATAGCGTTGATCCATGGGCCCAAACAGTTCTAATTTTGTTTCATCAGTCCACAGAACACTATCCCACAACTTTTGTGGTTTGTCCACATGGCTTTTGGCATACTGCAGTCGACTCTTCTTATTCTTTGGAGACAGCAAGGGGGTACGCCTGGGAGTTCTGGCACGGAGGCCTTCATTACGCAGTGTGCGTCTTATTGTCTGGGCTGAAACTTCTGTACCCACATCTGACAAATCTTTTCTCAGTTCCTCAGCAGTCACACGGGGACTTCTCTCCACTCTACGCTTCAGGTAGCGCACAGCAGTCGAAGTCAGCATCTTCTTTCTGCCACGACCAGGTAGCGTTTCAACAGTGCCCTTTGCCTTGAATTTGCGAATGATGCTTCCTAAGGTGTCTCTTGGTATGTTTAACATCTTTGCAATCTTCTTATAGCCATTGCCCTTCCTGTGAAGAGAAATCACCTCTTCTCTTGTCTTCCTGGACCATTCTCTTGCCTTCACCATGTTTGTAACCACACCAGTAAATGTCTAGAAGGAGCTGAGTATCACAGTCATTTTAAAGCTGCCTAATTGGTGCTTATTATGCTTGATTGCTGCTCGGTGACATCCACAGGTGTTTTCAATACCTGATGGAAAGCACCTGTATGAACCTCTGTTCTTCAGAGTGGTAGTCTTTAAGGGGTTGAATAATTGTGGCAATGAAGAAACCACATAAGAACCATTTACTACTGTATTACATAAACAATTGATGTCATTTTAGTTGCATTTGGGTAGTTACAACGTCCTTGTAGGATTTGATTCTGAATACAATTCCAAATGTACACTATAGTCCCTAAACCCCTTTACAGCATTGGGGGTTGAATAATTTTGGTCACAACTGTATATCGTTGCTGTATATTGTGATGCATCAGGAAATTCATGTGGACTTGTAAACTTCATCAAGCCAGAATTTCCCTTTAAAGTCACCTTCATCAAGCAGGCAACTGTTTCATCTACAGCTGATTATTATTATGATTCTACTTACTGAAGCCAGGGGACGTTCCACAGTGTGCTGTATTCAGCAGCGGCCGTTCTCCATTCTCTGATCTCACCTTAGAACTGAGCTCCAGCCAAGCCAATGATCCGCAGGGAAGATGTCAACCAAGACTGTCCCTGGGTGGTCTTGTCTGCTCCGGATAGCTTACAGCATCAGCCCCCGCTACCAGACAAAGACGCGCTTGTGATTTTGTGGCTCTGTGCAGCGCTGGAAACATCAGCGCAGTCAGATCCCTGTATAATTTAGACACACGCTCGGCGTGATTATACATCGTGGGAAAAAAAGAATAACAGAGCGGGGCCCATGGTTTACAGAACCACGCGGAAATACAAAGGAGAGTGTTCTGGGTGCCAAGGTCGAAGCTTGAACAGTTTCCTCTATTGCCTCTTCTGGTTTAAATTCAGTGCTTTCGTGATATCATTTAATAGTCAAAGTACAAGAACCTCAGACACAATCATCCTGGAAACAAAAACACTCATGTCCATTTAGAAAAGGCAGAGAACATTGACTGCATTTACATTCTGCTACTTCATTTGCATTTTCCGACATCGCACATGGTGTGCCCACTGGGTAATGTTATGTAAAAGAAAACCGAGTCTGGGGTAAATATGCGGCAACTGGGCAGCAGTCCCTCCAACCTAAGCCAAACATATGTAGCAGTTAGATGTAGATGTGGGTAGAATGGCTGTTCAATGGCATTTAAATTCAATGGCAGTTCAATGGCATTTTACTCAATGGCAGTTCAATGGCATTTTACTCAATGGCATTTCCTGGCATCAAGTGGAAGCCTAACTCTAGGAATTTGTAAAAAACTACCCTTTGCAATGCCACCCCCCCTTCCCCATCCTGCATTGCAAAGGTTAAATGATCACTCTGTCGTGAGTGCCAGAATAAGGAGAAATACTTACCTCATTCAGTACTTCAGCAGGGTCACCCCAGTGGTGTGATTGATCCAGGCCCGGACTGGGAAAACAAAATAGGCTCGTGCATTGTAGACTGAGCAGCCCCAAGTCCAGGGACCCTTTCCTTGGAGCCCAATGGTGAAAGAGCAACTGAGAAGGAAGGAAGAAAGAAAGAAAGAGAGAGAAAGAAAGAGAGAGAGAAAGAAAGAAAGAAAGAAAGAAAGAGGGAGAGAAGACACAAGACTGCCTGGGAGTGTGGGCGGGGCAGACACAGGAGAAGAGGGTGGGAATAGGAAGGCAGAACCAGCTTTCTCTCTCCTTTCCTGTCTGTGGTGGTTCTGGTGGTGGGGTGGAGGGTGGAACTGTCAGCACTGGCTCTGGGCTGTGGGAGAGAGACTCTCTCAGCTCAAAGCCCCAAGGGGCAGTATATCCACATGGGGGAACCCGGCAGCACTGCGGGGGGTGAGGGGAAGCAGCCATTGCAGGAGTATACAGGAGCCCAGGGCAGCAGGAGCTGGATAGGAGGGGCAGTCAGGTACCACATAGAGGAACGGATTCATGCATTTCACTACTGCCACTACTGAATGCCTGCAGGAGGGAGAGGAGAAGCAGGCATTCAGTGGCAGCAGGAATGAAATGCATGGATTGGTTCCTCTATGTATCTTCTGGCCGCTCCTCCTATCCATCTCCTGCTGCCCTGGGCTCCTGTCATTAACAATCAATGGCGTGTGTAGTGGGTTTGCAACACATTTCCAAAATGCACGGCAAAATATGTATTACCGTAAGTTTTGTTGCATGTGTAGGAAACACAGAGTTGTGAATCAAAGCAGAATCACATATACTGTATACATATATGTGATTCTGTTGTCCCAGGTAGGGGAAGCGCACGTCATTGGCTTCCTTACTTGTAAACCACTTGGTCCCGGCTAGCGATTCATTACCCATCGATCGACAGAGCAACTGACAGGAGAGAGATCTGTGAATGTAAACGATCTCTCTCCTGCAGGGATGTGCCAGCTGTTATCTCCCTACAAAGCAGGGAATAAACACCAGCACATCCTCTAGTAAAGCAGCACACAGTACACACACAATAACACTCCCTGGCACACAGTTAACCCTTTGTTCGACCCAGATGTTAACCCCTTTCTGCTCCGTGTCATAAGTACAGTGCCAGTGTATATTATTAGCACTGATCACTGTATTAATGTCATTGGAGATGTCAGTGGCAGTTATTCAGTTCCCATCCAGTGTCAGTCAGTGTCAGAAGGCCGCCCTACTATCACAGTCACACTATACATTTCCGATCACCGCCATTGCTAGTATAAAAGCAAAAAAGTATAAAAGCTTTCTTATGTAGCACTACCCCCTTTTCAGTTTCCCTGTCTCCCCTGAGCCGTCTTGGAAGCCCAACCCCTGCTGACACCACCTTACACCTTTGACCAGAAGAACCCTCTGGCCTTCACCATAAATTAGACTCACACACAGGTTAGATTGAACTGACACTTTGATTATATTGAGGTCAAATGATGAGCACAGTAAAATTAAGCACAATAAGATGACAAGAGAATATATGCATGAAATGACAGTTAACACTCAAACAAGGGTTGCAACACAGCACACTCAAATCAGTGTTTGTTGTCCAGCAAGTCATAATTCAAACAATAGCCTCAGCCATAAGATGTTTTCTCCCAAGTGAGCAGGAAGCAATCATATTAACAGACTAACTCACTTTGGGCCCTCAGGTTCTCCTGGCTGGGTCTGATTCTGAAAGAGGGAGAGCTCTGTAAAAGGATGGATCAATGTCCATTTAAACTGCAATGTTCAATTTTCTGAATGCTTGATGGGACCCTAGTTGGTGCACATAAAGATTTAAATTTCTCTTGAGGCAAGGGTAGGAGTTTTCCAAAGAAGGTGAACATAAAGTGAGGGAAGCCGCTCCCTTAAGTGATGCTGAATTAGGATGGTATCTCTTTAGCATTACCAGGGTGAAACCATGAAATTATACTGACTGAAAAAAAGGGGGGGGGGGGGGAAAGGCAAACCACACTTCTGTAGTAGAATGGGAAGGTTCCCTGGTGAGTGGTGCAAACTGAGTCTGGGGCAATTGAGGCAGCTTGACCCGCAGGGTGCAAATATTTCAGTAGGCTCTTGTGTTTTAGTATGTTGCGAGTGTGCAATGTGTGTAGGTTGCAAGGCAAGATGGGTCAAGGAATCTAGGCTGTAATACTTGTAGGATGAAGGATACTAGACTGAGTAAAGTGTAACTAAGTTTAGCAATGTCCATTGTAACTTAGATCATTTGAAGTATGGAGCTCTCTCACCTGATCCATGGCTGCAGTCACACAGCTGATGGTCTCATTACAAATGGGGGCCTCCAGTGTTCTCCAGATTCCTCCAACGCCAATCATTTCAGATGACAGCACTCCGGTCCACCTGCTTACCAGGTTGCCAGTCCACCTTGCCATCCATCATCAACTCTTCCTCACTCCTTCACTTTCTGCAGTTCTGACCTAGCCCGGACCTCCAGTGTCCCGCACAGCTCTCCTCTTGTATACTTTCCCTCTCCAGCTCCCACTGTCCATTCCCATCTCGAGTTTCCGGGCTTTGGTATTTATCTGCCCCCACCCATCAGCAAGCTCATCTGGGAAATATATATTGTCAGCTCCACAGTAAACAGTGAAGTCCTGCTAGCAGCCTACAAGTCCCGCAAAGCTTTTCTTTGGCAGAGTCTGTCCAACTCGGCTGCAGAATGCTGCCATCTTGTGTCCATTCAACATCCTACAACCAGTATTCTTGCAGGGTGTTACACTTAGTCAAGTCTATCTATATCTGCTTGTCTATCAGTAACCTCCCCCAGACTGACAATGCTGCTGTCCATGGGTGGCTCCATTGCTCCTCCTTCCAGAATGCAGATACCCTAAGACAGGAAGTAAGACAAGGAAAGACAGGAAAATAATGGGGAAAACCCCCCTAAATAATAGAACAAATTCAGCCATTACATCTAAGGCCTCATGCACACAGAATGTTTTCTTGCCTCCCCTGGATGCCTTTGCTCCTCCCAGGAAAAAAAAACAGCTTAAAGTGCCTAAAACTGTTTTGCACTGGCGTTTAGACACATTTAGAGATGGTTAGAACTAGCAAGTGTTTGGGCATTCATTGAGTCCATTGGCCAGAATATTAATTTATTCTGGCCATTGGAAAAATGGTTTGCATCATCTCTAACTGATACATCCTGCTGGACAGCTTGTTCTTTTGAGAACCAGCAAACCAAGGCTATGTTTACACTAATGCAGTGCAAGACACCGCATGTAATCTGCACAGGAATCACACTGCACTCCTGTGCGAATTGAATGCGATGTCTGTGCAGTGCGATTTGAGCCATATACCCATGTGATGAACACCCATGTGATGCAATTTCTGGCAATCGCATTTTGTGATCTGTTATGGTGTGTCATTAATTTAACATTGACACCCACACCAGATCGCATGAACACCGATTGCGACTGCAGTGCGGGAAATGCACAGGATTCGCAGCGTTTCCTGCACCACAACAGTGTGAACCTGGCCTTAGACCGGGCGGACACTAATACAGTGCAGGACACTTCACATAATTCTCACAGTAATCGCACTGCATTCCTGTGCAAATTACATGCAATGTCGGTGCAGTGCAATTTGAATCATACACTTTGTTACATAGTTAGTCTGGCTGAAAAAAGACAAAAGTCCAAATAAAAAAAGTAATAATCCTATACCCACAATTGATCCAGAGGAAGACAAAAAAAACCAGCAAATTTGCTCCTGCAGGGGAAAGAATTCCTCCCTGAACCCCCAGGTATTCCCTGGATCAACGTTGTATGGCTCAAATCCAGGGGCGGACTGACAACTCATGGGGCTCTCGGGCAATAGGGGATCATGGGGCCCGTGTCCTTGCCCAAACTCAAAAAAGGTACCAGGGGTGTCGCAAACATGTGCCTCAGAGATGGACGTGGTTCAACCATTTTGTTAGGCATCTCCATTTTCTCCGCTCATCTTTCCACCCCTCCCTATCACTGAGAGGAGACATCTGGCCAGTGTGTGTATGTGTACTGTTTATGGGTCACTGGCGGGGCAAGGTATTTCTAGCTGGTGCTGAGCTGTCTGTGGAAGCTGTATCCTTTCTCACCTAGGAAGAGATAGGACCAGTTTTCCCAAGAGAGCTGGAGTCTCACTGGCCAAAGTACCTGTGTAATTTCACACCTTGTAGCAAGATAAGGAGCCTTCCCAGGAGTTGAAGGGACTCTGAGCTAAAAAACCTAGCTCAGCGTAGGTGACAGAATTAGATAAACACTTCTCAAATCAATTTCTCCCCTATGTCTCATATCTTGGAATATGAGAGACTTACATAAAAACCGGACACCTCGTCAGATGGCCAATGAGAAGGCAAACAGTTTGACGGGTCACTCGCTTATCTCGAACCATTAGGGGAGCCGAAACATAGAACTTGTGAACCGTGCAATATATAATTTCATAATTCATATCTAAATAATCCTCAGACTTGTCTGCATAATAATATACCCGCGGGAGGACTGTCGCTTGTGCAGATGGAAAGTTATAGACCAGAATATGAATTATAAAAGATGTTGGTTCCAGTTTAGGGTTCTGCCTGACGATCCCTCCCTAAACAGGGGTCTTTCACTTCAGAACCACCCCCTGCTGGGAAACTTCAAAACAGGCTGCCAAGCCTAAGGAAGTTTAGTTAAAGACATCTCCCATTCTTAACATCAATATACCACCTGGGGAGATCTTTCCCTCTGAAACGTGATTTGCTTCCATCCAAGGCTTAATGGCAAGTAACTTAACCCATTAACTTCTCCCTGTTATCTCTTTGCTGTGCTGTGCTGTTTTCTATTTATATATATCTATCTTAGTTACATCTTCTCTGTAAATATTTTTACTGCACCTGTTTGACCCTTTTAGTAATAAAGCTTTCTTCTGAAAGTGTTGAACTGTTTCTATAACTCTTAACTGCAATTTACGAATCCCTGCCTTTAAAGAGACGCTACTGTTGGTTTAACTCTGTATAACCGGCCTGTGTCAGTGACCGGGTTATGCAGACAATTATTTCAATTACTATAGTGTTATAGCGATATTGCGAGTTTCCTCTGAACCAAAAGGAGGTGGTGGCAGTGTGAAGGGGTTAATTGCGTAATTAACCTGACCCAGTAACAATCGATTCAGGCTGCTGGCATATCGATCGGTACCCATTAGCTGGAAAATCGTTGTGCAGGATGCAGCTGGGTGTGGCATTGTTATGCACATCACATCGCGGTTGTAGATCGGTTAGCCCTTCGGTCACGAGTTTGGTGAGAAGGTCTGGGGTCTGACGCCGCGATCGTGACAAGGGGCATCTCATGGGGCCCCCTACTGACCCCGGGCCCTCGGGCAGTGCCCGAGTTTCCAAATGGTCAGTCCGCCTCTGCTCAAATCACATTGCATGAATGCCATGCGATTGCAATGCAGTGCGGGGAATCACACAGGATTTGTAGCTTTTCCCACACCACAACAGTGTGAACCCGGTCCAAGACTGGGTTCACACTAATGCGGTGCGGGTCACTGCATGTAATTCTCACAGGAATCACACTGCATTCCTGTGCGAATGACATGCAATGTTGGTGCAGTGCAATTTGAGTCATACACTTTGTATGGCTCAAGTCATTTACACGAAAAAGGCGCAGGACCCTTTTTTTACCCGCACCTGAATCGCATCATATGGGAGTTCTCACCCATACAATGCGATTTTTGACAATCACATCGCGTTTTGCGATCTGTTACGGGGTGTCATGAATTTAACATTGACACCCACACCAGATTGCATGAACACCCTGCGACTGCAATGCACTGCGGGAAATGCACAGGATTAGCAGCGTTTCCCACACCGCAACAATGTGAACCCGCCCTTACTGGCCAGATAGAGTAAAATAGAAAAAAAGAAAGCCTAAAAAAGAAAACGAATGCAGCCATCACATCTAAGAATGCTTTGATTCCTAAAATAATTGGACTCTCCACCCCGGCTATAATGTGGAAATAAATATATGATTTTACATTGTGACCAAAGAAAGAGCTGCTTTACCCCAGGTTCACACCTAAGCGATTTCTGCAGCGTTTTGCAGAAACACACTACAGTCCATTTAAAATTATTTCCTATGGGACAGGTTCACATCTCCGCGTTTCCACCCAGTGCGTTGAATGCAAAAAGTTGCATTTTGGGTTCTATAGACTTCAATAGAAACACTGCAGAAAAGCATGTATTGCATTTTTGCTGCATTTTGTTTATGCATTTGCATTTTAAATCTGCCTAGCAACAAGAAAAATAAAAAAAAAAGAAAAAAACTCAGCAAAATGCAGCAAAAATGCGTAAAAATGCAGAAACGGGTCAAATGCAACCTGCATAGGTGTGAACCAAGCCTTTTAAAGCGGAGTTCCAGTTGAAAAAAATAAAAAATAAAAGTCAGCAGGTACAAAAACTGTAGCTGCTCACTTAAATATATAGACACTTACCTGTCCCTCGATCTAGCGGTGTCCTTCCCGCAGCCCATTTCACCGGTCGTCTTCTCTCCCTGGTGCCGATATCTTCAGTGTGGGCACCCGGCTGTGACAGCTGGCGGCTTCACAGCCGGGTGCCCACTGCGCATGCGCGAGAAGCGCTGCGCTTTGTGAATGGCCCCATGGTCTTCTGGGACCTGTCACGTGTCCCAGAAGACCACAGGGAGGGAGCGGGGGAGGACAACTTCCGCTTCTGATCACCTTAGGCAGTCGCAGTGGAAGTGGGAGCGGGTACCTGTCAAATTTGGGTACATGTTCCCCCTCCCGCTTCCCAAAGGTGTCAATCCGTAATGGGGAGCGGGGGACAAAGTGTGAGCGGTTACCTGTCAAATTTGGGTACACGTTCCCCCTCCCACTCCCCAAAGGTGTCAATCCGTAATGGGGAGCGAGGGACAAAGTGGGAGAGGGTACCTGTCAAATTCGGGTACATGTTCCCCCTCCCGCTCCCCAAAGGTGTCAATCCGTAATGGGGAGCGGGGGACAACATGGGAGTGGGTACCTGTCAAATTTGGGTACACATTCCCCCTTCCGCTCCCCAAAGGTGTCAATCCATAATGCGGAGCGGGGGTCAAAGTGGGAGCGGGTACCTGTCAAATTTGGGTACACGATCCCCCTCCTGCTTCCCAAAGGTGTCAATCCGTACTGGGGAGCGGGGGACAAAGTGGGAGTGGGTACCTGTCAAATTTGGGTACACGTTCCCCCTCCCGCTCCCGCTTCCCAAAGGTGTCAATCCTTGTGGAGCGGGGGGACAAAGGCTTAAGACTAGGTTCACATATGTGCGGGTGGTGCGGCTGCGGATCCGCACAAAATTCTGTGCACTCGCACCACCCGCACAGAGGAATTCTAATGACACGCCATCCGTACTGGAAAACGCAACCGTACTGGGAACCGAGGTTCCCGTGCGGGCTGCGTTTTCAGAAGAAGTGCAGGGACTTCTTCTCTGCGTGTCCCGGTGCATGGGAGTCCATTCAAATGAATGGGCTCCTGTGCCTGTGCAAAACGCAGCCGTCATGGCTGCATATATGTGAACCAAGGATAAGTGCCTGGTCTCACAGGTGTGATTTCAGGTGCGATTTGCGAATTGAAATCACATCTGTACATCAGTACTAGTGTTGCTGGTTCGAATCCCAACCCTGGCACCACCTGCCTAATGTTTGCATGTTCTCCCTGTGACTGCGTGGGTTTCCTCCGGGTACTCTGGTTTCCTCCCACACTCCAAAGACATGCTGGTAGGTGAATTGGCTCCTGTCTAAATTGGCCCCTGTATGTGTATGTATGAATGTAAGTTAGGGACTTTAGATTGTACGCCCCTTGAGGGTTAGGGACTGATGTAAATGTAATATATATGTAAAGCGCTGCGTAAATTGACGGCACTAAAGAAGTACCTGAAATAAATAAATAAATGTCAATGTCAATGTCTTAACACTTGCTGCAGCGCAATTTCTAAAGTAGTTCTGGCATGACTTTTTCTGCCGTTTTGTTGCGATTTCACACACATAGAATAGAATGTAAATCGCGCTGCAAATTGCAAGAAATCATTAAAAATCTTCCCAAGTAGCAATAAAGTCTTCAGAAATCGCACCTGAAATTGCACACAAATCTTGCGATTTTACATCACAGTGGTGTGACCGGTGACTAATCAGTAAACTCCACTTTAAATCTATCAGCAATGAAATAATCCTTTTTGGGCGGACTGACCCTTCTAGGTGGGATAAATCCGGTCTGCCTTCTAAAAATTCTCTGCTATGAAGTTATGGGATGTGCAGCGAGATATAATAATAGCTGCCCGCTGCTAAATATAACAACAGCGTCTTCAGGGGGAAAATGGGATATTTTTACTGGGAAACACCCATCGATGCAGCACTTGTAACATCTGCATTGCTGCAAGACGACCTTGTCACTTCTATTCAGGGAACAGGCTGAAGCAGAGGCACGTGCTGCGGACTGCTAAATGAACATTAAAGGGGAGGAAGATTGGCTCAAATGTAAATGAAAATCCGCTGTTTCTACCCTCATTCACTCTTCCGCTCTATTTTTAGCCCTCTGCAGTGTAGTGTTACTGAAGATGGCACTTCGTACAATGCACCTGGGACGCCAACCAATATTTCATTAAAGGGCGATGGGAAGCGTTTTTTTTTTCTTTCCGTATCTGCGCTCTCTTTTTTTTTTTACTACGGCATTACAAAAGGAGAGATAAAAATGGATGTAGACGTAATTACTAAAATGTCATAAAATCTTTAACATGTTAATGTCATTTTAAAAGTCATTTTTAATATTTTTTTAAGTGTCTTTAAGCCTGGGTTCACACTTGTGCGGCATATCGCAGAGGAACCGCAAATCACATGCGAATTCTGTGCGGTGTGATTTGAGCCATACAGTTGGTATGGTTAAAATCGCACCGCATCCGCACAAGAAAGGTGCAGGACCCTTTTTTTGGTCCGCATTAGAATCAGATCGCATGGGTATTCATACCTATGCAATCCGATTCTGCATATCACACCGCGTTTTGCGGACCGATTTTGGGGTGTTGTTAACTTAACATACACACCCTCTCTTTTTTTTTTTTTTTACTACGGCATCTACTAGATTGTAAGCTCCAAGGAGCAGGGCCCTCCTATCCCTCTTGTATTGAACTGTATTGTTGCTGTATTGTCTCCCATTATATTGTAAAGCGCTGAGCAAACTGTTGGCGCTATTTAAATCCTGAATAATAATAATAATATAAAAATCCTGTATAATAATAATAATAATATAAATCCTGTATAATAATAATAATATAAATCCTGTATAATAATAATAATAATATAAATCCTGTATAATAATAATAATATAAAAATCCTGTATAATAATAATAATATAAATCCTGTATAATAATAATAATAAAAATCCTGTATAATAATAATAATAATATAAATCCTGTATAATAATAATAATATAAAAATCCTGTATAATAATAATAATATAAATCCTGTATAATAATAATAATATAAATCCTGTATAATAATAATAATATAAAAATCCTGTATAATAATAATAATAATATAAATCCTGTATAATAATAATAATATAAATCCTGTATAATAATAATAATATAAATCCTGTATAATAATAATAATAATAATAATAATAATAATAATATAAATCCTGTATAATAATAATAATATTATATAAATCCTGTATAATAATAATAATATAAATCCTGTATAATAATAATAATAATAATATAAATCCTGTATAATAATAATAATAATAATATAATAATTACAAAAGGAGAGATGAAAGTGGACGTAGACGTAATTACTAAAATGTCTTAAAATGACATTAACGTGTTAAAGATTTTATAAGTCATTTTTAATATTTTTTTAAGTGTCTTTAAGCCTGAGTTCACACTTGTGCGGTGCGGCATATCGCAGAGGAACCGCAAATCACATGCGAATTCTGCGCGGTGCGATTTGAGCCATATATTTGGCATGGTTAAAATCGCACCCCATCCGCACCAAAAAGGTGAAGGACCCTTTCTTGGTCCGCACTAGAATCGGATCGCATGGGTATTCACACCCATGTGATCCGATTCTGCACATCGCACTGCGTTTTGCGGACCGATTTTGGGGTGTTGTTAACATACACACCCTCTTTTTTTTTTTTTTTACTACAGCATTACAAAAGGAGAGATAAAAGTGGATGTAGACGTAATTACTAAAATGTCATAAAACCTTTAACATGGTAATGTCATTTTAAAAGACATTTGTAATCTTTTTTTAAGTGTCTTTAAGCCTGGGTCCACACTTGTGCGGTGCGGCATATCGCAGAGGAACTGCAAATCACATGCGAATTCTGCGCGGTGCGATTTGAGCCATATAATTGGCATGGTTAAAATCGCACCCCATCCGCACAAAAAAGGTGCAGGACCCTTTCTTGGTCCACACTAGAATCGGATCGCAGGGGCAGGGGCAGACTGACATTTTGTATCGCTCAAATCGCACCGCACCTGCACCAAAACGGCACAGGACCCTTTTTTGGTCCACACTAGAATCAGATTGCATGGGTATTCACACCTATGTGATCTGATTCTGCACATCGCACTGCGTTTTGCGGACCGATTTCGGGGTGTTGTTATCTTAACATACACACCCGCAGCGGTTCGCATGAACGGGGTGCGATTCTGATGCGGTGCGGAATTCGCATAGAAACCGCTCTGAATTCCGCACTGCATCAGTGTGAACCCGGGCTAATGCCCCTGTATACACTATAAGAATATTGTATGAAAATTTTCATACGAGGACCGGTCGTCCGATAATCGGATTGTTAGTGCACAGCTTTCGAGAGCCGATCACGACAATTTTTGCGACAATATCCAAAGGGACAAGCGTGAAAATTTTTTTTCGTACAATACCAGATCGTACGATTTTCATTTAATCAGTACAGTAGTCGTCCAAAAATATAATACAAATACAATACATGACATCACTTTCTAAATTCTTTTCTTTCATAGGAGAATTTTCATATCTTTAATAACCTTTTTACTTTCGATGTGAGACTAGCAGGCGAAAAAAAAACAGGCGTTCATTCAGCTGATATTCTCATCGTGTGTACGGGGCTTAAGGCTCCAAGCACACTAACGCTTCTTTCATAATCTCCAAAAAATGCTGCATGAAAAATGCTCATAATTTTTGTGCCGGCTTCTAGTAGCTTTTTAGCAGTTTAGAAGTGTTTAGGAGCGTTGGCATTTTATTAGGTATAATTTTTTTTTTTTTTAATTTACCTATTACTCTCACGCTGCCTGTGCTAGTTAGCGTGGCCAGTGTATTGATATCAGTCAGTAGTCCCAGGAGCACACATGAAAGGGTGGTTCCAGCAGGGCTCCATAGGACTCTGCAAGCCAAGGAGCCACCTGTATAATGGTAAGTATACATACAGGCCAGTGGTGGGCCAATGGTGAGGACAAACTGAGAAAAGGAAGCAAATACAATGAAGATGCTGATGACCAGGGGCGGACTGACAATTCGTGGGGCCCCAGGGCAATAGGGGATCATGGGGCCCTTGTGTCCTTGCCCAAACTCAAAAAAGCCTATGAAAAAGGTACCAGGGGCATCTCATGGGGCCCCCTACTGACCCCGGGCCCTCGGGCAGTGCCCAAGTTTCCAAATGGTCAGTCCGCCCCTGCTGATGACTATTAGGTTTAATATCACTTTTTATTTTTATTACCTGTAGACTCTTGTAGATTGAATTCTTCCACAGTCCCCAACCCTACTGACATAGAGCAGCAGTGGCAAGTCATGCTCAGTTTGGTGTGTATTGCTAGAGAGTTTTTTTTTCTATTGGGGGGGAGGGTGCATGTGATCAGCACAGGACCAATAATCACTGTCCAGACAGAGGGTCAGGGGTCATGCAGCCTCATAGGTTTCTGCCAAAAAGCTGCTTATTAGGACTTTGCTTTTAATTCACACTGGAATAAATACCACTGTAGGTCCAATTCACTCCTGGTCTGTTCACTTTATTGCCAGTCAAGCCCTGATAAAGGGGGGCACTTGGACCCCCCAAAACGCGTTTGAACTTCTCAAATTATACCCTTGACCTTTAATGGAATAACGTTGTATCTGGACCTCTTAACAGTGGTATGGTGCTTCAGTTTCAACTTTTCTTACAATACAGCCTCATAGGACATTGGAGGAGGTCATAGGAGAATGAAAACTCCTCCAACAAGCTTTAAACAGTGCTCAGCTGGACACTGATAGAAGTCACAAGACTACTATATACTGCTGATGAGAAAAGGTATTTAGCAGTTTATATTTACAAAAATAATTGTATTTCCATGTTCTATGTACTGTGGGAAACCAGATATAGCGACTGCAGGGTTCGGGGAGACCGGATATAGTAAATGCAGGGTCTGGGGAGACCAGATACAGTGAATGCAGGGTCCGGGGAGAGCAGATATAGTGAATTCAGGGTCCTGGGAGGAGACCAGATATAGTGAATGCAGGGTCCCAGGAAACAGGATATAGTGAATGCAGGGTCCTGGTAGACCAGATATAATGAATGCAGGGTCCAGGGAGACCGGATATAGTAAATGCAGGGTCCTGGGAGACCAGATATAGTGAATGCAGGGTTTGGGGAGACCGGATATAGTGAATGCAGGGTCCAGGGAGACCGGATATAGTGAATGCAGGGTCCAGGGAGACCGGATATAGTGAATGCGGGGTCCGGGGAGACCGGATATAGTGAATGCAGGGTCCGGGGAGACCAGATATAGTGAATGCAGGGTCCGGGGAGAGCGGATATAGTGAATGCAGGGTCCAGGGAGACCAGATATAGTGAATGCAGGGTCCGGAAAGACCAGATATAGTGAATGCAGGGTCCGGGGAGACCAGATATAGTGAATGCAGGGTCCTGGGAGGAGACCAGATATAGTGAATGCAGGGTCCTGGGAGACCAGATATAGTGAATGCAGGGTCCTGGGAGGAGACCAGATATAGTAAATGCAGGGTCCGGGGAGAGCAGATATAGTGAATGTAGGGTCCTGGGAGGAGACCAGATATAGTGAATGCAGGGTCCGGGGAGACCGGATATAGTGAATGCAGGGTCCGGGGAGACCAAATATAGTGAATGCAGGGTCCTGGGAAACTGGATATAGTGAGTGCAGGGTCCGGGGAGAGCGGATATAGTGAATGCAGGGTCCGGGGAGAGCGGATATAGTGAATGCAGGGTCTGGGGAGACCAGATATAGTGAATGCAGGGTCCGGGGAGACCAGATATAGTAAATGCGGGGTCCTAGGAGACCAGCTATAGTGAATGCAGGGTCCTGGGAGACCAGATATAGTGAATGCAGGGTCCTGGGAGACCAGATATAGTGAATGCAGGGTCCGGGGAGACCAGATAAAGTGAATGCAGGTTCCTGGGAGGAGACCAGATATAGTGAATGCAGAGTCCGGGGTTTAGTAACACTTTAAAGCATTCCATGTATTAAGGTAAAAACCTTCTGCAAGCAGACCCCCCTCCCCCTTTCTCATACTTACCTGAGCCCAATCTCAATCCAGCGATGTGCCCAAGAGCAGCGGCTCTCCCAGCTCTCTCTCTCCTCATTGGACAGAGAGGCAGCAGAGGGAGCCATTGGCTCCTGCTGCTGTCAATCACAGCCAGTGAGGAGGGCTGAACAGTGTATGTATGTCAATGGACACACAGAGCGGGCTTGGGGGCAAGCATTGAGGCTGCAGCATGCATGCACCCCCAGCTGCTTCCTCTGCAGCTAAAGGGGGTAGCAGCTGGGGGGCAGTAAAAGCACAGTTCAACCCCAGCCCTAAAAGGAGAAACAGCAAACTGATGAGTTCATCACTCTGCTCTCTCCACCTATCAGCATGCCTTTTGTAAGCACATAATCGCTGCACCTCAACTGTCTGGCTCCTTCTTCTGCTTCTCTGTCTCCCTGTCTGAGCTCTGCTGTACAAAGATGCAAGGGGATGATGCCAAGCAAATTCAAGTACTTACTATGCAATTAGAAAAACAAATTGATTTAATGATGTGTTAAGGCAGGGGTCTCCAAACTTTCTAAACAAAGGGCCAATTTACTGACTTTCAGACTTTAGGGGGGCCAGACTTCGGCCAGTAGGAGTAGATATTGTCCTGCGTCATTGGGAGTAAACAATGTGCCTTTGGCATTAGGGGGAGGACTAGTGCCCTATTCTTGGTGTAAGTTGGAGAAATAGTGCCCCATCTTTGGTGTCAGTGGGAAGTCTAGTTCCTTGTTAGTGTCAATGGGAGGAATAGTGCCCCATCATTGGTGTCAGTGGAAAAAATAGTGCCCCATCATTGGTGTCAGTGGGAGGAATAGTGCCCCATCATTGGTGTCAGTGGGAAAAATAGTGCCCCATCATTGGTGTCAGTGGGAGGAATAGTGCCCCATCGTTGGTGTCAGTGGGAAGTGTAGTTCCTCGTTCTTACTGTAAGTGGGAAGAATAGCGCCCCATTGTTGGTGTCAGTGGGAGAAATAGCGCCCCATCGTTGGTGTCAGTGGGAAGTCTAGTTCCTCGTTGTTAGTGTCAGTGGGAGGAATAGCGCCCCATCATTGGTGTCAGTGGGAGGAATAGTGCCCCATCATTGGTATCAGTGGGAGGAATAGTGCCCCATCGTTGGTGTCGGTGGGAAGTCTAGTTCCTCATTGTTAGTGTCAGTGGGAGGAATAGTGCCCCATCGTTGGTGTCGGTGGGAAGTCTAGTTCCTCATTGTTAGTGTCAGTGGGAGGAATTGTACCTCATGCTTTATTTCAGTGAGAGGAGTAGTGCACAATTGTTGGTGTAAATATGAGGAATAGTGCCCCATCGTAGGTGTCAGTGAGAGAAATAGTGTCTTGTATCAGTGTGAGAAAAAGTGCCCCAAGGGCCGGATAAGGGCAATCAAAGGGCCACATCTGTCCCCCGGGCCGTAGTTTGGAGACCTCTGTGTTAAGGAAGACAGAGCTGTATAAATTCTGTGTCTTTTCTATCCGCCTGGAGTTCAGCTTTAGCTGGATATAATGTAAAGGGTTGGACTATCACCAAATAAACCTCTTTCTACAGTGTGGTCTCATTGCCTCCCCATGAAACCCGCTCATCCATCTTTCTGCATGTTCACAAAAGCTGCAGGGGTGACCTCCAGTAATTGGAAAACGCAATTCTCCGACACTTTCCGAAGAGACGCTAAAGATAACCGCGCCAGTGTGTCCTAAAAAATTAGCATTGCATGGAGATCCATTCTATCCTTTATTAAAAATCATTGTGCGGGGAAGCATACATCATTGTTGGCGGTAATAGAAGATCATTATATATTTTTTATAGTTCTTCATACAGTTTCCTTAGAGAGCTGTGGCGAGACGTAGGCTGGCTCTGGAGGAATGGTAATAGGATCAAACTGAAATACGGATTGTCCAAAGTGCAAAGTGTCAGCCATAATGTATGGATATGCCTTTCTTACTTAAAATATAGAGAATCCGTATTTCACAGTTGGAGGGGTTAAGCATTTTTTGGTTTATGGCTTCAATGAATAAAATCTGGAGGGCATGCATGAATTATGCAATATTATAACAGGGGGGAAAAGCGATATAAATAATAAAATCGTAATCTGTTCTTTTACTGGTACAGTATGTGCCACCATCAATATATCTAAGCGCCTATTACGTAGCCCGAATATTATTTTGTATTCATATTTTATGCAGCCGACAATCTCACTGTGCACTTTTGAAATGATAGTATTTAATCTTTAAAGCAAATCTTCCACGTGCTGTAGAGTAGACTGAAACATTGCAGGAATCTCTTTTGGCTTCTTTGAATGCATGCCGAGGTTGCCGAATAGTCGGCGGTGGAAGAACGGTATTTTGGCTCCTTTGAATCTCTCATAATTTTGCAGAAAGATGCATAGAAGCTGTATGGTGTCATACGCTGCCTATGCTATGACCAATTCTACTAAAATAGGCTTTCATTCTGCATATTAATTAATTTCAGGTACTTATATAGCGCCGTCACTTTACACAGCACTTTACATACAGTGGGGCAAAAAAGTATTTAGTCAGCCACCAATTGTGCAAGTTCTCCCACTTAAAAAGATGAGAGAGGCCTGTAATTGGCATCATAGGTAGACCTCAACTATGAGAGACAAAATGAGAAAACAAATCCAGACAAACACATTGGCTGATTTGGAAAGAATTTATTTGCAAATTATGGTGGAAAATAAGTATTTGGTCACCTACAAACAAGCAAGATTTCTGGCTCTCACAGACCTGCACCTTCTTCTTTAAGAGGCTCCTCTGTCCTGCACTCATTACCTGTATCAATGGCACCTGTTTGAACTTGTTATCAGTATAAAAGACACCTGTCCACAACCTCAAACAGTCACACTCCAAACTCCACTATGGTGAAGACCAAAGAGCTGTTGAAGGACACCAGAAACAAAATTGTATCCCAAACATACCACCTGGGCAACGAAGGAGTGGCTTCGTATGAAGCATTTCAAGGTCCTGGAGTGGCCTAGCCAGTCTCCAGATCTCAACCCCATAGAAAACCTTTGGAGGGAGTTGAAAGTCCATGTTGCCCAGCGACAGCCCAAAAACATCACTGCTCTAGAGGAGATCTGCATGGAGGAATGGGCCAACATACCAGCAACAGTGTGTGCCAACCTTGTGAAGACTTACAGGAAACGTTTGACCTCTATCGTTGCCAACAAAGGATATATAACAAAGTATTGAGATGAACTTTTGATATTGACCAAATACTTATTTTCCACCATAATTTGCAAATAAATTCTTTCCAAATCAGCCAATGTGATTGTCTGGATTTGTTTTCTCATTTTGTCTCTCATAGTTGAGGTCTACCTATGATGCCAATTACAGGCCTCTCTCATCTTTTTAAGTGGGAGAACTTGCACAATTGGTGGCTGACTAAATACTTTTTTGCCCCACTGTATATATTATGCATTCACATCAGTCCCTGACCCTCAAGGAGCAAACAATCTAAGGTCCCTAACTCACATTCATACATACACATACTAGGGCCAATTTAGATAGGATTCAATTAGCCTACCAGCATGTCTTTGGCATGTGGGAGAAAACCAGAGTGCCTGGAGGAAACCCATGCAGGCACAGGGAGAACATGCAAACTCCAGGCAGGTGGTGACATGGCTGGGATTTGAACCAACAACCCTAGTACTGCCAGGTGGAAGTGTAACTATTTAGCCGCTGTGCTGCCCCATTATTAGCCTCCAAAACATGCAAGGTTGGTAAAGTCCAGGACAGGTAGGGCCAGTGCTAGACTATATTGCGCCCTAGGCAAGACCAGCTACTTGCCCCCCCCCCCAAAAAAAAAAAAAAATTAAAATTAAAAACAGTAGAAAATAATAAATCAACCAAACATGAAACTGCTATTTTTTTTTTTTTAGTTTGTAAAAAGAAGTGACATAAGATAGCTCTGACAGATCCCAGGCTGGAATTCCCGAGGCAATGGGGGGGAGATAAAATGCTGTGACAGCAGGCAGCCCAGCCCAGCCCACACCCACACAGAGAGAACACCTGAACTGAGCGATCTCACACAGTGACAGATCCGACCAGGGGCGGACTGACAACTCATGGGGCCCCCGGGCAATAGGGGATCATGGGGCCCCTGTGTCCTTGCCCAAACTCAAAAAAGCCTATGAAACAGGTACCAGGGGCATCTCATGGGGCCCACTACTGACTCCGGGCCCTCGGGCAGTGCCCGAGTTTCCAAATGGTCAGTCCACCCCTGATTCTGACACAACACACCACTGCCAACACTGACACAGATCAGCAGGTCCAGCAGGCACTAGAAGAGCAGGCTGTGGGACTGTGATGATGTCATCACTCACTGACACATTGCACGTGTTATAGATGGCCGGTCGGCCAGGTCACACTCACACAGACATGAGACATCAGAGTCAGACATTACCTTCCTCCACAGGTGCAGCTTCACTTCCGCTGATGAATGGGAAGAGAAGGGTTGGAACTCCACAGTGATCAGCAGTTGCCAGCCGGCTTGCAGTAAGGGACTGAGTCTGAGAGGAACACTTAAAAGAGTGGCAGCTCACCTGCTACACTGGTCCCAGACTCCTGGCATCTTCTCCTTTCCTTTCTTCCTCCCCTCTGCTGCCCTCCCCTTGGCTGAAGGATCATACATGATGTGGGGGCATAACATACAGAGAGAATGCCGGTCTGTGCTGTGCCCAAGCGCCCCTAGGTGGCAGTGTGCCCTAAGCGGCCACCTAATTTGCCTAGTGGAAGCACCGGCCCTGAGTACAGGGTGCCACAGAACCTGACTTCTGGCTTGGGGATGGGGAGAGCGAGTCCCACCTCCAAATGACAGTACGATGTGCAACATATCTCCAAGACCAAACACTCTTACATGCTTTTTAGGAGACTTGCATAAGGTTCTGCAAATATCACTTTTGAGAACTTTTCCAGGAACCCACATAATACTTTAAACGGTAACGCTGTATCTAAGGGTTCTTAAATTGGCAGTACATGCATAGATTTCTTTTGTTCAAAAGGTTTGACTAGAAGGTGCATGTGC
Organism: Staurois parvus; assembly: GCF_062004578.1. Taxonomy (NCBI): domain Eukaryota; kingdom Metazoa; phylum Chordata; class Amphibia; order Anura; family Ranidae; genus Staurois; species Staurois parvus. The sequence goes on along the minus strand of NW_028317983.1, from coordinate 1,287,010 downwards.
AAACTGACAGGAAGATCATCGAGGGACAGGACCACAGGAGGAGTTACTGTGATGGAACATAATGCACAGCAGCATGATAGGAGCTCTGGAACCCACACCAGGTGATTGTCAGCAACCATGAAGGTGTACAGCAAGCAAGGCAGAAGGCAGAAATGCAGTCTGGAGGCAATATAAGCCTACCCACACTGTGAAGTCAGTGGAGTTGCGGTCAAGAGGCAGGCCAAGGTTACACGGGGAAGTCTGCAGGGTTGTGGTTTGGAGGCCACCCTGGGAGGTCAGTAGAGTCATGGTCAAATGGCATGTGGGTGGATTCTTCTCTCTTTGTGCAGAGAGTGCTAATCAATGCCCGGAACCAGGCAGAGACTACAGTCATGTGAAAAATCTAACATTAAGGTAGTTCCCCGACTTGAAAGATAAGCCTTCACTGTGAGTAGTAGTAAAGTATACAGAATCCTCTGTGAAGTGTCTTCCCCATGTTACTAAACACTGTAACTTGATGTATGTTGCATTTGGAGGGATGTGCTGAGCCTTCACCCACTCCACCAGTCCATTGTACCTCTGCTACCTCGCTCCCAGTAACAGAATGGGACCAGGCCATGGATCTCCATAACGCAGGTTTGATTCTGGTTGCTACTAGATACCAACCACTAAGGAGGGAGCCTGAACATCGACCCCTCACTAGCCTGTCACTCTTACCAGATACCTCTGCTAACGACTGCTTGCTTGTGTCTTGAACTGCTCTTGGTTACTCTTAGCAGCTACACTCCTCTTCTTTGTCTTGTCGTGTTAAGCCTTTTGTTGTGATGTGAATTTATACTTTTTTGTGCTTTACAGACCCTGGTTCTTTTGGATACACCAGAACCAACATGCATCCCTTTGAATAACTTCAGACTAGGCATTGAACAGTTGATGTAACTTCACTTTAATAACATGGAGGTAAATGCATGAAGGTAAAAAAAAACATGACACTTTAGAAGCACTTTAACTTGCCCTTCCTTTCCAAAACACTTTAACATTAAAATAAAAATACAAATGTAAAAAATTAAAACAAACCTGTAACACTTAATCTCCCTAATCCTAAAATGTACCTAGTCTTTCTCAAAATTTTTAATGATGAGGAACTCTTGAAATAACTTTGTGGGCTCAAGAAACCCTATAATTACTATATCTACAGGTCACAGTTCTCTTATGTGGTGGTCACTGGGTAGAAAGCTCCTTACCTTTGTGGTCATTGGGAAGAACCTCTTCTTATAGATAGCTAAAAAGGTCAATAGTGTCAATGGTTTCTTATCTGAGAGGGATAAATTGCTCATTGCTCCAGGAACACCCCACAACCTCCAGAGGAACCCTAGTTGAAAAAGGCTAATTTAAAGCAGAACTAAAGTCAAAATACTTACCTTTTCTCCAATGGTCCATTGTCCGTGAGGGGTCTCTCGCTGGCATCTTCTCACTGGTTTCTTCTAGGTGCTGGTCTTTGGCTGTCCTAATTGGTCAGTGCAGGATGACGTAACTCCTGAGCATGTGCAGGAGTCAGTCACACAGGACCGGTCCGACAATGTACTCTTGGTGAAGAATGCGAAGAGACAGGTAGATTTATTTCATTGGATATTGGAAATATTGCATGTTTCTTACGCTATAAATAGCCTGTCTGCTTATAAATGGCATTTTGCCCTTAGTTCCGCTTTAACTTAGCCTCTAATCTTACCTCTAACACTAACCTTCATTATGTTACTCATTTTATTTGTATCTTATACTGTATGGATATGTATATCAGTGGTAGGCAACACAAAAATCGCCCCCCCACAGAGAGACCTTGACGCCGACCAACACCCTCCTCCCCCACGAAGAGAGCCTGACATTGACCAACAACACACCAGCCCCCACCGCCACCCGAGAGCCTTCCACTACCACCTCCCCCCATACACTAGCAAACCCCCACCCCTGCGAGAGAGAGAAAACACTTACCTTCACAGCTCCGGACATCCCCGGAAACAAGAATCAGGCTCTGCATACACCCTCAAGCAGCCCGCAGCCTCTCTCAGATCCCACCTGGTCTCCGTGCTGCTTGTGTCCCTTTTTCTATACCTGCTTTCAGGTGCTGCCCCCCTGAAAAATGCTGCTGCCCCCCGAAAGATACCGCTGCCCCCCTGAAAGATGCCTCCCTAGGCAAATGCCTTGTTTGACTTGTGGTAAATACACCCCTGATGTATATATCAGCCTTTATCAACCTTTTCAATACAGAAGAACCCTTGAAATACTTTTCCAGTCTCAGGGGACCCCTGCTAAAAATTACTACATCTACAAGTCGTGATACATTAGTGTGATGGTCAGTAGAAAGAATGCTCCTTACACTTGTGGTCATTGGGAAGAGTTACCCCCTTACAGATAGCTAAGAAGAGCAATGGTGTCAGTGAGAACTTATCTGAGAGGTAGAAATTGCTCATTGATCAAGGAACCCCTAGCAACCTCTGGAGGAACCCTAGCATTCCATGAAATCCTATTTGAGATACCTTAGTATATATATATATATATATATATATATATATATATATATATATATATACATATACACTGACTTCAGGGTCATAAGCTTGAGAATGGAGCGAAGGCCTCTAGAAAGTGACTAATCTTCATTGTAGTCAGCCTCTGGTCAGGCTTATAAATCTTACATACAGCCTGAGACAAAGCAGCTCATTGCTCTCCTGTCTTGCAGTGACATCTTGAATTGGTCTTTCCTCATCATTTACTCAAGGAAATCAAAGCCACGTACACTCTGTGAAAATGGTATTACCTATCATTAGCAGACAAGTGCAACTTTTGAAATAACTGTGATGAATTTCATGTGAAACATTTCTCAGTTCAGCTCCAAGAGGCCAGAGATAGGTGTAATAGCTGATGACAGCATCTCTAAACCTTTAAAGGTCAAGTGTAGAAGCCAGTGGAGGACCAGGATGGGGGACCAGGGGTCAGTACAAAAAACATATGTTGAGCTGGTGGCCCTGACTGGTCATACACTCCCATTCAGATTTCAGTCTTGGACCCTCAGTCAGTAACAGCTGCTGGGTGTTACAAAGCTAACTGCTCCGTTCAGATCTATGGTTCCAGCCTCCTCATAGAACTGCAAAGAAAGTCAATGCTGGAAGAAGGGTAGTGAAATATATTATGTCGTGCTGCTGCCCAGATGGTGATTAACATAAAAAAAGACACCATATCAACTCTCCAAAATATTCACACAAAAAAGGTTAAGAAAAAAAAAAATTACATAGTAATGAAACCACAAGAAGTGTACTAAAAACTGTATATGTACCGCTCACCCCCTTAAGAGCCATGGAATTTGATGGGTCCTCCAAAGCTCTGCACGACCAGGCAAAATGCATTTTCCACATTTTCACACACAGTGTCAGCAAAACAGTCCTTGAACTTAGTTTTGTTGTTTTTATTAGGCGTTAACAACTTGGGTGGGATCTAGGGGTATATGGGATGCCCAAGGAACTGTAAAACTTCAAGACAATGTCTTAGAAAACACTGTACACTGTACAAAAATGTGGATAATAAAAAGTAGCAATTGTGTCTTTAAGGAGCACTAATATCCCCTTTGTACCTCCTCAGACCCCAGATGAATCCTTCCTCTTTCACCAGGCTGTCTTGAGGATATTCCTGGGCAAGGGATTCCAGGACCTGCAATAAGTAGTCCTCAATGAGAACTAGTTGGGTATTGCACCTGACTGCCCTCTCCCTTCTCTACCCCAGGGGGTGTAGAAGTACTCACACTGTCCTGTCCTTTTAGCTTGATGGGTTAAAGCTGCTTTCAGTCCTTACACTGGGCTGGCTCCTTCCCTGACTGAGCAACCTGTAGGTAGGCCCTCCTCCTAGGCTCTACACTCCAGCTCCTTCATTCAGTCCATCTTCCTCCTGAACACAACTCCTTGCTGCACAGGTTGTGCCACATCTAAGGATTGCTCTTTGCCACCATGGGGTCCCGAAGAAGCTAAACAAGCGAAACGCGTCGAACTCTGGAGGATACTAATGTCATAGAACAATATGCCATTGATTTGGGCTGATATGCCAAGTATTGTTTTTATATAATGTCATTGTAAGATGTATTTCAATAAACATGTAAATGTATGAATACAAGTTTGTCTGCTGATTGTACCAGTAAAGTCCCATCACGATTTGTTTTTCTTTAAATTGTTTACTAGGGGTGGGGTACATATGCAGTCTATAACATAATATTCATAGTAATCTCACAGCTCAAATATACTACTTAGTGTTTCAATAATCAAAGTGATAAAGATAAAGTTCAAAAACGTGTTTAAAGTTTTATATTATTCCTTTCTTGATTAAATGTGTGACCACAACTCCAGTGCTGCACAATAATACTAAAAGACACATGTGCTCCATCTCTGTACAAATATTTTCCTCACCTTGAGCCTATGACCCACACCACATAGGTCACAATGCACATAAGGACACCTTCAGGGACACCTGGTATGGCAGATGTCTCTCTCTTCTCATTGGACTCTTCCTGGCTCTAATGGATGACTTTCCCTTTAAGGGGTGAGGGTCCTGCTTGCCCACTACAATAAACTTAGATATATGCAGAAAGAACTGCCATGGTGTAGAAAATTTCAAAAGGACATAAATGTATTAAAACATGCACTCACATTAAGTAAAATCACAATCGCATATTAAATACAGGGATCCTAATACTGCAATGTACAGTCGGCACTTCAACTTTTCTATTCCTAAGTGTTGGCATCACCTGGTTCCGTCCAACATGTTGCGTCACAACCCACATGACTTCATCAGGCCTTAATCAGGCTTCTATGTGGGAACATATATTATACCACTTTTTTGGATCCTAGTTGTGCAGGAGTAATTCATAAATGTTTTTGTCAATGCTGGAAGAAGGCAATACTTTAAAATATGCTGCATTCGTTTGATAACAAAATCTGAATATTAAGGCTCTATTACGATGATGGCATGGTATTTTATTTAGGTGGGCCTATACCTTTTTCATTGAGCAGCGGTTAGCTAGTTTAGCTCATAAAAGTATTTCCTCATGCACAATTCAGTCCTTATAATTTCCCTATTTTAATACTGTATAAGGCTTGGTTCACATCTGTGCGGGTGGTGCCGCTGCAGGACCCGCACAAATAACTGCAGCCGCACCACCCACACAGAGGAATACGGAAACCACGGGCAGGTGCCCCTTTCTGACCAATGACACCACAAAACAACTTATCCATGCCTTGGTATTATCCTGCCTTGATTACTGCAACTCCCTCCTCACTGGTCTACCGTTACAAAGGTTATCCCCCCTTCAGTTTATTATGGATGCTGCTGCTAGACTCATACACCTTACTAACCGATCAGCGACTGCTGCCGCTCTCTGCCAATCCTTGAACTGACTTCCACTAACCCAATGTATAAAATTCAAAAATACTAACCACAGCTTACAAAGCCATCCACAACACTGCCCCTAGCTACATCACCAACCTCATCTGCAGATATCTTCCAAATTCTCCGCTCCTCCAAAGACATCTTGCTCTCTAGCTCCCTCGTCACCTCCTCCCACGCTTGCCTCCAGGACTTCTCCAGGGCCTCTCCCATCTTCTGGAACTCTCTACCGCAGTTTATCTGGTCAGCCCCCACCCTGCCGGCCTTTAGGCGATCTTTGAAAACTCACTTATTCAGGGAAGTCTACCCCACCTCCACCTAAGGACTGTACTTGAGCCACCTCCATCAGAACATTGCCTTCAGCTATCACCTTTTGTACCACCTCTCCCTTCCTTTAGATTGTAAGCTCCATGAGCCGGACCCTCCTATTCCTTCTGTACTGAAATGTATTGTAATTGTACTGTCTCCCTTATATTGTAAAGTGCTGCGCAAACTGTTGGCACTATATAAATCCTGCATAATAATAATAATGGCATGCCACCCACACTGAATATTGCAACCATACTGGGAATCTCAGTTCCCAGGGTTCTTCCCTGCATGTCCCCGGGGCATAGGAGTCCATTCAAATGAATGGGCTCTTGTGCCTGTGCAAATTGTGGCCCGTACGGCCGCACATATGTGAACCTGGCCTAAATCCTGAATAATAATAAAAATAATTATAAAAGGAGTAATTTTTCTAGGGAGGTTTATTTGGGGTTGTCCAGTTTATTTCATTTAGTGCTTTGATATGTGTGTTTTTTTTTCTTGTGTGTTTGCTGGTTATTTGCATAGTTTTACTTTAATATTCTTTATTTTACTTTTTATATTTTCTGTCAAGAAAATATAAAGTAATAAGGCCAATATGGGGCCATTTTTGGGAAGAGAACAGGTCCAGGATAGTTGGAGGGGCTTCCATAACCCTTGGACACCATTTGGGCTCATTATACCTTTTAAACCCACCAAAAACATCTTAATTTTACCCTCCCTATTGACCTAATACATTTTGCCAAACTGACAAAATTTGTGCTACAATGTTTGCAAATATTTAAGAGAATTTCAAGGAAATGGAAATTAAAATGACCATTTTACTCATCCCCAACAGGAACCATTTTCTGCATGAGTTTTCAAAATTCTGAATGTAATGTACTACCCTTTGCTTTGCTGTCAGAGGCACATTGTCTCAGGAGCTCAGAACAAGCTTGGGCCAAGACCATAGAAGTGGGCAGTTCTAGTCTGTAGTTTAAATTGGTGTGTTTAATGTAGTAGAGGTTTAAGAAAGACAGATCCACAGAATAAATGAAGCAGAAGCATGGTGATTCATGCACTACAGGTCTTCAGGTACATGACTAGTGCACCTGAGATAGATTCATCCAGACCCCACTACACCACCGTTGCCCTTCCATACCAATCCCCTTTACTTACTATACTTACAGAAAACATAACACCAATGACCAGCACGGCCTTTTATTAACAAATCAAGTTTAAACACATCAACCATTCCTTATAACAGAAAACATAAAGAGTTGTCGTTGGTCTTTGAAGGCACCCCCAAAACGATCCAAAATGCACCTGCGGACAACCATATTCCACTAGGCCTCCAGCCGCAACCAACCAGCTCGGAGACAACCATACCGTCCGCAGTGCAGCACCACCACCTTCCAGTTAAACCTCGGTTAACTGGAATGTTCCCGGGCACACCATACCAACGATGGGTCCCACACCACTTTGTACCTCCAAGATAAGAACCGCCTCCAAAGACCAACCACCGCCCAGGAACCAAAATAACACCCCCCCCCAGGAGGAACACAACATTCACCAAACAGGGCGGGCGGGAGGGAAGCTCTCTCTCCCACGTCCAGCTCCCAACTGACGCCCCTCCCCAGAACACCCCACCCTAAAGTGCAGGAGACCCCACCTAAACTCTCCTCTACCAACCAGATCCCCCAGCTATCCTTTACCAACTCTAAACAATCATTAACCCTCACACGTCTTCCTTCCCACTCTGGGCCTAGTCATGCCTGCCCTTCGCTAATTCTTTTCTTCTTTTATCGCTGCGGGCATTTCTGGTTTCTCTCCAGCAAAGAGAACAGTGAGCAATACAGTAGTTATATTAAAAGATTTCACTCCAGATATGGCAAGACTAGCAGTCAGAAGCAGCAGTGCCTTAGATAAGTGACTCTCAACCACTGGGCCGTGACCTTGTGCTGAGCTGTGCCCTCCTGTCAGCTGCAGATCCTCAAATCCTCCACAGTGTCACCCACTTCCATAGCTCCCAACTGTCTTTGATTTCGAGGGACTGTCCCTGATTCAGAACAAAGTCCCTCTGTCCCTCTTTCCTTGTCATTTTTCCCTCATTTTGGTCTACTCTATATAGTTGCCTATAAAATGTACTTCTTAATCTTTCAAAAAGTGTTTACAAGTGCTAAACATTTCATACAATTTTTAAATTGTTGCATTTGTGAATTTCAAAAGCCAGTATAAAGTAATAGTAGTGGTAAAAACAAGCACTTGTGGGTTTAACTAATCATTATACTGTATTTTCGAATAATTCTCCTTTAAGGGGACGTGGCAGGGGGTGTGTCCTATGCCTATATATGTTTGCTAATAGGTGTCTCTCGTTCCCATCTCAAAAAGTTGGGAGGGATGCCCGATTCCCATATTGCCCTCAACCTCCTCTGATTCAGCCTTCAGTGGCTTCCAACCTCCCACAATGCCCCCAGTCTCCCACAGTGCTCTCCAACCTGGTGCAAAACTTTCACCCACCCCCTTCCCATAGTGCCTCCTGACCCCCGCAATGTCCTCCAAAGTACCCCAACATTTTGGAGAAACCTTAACCCCCTCAAGAAACATCATCCTCTACAAAGCTACCAAGTCTGCTTCAGAGTCCTCTAACCCACTTCAGAATCCTCTCTCCCCCACAGTGTTACCCAGCCCTATCCAAAGCTTTTCAGCATTTCAGCATATAGAGCCCCTCTAGGTAGCCAGTGGGAGCTTGCTGGTTTTGTAGTGAGAGAGGCTGGATAGCAGCCTGGGCATGAGTCAGCCTGGGCGTGAATCAACCAGGTCACCTTAGGTCAGGTCTGAGGGCTCTGCAGATGAGTTCCCTGATACCCCCCTGCTCTAGAGACTTGAGATGTTTCTAGAAATTAGTGGTTGGGGGTGAGGAGGGGCTGGTCTGCATACTTGAGGGATCCTGACCAATCCCCAAGCAGAAGACCTGGCATGGGGTCAGGACAGCCCTTAAGTTTGACTGAGCCTGCTCAGCAGCAGGAGAGTTTGAGTTGAAGATGGAGTGAGAGTCAGGGATGCAGGGGCCTGGGAGGGGGTCCAGTGGGAATGGGCCTACCTCCAGGCTGGATCTGAAAGGAGGATCTGTCAACCTTAACAGTCCCCTGAGAGAGGACCACCTGTGCGGGAGGGAAGGAGCCAGCCCAGCTGAAGACCTGAAGGCAGCCTCCAAACCGATAAGCTTACAGGAGAGGAAGAGTGAGCATTCCTACACCCCCTGGGCCAGATAAGGGGAAAGGGCATTTTGGTGGGAAACCTGACTAGCCCATATCTGGAACTGTGTGATTTAAAGACACAGATTCTGGGACCCCTTTACCCAGAGATTCCCTCAGGCAGCTGGATGAGAAGAGGATTCATCTTGGGTCTGAGGTGTTACACCAGGAGGGCTGCAGAGCTCTTCAAGAAGAGAATCTTTGCTGTATAGAAGCTTGTACATAGTTGCTAAGGAGTTGTTGACAATTGCAGTTCACTTGGGCATCCCATACACCCCTTGACCCCATCCAAGTTCAAAAACCCCTTAATAAAACCTAAAAAAAACCCTCAGTAAAAACTGCCTCTTGTGTACTGAAGTGTTGAAGAAAATCGTGCTGCCTGGCAGTGCAGGACTATAGGATGACCCAAATCTCAGCGACTCCTAATTGGGTAGTGCTACAAGTACACTGCTCAAAAAATTAAAGGAACACTTTGAAAACACATCAGATCTCAATGGGGAAAAATATCATGTGTTATGTGTTAGGAACGTAAGGATGCCCCATCGTTTGATGGAAGTGAAAATTATCAATTTACAGAGGACTGAATTCAAAGACACCCTGAAAATCAAAGGGAAAAACAGATGCAGCAGGCTAGTCCATTTTGCTGAATTTTCATTGCAGCAACTCAAAATGGTCCTCAGTAATTCGTATGGCCCCCACGTGCTTGTATGCATGCCTGACAATATTGAGACATGCTCCTAATGAGACAACGGATGGTGTCCTGGGGTATTTCCTCCCAGATCTGGACCAGGGTAGCACTGAGCTCCTGGACAGTCTGAGGTGCCACCTGGCGGTGTCGGATGGACCGAAACATGATATCTCAGAGGTGTTCTATTGGATTCAGCTCAAGGGAGCGTTGGGGGCCATTCAATGGTATCAATTCCTTCATTCTCTAGAAACTACCTGCATACTCTCACCACATGAGGCCGAGCATTGCCGTGCACTAAGAAGAACCCAGGACCCACTGCACCAGTGTAGGGTCTGACAATGGGTCCAAGGATTTAATCCCGATACCTAATGGCAGTCAGAGTGCCATTGTCTAGCCTGTAGAGGTCTGTGCGTCCCTCCATGGATATGCCTCCCCAGACCATCACTGGCCCAGCACCAATACGGTCATGCTGAATGATGTTACAGGCACCATATTGTTCTCCACGGCTTCTCCAGACCCTTTCACATCTGTCACATGTGCTCAGGGTAAACCTGTTCTCATCTGTGAAAAGCACAGGGTGCCAGTGAGGTACCTGGCAATTCAGGTGTTAAATGGCAAATGCCAGGCAGTGAGCACAGGGCTCACTAGAGGAATTCGAGCCCTCAGGCCACCTTCATGAAGTCTGTTTCTGATTGTTTGGTCAGAGACATTCACACCAGTGGCCTGATGGAGGTCATTTTGTAGGGCTCTGGCAGTGCTCATCCTGTTCCTCCTTGGTCAAAGGAGCAGATACCGGTCGTACTGATGGGTTATGGACCTTTTACGGCCCTGTCCAGCTCTCCTAGAGTAACTGCCTGTCTCCTGGAATCTCCTCCATGCTCTTGAGGCTGTGCTGGGAGACAAAGCAAACCTTCTGGCAATGGCACGTATTGATGTGCCATCCTGGAGGAGTTGGACTGCCTGTGCAACCTCTGTAGGTATCGCCTCATGCTACCACTAGTAACACTGACCCTAGCCAAATGCAAAACTAGTGAAAAACAGTCAGAAAAAATGAATAGGGGAAAAAATGTCAGTAGCCTCCACCTGTAAAATCATTCCTGTTTTGGGAGTTGTCTCATTATTGCCCATCTAGTGCACCTGTTGTTAATTTCATTAACACCAAAGCAGCTGAATCTGATTAACAACCCCCTCTGACCAGATCAATATCCCAGGAGTGTCATTGACTTAATGCTAAACTCTGATTAAAAAGTGTTTATTTAACTTTTTTGAGCAGTGTATATATTTTGCACTCCTGTACTTTTATTGTGCATGTATAAACTTTTTTTATACTGTCTGGACATTGAGTGTTGTGGTAGAATTTCCCTAATCCTGGTCTCAATAAGGTTGAGATGCATTGCCTTAGATGATCTTACACTGCAGGTATACAGCTACGAGGCTCAAGGCATAAGAGCACTGGTATTATTCTGGATCAATTCAAGACAAAAGCTGCATTTTTAGGGTATCTGCTTAGCCCCTATTAACATTTTAGATGTTTCCTATAAGACTGGAAAAGTTCACTTTTTGAGTTCAGGTCCACTTTTAGATTCTTGCATAGAGTGATGGAGACACGGTAAATGAAATGCTCAGTCGTGTTAAACAAATACGGTTGCAGTCATCAAAGCTTTCACAGTCTGCTCTATTGCTGTAAACTAGCGGCACATTGTACAGTACAGCAGTATTCGCAAAGAACATCAAGTACAAACCTCGCCATCAAAGGCCCTGCTATTAAAAGGTATTTCATCCTTCTGACCTGCACAGTGCTGCAAAAAAACGAGAAAGAACGCCAAATGGGACCTTTCTGTAACAAGAGCAAAATGATCATGTAACCCATATACAATACTTTTCTCGAAAAGGAAACTTTGTTCAATGTGACTTTTGCTTCAGCTGCTCTGCAAGGGCTGACCATCCTTTGATAAATCTTTTTATGACAGCCGATCTATAGTATTGACCAACATTATGTATCTAATAAGTCAGGTTATGTATCATTCAGTGGAGCTGATGCAATACAATGGTAATGAGTACAAACAAAGTGGATGTTAACCCAATCACTATAACTTCATATAAACGTTAACATGTTAATTCTATTTCAAAACGTGTTTTAATGTATTTATATCTACATCCTTCATTAAATAATCCCTGGTGATCCTGCCATGAAGGTACTTGTTTATGCACTTCCTGTTGTAGGGAGACAACTGGCTCAACTCTCTAGTTGCCACTTTTGCTGGACAGTTTGGTCTGTTAACCAGTTCCAGTCCAGGCCAATTCTAAGATTCCCTCTTATCTCACGTATGTTGTCATAGGTTATCCTACTATAGGTGTCCTTTTATGACACAGAGAATAGCTGTGATTCAGAGGATCTCAGCTATTCTCTGGTCATTCACAGTTTATAACACCTAGGAGATCAGTGGAGAACATGTTCAGCCCTTCACTGGAGATCTGTGTTCTCCCTCCAGATTCTCCAGCCCAGAGCTGGAGAATCGGAGGGACCGCAAACTAAGCAGCGATAACACTGTTCAACAGGTAAAAAGTTTTGGGCATAAAATTAGCTAATCTTACATAATTTTGAGGTGCTGAAAACGAAAATGACCCTAAAAAATGTTGATTGGCTCTAGTTTCCATGATATATTCACCCATCTAATGACGTAAGCCATTCAAAATTATGATGCAACTTCAGCTGCATATTGCGCAATTGATACTGGTGACCAATAGAAAATTGCATGTATACTGAGATGATGCAATATTAGCCTTTAATTGCATCACTTCACTGCATAAAAGCTGCAGTATCTGTAGCTGATTGTAGTTCGACAGCGTCTTTACATTTCGTTTTATGCTTATATAGGCTACTCAGTAATGCCTGGAACTTGTGTGAATAAAGCAGATAATTTCTGCTATATCTGAGGTGAAATAACTTTTATCTCACAAAAAAGGAGGATAACAGGAATGATTAAGAAAGCCTACAACTTGTATTTTGGCTGCAAGATAGGAGACCAGGACAAGAGCTGGGCCCCACATATATGCTGCAATTCTTGTGGGACGGCACTGGTGCAATGGTTGAATGGAAAAAAGGCATCTATGCCTTTCGCTGTGCCAATGATTTGGAGAGAGCCAACAGATCATGTTAGTAATTGTTACTTTTGTATGGTGCCTCCAATTGTAAAAGGGCTAAATAAGAAGAAAAAGTTATCTCTGCACTATCCAAATATTCCATCGGCAATACGTCCAGTTCCTCATGGAGAGGGGCTACCAATTCCTAAAGCACCAGAATCCTTTGTGGTTGAGTCAAGTGAGGAAGAACCTGAAGCGTGCAGTCACGTGCAGTTGTAAGAGATAGCCCTTTCCTCGAATACAAGAGAAAAGCCAAGAGAAGCAAAACCGACACAAACTGAAGACAAAACTAGTGAGAATCCTAAGTATTAAAATGATTCAACTTAGCTTATGGCTATAATTTTTCTTGGTAATCCTATGCAATATATTATGCCATTTAGGCTTTGTTATGTAGTCAATATCACTTGCTTTATATTTGTGGAAAGACATCTATCTATATAATTATTGTGCATTATGTAGTCATTACGCCTATAGTAGAAAACTTTCCGTTTACAGAAAAACTAGAGCCAATTGACAAATTTCATTGTTATATTTAAACTCAGAATGTGAAATTCATTAAGAAATGGATCCTTTTGTTTCCAAAACTGGCAACAAATAAAAATTTGTTGAACAGTGTAATTTACCTCTGCTTAGTAAACTGATCTTTTACTGTAATCTCGCGAGATTATAGTAAAATCAGCCGTTTTCCAGTGTTTGGAGACCGTTCTCCCTTCGTTTGGAGAACTGATCTACATATGCTTCATAAACGGCATTCACAGGAGAACTGTGTTCTCCGAGAATGCCGGAGAACTGAGCAGCAATCTATTACTGCTGGTTCATAAACGGACACCTTTGTCTTTTCTAGGGATAAACTGCACATACCTGGGTTTGGTTGAAGTTGGGTTTGGGTGCCAAATCTGAGCCCTACTGAAACCTGTTCTACATAGGAATTCACTCACTGTGCTTCGCCTTTGAATCAGAAAGATATCTCCATTAATGTCATTATATGTTGTTATAGAAACTGAACAGTATGAATGAGGTCTTTATACTGCAAACTGTGCAGAACAGGCAAACCATAGAAATGTCATATTTTATCATGTCGTTGTGATGAGGCAGGGACAGTCCATTAAACTATAATTCTACCCGTAAGGCAAGGGAAACTCAATATAATTGTCACCCATCTTATCTATCCTACTTTGTCCTTTCTAGGGATAAGCTGAACATACTTGGGTTTGGTTGAAGTTGGGTTTCGGTTCACAAGTAGGGTGAACCCTACTGTACTCTGGTATGAATGTCAGGGGGGGCCCTTCCCTCAAAAAAACAAACAGCATGGATTGGCTCATTGATTTTCTCAGCAGTAAGATACCCTCACCGGCCACTTTATTAGGTACCCCTGTTCAATTACTTGGTAACACAAATTGCTAATCAGCCAATTACATGGCAGCACTTCAATGCATTTAGGCATCTAAACATGGTGAATACAACTTGCTGAAGTTCAAACCGAGCATCAGAATGGGGAAGAAAGGGGATTTAAGTGACTTTGAACATGGCTTGGTTGTTGGTGCCAGACGGGCTGGTCTAGGTATTGCAAAAAAGCTTATCTACAGAGATTTTCACACACAACTATCTCTAGAGAAATCGAGACTCAGCAGACCAGGCAACATTTTTCCAATTTTCCATTGTCCAATTTTGGTGAGTCTGTGTGAATTGTAGCCTCCGTTTCCTTTTCTTAGCTGACAGGAGTGGCACCTGGTGTGGTCTTCTGATACTGTAGTCCATCTGCTTCAAGGTCTGATGTGCTTTGAGTTCAGAGATGGTATTCTGCATACCTTGGATGTAACAAGTGGTTATTTGAGTTACTGTTACCTTTCTATTATCTCGAAGCAGTCTGCCCATTCTCCTCTGACCTCTGACATCAGCAAAGTATTTTCTTCCACACAACTGCCACTCACTGGATAATTTCTCTTTTTCGGACCATTCTCTGTAAACCCTAAAGATGGCTGTGTGTGAAAATCCCAGTAGATCAGCAGTTTTTTAAATACTTAGACCATCCCATTTGGCACCAACAACTATGCCACATTCAAAGTCACTTAAATCCCCTTTCTTCCCCATTCTGATGCTTGGTTTGAGCTTCAGCAAGTCATGTTCAGATGCTTAAATGCATTGAGTTGCTGCCATGTGATTGGCTGATTAGCAGTTCGCGTTACCAAGCAATTGGACAGGTGTACCTAATAAAAGTGGCCGGTGAGTGTATAGTTACGCAGAGGCCCTAGACCAGGGGTAGGCAACCTGTGGCTCTCTAGGTGTTGTGGAACTACATTCCCCATGAGGCATTGCAAAGATTACAAAACTGACAGTTACAGCTATGACTTGCAGAGGTATGATAGAACTTGTAGTCCTGTGGCTCTCAGGTTGCCTACCCCTGCCCTAGACAATAAAATGGTGGGTGTTGCATATTTTATGTGACACCTTTTTTAAAAAAAATACACTTTCATGAATTTTAATGCACAAAACACAATATAATACCCAATTGTTTTGTAAAATATAAAAGATGATGTTACGCTGAGTATTGATATCTAACATGTCATGCTTTAAAAATGGGTACTCGCCAAACTAGTATCTAAAAGTCTCCATAGGTTTTAAAATCCTTTTAAAGTTTAGGGTTACACAGGAGGCCTAGCATTGCTCTTG
This sequence comes from Staurois parvus, assembly GCF_062004578.1. NCBI lineage: Eukaryota > Metazoa > Chordata > Amphibia > Anura > Ranidae > Staurois > Staurois parvus. Next base: position 1,271,569 of record NW_028317983.1, on the reverse strand, counting down.
CTCTGATGTACACGGCTATATTTTACAGGCATGGTGCGATCACCATTTTCATATGCTTACAGGACCTGTACGGGGAACAGGCCACTTTAATTTTTTTATTATTTATTTAATTTTTACATTTTACCTTTTATTTTTTATTGGATCAACTTTTTCGCTATCACAAAGGATGAACAACATCCCTTGTACTAGCAAGAGCAAGGTATTTTCATCCACACAACTGCCACTTACAGGATAGTTTCTCTCTTTCAGACCATTCTCTGTAAACCCTAGAGATGGTTGTGTGTGAAAATCCCAGCAGATCGGCAGTTTTTCAAATACTCAGTCCAGCCCATCTGGCACCAACAACCATGCCATCTACAAAGTCACTTAAATCCCCTTTCTTCCCCATTCTGATGCTCAGTTTGAGCTATAGCAAGTCATCTTCACCACGTGTAGATGCCTAAATGCATTGAGTTGCTGCCATGTGATTGGCTGATTAGCAGTTCGTGTTGCCAAGAAATTGAGTAGGTGTAGCTAATAAAGTGGCCGGTGAGTGTATACAGATACTCAGAGGCCCTAGACAATAAAATGGTGGGTGTTACATATTTTATGTGACACATTTTTTTTTTTTAAAAGTACACTATAATGAATTTTAATGCACAAAAACACAATATAATACCCAATTGTTTTGAAAAATATAAAAGATGAGGTTACGCTGAGTATAGATATCTAACATGTCATGCTTTAAAAATGGGTACTCGCCAAAGTCTAGTATCTAAAAGTCTCCATAGGTTTTAAAATACTTTTACAGTTTTGGGTTACACAGGAGGCCTAGCATTGCTCTTGCTCTGATGTACACGGCTATACCTTACAGGCATGGTGCGATCAATATTTAAATATGTTTACAGGTCCTGTATGGAGCACAGACCACTTTAATATTTTTATTATTTTTTTTATTTTTACATTGTACCTTTTTTAATTTTTTTTTTTTTTCTTGGATCAACTTTTTCGCTATCACAAAGGATGAACAACATCCCTTGTACTAGCAAGAGCTGTGATCAGTCACATTTATGGAGAGATCTGTGAGACCCCCAAATCTCTCTTCTGGCTCTGTTGCCACTCAGAATACTTTTGCTTTGTAGGGAATTGCCTGCTGCAGAAAAAAAAAAACGAAAAAAACAGAGATCATGGTTGTAGACAGGGGCGGACTGACCATTTGGAAACTCGGGCACTGCCTGGGGGTCCGGGGTATGTAGGGGGCCCCATGAGATGCCCCTGGTACCTTTTTCATAGGCTTTTTTGAGTTTGGGCAAGGACGCAGGGGCCCCATGATTCCTTATTGCCCGGGGGCCCCATGAGTTGTCAGTCCGCCCCTGGTTGTAGCCTCAACCATGATTCAGGTATAAACACTTTAGAAATGCCCTAAGGACAGGAAGTGGTTAAGGAAGTTGAAAAATACCATATTTACTGGCAGGATCTCCAGATGAGAATACAAGCTAATTAAAAAAGAAAGAAAATGAATGCAACCACCACATCCAAGAACTGGTAAACTGCAATTGTTGGTTTTGGGATTCAATTTTCAGCTGGTGCACACAGAGTAAAAGGTCATTTTAAACTGGAATTCCTCATTGCACAGAATTAGAAACAGTTAAGCATTTTATGGGTGTTTTTTCCTTTTTTGGAGTCTTTTTTGGTTTTTGTTTGACTAGTTTAAATCTGAAATGAATTAGAGCTCAAAAACCATTTCACATTTCAAGCAGCTCTCAATTCGCGTTCCTAACCTTGCAACATCATCATTCCCAGAGGAGAGATAAGTAAATTCTGGTTATAACAAAAGCCTCTTAGAGAAAGTGGCTATCTTGGGTGTAACACATGTACTTCAGCCTCACTGGCGTTTTAGGACGGTCCATTCCTCACACCCTTCTATGGAACCGCTGTGTCCTTGATATCCTAATGACCTTTCTGAATAAAATGTTGTGCTGTTATATTGTTATATTCAGGGCTTTTGTTTAGCGGGAACGTGGGGGAATACAGTTCCGGCACCTCCAGCACTGGGTGTATCTAATGGCAAGGGGTGCTGGGGTGAGTCTATTGATGCTGGCTGCTGGGATATCTATTGTCGCTGGAGGGATCTATTTTTGTGGGGAGGGGAGCTATTGCTACTTGGGAGGTCTATTGTTGCTGGTGGGGGATCTGTTGTTGCAGGGGGTGGATCTTATGTTGCTGGGGGGTCACTTGTTTCTTGCAGGAATCTACTGTTGAGGGAGGGGGTCTAGTAATGCTAGCTGCAGGGAAATCTGTTGTTGCTGCCATAGGTCTATTGTTGCTGAGGGGGTATTTTGTTGCTGGTGGTCCATTGTTGCTGGAGTGGGATCTGTTGTTGCTGGGGGTGGATCTTTTGTTGCTGGAGGGTCTATTGTTGCTGGCTGCGGGGGATCTATTTTATTGCCTTTCTTGTTATCATTTACACGCTCCATACAAACTACTTAGCACCACAAAATTATATTTGGGTCCATATTCTCTAAAAGGAGTGATGCTGGGGGGTGAATAGGGGGGGACCAAGGAACGTTGCTCAGAGGTGGGTAGGGGCAGAGAGAAGGTGTGACTTGGAAAGGAAGTGTTCCTGCACCTATTCGCTGAGAAAAAAAGCCATGGTTATATTCCTTCCAATTCTTCACCAGTCCCAATTGATATAAATCTAAAGAGCAAACCAACAGATTTCTAATTCTGCTGAAGATGTATGCGTTGACGCCATACTATGGCATAGTTCCTATGTATTCCCTATTACTTTGTTATAGGAATAGTAGTACATGGTAATAGAAATAGGTCCTATTATATTGTAAACTATATTTGTAACTCAAACAGTTGTACTTAAATAAATATATATATATATATATATATATATATATATATATATATATATATATATATATGGCCCTCCTTTCCCTCTTGTATTGAACTGTATTGTTGCTGTATCGTCTCCCGTTATATTGTAAAGCGCTGAGCAAACTCTTGGCGCTATATAAATCCTGTATAATAATAATAATATAAATCCTGTATAATAATATATATATATATATATATATATATATATACTGTGTGTGAGAGAGAGATACATTTTTTGAATACATATATACTGTGCGTGTATATATATATATATATATATATATATATATATATATATATACACACACAGTATATATGTATTCAAAAAATGTATCTCTCTCTCACACACAGTATATATATATATATATATATATATATATATAATGCTTATATATAATGCTTGCATTGCATGTGGGATCATAAATATACAGCATAAATTAAAGCGGAGGTCCAGTGGGACTTAAAAGTCAAGAACTGTAGCTGCTGACTTTTAAAAAACGGACACTCACCTGTCCCTCGATCCCGTGGTGTCCTCACACTGGCCGGGTTGACCGACCCTCCTGTCTCCTCAGTGCCGGCATCTTCAGTGTGGGCTCCCGGTTGGGACAGGTTGCAGCTTCATAGCTGAGTGCCCACTGCGCATGCGTGAGAAGCACTGTGCTTTGTGAATAGTCCCATAGTCTTCTGGGACCTGTCATGTGTCCCAGAAGACTACAGGGAGGGAAGGAGGGATGGAGGACAATTTCTGCTTCTGAGCGCCTAGGCGATCGCAGCGGAAGTAAGAGTGGGTACCTGTCAAATTATGGTACCCAAAGGTGCCAATCCTTAACGGGGAGTGGGGAACTAAGACTTAAAGTGGAACTTCCCCTTATGGATGGAGCTCCGCTTTAAAGATATAAAAACAGCAAGAGTCTCTTGCCCTTGATACACCTATGCATTATATAAGTGTTCTGTTTCAAATGCTGCATTATACATTGACATGCCTCCTTACACCTATTTTGCCAGTTTTTCCAGACAGTATAGTCACCTGCTGACTTTGCACCATCCACAGGCAACTTAACTCTTCAATAAGACAAGGAAGTCGAATCCATCACAATTTTACTTTAGCTAACTGCAGTACAGAGGATATTTGTCTACTAGAGGGAATAAACATTCCTGGAGAAGATAGATTTCATAGCAAGTTTAAAAGCACAAGTAAATAAAAAATAATTTAAATGAGAAAAAAATAACTGCAAGTAAGAATTTAAAATATTTGATTTGTCTGTGCTTTTTAGCTGCAATTTTTTTTAAGTTGGTGATAGGGTCCCTATAAAGCCTGTAGTCCCCATTTGTACAAGCCACTATTCACCCCCTGCATCATGTGCAGCAAAATGACAAGCATCCAAAGAATTGTATGAAGAATAACGTTGGTAAATGGTCAGTAAATGTGGATAAACCCAAGCATGCATATCTAAATGTCTGGACCAATCATAATGCAAGGTCCGCTGATTCGTTAGACACCCCTCCCTACACAAAAACACTGCATTAGACAAAAGGAAAAAGAAATCACACATTATTAAAAAAAATTTTAAACATCCTTACTAAACCACGACTTCCTTCTTGCAAGAGCCTAGAAAGCCAAGAATCTGATGAGAAGATGTCCCAGTACAGTGCAGGAGCATAATATCATGAGATTTGGGATCCTCAGCTTTCCTAGGATGGAAGGCCTGTGACATCTTTTCCTAAGCTCCATGATTTTGGGGTGTAAGGTAATTATATTTTGAAATTTCTTGCCAATGCATGATTTTATTTCTCCAGCAGCATCTTTGCACAGGAAAGGCATGGACCTTCAAGATTCAATTTAATTTATCCTTAGGAGTATCCATCTAGAACACGGGTGTTCAAAATATTTAGTACAAGGACCACATCATATATTTTACAAATGTTCGTAATCCGAAAGAACATTTTTATAAATGGAGTGCCCCATCAGAGCCCTCCTTACAACAGGGTCCCCCATCAGAGAAAAGCTTACATCAGAGCCCTCATGCCTCTTTACATCACAGTGCCAACCAGAGCCCCCCTTACATGAGAGTACCTATCAGAGCCCCCCTTACATCATAGTGCCCATTAGAGCCCACGAGGGGTCTTCCTACATCAAAGTGCCCCTTTCGGCCCCCCCTTCCTACATCAGAGTGCCCATCAGAGCTCCCTTTATATTAGAGTGTCCATTGGAGCCCCCCTTACATCAGAGTGCCTATTAGGGCCCCCCTTACATCAGAGAGCCCATCAGTGCTCCCTTTACATGAGAGTGTTCATCAGCGCCCCCCCCCCCTTCTTTACTTCAGAGTGCTCATCAGAGCCCCCTTTATATCAGAGTGTCCATCAAAGCACCCCGTACATCAGAGTGCCTGTCAGAGCCCCCCTTACATCAAAGTATCCATCAGAGGTGCCCCTTACATCAGAATGCTCATCAGAGCCCCCCTTCCATCAGGGACCAATCAGAGCTCCCCTTACATCAGAGTGCCTGATTACAGCCCCCCTTAGTGCAAAGCCCCTATTAGAGCCCTCTTTACATCAAAGTAGTCCCCATCAGCGCTCTCCTTACCTGAGAGTGCTCATCAGATACCCCTTTGTATCAAAGCACCCCCTTACATGAGAGTACCTATCAGAGCCCCCCTTACATCACAGTGCCCATTAGAGCCCCTCTTACATCAGAGAGCCCACGAGGGCTCTTCCTACATTAAAGTGCCCATCAGAGCCCCCCCTACATCAAAGTGACCATCAGAGGTCCCCCTTACATCAGAAAGCCAATCAGAGCCCCCTAAATCAAAGTGCCAATCAGAGCTCCCCTTACTCAAGAATGCTCATCAGAGCCTCCTTTAATTCAAAGCTCCCAACAGAGCACCCCTTACACCAGAGTTCCCATCAGAGCCCACTTTATATCAAAGTGCCTGTCAGAGGTCCCCCATACATCAGAGAGCCCATCAGAGCCCCCTTACATCAAAGCACCATCAGAGCCCCCTTACATCAGAGTGCTGATCAGAGCCCCCCTCACATCAGAGTGTGGATCAGAGCCCCCTTTAGAGCAAAGTCCCCATCAGAGCCCTCCTTACATCAGAGAGCCAATCAGAGCCCCCTTACATCAAATTGTCGATCAAAGCCCCCTTTAGATCAAAGTCTCCATTAGAGCCTCCCTTACACCAAAGTCCCCATCAGAGCTCCCCTTACCTAAGAGTGCCCATCAGAGACCCCTTTATATGAAAGTGCCCATCAGAGGTCCCCCTTACATCAGAAAGGTCATCAGAGAGCCCATTAGAGCCCTCCTTACGACAGAGTGCCAATCAGAGCCCCTCTTAGATCAAAGTCCCCATCAGAGTTTCCCTTACATGACAGAGCCCATCAGAGCCCCTCTTATATCAGAGTGCTGAACAGAGACCCCCTTAGATCAAAGTCCCCATCATAGCCCCCTTACATCAAAGCCCCATCAGAGCATCCTTACATCAAAAATCCATCAGAGCCCCCTTACATCATAGTCCCATCAAAGCCCCTCTTACATCTGAGTGCCAATCAGAGCCCACCTTAGATCCAGGTCCCCATCACAGCCCCCCTTACATCCGAATGCCCATCAGAGCCCCCCCTTACATCAGGAGATGTAAGAGGTGGAGAAGCACAGACCATAGGCAGTCTCTGCTGACCTTAAATTCTCAACCCATGTACATTGAATATTATCAATAATCCTAGCTGCGGGCCTGATAAAATGTTCATTATGTATCTTAGATTGTAAGCTCTAACGAGAAGGACCCTCTGTTTCCTCTTGTACCAAATTGTATGTAACTGTAATGTTAACCTTCATTTTGTAAAGCGCTGCGCAAACTGTTGGCGCTATATAATCCTGTATAATAATAATAATTTCTAGCACAGGAGTCTCCAAACTGTAGCCCTCCAGCTGTTGTTGAACTGCAAATTCCATGAAGCATTCCAAGACTCTAACAACCACAGACATCAATCCCAGAGGCTGAAGCATGATGAGACTAGTAGTTTCTCAACAGCTGGAAGATTATAATTTGGAGACCCCTGGCCTAGGGGGTAGAGCCAGGGGTGGACTGACCATTTGGAAACTCGGGCACTGCCTGAGGGCCTGGGGTCAGTAGGGGACCCCATGAGATGCCCCTGGTACCTTTTTCATAGGCTTTTTTGAGTTTGGGCAAGGACACAGGGGCCCCATGATCCCCTATTGCCCGGGGGCCCCATGAGTTGTCAGTCCGCCCCTGGGTAGAGCAAGGGTATCCAAACTCTTCAGTATGAAGGAAACATCATACACCCAAATTCTCAACCTGTGCACATTGGGGATATGCCACTGACCCTAGCTGCATCCAGATAAAATCTGGTGCTGGTCCAGATGTTCCCCACAGGTTGTAGTTTGGAGACCATTGACCTAGAACACCAAGAGATAGCACAGTGCTCACTTTGATGCACCTACTTTAGTCCGGAGACAGGCAATGCACAATAAATCCCTGAGACAAATATTCCTCCATCTTATCGTTCTCGCTCTCCCTCTAATCTTTTATTTGATCGCACACAGTCCCCGGTTAGTGAGGCCTGGAATGAAACTCCACCATTATATTAAGCAGGAGAAAGAAGACCTCTAATGAGATCAAGCTGGTCCATTAAGGTCCGAGATGAAACATAATGATTTAATACTGACAACTTTGTCTCTATATAAATGGAAGGAACATCTGTAACAGATGGAACATGGACCCGGCATGAAGCTAGATGACCAGACGAACAGGTGGCCTTCCTGCGTACTGCAGAGAGATAGGAGATATTGGATCAGACAGATTTACTACAAGCCGGCTGCAGCTACATAATAGACAAGGTGAATGAATGCTAATTATGTTTTGTATTTTTTTTATAGGAGGGGGCAGGGGATCCGCAAGCCTTACTGTGTGTTCAAATCTGGACATTAATTGAGGATACGTTTTATTTCTCATAAATTTCAACAAAGTTGCGAGTTTTCTGTAAAATTTCACAATTTTGGTGAAATAAATTGCAGCTAATGGCAAAGGTAAAATGAAAGTTTTTAATGTGGTTTTTGAGGGTGCAGTGGGATTCCAAATATTCGAGACCTGCTCCTGTGTCAAAAAATGTCCCTCATTAGCTTCATAATTTTAGTTTTTTTACAGGCGGATAGAAATATAAAAGGGAGATGGCAGGAGAAATACCAAGTGGTCCATTGAGTCTGCTGTGTTTTTGAAATTATTTTTTTTTGTTAATTTAATAATGAAAAAAAAATTGAGTATAGATCTATGTTTGTCCCAAGCAGGGCCGGATCTAGCCTGTCTGGTGTGGGGGTGCAGTTAAAAATGTGAGGAGGGCAGAGGATGAGAGGTCACAAGGGCAGTGTACAGGGGGTCAGCAGGGCAAAGGATTAGGTTAGCAGTTTGTACGGCAGTGTACAGAGGATACTAGCTTGCAAGGCAGTGTACAGAGTCAGCAGGGCAGAGGACAGGAGGCAGCTGGGCAGAGGACAGGAGTCAGCAGGGCAGAGGACAGGAGGCAGCTGGGCAGAGGACAGGAGTCAGCAGGGCAGAGGACAGGAGGCAGCTGGGCAGAGGACAGGAGGCAGCTGGGCAGAGGACAGGAGTCAGCAGGGCAGAGGACAGGAGTCAGCAGGGCAGAGGACAGGAGTCAGCTGGGCAGAGGACAGGAGTCAGCAGGGCAGAGGACAGGAGTCAGCTGGGCAGAGGACAGGAGGCAGCTGGGCAGAGGACAGGAGGCAGCTGGGCAGAGGACAGGAGGCAGCTGGGCAAAGGATGGGAGGTCTGCATTGAAGTGTACAGGAATTGGTATGGCAGTGTATAGGGGGTTAGTAGGGCAGAGGACAGGGGTCAGTAGGGCAGAAGACAGGGGTCAGTAGGGCAGAGGATTGGGTCAGCAGGGCAGTGTACAGGGGATGACAGAGTGAAAATAATGGTCAGCTGAGCTGAGGACAGGGGTCACTGATGGTCTTCCCCAGACCTCAGAGAGGATGATGATCACGGCTGGCCAGGTATGTCCTTCCCCCCATAGAATGCCTGTGGACTGTTATACCAAACTGTATGTATGTGCATTGCTGAATGAACTCTGTTCATCCCCTGAAATATGTCAACAGTCTCTGGTCATCCCCTGTACTGTGTCCGCAGTCTCTGGTCATCCCCTGTACGGTGTCCGCAGTCTCTGGTCATCCCCTGTACGGTGTCCGCAGTCTCTGGTCATCCCCTGTACGGTGTCCGCAGTCTCTGGTCATCCCCTGTACCGTGTCCGCAGTCTCTGGTCATCCCCTGTACCGTGTCCGCAGTCTCTGGTCATCCCCTGTACCGTGTCCGCAGTCTCTGGTCATCCCCTGTACCGTGCCCGCAGTCTCTGGTCATCCCCTGTACCGTGTCCGCAGTCTCTGGTCATCTCCTGTACCGTGTCCGCAGTCTCTGGTCATCTCCTGTACCGTGTCCGCAGTCTCTGGTCATCTCCTGTACCGTGTCCGCACTCTCTGGTCATCTCCTGTACCGTGTCCGCAGTCTCTGGTCATCTCCTGTACCGTGTCCGCAGTCTCTGGTCATCTCCTGTACCGTGTCCGCAGTCTCTGGTCATCTCCTGTACCGTGTCCGCAGTCTCTGGTCATCTCCTGTACCATGTCCGCAGTCTCTGGTCATCTTCTGTATTATGTCCGTAGTCTCTGGTCATCTCCTGTACTATGTCCGCAGTCTCTGGTCATCTCCTGTTCTATGTCCGTACTCTCTGGTCATCTCCTGTACTATGTCCGTACTCTCTGGTCATCTTCTGTACTATGTCCGTACTCTCTAGTCATCTCCTGTACCGTGTCCGCAGTCTCTGGTCATCTCCTGTACCGTGTCCGCAGTCTCTGGTCATCTCCTGTACCATGTCCGCAGTCTCTGGTCATCTCCTGTACTGTGTCCGCAGTCTCTGGTCATCCCCTGTACTGTGTCCGCAGTCTGTGGTCATCTCCTGTACTGTGTCCGCAGTCTCTGGTCATCTCCTGTACTGTGTCCGCAGTCTCTGGTCATCTCTTGTACTGTGTCCGCAGTCACTGGTCATCTCCTGTACTGTGTCCGCAGTCACTGGTCATCTCCTGTACTGTGTCCGCAGTCTCTGGTCATCCCCTGTACTGTGTCCGCAGTCTCTGGTCATCTCCTGTACTGTGTCCGCAGTCTCTGGTCATCCCCTGTACTGTGTCCGCAGTCTGTGGTCATCTCCTGTACTGTGTCCGCAGTCTCTGGTCATCCCCTGTACTGTGTCCGCAGTCTGTGGTCATCTCCTGTACTGTGTCCGCAGTCTCTGGTCATCCCCTGTACTGTGTCCGCAGTCTCTGGTCATCTCCTGTACTGTGTCCGCAGTCTCTGGTCATCTCCTGTACTGTGTCCGCAGTCTCTGGTCATCTCCTGTACTGTGTCCGCAGTCTCTGGTCATCTCCTGTACTGTGTCCGCAGTCTCTGGTCATCTCCTGTACTGTGTCCGCAGTCTCTGGTCATCTCCTGTACTGTGTCCGCAGTCTCTGGTCATCTCCTGTACTGTGTCCGCAGTCTCTGGTCATCTCCTGTACTATGTCCGCAGTCTCTGGTCATCTTCTGTATTATGTCCGTAGTCTCTGGTCATCTCCTGTACTATGTCCGCAGTCTCTAGTCATCTCCTGTACTATGTCCACAGTCTCTGGTCATCCCCTGTACTGTGTCCGCAGTCTGTGGTCATCTCCTGTACTGTGTCCGCAGTCTCTGGTCATCTCCTGTACTGTGTCCGCAGTCTCTGGTCATCTCCTGTACTGTGTCCGCAGTCACTGGTCATCTCCTGTACTATGTCCGCAGTCTCTGGTCATCCCCTGTACTGTGTCCGCAGTCTCTGGTCATCTCCTGTACTGTGTCCGCAGTCTCTGGTCATCCCCTGTACTATGTCCGCAGTCTGTGGTCATCTCCTGTACTGTGTCCGCAGTCTCTGGTCATCCCCTGTACTATGTCCGCAGTCTGTGGTCATCTCCTGTACTGTGTCCGCAGTCTCTGGTCATCCCCTGTACTGTGTCCGCAGTCTCTGGTCATCTACTGTACTGTGTCTGCAGTCACTGGTCATCTCCTGTACTGTGTCCGCAGTCTCTGGTCATCCCCTGTACTGTGTCCGCAGTCTCTGGTCATCCCCTGTACTGTGTCCGCAGTCTCTGGTCATCTCCTGTACTGTGTCCGCAGTCTCTGGTCATCCCCTGTACTGTGTCCGCAGTCTCTGGTCATCTCCTGTATTGTGTCCGCAGTCTCTGGTCATCCCCTGTACTATGTCCGCAGTCTCTGGTCATCTCCTGTACTGTGTCCGCAGTCTCTGGTCATCCCCTGTACTGTGTCCGCAGTCTCTGGTCATCTCCTGTACTGTGTCCGCAGTCTCTGGTCATCTCCTGTACTGTGTCCGCAGTCTCTGGTCATCCCCTGTACTATGTCCGCAGTCTGTGGTCATCTCCTGTACTGTGTCCGCAGTCTCTGGTCATCCCCTGTACTGTGTCCGCAGTCTCTGGTCATCTACTGTACTGTGTCTGCAGTCACTGGTCATCTCCTGTACTGTGTCCGCAGTCTCTGGTCATCCCCTGTACTGTGTCCGCAGTCTCTGGTCATCTCCTGTACTGTGTCCACAGTCTCTGGTCATCTCCTGTACTATGTCTGTACTCTCTGGTCATCTCCTGTACTCTGTCTGTACTCTCTGGTCATCTCCTGTACTCTGTCTGTAGTCTTGGTCCAGAATATTTTTTTTCTTGTTTTCCTCCTCTAAATCCTAGGTGCATCTTATGGAGCGAAAAATACAGTAATACTTTCTAAGATTAGTTTTGAAAGTTTCTCCTGCTAGTTTAAGGTCATGTCCCTGTGTTTCTGATTTTAACCTCATATTGAAAATACTGTCCTCCTGAAACGTATTCACATCCTTTATCCACTTGACTTCCGGAAGGTTTACCTCCTCTTCTTGATCAGGCCATTTTTTGTTATATGATGCTGTGTTACTTTAACTGACAATTGCACAGTCATGCAATGCTGTCCATAAATGAAATTTATATCATTTTTTTCCCACAAATAGCATTCCTTTGGTGGTATTGGATCATCACTGGGTCTTTTATTGTTTGCACTATAAACAAGGAAAAGAAACAAAATAAAAAAAACACAATATTTTTTACTTTCTGTTCTAAAACAGATCCAATAAAAAATGTAAAAAAATCTAATTTCTCCATAAATTCTGGCCAAAATGGAGTCTGCTACATATTTTTGGTAAACAAAAATCCCAATAAGCGTATATTTATTGGTTTACACAAAAGTTATAGCCTCTACAAACAATGGTATATATACTGGAATTTTTTTTTATACTCATAATGGTGGCAATCAGTGACTTATAGCAGGACTGAGATATTGCGGTGGACAGTCTGACACTAACTGACACTTTGTGGGAACCAGTGACACTAATACAGCTATCAGTACTAAAAATATACACTGTCACTGTTAATGACACTGGGAAGGGGTTCAACATCTAGGCTGTTTAAAAGGGTTAACTGTGTGCCTAGCAGGGACGGACTGACCATTTGGAAACTTGCCCGAGGGCCCGGGGTCAGTAGGGGGCCCCATGAGATGCCCCTGGTACCTTTTTCATAGGCTGAGTTTGGGCAAGGACACAGGGGCCCCATGATCCCCTATTGCCCGGGGGGCCCATGAGTTGTCAGTCCGCCCCTGGTGCCTAGCTATGTGTTTTGTGTACACAGTGGGGTGCTTTTATTAGGCAATCTGCTAGATTTTATTCCCTGCTTTGCAGGAAAAGAAAATATAGCAGATCGCCACTCACAAGACACAGCTCTGTCTTGTTTACATAGGCAGAGCTGTGTCCTGTCACTCTACTCAATGATCATCGGGTGCCGGCGCTCATCCATTGGCTGGCACCTATTGATCAGCTTGTGCTGTGTCCAATCACAGCAGAAGCGGCACTCCGGTGGCAGCGTGTGTGTGCCCCCTACAGCGAAAGTGCAACGTCACATTTATATATGTGATTTTGCACAGACTGTCCACCCTGTAGCACTAAATCTTCTATAGGACAGACAGAAAGTGGTTAAGTACGAGGTGTGACAATTTAATTCCCAGAAAGCCTGTGCCGCAGCCCTATGATGGTGAGTCACACAGTCATTCTCACTCGAGTGCGTTCTGACATGTTCTAACTTGCACTCACCTGGGTCACGGGCCAGTGGACTCAGTCTTTACAGAGTAGTAGAAGAAATAACACGCTGTTGGCGGAAAATGAGTGACAGGAATCTAGAGCAGAGGATTAACATCAAATTTTATGCACAATTTAGCAAAAGTGCGAGTGAAACTTTAGCTCTATTACAACGGGCTTATGGTGAACATTCCAAGAAGAAATCAAGTGTTTTTGAATGGCACAGGTGGGGTGGCAGGATGTCCACAATGTTGCAAGAGGTGGGCAGACAAAAATGCAAAGGACAGGTGCAAATGTAGAAAACGAAAAAGTTCCATGAATCTGTTCTGAGGAAAAGACAGGAACTCTGGCCTGACAAGTGGATTCTCCACCACGACAATGCTCCTGCACATGATGCGTTAGGTGTTCCCCTGGCCCAGAAATCAATTCTGAAACTTGACCGACCACCTTATTCTCCTGGCTTAGCATCCTGTGACTTTTGGCTGTTTCCAAAATTAAAAAATGCCTTAAGAGGACTCAGATTTGATGACATTCTGGACATCCAGCACACTGCAACAAGGATACTGCGCAGCATTCCGAAAAAACAAATTCCAGGAATGTTTCCACCAGTGGTACAGTCATAAAAAAAGTGAAGGGACTACTTTAACCTCCCTGGTGGTATTCCCGAGTGTAGCTTGGGGTAAAATGTCAGTGCCAAAAGCGGTAACCCCGAGCTACACTCGGGCTTACCATGCGGAGCTGCATAGGGAGTCCCTGCAGAGCTTACCTTGTCCTTCGCTCCCGCGATGTGTCCCCTGCAGCATCCCCGGCCATCTCCTCCGGCCGATGCCGGCATCCGGCTTCTGTGTTCCGGTCCCTGTGACGTCGGGACGTACGGGCGCCGGCAAATTTGAAAATTTAAAAAAATTTCATTTTTTTCCAAACAAATTTTAGATAGCAAAACATTGCTGTTTCAACCCATTTCACATACATTTTGTCACGAGTGCTTTGTCCTGTGCCCTGCCTGCATTTTGTCTGTTCTTTCTGCCTGGAAATTGAGAAAAGTCCACGGCGTCCAAAAAGCGTCCCTTTAGGTCAAAAGCGATTTTAGACCGGCTAGAGAACAGCGATAGTAAATCAGAACCACTTGCAGAATTGAGTGATAATGATTCGTGGGGGAAATTCGTCATCAGACACTGAAAACGATTTTGCGACTTTGCTCAGCGATGTGTGAACTTAGTGCTATATTTCAAATTTCAGTGTTTTTGGTTTGATTATATTATTGAATTAAATGTATTATTATTATATTATTATTTTTTATGATTATTTATTAAATTTTAATTTATGATTTCGTGTTTCAAATTTTATCCTACCCGGGATGTTTACTAGACTCTTGTTTGAACAGATTTCAGTGAGTTATTCCTAAAAACTACAGTCTACAATAAAAAAAAAACATACTTCCATGCAAAATAATAGTACCGCTTTCAGCACAAAAAATCTGAAATATTTAGACCGCCAGGGAGGTTAAAGTTGACCATAGCTGCCAATGTATAGGAAAGCAAACATTTTATTTTTACAGTGCTTTCTGGGAATTCAATTGTCATACTTCATATTTAAAGATTTCAGTCATATCTCCCCTTTCCCTTCTTTACTCAAAGTAGGGAAATACAGGGGAAAAAAAAAGTTAAATAAAAAGTGAAGCAACAGTTCCGAAATAACATTTAAATATGCACACAAAAAGAATTTTAAAAAATAACACAATATTAAGAACAAATATTACACTCTCCTAAATATAACCTCCCCACCAAACAATGAAAAATAAAAAAAAAAAACACCTTTTAAACAAATTTAAAAAGGTAGATTTCTTTTCAAGCAATTTTCAGCTAAGCAGCTCAATACGTGAAACTGAGAGTTTCTGCTTTGGTGAAAGTGGTAACTGGGAAATCAATTTAAGAGGATTATTGGGTGTCATGGACATCTAACTGTCTGCCCAGAGTTGTAGTTCATTACTGACATTTTTAGCATACGCTCCACTTTTTTTGAGAAAAAACAATTCATTTTCGGTGATCAATGTACATTGCCGGGATTGGCACAAGCTTTGTTGAAGATTCCTACCTTTTTGTTGTTCTGAAGAAATATCTGTTTGTTTCACCATGTCCTTTGTGAACTGACTCTGGTCTGGTTCATTATAATCACCTGGTGCAATCTCAGTGTTCTAATTCAGAGGTCCCCAAACTCTGGGCCATGGATGGGTGGATGGCGGGCTTTAGGCTTGATCTGTAATCATGGCTGCTTGCTTGGCTACCCAGGCTCCACCTCTTTTTGGGTCAGCCATGGTATTGGATTCTGATGCAGGCCCTGCAGTGGGCTGTGTATGCGGGGGGATCTGGGTTGCGCACTCCTTGTGGAGGTTTAGTGCCTGGTGGTCTGAAGTGGTGCTGGGAAGTGGCTGTGAATGCAGATCATTGGCAGAGAGATTTAACTGCACAGAGACTCCCATGGAGGCTCTATCAGTGAGTGGCAGCTGACATTTGGGCTTACATCCCCCCCCTCCCAGGTCTGTGGAGAGGTTGTCTTCCGTGAGGCTGGCCCCTGGTGCTGGGGACCGCTGTTCTAATGAGAAAAGCAGCAGGGTCTGCAACCCTTTAGAAATATTTAAAACATGGGGAGTATCTCACCAAAACTGAAGTTCCTATTGCAGAGGATGTACACTCAACGGCCACTTTATTAGGTACACCTTGCTAGTACCGGATTGGACCCCCTTTTGCCTTCATAACTGCCTTCATTCTTCATGGCATAGATTCTACAAGGTGTTGGAAACATTCCTCAGAGATGTTGGTCCATATTGACATAAGTTACTGTTGCCTTTCTATCATCATGAACCAGTCTGCCCATTCTCCTCTGACATCAACAAGGCATTTTCTTCCACACAACTGCCACTCACTGGATATTTTCTCTTTTTCAGACCATTCTCTGTAAACCATAGAGTTGGTTGTGCATGAAAATCCCAGTAGATCAGCAGTTTTTGATATACTCAGACCAGCCTGTCTGGCACCAACAACCATGCCACGTTCAGATTCACTTAAATTCCCTTTCTTCCCCATTCTGATGCTTGTCTTTACAACATCTAGATGCCTAAATGCATTGAGTTCCTGCCATGTGATTGGTTGATTAGCAAGTTGTGTTATCAAGCAATTGAACAGGTGTACCTAATAAAGTGGCCGGTGAGGGTATCTTCTGAGGAAATCAATGAGCCAATCCATGCTGTTTTTTTTTTTCTATTTGGGGGGGGGGGTCCTCCTTGACATTCATACCAGAGATTTGGCAACCAAACCCAACTTCAACCAAACCCAGATATGTTCAGCCTATCCCTAGAAAGGACAAAGTAGGATAATCCATGACAAGATATGTGAGATGGATGACAATTATATTGAGTTTCCCTTGCCTTCCGGGTAGAATTATACTCCGATGGACTGCCCCTGTCTCATCACAACGACATGATAAAATGCGACATTTCTATGGTTTGCCTGTTCTGCACAGTTTGCAGTATAAAGACCTCATTCGTGCTGCTCAGTTTCTATAACAACATATAATGACATTAATGGAGATATCTTTCCGATTCAAAGGCGAAGCACAGTGAGTGAATTCCTACGTGGAACAGGTTTCAATCTAATTTTAGTGTCTAAAACGCAGACGGATAAAGAGATTTGTCCCAGATACAAGCACACTCCATGGTCTGCACTTCACGGTATATTGTGTTATCTACCAACAAAACTGCAAAAAATAATACAGAGGCATAAGACACACGTGGAACATATTTTCCACAAGACACATTTTCCAGTAGCAGGACTTTAAGTGGACTTTTTACGTCTTATTTAAAGTGATTGTAAACCTCAGACATGAAATCTGAACAAAGCACTTACAATATGTTGCCAAAAGTATCGGGCCGCCTGCCTTTCCACGCACATGAACTTTAATGGCCCCCCAGTCTTAGTCCGTAGGGTTCAATATTGAGTTGGCCCCGCCCTTTGCAACTATAACAGCTTCAACTCTTCTGGGAAGGCCGTCCACAAGGTTTAGGAGGGTGTCTATGGGAAGGTTTGACCGCTCTTCCAGAAGCACATTTGTGAGGTCAGGCACTGATGTCGGGGGAGGAGGCCTGGCTCACAGTCTTCGCTCTAATTCATCCCAATGGTGTTCTATCGGGTTGAGGCCAGGATTCTGTGCAGGCTCGTCAAGTTCCTCCACCCCATATTTGCTCCTCTATGTCTTTATGGACCTTGCTTTGTGCACTGGTGGGAAGTCATGTTGGAACAGGAAGGTGCCATCCCTAAACTCTTCCCACAAAGTTGGGAGCATGAAATTGTCTAAAATGTCTTGGTATGCTGACGCCTTAAGAGTTCCCTTCACTGGAACTAAGGGGCCAAGCCCAACCACTGAAAAACAACCCCACACCATAATCCCCCCTCCACCAAACTTTACACTTGGCACAATGCAGTCAGGCAACTACCGTTCTCCTGGCAACCGCCAAACCCAAACATGACCATCGGATTGCCAGACAGAGAAGCATGATCCATCACTCCGGAGAACACAGCTCCACTGCTCTAGAGTCCAGTGATGGCGTGCTTTACACCACTGCATCCGACACTTTGCATTGCACTTGGTGATGTAAGGCTTGGATGCAGCTGCTCAGCCATGGAAACCCATTCCATGAAGCTCTCTACACACTCTTGTTGTTCTAATCTGAAGGCCACACCAAGTTTGGAGGTCTTTAGCTATTGACTCTGCAGACAGTTGGCGACTTCTGTGCACTGTGCTCAGCATGCACTGACCCCGCTCTGTCATATTATGTGGCCTACCACTTAGTGGCTGAGTTGCTGTTGTTCCCAGTTGCTTCCACTTTGTTATAACCCCTCTAACAGTTAACCGTGGAATATTTAGTAGCCAGGAAATGTCACGGATGGACTTATTGCACAGGTGGCAACCTATCACAGGACCACGCTTGGAGTCACTGAGCTCCTGAGAGCGACCCATTCTTTCACAAATGTTTGTAGAAGCAGTCTGCATGCCTAGGGGCTTGATTTTATACACCTGTGGCCATGGAGGGGATTGGAACACCTGAATCCAATGATTTGGAGGGGTGTCCCAATACTTTTGGCAATATATAGTGTATTTCTATAGTGTTTGTTTTCCTCTTCCCAAAGCACTAAGGGGGGTTATTTATTAAAATTGCATGGTACAAAATCTGGCGCAGTTCTGCATAGAAAACAATCAGCTTCCAGGTTTTATTGTCAAAACTTAATTGAGCAAACTGAAGTTAGAAGCTGATTGGCTACCATGCACATCTGCACCAGTTTCTGAGTGCACCAATTTTATTAAATCTCCCCCAAAGCCTCAGTTCACACCAATGCGACTTGTGCGATTTGACAGTTCAAATCGCATGATAAGTCGCACCCAATGATAGGCAATGGAATCGTTCTAATCTGTGCAACTCCGACTTCGTGAAAATTTCTTTACAATTTACAATTTACAATTTTTAGCAATTTTGGGTGTGACTTGCATAGACATCTGTGCATGAAGTCGCACAGATGTCTTATAAGTCACACATGAAGTCACACTAACATCCAATTTTGAAATTATGCGTATTCAGTGTGAACCCAGTTAAGTGTCTTTTCGCTGTGCTGTCTCGTTCCTCTGCTACCAGCATGAATCACTTCTGGCAAGTTTTCCTGACACCAAGAGAAAAAAAGTGAAGGGAGGGAGCTCCAGCACATAGCCTGTGATTGACAATCTCAGCTCTGTTTCTGTGTGCTATGTGGGGGGGTGGTGTCCCTTCTCTCCCATCAGCTTTCAGAGCTCTTGTACAATGTGTACCTGCAGCTCCCCACCCCTTGCTTTGTGAATCTGTGAAAAATCCTTTGCAGCCAAAATTCTGTAGATAAACAGGTACAACATATGTAGGACAATTTGTTTCCTCTCTGTGTATCACTTTAGGTCAGTCACTTCACTAGGTATAGGTATGGGTTTAAAACCATTTGATTTGATCTCTTTGCATTCCTCTACATCCAATTTACAAAAACGCAGTGAGCTTCTACTTTTAGGGGACAGTCTACAGTCCGGCTTCCGCCCCCTACACTCCACCGAAACTGCCCTACTCAAACTCACCAACGACCTGCTAACCGCCAAAGCTAATGGCCACTATTCAGTGCTACTACTCCTCGACCTCTCTGCGGCTTTCGAAACGGTTGACCACCCCCTCCTCCTCAAACAACTACACTATCTTGGCCTCAGAGACTCCGCTCTCTCCTGGCTCTCTTCCTATCTATCACAGCGCTCCTTCAGTGTTACCTATAACGCTGCCACCTCCTCTTCACTCCCCCTCTCTGTTGGGGTCCCTCAAGGTTCTGTCCTCGGGCCCCTTCTCTTCTCCATCTACACCTCCTCCCTTGGCCAATTGATACACTCTCACGGCTTCAACTACCATCTCTATGCCGACGACACGCAAATCTATCTCTCTACCCCTCGCCTCACCCCTTCAGTCTCCACTCGTATCACAAGGCTACTAACAAGCCTACCGACATATCGGACTGGATGTCACTCCACCTCCTCAAACTAAATCTGTCCAAACTGGGCTCCTAGTCTTCCCCCTAGCCCGTGCCCCCCCGACTTCTCCATCAAGACCAACAACACCACCATCAGTCCCTCCCCTCAAGCCAGAGTACTAGGTGTCATCATACACTCCAATCTGTCCTTCCAGCCCCAGGTCCATTCGCTGACAAACTCATGCAGACTCCACCTCCGCAACATCTCCAAAATACGTCTGTTCCTAACCCCGGAAACCACTAAGCAACTCATTCACTCTCTCATTATATCACGCCTCGACTACTGTAACTCCCTCCTCACCGGCTTGCTCCACCGCAGGCTATCCCCGCTCCAGTCTTTCTTGAATGCTGCGGCCAGACTCATCCACCTTACTAACCGCTCCGTATCCACCACCCCCCTCTGCCAATCCCTCCACTGGCTTCCGATTGCCCAACAGATACAATTCAAAATGCTAATATTGACTTATAAAGCTGTTCATAATACTGCCCCAAACTACATCACCGATCTGGTATCCAAATACCACCCAAAACGTACTCTCCGCTTCTCACAAGACCTCCTACTCTCTAGCTCCCTGGTCTCCTCCTCCCATGCCCATCTCCAGGACTTCTCCAGGGCTTCCCCCATTCTCTGGAACTCCCTACCCCAATCCATCAGACTGTCACCTACTCTCCTCACCTTTAGGCGCACACTGAAAACCTATCTCTTCAGGGAAGCCTACCCCGCCCTCAGCTATTTACTGAACTCCTCCACTCTTCCTATCACTCCATCCTCCACAACTTTTTCCTCCTGTACCACTATCTCCTCCATCCTAGATTGTAAGCTCCAAGGAGCAGGGCCCTCGAACCCCTCGTGTATTGAATCGTATTGTTACTGTATTGTCTCGTGTACTGTCTCCCTTTATAATGTACAGCGCTGAGCACACTGTTGGCGCTATATAAATCCTTTATAATAATAATAATAATAATTATGCCTTTTAGAGACATTTGGAGGCGAGACTATGATTAATTCTTTTTCCCCCAGTGCCTCTTTCTGTCATGATTCTAGGGACACTGCATGCAGACACTTTTACACCTCAATTACCAGGAGATCTTTGCTTTGAGCAGTACCACGGCTTATCTGTTTAACTTCATAAGTTATCAGTATTCACTAATGTTTATGGGCCCCACCATTGCTAGCAGAAAACAGTGGATACCACCATATCAGGAACTTTAAACAGCACAGTGTTCAAGACGCAATCTCTAGTTAAAAGGGACCTCTTCTTTTTTAAGGCCATTGTTACTCAAATTAGGGTATTTTTATCTATTTATGCATAAATTTACATAATTTTCTGCATCCATCATTGCAGCACTGGTGGCCTAGAGGGAGCTGATAAGTCAACAAGCCTTTTCATCCCCCTCTTACTGCTGGTCATGTGGTTTAATAGTTGAATCTTCACACTCACAACAGTATAATCTGTTAAACATTGCTAATTGATTATTCCTATTTTACCAGTGTTCTGTTTTTATGCATTAACTGGTTACATAGTTAGTCTGGCTGAAAAAAGACAAAAGTCCATCCAGTTCCACCATAAAAAAAGTTATAATCCTACACCCACAGTTGATCCAGAGAATGGCAAAAAACCCAGCAAAGCATGATCCAATTTGCTCCTGCAGGGGAAAAATTCCTTCCTGATCCCCCGAGAGGCAATCGGATATTCTCTGGATCAACTTTACCTATAAATGTTCGTATCCATTTATATTCTGTGTATCCAAGAAAGAATCCAGGACTTTTGTAAAGCAATCCACTGATCTGGCCAGAACCAACTCTTGAGGAAGTCTATTCCACATTTTCACAGCTCTTACTGTGAAAAAACCTTTCCGTGTTTGGAGATTAAATTTCTTTTCCTCCAGGCGTAAAGAGTGCCCCCTTGTCCTCTGTGATGACCTCAGGGTGAATAACTCTACACCGAGTTCACTATATGAACCACTGATGTATTTATACATGGAGATCATATCCCCCCTTATGTATTATACATGGAGATCATATCCCCCTTATGTATTATACATGGAGATCATATCCCCCCTTATGTATTATACATGGAGATCATATCCCCCCTTATGTATTATACATGGTGATCATATCCCCCCTTATGTATTATACATGGAGATCATATCCCCCCCTTATGTATTTATACATGGAGATCATATCCCCCCTTATGTATTATACATGGAGATCATATCCCCCCTTATGTATTATACATGGAGATCATATCCCCTCTTATGTATTATAAATGGAGATCATATCCCCCCTTATGTATCATTCATGGAGATCATATCCCCCCTTATGTATTATACATGGTGATCATATCCCCCCTTATGTATTATACATGGAGATCATATCCCCCCTTATGTATTATACATGGAGATCATATCCCCCCTTATGTATTATACATGGAGATCATATCCCCCTTATGTATTATACATGGAGATCATATCCCCCCTTATGTATTATACATGGAGATCATATCCCCCCTTATGTATTATACATGGAGATCATATCCCCTCTTATGTATTATAAATGGAGATCATATCCCCCCTTACGTATTATACATGGAGATCATATCCCCCCTTATGTATTATACATGGAGATCATATCCCCCCTTATGTATTATACATGGAGATCATATCCCCCCTTATGTATTATACATGGAGATCATATCCCCCCTTATGTATTATACATGGAGATCATATCCCCCCGTTAATCTCCTCTTCTTAAGAGAGAATACATTCAGTTCCTCTAATCTTTCCTCATAGCTGATCTCCTCCATGCCTCTTATCAGTTTGGTTGCCCTTCTCTGTACTTTCTCCAGTTCCCCAATGTTCTTTTTGTGAATTGGTGCCCAAAACTGAACTGCATATTCCAGATGAGGTGTTACTAATGATTTGTACCGGGGAAAATGATATCTCTCTCTCTGGAGTCTATACCTCTTAATACAAGAGAGGATTTTGCTCGCTTTAGAAACCGCAGCCTGGCATTACACGGCCAGCAAAATCCTTCAGCGTTCCGAGTGGACGCCATATAGACACCCAGTTTGCGCGCCTGCAGAGCCGCTCAGCGGCCGATGACAGACCTGAGTACCGGCCCCGTTGCTGGTACCATGTGACCTGCTGTGACCAATCACAGCAGGTCACATGACAGTTATATACAATGGATGGCTTCATTCATGCCATCAATTGTATACTAGTGTGCTTAGCTGTGAATGGTCACAGTGATCACATGCGCAAGCTGGGCCAATCACAGCCCAGCTGTGTCATGTGATTAGCCGTGGCCAAATCACAGCTAAGCACAAAAAAAAAAACAAAAAAAAAAAAACCCTGAATGAATTGATGTCATTCAGGTAAATGCTTGCTTATAGCAAAGTAAATTCTTTGCTATAAGCGAATTGTGTAAAAAAAAAAAATACTGATCACTTCCCCAAAGTAGTACAATGTTACTATGGTAACATTGTACTACTTTGGTCAAAGTGAAATCTGAAAAAAATCTGAAAAAAAAAGAAAAAAAGTAATAAAAATTTGAAATAAAAACATTTACAAAAAAATTTAAAAAAATTTAATAAAAAAAAAATATATATATATTTGTTTTTCATACTGTCACCAGTCAGTGTCCCTGATCACCGCCATGCCAGTTATATGATGACGCTGTACTGCACTGGTGACAGTATGTAAAAAAAAAAATTGTGAAAATAATTTTTTTAATTTTTTAATTTTCCGAAAAATTATGACAAAAAAAATACAACTTCAAAAAACTCACCATGCCCCTTATGAATACTTTGCAAAAAGGGGTCATTTGGGGATATCTGTACTATTCTGACATTTGGGGGATATCTGTACTTTTCTGACATTTGGGGGATATCTGTACTTTTCTGACATTCTTGGACCTCAAGAAATTAGATTGGCTGTCAGTACTTCAGGATTGATCAATATTCAGATCTATACCATAGTTTGTGAACTCTATAACTTTCCTACAAACTAAAAAATACATCCTAATTTGGGTTATTTTCACCAAAGACATGTAGCAGAATACATCTCGGCCTAAATTTCTGAAGAACAATTATTTATTTGCAAACTTTTATAACAGAAAGAAAGAAAAACGTGGGGTTTTTTTTCAACTTTTCGGTCTTTTTTTGTTAATTTAGCAAAAAATAAAAACCCCAGCGGTGATTAAATACCACCAAAAGAAATCTCTAGTTGTGTGAAGAAAATGATAAAATTTTAGTTTGGGTACAATGTTGTATGACCGCGCAATTGTCATTCAAAGTGTGAGAGTGCTGAAACCTGAAAAATGGCCTGGACAGGAAGTTGGTAAAAGTGCCCTGTATGGAAGCTGTTAAGCTTGTGATCTACCAGAACCCCCAGATCCTTCTCCACCATTGATTCCCCCAGTTGTACCCCCCCAGTATGTATGATGCATGCATATTCTTAACCCCCAAGTGCAGAACCTTACATTTATCAACATTAAACCTCATTTGCCACATAGTTGCCCAATTACACAGAGCATTGAGGTCGGCTTGTAAATTGGAGACATCCTGTAAGGACGTTATTCCACGGCACAGCTTGGTGTCATCTGCAAAGATTGAAATGGGATTTTTAATCTCAGACCCTATATTGTTTATAAATATATTAAAAAGTAAGGGTCCCAACACTGAACCTTGGGGTACACCACTGACACCCCTAGACCATTCAGAGTATGAATCATTAACCACTACTCTCTGAATACCATCTTTTAGCCAGTTTTCTATCCATTTACATACAGATTTTTCCAAGCCTGTAGACTTTACCTTACACATTAGCCGTGTGTGGGGAACTGTGTCAAACGCTTTTGCAAAATCCAAGTATACCACGTCCACCGCCACCCCTCTGTCCAAGTATACCACGTCCACCGCCACCCCTCTGTCCAAGTATACCACGTCCACCTCCACCCCTCTGTCCAAGTATACCACGTCCACCGCCACCCCTCTGTCCAAGTATACCACGTCCACAGCCACCCCTTTGTCCAAGTTTTTGCTCACCTCCTTATAAAAAGAAATCATATTTGTTTGACAACTTCTGTCTCTCATGAATCCATGCTGTCTGTTGCTTAAAATATTTTTTTCCAGCTAGAACTCATCTATGTGGTCTATAATTATTAAACTCCCCATTATCTTCCCAACTATAGAAGTTAAACGAACAGGTCTGTAATTACTTGGTAAAGATTTTGAAATGGCTTTAAAATGACAGAGCTCAATTCTTTAAGGCCCCGTGGGTGTATGCCATCCGGTCCAGGTGCTTTATTCACCTTTATTCTGTCTAAATATTTCTGGATCATATCAGTTGTGAGCCAATGTGGATCATCTGGAGCTGTGTCAGTACCACGCCCATTATGGACAAGAGCTCCCCCGTGCTCCTTTGTATACACAGAGCTGAAGAAGGTATTTAATAAATTTGCCTTCTTTTTATCCCCAGTCACCCACTCTAAAGTATTTTGTAAAGGGCCTACATGCTCGGACCGGACCTTTTGATTATTAATATATTTGAAGAAATTTTGTGGTTGGTCCTGCTATCTTTTGCAATCTGTCGTTCATTTTACATTTTTGTGGCCTTTATTTCCTATTTGCATATTCTGTTATTTTCTTTGTATTGTGTAAATGATGATATCATTCCTTCATTTTTATATTTAATAAAATCTCTTTTCTTATCATTTATAGCTTTTTTAACTTTGGCCGTAAGCCACATAGGTTTGATTTTTAGTCTTTTAAACTTGTTGCCCATGGGAATATATTTTGCAGTGTGTTCATATACAGTTTTTTTGAAGAACTCCCTTTTCTGTGCTGTGTTCATGGATGCCAATATTCCCTCCCAGTCTAATTCTTGGAGAGCAGTTCTCAGCCTTGGAAAATTAGCTCTCTTAAAGTTTAGTGTTTTTATTTTTCCCGTATGCGCTGGTTGTTTACAGCTAACAATAAATGAAATTATGTTATGGTTACTGCTACCCAGTTGTATATCTTAAACCCATTATTCTTGTCATCTACTCTTTTGAACAAGACTACTATATAGGTGTTACCAAAGAATTGAGTCCCTTGCATTATTATACTATATTGATTAAATATGTCTGAACCCAGAGTGTCAGAGGTGTTGGGAGGCTTGCAAGGTCAGGGGACAAGCATTATCAAGCAGATCCTGCAGGGTTAGCACTACAATACTATAATTATTTAGGATTAATCCCAGCTTTGAAGAGGACCTGTCTTGTCCCAGCTTGCATGGTTGCCTTCAAACCTTAGACTCTCGCACCTTGCCCACACGGCTATTATTATTACAGAATTACTGATCCCTGCCCCATATATTTTCAGCAAGAAGCAGCACCAGAAGGTGAGCCACTTTGTAACAGTTACATTAAATTTCCAGCGTGGGGTATCATAAATAAAACACAGCACATTATTTGCTTACTCTAGCCAGGCAAATTGCTTAAAAGAATTCAATACGCACTGTGATCTTGTTCCTTTTCAGAAACATTTTCTTCCCATTCCCACTTAATTACTTTTCTTGCAAAGAATGCAGATCTGATCATTGATTTGTGAGTCTGAGCTGAAAGTGTAACATAAATGCTGAAGGTGTAAGTTGGGGGGGAGACTTGGACCCCAAACCTAGGATTCCTAAACAGATTTGAGTCCAAATGAATGTGTAGGAGTCATAGGAGAAGCAAAAATTTTAAAGACAACTGCACAGAAAAATACATTTGAAAAATTCTCTAGCAAATGTGAGTTTGTTTAACCACATCACGTCCAGACACTTTTACCCCCTTCCAGTCCAGGCCAATTTTTAGCTTTGAGCACTTTCGCACTATGAATGACAATTGCGTGGTTGTGCAACACTGTACCCAAATGAAATGTTTATACATTTTTTTCTCACAAATAGAGGGTTTTTTTGGTGGTATTTGAGCACCACTGGGCTTTTTTATTTTTTGCTATGTAAATGAAAAAATCCCAAACAATTTGAAAAAAAATTTTTTTTTGCTTAATTTTTGTTATAAAATCCTGCAAATAAATAATCTTTCTTCATAAATGTAGGCTAAAATTTATTCTGCTGCATTTTTTAGGTAAAATATTCAAAAACAGTGTATAATATTTAGTCTGTGTGAAAGTTACAGAGTCTACAAAAATATGGGATATATATCTAAAAACTGATCAGTTGAAACCCTAAAATGGCAGACTCTGGTATGATGAATGGCAGTGACCAGGACATTGGCATGAGGTATGGTGGTGATCAAGACATTGGCATGAGGTATGGCGGTAATTAGGACATTGGTATGAGGTATAGTGGTGATCAGAATGCTGGTATGGGGTATTTGTCAAGGTCCTACCTTTTCCCTGAGGTTATGTTACTCTATGTGCTGGCGTCCATCTTGGATTCTGCTGTGCATGGTGGGAATCCTTTTATGCCTTCAGGTCTCTGTGGTCCATCCCCCAGAGGGGTGTGGCTGATGACATATAAGCCTGTGGCCCGCACATGCTCTTTGCACTTGTGTCTTGTGTCTTTGTGTTGCTATTACTCTGTTCTGACTCTTGTGACTCTCCTGGTATCTGATTCGGCTTGTGACTCGACTATTCTTTGTATTCTCCTTTGATCTGACCCTCTGTTGCTGAACCCGGCTCGTGACCTGTGATTCTCGTCTGCTGTCCTGTACTGTTTTGTCCTGTTGTTGTTGACCTGGCTTGTCTGACTACTCTTTTGTCTCTTCCACCAGCTACACACCATTGGCGGCGGCCATTACCGCAGCTGAGGTGTCTCGGGGGCCGCGACCTGGTTCCTGGCTGCGTCAAGTCCATCCCCACCATCAGGGGCCCTGGTGAAGGGCAGCCTGGGACTTAGACTCCGCGCCCTGAGGGACTTCGGTCTGTGGGTGGTGGTTGTCGTCAGCCAGTGCGTTACATTGTTAGGCCTGCCTGTCCGTTCCTCGGCCCCTGCCCTGACATTACACAAGTGCCATGAACCCTGACGGTGCAGGCACGCCTTCGCTCCCAATGCTAGTCGCCAGACTCCGATCAACAGGATCACCTGTTGGATCAGTTCGCTCAGGCGTTGCAAACTCTGCTTGCACGCACTGCACACCTTGCTCCTGGTGCTATTAGGCCGGTAGTCACTCCGGTGGTCTCTCCTGCTGCTTCTCCGCCTATTGCATCCACCACCTCGACGGCTGCATCAGCGGCGCCCAGAGGTATGACTGGTTCTGCCCCTCTTCCACAGCGCTTTGGGGGTGAGCTGAGTCAGTGTCGTGGGTTCCTCAACCAGGTGGGTATTTATTTTGAATTAATACCCCACGCCTTTCCGTCTGAGAGGTCAAAGGTGGGGTTCCTAATTTCACTACTCTCAGACAAGGCCTTGGCCTGGGCAAATCCCTTATGGGAGAGGAACGACCCGGTGATTCAAGATTTTTCCGGTTTTGTCGATGCCTTCCGTAGGGTATTCGACGTACCGGCTCCTTCCGCCTCGGCGGCCAAGTTGCTCATGACCATGCATCAGGGTTCATGGACCGTGGCCGAGTACGCTATAGAGTTTCGTACCCTGGCGGCAGAGGTCGGTTGGAACAATGAGGCTCTGGTGGCTGCGTTTTCCCATGGTCTTTCTGACACATTGAAGGACGAGATTGCAGCTAAGGAACTGCCTGTGGTGTTGGAGCAGCTCATCTTTTTTCTCCTGATTGACACCAGGCTCAGGGAGAGGCCTTCACTCAAGGAACGCCTGCGGAGGCCTTCCAATCGACTGGCACCTGCGTTTTCTGTCCCACCCGTTCCTCCCTCTCCTCCCACGCCTCCTGGGGATAGCTTGTCTGGTGGGGAACCCATGCAGCTGGGGTTTGCTCGCCTTTCCGAGGGAGAGCGGGCCGCTTGGCGTCGGGAGGGTCGCTGCCTGTACTGTGGCCTCGGTGGGCACTTTCGGCAGTCTTGTCCGGTCCGTCCGGGAAACGCTCGCACCTGAGATCATGTCGGGGACAGATCTTGGGTGGAGTTTCCTCGTCCCCGGCGTTCCGCAAGGATAAGCCACTGATCACCGTGGTCCTTTCTTGGACGGAGGGCTCGGTGACGGCCCAGGCGTTGGTAGACTCTGGGGCCGGTGGGTTGTTCTTGGACAGCTTGTTTGCTGCACAACACTGCATTCCCCTGCAGGCTCGTGCTACCCCATTGGTTCTCGAAGCAATAGATGGCAGGCCCCTACAACCGCCGCAGGTTACCCACGAGTCTCTGCCGATAGAGGTAGCCATTGGGGCTGTTCACAGGGAGTTGGCCTGTTTTCAGGTGATTTCTTCCCCACACTATTCGGTGGTTTTGGGGTATCCCTGGCTCCAGAGGCACAATCCAACCTTCAATTGGCAAACAGCCGAGATTCTCTCATGGTCTCCACAGTGTGGGGCCGGGTGCATCCGGGGGCCGGTTAAGGTATTGTGTGCCTCCTCGGACTCTGCGTTGCCCACCGACTATGGGGAGTACCGTGACGTGTTTGATAAGGTACGCGCTGGTACCTTACCGCCGCATCGTCCTTACGACTGCGCCATATCCTTGCAACCCGGGGCCACTCCTCCGCGTGGCAGGGTGTACCCTCTCTCGGTTGCGGAGAATAAGGCCATGGAGGAGTACGTTGTGGATGCGCTTTCCCGGGGGCACATTCGTAAGTCTACTTCTCCAGCAGGAGCAGGTTTTTTTTTCGTAAAGAAGAAAGGTGGGGAATTGAGGCCCTGCATCGATTATAGGGGTCTCAATCGGATTACCATTAAAAATGCATATCCAATTCCTTTGATTTCTGAGTTGTTCGACTGCCTTAAGGGAGCAACAGTCTTTACCAAACTCGACCTTAGGGCGGCGTACAACCTCGTACGGATCAGACAGGGGGATGAGTGGAAGACCGCGTTTAACACCAGAACCGGGCACTACGAATACCTGGTGATGCCCTTCGGATTGTGTAACGCGCCCGCGGTTTTTCAGGAATTCATAAACGATGTCCTTCGTGATTTGTTGCAGCAGTGCGTAGTGGTTTACCTGGATGACATATTGGTTTACTCTACCTCCATGGAGTCTCATGTCCAGGATGTCAAGCAGGTGCTGCAACGATTGCGTGAGAACGGACTCTTTTGTAAACTCGAGAAGTGCGAGTTCCATTGATCCCAAGTTGCCTTTTTGGGCTACATAATTTCCACGGAGGGATTTTCCATGGACCCTCAGAAGGTTGCGGCGGTTCTGCAGTGGCCTCGTCCCAATGGTCTTCGGCCCATTCAGCGCTTTCTGGGTTTTACCAACTACTATCGGAAGTTCACCAGGAACTTCTCCACATTGGCAAAGCCTCTCTCTGACCTAACCAAGAAGGGGAGTAACCCTCACGAGTGGCCATCCGAGGCCATTATAGCTTTCGAGGCTCTGAAAGCCACCTTTGCTTCGGCTCCGATTCTTTCGCATCCCAATCCTGGGTTGCCCTTCGTCCTCGAGGTTGATGCTTCCAAAACGGGAGTAGGGGCTCTCCTGTCTCAGCGTCGGTCGCCCGATGGACCCCTACTTCCCTGCGGGTTCTACTCCAGGAAGCTTTCCTCTGCAGAGTGCAACTACCAGATTGGAGATCGGGAGTTGTTGGTCATCATTCTGGCTCTCAAGGAATGGAGGCACCTGCTCGAGGGTTCCGCGGTTCCGGTCCTCATTCTTACCGATCACAAGAACCTGACTTATCTTTCGGAGGCCAAAAGATTGACACCCCGCCAGGCCAGATGGGCTCTGTTCTTGTCACGCTTCAGCTATGTGGTTTCATATTTGCCTGGTTCCAAGAATGTCAGGGCTGATGCGTTATCACGGCAATACTCTGAGTTGTCCAGGGAAGACTCTGAGCCAATCTCACTTATACCTCCAGATCAGATCCTGGCTGCCATTCGCACCAGTCTGACCTCTCCTCTTGGGGAGCAGATTTTGGCGGCTCAAACTGATGCTCCTCCCGGGAAGCCGGAGGGTAGATGTTTCGTACCCGAGGGATTGCGCACCCGCCTGCTGCGTACCTACCGTAACGCCAAAACTGCCGGGCATCCGGGGAAGAACCAGCTGTGTTGAGTCGTCTCTCGCTTATTCTGGTGGCCAACCCTCCGTGCCGACATTGCCTCTTATGTAGCGGCATGTTCGATCTGTGCCCAGAATAAGTCTCCACGGCATCTCCCTTTGGGTCTTCTGCAACCCATTCCCAATGGGGAGCGTCCTTGGTCACATCTAGGTATGGACTTTATTGTAGACCTCCCGGTGTCTCGGGGTCATACGGTCATCCTCATGATCGTCGATTGGTTTTCCAAGATGTGCCATTGCATTCCACTCAGGAAATTACCCACAGCGCAAGAACTGGCCACGGTCTTTTCCAGGGAGATTTTTCGCCTGCATGGGTTGCCTAAGGTGATTGTCTCGGACCGCGGGAGTCAGTTCGTGTCCAGATTCTGGCGCGCCTTCTGCTCCCAGTTGGGTATTAGTCTCTCCTTTTCTTCAGCCTACCACCCGCAGTCCAATGGGGCTGCGGAGCGTTCCAATCAGGCCTTAGAACAATTCCTTCGGTGTTATATTTCAGACCATCAGGACGATTGGGCCGATCTCCTGCCCTGGGCAGAGTTTGCCAGGAACTCGGCGGTCAACTCCTCCTCCGGGATGTCTCCCTTCATGGCCAACTATGGGTTCAAACCCGCGGTATTACCTGAGAGGTTCTCACCACAGGACATTCCGGCTGTGGAGAACCATCTTGCTGCCCTGCGTTCTTCATGGGGGCAGATCCAGAGGGCCTTGAGGGACTCAGCTCAGCGCCAGAAGTTCCAGGCTGATCGCAGACGGTTGCCCGCTCCTTCATACCAGGTCGGCGATCGGGTGTGGTTGTCTACTCGCAACCTCAATCTTCGGGTGCCCACACCCAAACTAGCTCCCCGTTTTGTCGGTCCTTTCCGCATTCTCTGCAAAGTGAATCCGGTGGCCTATGCCCTTGCCCTTCCGTCTGGGATGCGGATCTCCAATATCTTTCATGTTTCCCTGTTGAAACCTCTGATCTGCAATCGCTTCACTACCTCTCTGCCTCGGCCCCGTCCTGTCCGGGTTGACGGTCATGAGGAGTATGAGGTGAGCCGGATCCTGGACTCTCGATTGGTGCGAGGTTGATTACAGTTCCTGGTTCATTGGCGTGGTTATGGTCCCGAGGAGCGTTCCTGGGTTCCTTCCGCGGATGTCCATGCTCCTGCCCTCCGCCTCGCTTTCCTCAGAAACCTTTTGTTGAGCCGCGGAGGGGGAGGGGCCCTTGAGGAGGAGGTACTGTCAAGGTCCTACCTTTTCCCTGAGGTTATGTTACTCCATGTGCTGGCGTCCATCTTGGATTCTGCTGTGCATGGTGGGAATCCTTTTATGCCTTCAGGTCTCCGTGGTCCATCCCCCAGAGGGGTGTGGCTGATGACATATAAGCCTGTGGCCCGCACATGCTCTTTGCACTTGTGTCTTGTGTCTTTGTGTTGCTATTACTCTGTTCTGACTCTTGTGACTCTCCTGGTATCTGATTCGGCTTGTGACTCGACTATTCTTTGTATTCTCCTTTGATCTGACCCTCTGTTGCTGAACCCGGCTCGTGACCTGTGATTCTCGTCTGCTGTCCTGTACTGTTTTGTCCTGTTGTTGTTGACCCGGCTTGTCTGACTACTCTTTTGTCTCTTCCACCAGCTACACACCATTGGCGGCGGCCATTACCGCAGCTGAGGTGTCTCGGGGGCCGCGACCTGGTTCCTGGCTGCGTCAAGTCCATCCCCACCATCAGGGGCCCTGGTGAAGGGCAGCCTGGGACTTAGACTCCGCGCCCTGAGGGACTTCGGTCTGTGGGTGGTGGTTGTCGTCAGCCAGTGCGTTACATTGTTAGGCCTGCCTGTCCGTTCCTCGGCCCCTGCCCTGACAGTATTGCAGTGATCAGGACTTTGGTATGGTGTATGGCACTGATTCGGATACTGGTATGACATATAGGGTGATCAGAACACTCATATGGGGTATGGTGGTGATCAGGACACTGATATGGACTGTGTCGGTAATCAAGGTGCTGGTATGGCACATGGCAGTGATCAGTGTGCTAGTATGGTGTATGGTGGTGATCAGATGCTGGTATGGTGTATGGCGGGGATCAGGATGTTGGTATGGGCTATGGTGATGATCAAGGTGCTGGTATGGTGTATGGTGATGATCAAGGTGCTGGTATGGTGTATGGTGGTGATCATGATGTTGGTATGGTGTATGGTGGTGATCATGATGTTGGTATGGTGTATGGCGGAGGTCAGGATGCTGGTATGGAGTATGGTGGAGATCAGGATGCTGATAGGGGCTATGGTGATGATTAGGGTGCTGGTATGGTGTATGGTGGTGATCAGGATGCTGGTACGGTGTATGGTGGTGATCAGGATGCTGGTATGGAGTATGGCGGAGATCAGGATGCTGATATGGGCTATGGTGATGATTAGGATGCTGGTATGGTGTATGGTGGTGATCAGGATGCTGGTATGGTGTATGATGGTGATCAGGACGCTGGTATGGGGTATGGTGGGGATCAGGATGCTGGTATGGGGTATGGTGGGGATCAGGACATTGGTATGGTGTATGGCGGTGATCTGGACGTTGGTATGGGCTATGGTGATGATCAAAGTGCTGGTATGGTGTATGGTGATGATCAGTGCTGGTATGGTGTATGGTGGTGATCATGATGTTGGTATGGTGGTGATCAGGACATTGGAATGGTGTATGGCGGTGGTCAGGATGCTGGTATGGGGTATGGTGGAGATCAGGAGGCTGATATGGGCTATGGTGATGATCAGGATGCTGGTATGGTGTATGGTGGTGATCAGAGCGCTGATATGGTGTATGACGGTGATCAGGACGCTGGTATGGGGTATGGTGGTGATCAGAGCGCTGGTATGGTGTATGACGGTGATCAGGACGCTGGTATGGGGTATGGTGGGGATCAGGACATTAGTATGGTGTATGTCAGCGTTTTTGTGAGCACTGGGACAGGTGACAGGGCTGGCTGCATTACATATTAGGGACTACACTGGGGGCAGTGATCAGGGACACTGGGGTGGCAGGCAGTGCAGTCTGTGAGTGTACTTGTACTGTGACAGGCTGCTGTACAATCACAGACTCCAGCATCGCTTCTCTCCGCTCTCAGTGTGAGAGCAGAGAGAACCAAGCTTTACTTTAGCTTGGTATTGTTTACTATGTGCCTGCTGTGATTGGACACTGCAATCACATGGTAAAGCACCATGTGATCACACGGACACAGCAGTGATGTGATCTGGGTGACACATGGATTACTGGGCTCCTGGGTTTGTGCTCTGTGAGCCACACTGGAGCCTCTAACTCAGGCTCATGCACAGGTACTTTAGCCCGCATCGGCGCTGCTTCCCGTCCGCCGTCTAAAAGTAATAGCAGACGGGATGCAGTTAATGAAGGTCAGATGATTTGCTGGTAGGAGTGCTGCTGCATCTTGGAGTCCAGGGAAGACTTTTGGACCTATAGTTTTTCAAATCTTTCAAACCTCTTGACTAACTTAAAGTGTTGGTAAACCCACAACAGTAAAATTAATCTGTATATGTAGTAAAATGTGCTTTTTATATGTAGCTGTATATTCAGTAAAGCATACTCACTGTGGAACCTAAGGGGTAATCCTCTGCATTGTGTAAAAATGCTGTTTGATCCTGTATTCTCTGATCCTCCCCTTCTTCCAGTGTCCCCCTATTATCTCCAAATAAGATATATAGTGTGGTGACACTCTGCACATGCTCAGTTTGGTGTGTATTGCTAGAGAGGTTTTTGGTTTTTTTTTCTTGGGAGAGTGCATCTGATCTCCACAGGGCCAATCAGCACTGTCTAGACAGAGGTCAGGAGTTCTGCATCCTCCTAGAGAAGAAAGAAAACTCCTCCTATAAGCTTTAACCAGTGCTCTGCTGGACACTGATAGAAGTCACAAGACTGCTCTAACTGCTGATGAGAAAAGGTATTTAGCAGTTTATAAATTAATTGCATTTCCATGTTGTGTGTACTGTGGGAGACCAGATATAGTGAATGCAGGGTCCAGGGAGACCAGATATAGTGAGTGCAGGGTCCGGGGAGAGCAGATATAGTGAATGCAGGGTCCAGGGAGACCAGATATAGTGAATGCAGGGTCCGGGGAGACCAAATATAGTGAATGCAGGGTCCTGGGAGAGCAGATATAGTGAATGCGGGGTCCGGGGAGAGCAGATATAGTGAATGCGGGGTCCGGGGAGAGCAGATATAGGGAATGCGGGGTCCGGGGAGAGCAGATATAGCGAATGCGGGGTCCGGGGAGAGCAGATATAGGGAATGCGGGGTCCGGGGAGAGCAGATATAGCGAATGCGGGGTCCGGGGAGAGCAGATATAGCGAATGCGGGGTCCGGGGAGAGCAGATATAGTGAATGCGGGGTCCGGGGAGACCAGATATAGTGAATGCAGGGTCCTGGGAGACCAGATATAGTGAATGCAGGGTCCTGGGAGACCGGATATAGTGAATGCAGGGTCCAGGGAGACCAAATATAGTGAATGCAGGGTCCTGGGAGACCAGATATAGTGAATGCAGGGTTTGGGCAGACCAGATATAGTGAAAGCAGGGTCCTGGGTTTAGTACCACTTTAAAGGGGTATTAAGCCCAAAACCAGAAATGTATTATATTGCAGCTTAACAATCATTAGACGATGGTTGCATTAATTTACTTTTTTTGGCTTTTTTCCCCCTCTTGTTTTCACCTGGTGATCTGGCCAGTAACACATCTCCTGTGTTAGAGCGCCCCCACTCTCCATGAAAGAGTACAGGACACAGCAGACAGCAGCATTGTCAGTCTGAGAGGAGATGGGAGTGTTAGATGTACTAGCAGATTTAAACACACTAACAAATTGAGGCCAAACGCCAGCTAACACTTTATAATCAGGTACAGAAATCCATTTGAGATAAAAGTTTTTACATAAATAAATAAAAGCTGACAATTTTAATCATCCCTGCCAGTGTTGAACAGTCTCATCCTTGTAAACTGATACGTTCTGCTGGAGAGCTTGAGCTTCTGAAAAACAGCAGACCAGTGGTGGACTGACCATTTGGAAACAGGGGCACTGCCCGAGGGCCCGGGGTCAGTAGGGGGCCCCATGAGATGCCCCTGGTACCTTTTTCATAGGCTTTTTTGAGTTTCGGCAAGGACACAGTGGTCCCATGATCCCCTATTCCCCAGGGGCCCCATGAGTTGTCAGTCCGGCCCTGCAGTAGACTTTCTGGCTGAATCAACAGATGAAAATAGAAGAAAGAAAGCCTAAAAAAGGAAACTAAAGCAGCCATCACATCTAAGTATTTGTAAGCTGCAATATACGAAATATTTTCTTTTTGGTTTAATACTGCTTTAATATGAACAACTCAGTCTTCTTTTTTCCAGGATAGAGGTCACCAATATATACTAGATCAGCGTTTCTCAACCATGGTGCTGTGGCACCCTGGAATGCCTTATGGGCTTGTCAGGGTTGTTGCAGGGCTGCATCCCATAAGGACCAGTTCACACTACATGTGTCTCAGTTGCTTTTTTTCTGCATCCAAAACGCACAGAAAGTAAGTTATATGGTTGTCAATGTCATAGTTCACATCAGTGCTTGCAGTTCCACTGCGCTCCGGGTGCAGAAAAAAAAGTAGAACATGCTGCATGTTTCCTGCACAGAACTGTGCTGGAACGTGGTAAAACGCATCAAAAAACGCACTGGAATGCACCAAAAATGCACTGGAACGTACATGTCTCTATTTGAATTGAAGAAAAATAGAGAGAAAAAAACGCAACGGAACGCATAAAAAATGCACCGGAACGCTCCAAAAACACAGAAAAAATGCCCATGAAGAAACGCATCCAGAACGCATCTGGACTGCATTTCTATGGTGTGAACCGACCCTCAATGTGGGAGTTTGATGCAGAAAGTTAACCCTCATGCACACTGAATGTTTTAATAATGCTGGTAACGTTAGCTATGTAAAGTCATGATAAAAACGTGAGTTTTCAGCTTTTTTTTTAGCGTTTTTGCATTAGCGTTTTGCCGTGTTTAGCAGCGTTTTCCCGCATTTTTCTGCTTTTGCTTTTTTTAGCTTTTTTTTTTAAGCGTGTTTTGCAGCATTTTTCAACATTAGAGCATTTTTAAAGCTAAAAAACTCCCCTAGAAACCCACTAGTCCTGGTGTTTTTTTCCAGCCAAAAAACGTTGGCTACAGTCTGTGTGTGCATGGACACATAGGATAACATGCTGGGGGGTTTACTGGCTGTAGAAAACACGTCAAAAGCCAAAACCAGCCGCTGTAAAAACATCCCGTGTGCGTGAGGACTTAAAATTTGTTTGTTTTTTTAAATGATTTCCTACAAAGTTTATTTGGGGAAAAGATATAGCGATATTTATCACATGGGGCGTACTAGCGAGAGAGCCGGCTGTTTACGCTCATTCATTTCCCCTTTTAGAGAAGTTTGGTGAAAGAGCGCTGGAATAGGAGAAAGGAGAGGTGTAATGTTTCAGGGGTAATGTCTTTTTTATCTAAATGAACATTTGCACCTGTCACATTCCAGTACGAGATTACATACTGACAATACACGGCGGGCGGCATTTCCAAACATTTCCCTGGGAAGAATTTGTCCGATTCCAATCTGGTTCACATAAACAATGCCACCACATAGGCCTTTGAAGTCTGAACTCAGGAAATAAGGCAATAGATTCAAAATCGCTTTAAAAATGAAGTCCGAGCAGATATAAAAGACACCAATGAATACGACTCTGTATTCATGAATACAACATTAAAGGGTTAGTTCACCCTTACCGAAAAGCTGCCTATGCAGATAAGGGCAGCACAGTGGCTTAGTGGTTAGAACATCTGCCTTGCAGTAAATGGGTCATGGGTTTGATTCCTGACCATGGCGCCTCCTGCATGGAGTTTGCATGTTCTCCCTGTGCTTGTGTGGGTTTTGTCTGGGTACTCTGGTTTCCACCCACACTCTGAAGACATGCTGGTAGGTTAATTGGCTCCTGTCCAGGGGCGGACTGACAACTCATGGGGCCCCTGTGTCCTTGCCCAAACTCAAAAAAGCCTATGAAATAGGTACCAGGGGCATCTCATGGGGCCCCCTACTGATCCCAGGCCCTCGGGCAGTGCCTGAGTTTCCAAATGGTCAGTCCGCCCCAGCTCCTGTCTAAATTGTCTTAGTTTTGATGTGTATGTATGAATGTGAGTTAGGGACCTTAGATTGTACACCCCTTGAGGGTTAGGGACCAATGTGAATGTACAATATATATGTGTAAACTGCTGCATAAATTGACAGCACTATATAAGTACCATAAATAAGGGGCATCTGTAGATAAAAACAAACTGGGCAGCTCTGACTAAAGTTGAATATTACTCTTGCTATAGGTGTAGGCTTTATATTGACCTTTTAATAAAAAAGTACCTATTTCCTACACTTAGTTCATGCCCCTGTTGATCTTTTTCTATATCCTACAGAGATTAATTCTATCTGATTGTGAAGCAGCCACTAATGTAGCTGGATGATCTTAGACCTCCAAGGACTCTTTTGGGACATTTCTTATGAATTTATAATTATTTTAAGGACTATTTTTTTTTTATCTCATATCCCTTGTACATGTGATATTGATTTTTTAATAGAGCACCTGGTCTGACTTGGCCTTCCTAGCACCAGTCACTCATTTTTATTATGGAACTTTAACTGTTTAGATCCACAGCTCCTCAGAATACTCTGTTTGTGCCAAAAGAAGACACTCCTCTCTGCAACTGGGCTCCTCTGGTGAGGGAACTTTACCTTACTTCTACGAAGCCATGGCTCATGGAGAGTACTTTATCTCATCTCAAAACTAAAAAAAACTAAACTAAAGAATACACTCTCTACCTGGGGCTCCCTGTTGAACTACTGGGTCCTGGGCCAGTACAGGAGGCCCAGCTCTACCATGCTATCAGCAGCCCTGGTTACTCTTATCATATCAAATGTTTTATTTCAAATAGTTTTTATTGAAAAGTTTTAACATACAGAAAAAAAAGGGAAAAAGGGTATATAGGCATTGATATAAAAATTGTAAGGTTCACATTTGATAGGCACAATGCATAACATAGGGAGAAACGATAATAAAGGATCCCCACCAACTGGCTAGGGAAACTATAAGGTTTGATTGTATTTACATGAGAGGTATAGGAGAAAATGGGGGGGTAAAGGAAGGAGGGCACCGGTACAGTAGGGGGTAGAGTATTTTAATTTTGGTATGTATCTGTAATCAATCTATTATGCAATTTGGGTTTTTTAGCCATCGGGACCAATGGACCACAAATTTGTGGTAGGAGGAGTTGTGGAAGGCTATTCTTTTTTCCATCTCACATTGGAGATTAAGATCTGATATGAGGCGAGAAAATGAAGGAGTAGTGGTAGAGCGCCATAGTCTAGTAATATTGATTTTGGCAGCTGCTAGAATATGTATAATAATGGTACGTGAGTTTGTGGGGAATTTTTCAATGCCAATGTGTAGAAGAGCTAGGGTGGGATTTGGGGCTACAGGCGTTTCCGTAATTGAGGTGATTTGGAAAACTTTGTTCCAATAGGATTTGAGTGATTTACATGCCCAGATTAAGTGGAGAAGTGAGCCTGTGTCTCCCCAGAGTCTCTAGCATGCCCGTGATTGTTGCGGGTAGAATAGGGATAATCTAGCAGGGGTTAAGTACCATTGGTGGAGGATTTTCAGGTATGTTTCCCAATGGGAAGAGCATTTTGAGGCTTTGAAAGTGATGGTAAAAGTCTTTTCCCATATATGCGGAGCTAGCGGTTGAAGGAGATTATTTTCCCAGTTGGTTAGAGATGAAGTATGTGTAGAATATTGTGTGTCAGTAATAAGTGTGTAAAAAGTTGAGATTCCCTTCTTAGGGTAGATGGTCCTGTGAAAAAATTAGTATGTGGTTGCAGGGATTCCAATTTTGAGTGGTATATTCGTTTTGTGGAGTGAATGGGCTATGCGCATATAGGAGAATTGTTCAGTGTCAGGGAGTTGAAATTTCCTTTGAATGGCATGAAAAGAGTCTAGGTTAGAAGAGGTGAAAATGTCTTGAATGTGGAGTATGCCGAGGTTTTCCCACTTTGTCAGGTTTAAATGGAGAATGATAAAATGGAGGGATGAGAGTGGAGTAGGAGCTTGTAAATTATCTTTATGTAGTCGGTTATAAGCGGCGAAATCATGCCAGGCTATTAAAGAGGCTTGTATGCAAGGATGTTTATGAAGAGTCTTAGCTTGAGCCGATCGGGGTATAAATAGTAAGTCAGTTATAGTATGTGGAAGGTACAGGGAGGTTTCCATGACAGTCCAAACTTTTTCAGCAATGGGGTGCCACCAGTAGAAGAGTTGGTCCAATAGGACCGCTTGGTAGCATGATTTTAGGTGTGGAAGACCGGCTCCACCTCTGGAGGGTGGGCGTATTAGGAGATTTGTGGTATATCTAGGTCTTTTCGAGTTCCATATGAATTTGTTCAACATCGTTTGGAGTTTAGAAAAGAAGGTGTAGGGAACTGGGATTGGAAGTGTACGGAAAATATAGAGTATTTTAGGAAGTATGCACATTTTAACAGTTGCTATTCTGCCTAGCATCGACAAGTTAGTTGTACGTAGCCTCTTAAGTTCCTGTGGGATGGTTTCGAGTAGTGGTTTGTAATTAGCTGTATATAGTTGGCTAACATTGGTGAAGAGTTTAATTCCTAGGTAGGGGATATTATGCTTTTCCCACGTAAATGGGAAGTGTTTAGAGAGTAGGTTTTGCGTTACTATGGGAGTATATAGGTTTAATATTGATGATTTAGGTTCGTTGAGTTTGTAGTATGAGACCGCTGTATAACAATGGATATGTGCGCGTATCACTTAGAGTGACTTTTATGGGTTTGTTGTCATTAAAATAATATCATCCGCAAAGAGACTAATTTTGTGTTCATTGTGAAGAAATGTAATGCCCGTGAACTTGGGATCATCTCTGAGATTGGCTGCTAACGGTTCGATAAGTAAGGCAAAGATAATAGGGGACAGGGGGCAGCCCTGTCTGGTTCCATAGGTTATGGGGAAGGGCTGGGAAAGCGTGCCATTAGTTAGTACTCTGGCAGTAGGTTTAAAGTAAAGGGATAGAATCGCTGAAAGCATCCAGTTTGTTATGCCGAATTTTGGAGTGTGAGTGTCATAAATTGCCAGTGAATGCGGTCAAATGCTTTTTCCGCATCTAGTGATAAAAGGAGGGATGGTTGGTTATCAGATTCAAGGTGATGTAGCAGTGATACTATTCGTCTAGTAGCATCAGGAGCCTGTCTACCAGGTATGAATCCTACTTGATCTGGGTGGATCAATGTAGGTAAGTATGGAAGATATCAAATGTTTTAATAAACACTGATGAGTCCATCATTTTTGTTCATGAGAAAAAAATATGTCAAAAGGGTTACATTGGTCAAGATCCTTCAGAAAAACAAAAACTACAAGAGTAGTATTTTTTCCGGCTAACGGGGCATACTATAAAATTGCACATGCATGACCTACGACTGTCCAAAGTACATGTGAAAAAATAAGAATATATAGAATACTAAACTTGGGACACTCCTTCATCTAAATTCAAGTTTATCTTTAAGCCACTTTAGTAGAAATAATTAACATTTAAACATGAACTTGACCAAGGCGATTCAGTCCTTCCCACCCACAATGCCTCCATCTAATGGTGCTGATCTAAACTGTTGAGAGCAATAAATGGAATTAGCATTTTTTGAGTAAACATTAACCTTTCCAGTTTGCTTTCTGCATTGAGAAGAATCCATTGCGATGAATAAATCAGGGAGAGGTCATGAAAGAAAGTTAATTGTTTTGGTCAATATTTACCAAATGTGGGCTATTTGGGGTATGCTGTCCCATAGTAATTGTATGTTTTTTAATCAGCAAATATGCTCCGCTTGCAAACTGAAGAAGTTAAAGCTTCACCATTTTACATGGTCCTTAAAACTGTGCAATACAGTTTCCAAAACATTGACCTTTATTTAAATACCAGGAAACAAGCCTACTTTTCATTGACTATTGGCAAACTAGTAAGATACTCCCCAATGTAAAAAAAAAAGAATTTAATTTCTTGACAGGCCAATTCTATTATTATTTAATTGTTAAACTTGCTGTAGATGTGCCATTGATGTGAATTTTTTACAAACCT
Organism: Staurois parvus; assembly: GCF_062004578.1. NCBI lineage: Eukaryota > Metazoa > Chordata > Amphibia > Anura > Ranidae > Staurois > Staurois parvus. Next base: position 1,229,655 of record NW_028317983.1, on the reverse strand, counting down.
TGTGTAGCGCTACCCCCATAGGAGCCTCTGGTTGATGCTTGCCCTCTTGTGCTACCCTGACCCTGTAAACTCCTCAGCCCTTCTGACGCTCTGACATATTGAGCCCACCTTTAAATTATTAGCAAATGCAATTTAGATTTAGCACTGCAGTTTCTGTATTACCAGTCAATAAGCAACAGATTCAGACTAACAGCCAACCAATTCCCCCTCCCTTGGGCAAGTTTACAGACGAATAATAATAATATGTTATGCCCTTCTAGTTAGCAAGAGGCAGCTAGCTAGGTTTTTCAGTTAAAGGCTGGATAGCACCCTGGCATGAGTCAGCCTGGGATGAGTCAGCCAGGTAACTTTAGGTCAGGGCTGAGGACTCTACAGGTCAGTTCCCTGATACTTCCCCCTGTTCTAGAAGCTTGAGATGTTTCTAGAAGGCAGTGGGGGTAAGGAGGGGCTGATCTGTATACTCAGGGGATTCTAACCAATCCCCAAGCAAGAGGTTTGGCATGGGGTAAAGGCAGCCCTTAAGTATGGGAGAGTCTGATGAGGAAGTGGTCAGTGTCAGGTGGAAGATGATGTGAGAGGGCTGGAGTGTGGAGCCTGGGAGGGGCCTACCTTCAGGCAGGAGCTGAAAAGGATGATCTCTCAGGCTCAACTGTCCCCCAAGAGATGACAGCCTGGGAAGCAGGGAAGGAGCCAGCCCAGCGTAAGTCCTGAAGACAGCCACCAACCCACAAGCTTACAGGAGAGGACTAATTGAGTAATACTGCACCCCCTGGGCTCGATAAGGGGAGAGGGCAGTCAGGTAGCAAACCCACCTAGCTCCTCACCTGGGGCTGCTCTACTAAAGTGGCAGCTCTTGGGTTTCCTTGCTCAGGGATTTCCTCAGGCAGGTGGGTGAAGAGATTCATCCGGGGTCTGAGGTGATACACCAGGAAGGTTGGAGAGCTCTTTAAAGGAGAGACTTTCATTCTTTTTTTCTACAAGTGTACATAGTTGCCAAGAATTGGCCTCAAGTTTCTACAGTTCCTTTGGCATCCCATACACCCCTCAACCCCATCCAAGTTATCAACCCCTTAATAAAATCACAAAACCAAGCTAAAGGACTGTTTACTGACTCTGAATTCAATGTGTGGAAGAAAATGAGTATTGCCTGGCTGGGCAGAGCTGTAGGGGACCTAAAAACTCAGGCACACCTAACGTGTTAGTGCTACAAATATATGGGAAGTTCACGTTTCAGGTGCAGTCGGTATCTTCATCGGCACATTGAAGCTCAGGACTAGAGAGTGAATCTTTAGAATGCTGTAGTGATCATTAGATGTGTGAGACAGACATGGCAAGATTAGCCCGCTCACCAATCCTGACTGAAAGGCAACCTGCACAGAAACAAAAGATGCTTTGCAGGCTCCGAGATCCAGCTGAGTAGAAGAATGGACACTTGGTCAGCTGACTGACTGAGTAGTGAAGTCAGCAATCTGATTCAATGCACGCAATACTGCTCTCAGGCCGCTGAACAGGAACGATGTTCCTGCGGTGCCCTAGAGATGCAGAACCACCGTTGGAAGTATGGCTGTGGCAGGCAAGGCCACGATGGTGCACTATTACTGTGTGCAGGACAGAAGTCCCATGGCTCTCTTTTGGCCCTTGAATGTGAAGGTCAACCTCGGAAATGAATAGGTCACAGGTAACTCCAGGCTTGGGTCCTCCCTCCATGCTCCCTGCTTCTCCCATTGCAGGCTCCTCACCTTTAAAAAAGAAAAAAAAACTGCATACTCTTTTTCTAGGTTTTGGGCTGAGAGAGAGAGAGAGAGCCCGCCAGTAGAAGTTTTATATATATCCTCCCCCATAATCCTTTTTGCTGGCAGTTTTCTGGGTTGTGTGGTCTAGAAAGGATTCAGAAATACAGGGATGGTTGACTGCAGGACTACAACTCCCAAGATCCTCTGCTCAGGTCCAAGAAGAGGAACTCCCCTCCTCTATAGTCAGGAAGTGATGTATGGGTTTGAGTGCAAGCACTAGAGGGGAACTAGTTGGTCTTTGGTCCCAAGGATTATGTCTTCTGAATTCAGCTTGCAATAGCTGGCACCTGGTTACACTGGGAATATCAAACTGAGTATGTGATGACAAAATAGTCTTGCCCCACCCATTCCACTTCCCTAGGCTCTCTTTTGGCCCTTGAATGTGAAGGTCAACCTCACAAATGAATAGGGAGGTCACAGGTAACTCCAGGCTTGGGTCCTCCCTCCATGCTCCCCTGCTTCTCCCATTCGAGGCTCCACACCAAAAAAAAACCCCCAAAAAACTGTATACCCTTTTTCCAGGTTTTTATTTGGCTAGTTTGCAGGAATTACAGCTCTTCGTTCTCCAGCAATGGGTGGATCCTGAAAGCTGCATAGAGTGGCGCCAGGTGATTATAGGCTCCTGGGCTCATAGGATGTGGATTGGAATGACACTGGGGAGTCTTTCAACCCGGTAGAGATGTTTGAAAGTAAGGGCTCTTTCCGATGGGTGGCAGGGTCTTCCTTTTATGGTGGATCTGTGCAAATGTTGTTTAGTATTTATTTTTGTTCATATTAAACACCTTCCTGCCCGACCTATAGGAAATTGATGACACGGCGGGATGCTGCTTCTCCTGAGTGGACATCTTGTGACATCCTGTCAGAAGGCACCGCTACCGTGGTCACGGGGCCGCACAGCGGCACAATCTGTCACCGGCTGTGTCCATGCTTCCTTTCATGCCATCCATTGTATACAATTGTGTTGTTAGCTGTGATTGGTCAGTTTCATTCAGTAAAAATGGTTGCTAATATCAATGAAATACCTTGGTATAAGCCAGTGGTGGGCAACCTTTTTTTTCAACTGAGCCAAATCTCGCCAAAACCACGATTGAAATTTATTTTGAGAGCCACATTTTTAAAACTGAAAATACATCTCCCATATAGTAATTCATCCCCCATAGTAATTCATCCCCCATATAGTAATTCATCCCCCATAGAGTAATTCATCCCCCATATAGTAATTCATCCCCCATATAGTAATTCATCCCCCATAGTAATTCATCCCCCATATAGCAATTCATCCCCCATAGCAATTCATCCCCCATATAGTAATTCATCCCCCATATAGTAATTCATCCCCCATATAGTAATTCATCCCCCATATTAATTCACCCCCCATAGTAATTCATCCCCCATATAGTAATTCATCCCCCATAGTAATTCATCCCCCCATAGTAATTCATCCCCCATAGTAATTCATCCCCCATATAGTAATTCATCCCCCATATAGTAATTCATCCCCCATAGTAATTCATCCCCCATATAGTAATTTATCCCCCATATAGTAATTCATCCCCCATAGTAATTCATCCCCCATAGTAATTCATCCCCCATATAGTAATTCATCCCCCATAGTAATTCATCCCCCATAGTAATTCATCCCCCATATAGTAATTCATCCCCCATAGTAATTCATCCCCCCTATAGTAATTCATCCCCCATATAGTAATTCATACCCCATATAGTAATTCATCTCCCATATAGTAATTCATCCCCCATATAGTAATTCATCCCCCATATAGTAAGTCCCCCATATAGTAAGTCCCCCCCCATATAGTAAGTCCCCCCCCATATAGTAAGTCCCCCATATAGTAATTCATCCCCCATATAGTAAGTCCCCCATATAGTAAGTCCCCCCCCATATAGTAAGTCCCCCATATAGTAATTCATCCCCCATATAGTAAGTCCCCCATATAGTAAGTCCCCCATATAGTAAGTCCCCCCCCATATAGTAAGTCCCCCCCATATAGTAAGTCCCCCATATAGTAATTCATCCCCCATATAGTAAGTCCCCCCCATATAGTAAGTCCCCCCATATAGTAAGTCCCCCATATAGTAATTCATCCCCCATATAGTAAGTCCCCCCTGTGTCAATTCACTTACCTTTGCTCCGCGCGTTCCTCTCGCCGTGCTTCCCGCGCCGTTCTGGTCTTCAGGGCGGACTGTGAGAGGAGAGGAGTTCGTCACGCTGCCCTGCCTACATCCTGGCTGCCCCGCCTACATCCTGACAGCTGCAGAGTCCTGACTTTTGGGGCGGCCGCCCGAGAGGAGGGAGGGGAGCGGGCGGCCGTCCGAGAGGAGGGAGGGGAGGGGGCGGCCGCCCTGCACACGCCCTGCACACGCCCGTCCGAGAGGAGGGAGGGGAGGGGAGGGGAGGTGAGGGGGCGGCCGCCCTGCACACGCCCGTCCGAGAGGAGGGAGAGGAGGGAGGGGAGCGGGCGCCCGGCACACAGAAGAGCCGCATTTAAGCTGGTAAAGAGCCGCATGTGGCTCGCGAGCCGCGGCTTGCCGACCACTGGTATAAGCAATCATAATGTGTAAAAAAAAAAAAACTGATCACTTGCCCAGAGTAGTACAGTGTTACTATGGTAATATTGTATTGCTCTGGCCATAGTGTGTTGAAAACAATTTCAAAAAAAGTTATAACAAAAAAATAAAATAGAAAAAAAAAATTCAACGCATTTTTTTAATTTTTTTTTTTTAATTTCTTTATTTTCCAAAACAAATGTTGAAAACAATTACAACTTCAAGAAACTCACCATGCCTCTTACTAAATACATTGGACTGTCTATTTGGGCCATTTGGGGGGTATTTGTACTATCCTGGCGTTTTCAGGCCTCAAGAAATGAGATTTGTCATCAGTACATCAAGATTCATTTATTGTCAGATATATACCATAGTTTGTGGACTCTATAGCTATTTTTTTGGGACTATTTTCACCAAAGTAATGTAGCAGAATACATTTTGACCTAAATTCATGACGAAATGTTATTTATTTGTAAAAGTTTATAACAGAAACAAAAAAAAAGCTTTTTTTTTTTCAAAAGTTTTGTTTTGTATTTTCTGTTTATTTACAAAAAATAAAAAAACTCATTGGTGATTAAATACCACCAAAAGAAAGCTCTATTTGTGTGAAAAAAATGATAAACATTTTTTATGGATACAGTGTTGTATGAGTTGTGCAATTGTCATTCAAAGTGCTACAGCGTGAAAAGTTGAAAATTGGCCTGGACAGGAAGGGGGTAAAAGTGCCCGGTATTGAAGTGGTTAAAAAAACTCAAGATTTAATTGCTTTTTTTTAGTGTATGTGCAGTATTTTCTGTGCAGCCACATGTGCAAAAGGCATACGCCTTACTACCACCGAGACAGCCTTTGCAGCTGTTATGGTGCCCAGGGGCAAAGGAATTGGTAAGTCCTGGATATTCTTCCTATCAAATGAACACCAATCCAACCGCTCAAGAACCAGGTTAGTTTCAGTTGACTGCAAAGCTCCTCTCCTTTGCATAGGCTCAGCACAGCAGCAATTGATGAAGAAAGAACTGAGTCCCAGAGCAGCTCTGCCTTGATCTCAATCAAATTGACTGGCTACAACTTGTAATTGTTCAAGTACGGTGGCCACCAGCCTTGAGTAATACAAAGAAGGGCCCCCCTAGGAGTACATTTCCTACCTCTGATCACTCGTGTATAAAATTACCCTATCACCCAGAAGAGCAATGGAAGGTAATAGAAGAACATGTATAATTACCTTTTCCCATGGCCCATGTCTTTAAACACCGCCATTTTGCTGCACCATGTCTGCTGCATGTATTCCACAGTTGCATGTGTGTGGGCTTCTCTTCCCTCCCCAATGGAAAGAATAATTTTAGGTGTACTATTTGATGTTATCTCAAAATTCATGAGCTGTATTTTTTTAAAGTGTTGCCTAGGTCTCATTTTGGGTATCGTAGTTTTATGCCATGTCATTTTAAGGCTTGACTTATTTAGTATCTACTTGTCACAATGCCAATTTTATATTTTACAAAAAAAAAAATGGGGATTACTTTTATATTGTATTTGTATCCGTTACAATTCTTTTTAGTGTAATCAATCATTATATAATTACACGACACATATATAGATCGAGCCATTGAAATCAAGTGTTATACCCTGGAGAAAAAGTAACATGTCACTCCACTTTTGCTGAAAAGATAATTCTCCCAAGGTCCATAGGGGTAGGCAAAATTTAAAGTTTTAATATCCCTGAAATTCTGGTAACAATTGGTAGAATTTAGTTAACTTTTTGGGGTAGGTGAAATAAATAGGGCTTTTGTTGTTTTTTTTAAGGGCTTTAAATTGGGTTACTGAAACTCTATTCAAGTATTATGGACCTATTCCTATGCCAAAAAATCAGTTTAGTCCAGTTAGTTTCATTTTTTTTCACTTGACAAAAAATACGAAAAAAATTAAAGTGCCGGAAATACAGATTAAATACACAATAAAGGGAAAAGAGCACAATGGGGTGCATATATAAATATTGTGACATGAGTCACACAACTTTCACCCAAGATTCACACATTTTTCCGATTGAAGTCTCACGCCTACCAAGTGGGAGAAATAATTCTAGGGTTGTCATTTATGGTTTTCTCTAAATTGATGAGATGTAATTTCTTTTAAAGCATCACCTATGTCTGATGTTACAGGCGCTCACAAATTTTGGGGCTTAATTTATTTAGTATCTACTTGCTATAATAACTATTTTTATGTCTATAAATGAGGATTATATTGTCATTGTATGCATTACAATTATATCATATTATATTAGTGTAATCAATTAATCAACACATGTACAGGGTATTATACCCTGGGAATATTTTAAAGACCTTTTGAAAAAGGTCTGTAGGGATAAGCAAAATTGAGAGTTTTAATTTCCCTGAAAATGTGAAATTTCACCATTTTGGGGAAGGTGAAACAAATAGGGGTTTTGTTAGTTTTTAAAGGGCTAACGGGCTTTAAATTGGGTTACAGATACTCACTTAATTTATTATGGACCTATTCCTGTGCCAAAAAACAGCCCCTATTTAGCCCAATTCATTTACATTTTATTTCACTGGAGAAAAAAAAATTAAAGAGACACACATACCAATCAAATACACAAAAAAAGTGAAAATGCACAAAGAAAACTAGGTGGTCTGTTAAACAACATTACCCCTAGATTCACACATTTCTCCAGCTGGAGCCTCGCACCTACCTAGTGTGAGAAACAGGGGCGGACTGACAACTCATGGGGCCCCGGGCAATAGGGGATCATGGGGCCCCTGTGTCCTTGCCCAAACTCAAAAAAGCCTATGAAAAAGGTACCAGGGGCATCTCATGGGGCCCCCTACTGACTCCGGGCCCTCGGGCAGTGCCCGAATTTTCAAATGGTCAGTCTGCCCCTGGTGAGAAATAATTCTAGGGTTGTCATTTATGGTTTTCTCTGAATTGATGAGCTGTAATATTTTTTTAAAGTATCACCTATGTCTGATTTGGGGTATTGTAGTTGTTTGCAGGCGCACACAAATTTTGAGGCTTGCCTTATTTAGTATCTACTTGCCACAATCTCTATTTTACATTGTCCAAAAATGAGGATTATATTGTCCTTGTATGTATTACAAGTATATTTAAGTGTTCTTGCATGGCAAGACCACTGACTGTTATCTCACATATATATTCTTATTATAGCCAATTTTACCACCCTAACTCCTCCCACAGTTTTTACACTACATAGACAGTAATATACCGAAACGTGTGGATTGTTCCCGATTGGTGTGCTATTACTTTGTGTGGAATGTTTCGCCAAATGGTTCACGAAATATCAGCATTTTTGTGGTGAAATTGGTCCCATAGGAATGAATGGTGGAATGCTCAAAACTAGAGTGTGAGCTGAAAAATCAGGACATGATTTCTAAACTGCCATCACTCCCTCATTTCCAAGCCCACCTACACAGATCATATATCAAAACGTTCATCCCGGCTGCCACTAAAAATGTCCACGGCTAAGCCATAGTCCTGATAGTTTTCACAATATGACCATTTCTTTGCAACTCAAGCCGCCCATTGACATTCATTGAAACTCCACTCTAGACACCTGAAATTTGAAGGGCAATTTCTAAACTGCGACTGCCTTCATTTTTAACCATTTCAATACCGGGCAATTTTACACCTTCCTGCCCGGGCCAGTTTTCAGGTTTCAGCACTCTCACACTTTGAATGACAATTGCGCGGTCATACAACTTTGTACCCAAACTAAAATTTTATAATTTTCTTCACACAACTAGAGATTTCTTTTGGTGGTATTTAATCACCGCTGGGGTTTTTATTTTTTGCTAAATTAACAAAAAAAGACCAAAAATTTTGAAAAAAACACGTTTTTCTTTGTTTCTGTTATAAAAGTTTGCAAATAAATAATTGTTCTTCAGAAATTTAGGCCAAGATGTATTCTGCTACATGTCTTTGGTGAAACTAACCCAAATTAGGATGTATTATTTAGTTTGTAGGAAAGTTATAGAGTTCACAAACTATGGTATAGATCTGAATATTGATCAATCCTGAAGTACTGACAGCCAATCTAATTTCTTGAGGTCCAAGAATGTCAGAACAGTACAGATATCCCCCAAATGTCAGGACAGTACAGCTATCCCCCAAATGGCCCCTTTTTGCAAAGTAGACAGTCCGACGTACTTCATAAGAGGCATGGCCAGTTTTTTGAAGTTCTATTTTTTTTGTCATAATTTTTTGGAAAATTAAAAAATTAAAAAAATTAGTTTCGCTATTTTTTTTTTACATATTGTCACCAGTGCAGTACAGCGTCATCATATAACTGGCATGGCGGTGATCAGGGACACTGACTGGTGACAGTATGAAAAACAAATATATATATATATTTTTTTTATTAAATTTTTTTTCTTTTTTTTTAAGATTTTTTTTTCATATTTCACTATGACCAAAGTAGTACAATGTTACCATAGTAACATTGTACTACTTTGGGGAAGTGATCAGTATTTTTTTTTTACACAATTTGCTTATAGCAAAGAATTATTTTGCTATAAGCAAGCATTTACCTGAATGACATCGATTCATTCAGGGTTTTTTTTTGTGCTTAGCTGTGATTTGGCCACAGCTAATCACATGACATGTGCATGTGATTAGCTGTGACCATTCACAGCTAGACACTAGTATACAATGGATGGCATGAATGAATCCATCCATTGTATACAACTGTCATGTGACCTGCTGTGATTGGTCACAGCAGGTCACATGGTACCGGCAACGGGGGCCAATACTCAGATCTGTCATTGGCTGTGTCCGAGGTACACGGCTGGAGACAGATCGTGCCGCTGCGCGGCTCTGCAGGAGCGCAATCTGCACATGTGCGGGAGGACGCCATATGGCGTCCACCCGGAACGCTGATGACAATTGCCGGCCGCCATTCGGCCATAGGGCGGGCGGCAAATGGTTAATATTTCAGAGACATACTATGCATCAAAATGTAGATCTGGGTCCTGTGATTCTCACAATATAAAGCTCTTTGGTGTAGGATTTATAATTGTTAAACTACAACCGTTTGAAGATGGCAACCGCAAGTGAAGTGAGCAAGTTGGAGCAGTTTGTTTTTACCCGCTCTTCTCTCCCCTTGCTGTAGAGTGAGTTCCCATAGGAGCCCAGGTGTGTGAGCAGGCAGCAGAGTGACAAGCCACTCCACCCAGTTACCCCGCCCACTCCAGTTGTAGACTACTGGTGGAGGCAAGAACACTTCACACAATTTCCCCAGAAATTGTAGCTTTTCTAGTATTATATTATATTTAGAAATCAGGGCTCAAGTATTATACTCCAGGGATAACTTAAATTGTAACTTCACTTTGGATGAAAAGGTCTGCAGGGTTACGCAAAACTGAGAGATTTAATTACCCTGAAATTTTGGTTACAATTGGTAGAATTTGATGAAATTTCGCCAATTTGGGGAATGTGAAATAAATCGGGTTTTTGTTGGTTTTTAAGGAGCTTACGAAACTATATTCAACTATTATGGACCTATTCCTGTGCCAAAAACAGCCTCATTTTTTTACATTTTTTCCACCGAAGGAAAAAAAAACTGAATTTTTTTTCTAAAGCGGCACATATTAAATACACAAAAAAGGGAAAATACGCAAAGAACACTAAGGTGTTTATTTCTTAATATTTTTACATGAGATTCATACAACTTAGGCTGGCCATACATTATACCATTTTCTTGGGATTTTTGTTTTAGATTTACCAAAAACCATATAATAGGAGGTCAAACCTGATATCACTTTCAATTGTATGCAATTAGGTGGGCTCTTGCGCTACATAGTTGAAGGTAACTCTAAAGGAAATTGGGCAGAAATTGGACAGAAAATTGTAGTGCATGGCCAGCCTTTCACCCAAGATTTGCTAATTTTTCTAATTGGAGCCTCACACCTCACCTAAGGAAGAAATAATTTTAGGGCTGTAATTTACAGTTATATCTAAAATGATGAGATATAACATTTTTTACGTCGTCTATGTCTGATTTTTGGTATTTTTTTGGCATGTCACAGGTGCATGCAAATTTTAAGTATTACTTTAGTATATCTTTTTTACATTGTACAAACAAATGAGAATTATATTGTCCTTGTATGTGTTCCTAGGCATTCTCTAGGATATCTAATTTCACACATTGTCTGTAACATATACATTAAAATTAATTTTAGTGTATTTTTTTGCTTAAAACATAGATTTGAAATATTCAAATATTGCAACTACCATCATTTTATTATACTGGTTCTCTCCTTTCAAAAAATTTACATTTTTGGGGGGAGTTAAGTAATGTTTAGGCCTAAAATGCACATTTTATTGTGTGTGAAAAATGTTAAAATTGGTCCATCAGCAAATCGGTTAATGTGTTAAAAAAAAACTGCACTGAGAATATGGTGGATGACCTTTGCTGACATACGAAAATTACTTTTAAGTAAATGTTATAATAATAATGCTAAATGTGTATGCACTGGAAATACAAAATCATTTAAAACATTTTGCATAGTAACAATGACCAGAATTACCTCCCAGGACTCCTGTGAAGAGATGATTGGCTGGCTGATAAATTGGTTGCTCCCCTCCTAATCAATAGCAAACACTTAGGATCCCCATACAGCTCTCTGTCTTTCAATTGATTGCTGTGGTGATGATCTGCGCCTCAATCAGGCATACAAATATTCACTTCCATGACCTTGAATCTGGCTCCTGTCTGGAGATCAATCATGGAGTCGTCAGCGGACAATTCAATTAACCTTTTTTCCCTATGAGGACACCATGCGATTAAAGGTTATGCATGGTTGGAATAACATACATGAAGCCATCCAGAAATTCCCAGAAGAGCGCAAACAATCAAACTATCAATCAATTATTAAACAAACGTATAGATAGAGCCACGAAAATCAGGGCCAAAGAATTAGGCTCCATGTACACGGGATGTTTGGAAAACACTTCTGAACGACTGAAACGGCTGGAAAATGTAGGTTAAAAAACGTCTGTTTAGCGCGTTTGCATATCGCGTTTATGTGCGTTTGTGTTTAGAAGCGTTTTTTAAAGATAACATCCGGAGACCTTCCAAAATGCCCAGAATGCACTGAAAAACAGTAAAAAATTAACTATTTCAGACATTTTGAGAGAAATAGAGAGAGCAGAAGCAGAGAGAGCAGTATGTGTTGAGATGACCTGTCTTTTCTGGTTGTATTCACTATGGATCCCATCATAATCCAGCACATTTTACCATTTTTTCCTTCACGTGAAACCTGGAACTGACTGCGCTGGTGTACCGGGTCCATTTGAATACATGGATAATGCTTTGCATGCATTTCTGATGATGAAAAAAGGCTCTGGACAGCATCTGGATATGAACAGTTCAAAAATGCTTCTAAACGCAAACGCTTATAAACACGGTTAGCCGCGTTTACAAGTGTTTGGTGTTTGAAATGCTAATAAAATCTACTTTTGAACGCAAGTTTGGTGCGTTCAAAAAAACAACTGTAAACTCAACTGCCTGTAAATGACATGACACATGTCCCTAATGTTTTGCTATGTACATGACACATAGGAAAACATTAGGGAGAGTTCAAAGCTCCTAAACGTCAGTTTATCAGCTGCAGTGTACAAGAACCTTGGGGGATCATTTAAAGAGTTACTCCACTTTTTAAAAAAAAAAAAAAATCCTTCCATGGTCATGGTTTCCCCAAAATTTCAGGAATGATTGGTAGATTTTGGTGAAATTTTGCCATTTTAGGGAACGTAAAATTATTAGTGTTTTGGTGTTGAGGAGCGTAAATTGGGGTTAAAAAAACTCCTTTCAGTTATTTTGGCTTGGATTTGGGGCCAAAAAACAGCCTTTCATTAGGTTTATTATTATACATTAAAAAAAAATTACCAACCTTATACACAAAAATAGAGGAAAATAACAGAACACTCCTAGCATTTATTGCAGATATGTATAGAGCATTGACCATTTATGCAGCACTTTACATATATATTGTACATTCACATCAGTCCCTAACCCTCAAGGGGCGTACAATCTAAGGTCCCTAACTCACATTCATACATACACACACTAGGGACAATTTCCACAGCCAATTAACCTACCAGCATGTCTTTGGAGTGTGGAGCAGGGGCGGACTGACAACTCATGGGGCCCCCAGGCAATAGGGGATCATAGGGCCCCTATGTCCTTGCCCAAACTCAAAAAAGCCTATGAAAAAGGTACTAGGGGCATCTCATGGGGCCCCCTACTGACCCCGGGCCCTCGTGCAGTGCCTGAGTTTCCAAATGGTCAGTCCGCCCCTGGTGTGGAGGAAACCCACACAGGCACAGGGAAAACAAGCAAACTCCAGGAAGGTAGTGCCATGATTGGGATGCAAAACCCACAACCCCCAGGTGAAAGTGCTAACCACTTAGCCACTGTGCTGCCTGTTTCAGGAATGTGAGTGTTTCATGAATGTGTGCAAAAATCAGACAATTTCACGCACATTTGGGAAAAGTGAGAAAATCCGCTTATCACTCTTCAATTGCTATTCATTGCTAATGACACCCCAAACAGGACAATTTTTTTGCGGTAAAAAAATAAAATGCAGCAAAACCGCTAAGAAATGTGCATGACCTACTTTGCTGCATTTTTTTTTTTTAGCGTGCTTGCATACGGCAGCTAATTCAAAAGAATAGGCTGTGGCGCAAAAACACCCATAAAATATGCATATGCGCAGTACAATTTTGCACACGTTCACAAAATGCTAAATTTGGGTGCAGGGTCTATTTATAAATGTTTAACATAAGAGTCATAACTCTTTCCCCCATGATTTACTAAACTTTCTAATTGGTGTCCTGGGTGAAAGTTGGGAGAATCTTGTGAAAACATTTTTTAAACAGACCCTTAAGGTGGGAATACACGATTAGAAAATCGACCAATCGGTCATCCGACGACCGGGAGGCATTTGTTTGTTGGTCAAAATCGTGGCCCACGTTAACCAATCTATAAAGATTGTTTGTCAGGCAATACGTAGTGTTGACGTCTTCCGTACAAGTGGAAGTGACGCGGTGTGCGTGTGACCTTGTAGACACACCTTTCCGGCCAGAACGAGCGATATACACAATGATTACCAGCAATGAGTATAATATCGTTTATTACATGACCTATATACATAAATATTGATACATAAAATATAATCTGCACAATTCTGGTTTCATTATCTCATTAGACCAATCTACTTTTAACAGTTGGATTTTTCGTTCGTGTTTACGAAGATTCTTTGAACATAAATATCCGGGTCATCGTCTGTTTCCGCTCATGTGTGATAGCACTTGATAGATTTTTTTTCTTACAACCTTCATACCACCGCATAGACAATCAGTCGTTCTTATGCGAAACAATAAACTTTTTCACTGTTCGACTGGATTTTTTCATTCACAATATCGTTATCAGTTAAAACAACCTGCTCATCAACGAAGGGAAAATCGTTCGATCAGCGTGCCACCTGTGCAATAAGTCCATCCGTGACATTTCCTGGCTACTAAATATTCCACGCTCAACTGGTGGAATTATAACAAAGTAGAAGAAGCAACTGGGAACAACAACAACTCAGCCACCAAGTGGTAGGCCACGTAAAATGACAGAGCGGGGTCAGCACATGCTGCAGAGTGCACAAAAGTCGCCAACTGTCAGTAGCTAAAGACGTCCAAACTTCATGTGGCCTTCAGATTAGCAAAATAAAAGTGTGTAGAGAGCTTCATGGAATGGGTTTCCATGCCCGAGCAGCTGCATCCAAGCCTTACATCACCAAGTGCAAAGCATCGGATGACGTGGTGTAAAGCACGCCGATACTGGACTATAGAGCAGTGGAGATATGTTCTGTGGAGTGACCAATCATGCTTCTCTGTCTGGGTTTGGTGGTTGCCAGGAGAACGGTACTTGCCTGACTGCATTGTGCCAAGTGTAAAGTTTGGTGGAGGGGGATTATGGTGTGGGGTTGTTTTTCAGGGGTTGGACTTGGCCCCTTAGTTCCAGTGAAGGGAACTCTTAAGGCGTCACCATACCAAGACATTTTGGACAATTTCATGCTCCCAACTTTGTGGGAACAGTTTGGGGATGGCCCCTTCCTGTTCCAACATGACTGCACACCAGTGCACAAAGCAAGGTCCATAAAGACATGGATGAGCGAGTTTGGGGTGGAGGAACTTGACTGGCCTGCACAGAGTCCTGACCTCAACCCAATAGAACACCTTTGGGATGAATTAGAGCAGAGACTGTGAGCCAGGCCTCTTCCCCCAACTTCAGTGCCTGACCTCACAAATGCGCTTCTGGAAAAATGGTCAAACCTTCCCATAGACACCCTCCTAAACCTTGTGGACGGCCTTCCCAGAAGAGTTGAAGCTGTTATGGCTGCAAAGGGCGGGGCCAACTCAATATTGAACCCTACGGACTAAGACTGGGATTCCATTAAAATTCATGTGCCTGTAAAGGCAGGCCGACCAATACTTTTGGCAATATAATGTACATGGATCTCCTTTGCAGCCATACAATTGCTTTTTAAATGATCCCCTTAGTTTGTTTAAAATGTATTTCCACTTTTTGCATCAAATTGGAATAACACCTACTTTACATTTGCTTCATGTTCTCATTAACATAGCATAACCTAAGAAAAATATTTACAATTTGCTAGTTACTCTTTTTAACCGGTTGACACCAGCTGCACACATAAATGCGGCCGCTCATTGTGTGGGTCTTAATGCCGAGCGGCCACATACATGCGGCCTTGTTAAAACTACTTACCATGCTGAGAAAATGCTCCCGGCACGCTCCCATCGCGGTTAGTGGTGATTGGTAAGCTCTCGATGCATGCCTGCGATCGGGAGCTTTCCGATCATGTGACCGCTTCAACAGCCAATCACTGTGATCACATGACCCAAAGGCCCACCTCCGCCTCTCAGTTTTTAGAACCCTTAAATTTGTAGTAATCTTAAACTTCTTTTTTTAAATTTTTACTTTCATGTAGCTAATAATTTTGCTTACCTGTAGGTAAAATTAATATCTGCTAAACGTGCTCCATTTAAGAGATAGTCACCCTATTTTTAGAGCAGACACATAAACTCTGAAAGAATGGAATACCTGTGCCGTTCCTTCAGAGTACTCTTCAAAGGCCCAGGACTCCCGCGCGCATGCGTGCGAGTGACGTCATTTCAGCCCAGCCAGTCAGATGGCTGGAGCTCAGAAATCCAAAAGGAAGACTGGGTGGAATTTGGGAGCCTCTGCAGCGGTGACAGCGTGCCGCTGGAGGGCTTCATTTTTAGGTAAGTCATTCATAATGTGGTAGTATGCAATATATACTAGCACATTATGAAATTACCTTGCAGGGGCTTTTTTTTCTCTTACCTGTGGAAGATGTTGGCACCAAAGGATTAAGTGCTTTTCACTTGCTCAAAAATTCTTCCATGCTTTCCCTGCTTTGTAACATTTAGAAGGGGGCTGTGGAGTAATGGGTGAGGTTCGCCTAAAAATCCTTTCCAGGCCCTTAATTTGAGCATGCAGTCTGGCAGGCCAAGAAAGGAAGAGGGATGAGCGTGTGCTCCCCTTCCCCCCTGAAGCAAATCAGGCCATATGCCCTCAACTTTGGGGGGGGGTCTTTCTGGTGGAGGTGTGCTAGCAAAACACTGTTCCCCCATGTTGATGAGGGCAAGGGTATCTTCCCCACAACCCTGGTGGTTGTTGGGGTCTGTTAACAGGGGGCTTATTGGAATCTTGAAGCCCCTATTAGAATAAGAGGGCACCCAGATATTTTCTCCTTCTCCCACATGAATGAGTATAAAGTCACCCAAATGTGGGCAAGTCCAGTATTAAAAAATAAAGCAAAAAAAATCCCTTGTTGTAAATCCATCATCAATCACGTTGTCCAGAGATGCAGTTCCATGTCAACCACAAGGCCCAGTGGCCAATGACCTATGGAAAGAAAAAAGAAATGCGAGAAACATCCTGGTTAGAGATGAGCAAATCGAACTTGGCGAAGTGGAATTCGTTTCGAATATTAGGAAAAATTCGATTCGCACCGAATCCGAATTTTAGCAAACTTCGGATGCACGAATCGAATTTTCCCCGATCAGCCGGCAAAAAGTGTCACTGCAGAGAGCTCCGCTATTTCTGACAGTTCTCTGACAGTTCCTTCACATTTACAGCGGTTGAAACATTGTATCTATTTGTTTCCATTTAGGATACAGATGTTTTTATTCGGAAACAAATAGATACAATGTTTCAACCACTGTAAATGTGAAGGATCTGTCAGAGAACTGTCAGAAATAGCGGAGCTCTCTGCAGATACACTTTTTGCTGTACTGGAATTCTTCTTCTTTTCATTCTTCTTCTTCTTTTCATTCTTCTTCTTCTTCTTTTCATTCTTCTTCTTCTTCTTTTCATTCTTCTTCTTTTCATTCTTCTTCTTCTTCTTTTCATTCTTCTTTTCATTCTTCTTCTTCTTCTTTTCATTCTTCTTCTTCTTTTCATTCTTCTTTTCATTCTTCTCATTCTTCTTTTCATTCTTCTTCTCATTCTTCTTTTCATTCTTCTTCTTCTTCTTTTCATTCTTCTTTTCATTCTTCTTCTTCTTCTTTTCATTCTTCTTCTTCTTCTTTTCATTCTTCTTTTCATTCTTCTTTTCATTCTTCTCATTCTTCTTTTCATTCTTCTTTTCATTCTTCTTCTCATTCTTCTTTTCATTCTTCTTCTTTTCATTCTTCTTCTTCTTCTTTTCATTCTTCTTCTTCTTCTTTTCATTCTTCTTTTCATTCTTCTTCTTCTTCTTTTCATTCTTCTTCTTTTCATTCTTCTTTTCATTCTTCTTCTTTTCATTCTTCTTTTCATTCTTCTCATTCTTCTTTTCATTCTTCTTTTCATTCTTCTTCTCATTCTTCTTTTCATTCTTCTTCTTCTTCTTTTCATTCTTCTTCTTTTCATTCTTCTTTTCATTCTTCTTCTTCTTCTTTTCATTCTTCTTTTCATTCTTTTCATTCTTCTTCTCATTCTTCTTTTCATTCTTCTTCTTCTTCTTTTCATTCTTCTTCTTCTTCTTTTCATTCTTCTTTTCATTCTTCTTCTTCTTCTTTTCATTCTTCTTCTTCTTCTTTTCATTCTTCTTTTCATTCTTCTTCTTCTTCTTTTCATTCTTCTTCTTCTTTTCACTCTTCTTTTCATTCTTCTCATTCTTCTTTTCATTCTTCTTCTTCTTCTTTTCATTCTTCTTTTCATTCTTCTTCTTCTTCTTTTCATTCTTCTTTTCATTCTTCTTCTCATTCTTCTTTTCATTCTTCTTTTCATTCTTCTTCTCATTCTTCTTCTCATTCTTCTTCTTCTTCTTTTCATTCTTCTTCTTCTTCTTTTCATTCTTCTTTTCATTCTTCTTCTTCTTCTTTTCATTCTTCTTTTCATTCTTCTTCTTTTCATTCTTCTTTTCATTCTTCTCATTCTTCTTTTCATTCTTCTTTTCATTCTTCTTCTCATTCTTCTTTTCATTCATCTTCTTCTTCTTTTCATTCTTCTTCTTCTTCTTTTCATTCTTCTTTTCATTCTTCTTCTTCTTCTTTTCATTCTTCTTCTTCTTTTCATTCTTCTTCTTCTTCCTTTCATTCTTCTTTTCATTCTTCTCATTCTTCTTTTCATTCTTCTTCTCATTCTTCTTTTCATTCTTCTTCTTCTTCTTTTCATTCTTCTTCTTCTTCTTTTCATTCTTCCTCTTCTTCTTTTCATTCTTCTTTTCATTCTTCTCATTCTTCTTCTTCGTCGTGCCCCGTGACTGCCCAAATGAGTGAAGTGTGCGGTGATTCTAAGATCGACGGCACTCATCTGCATGTCATACTGACTGACAGTATTATTTCTCTTCCCCAGCAGACTCCAAGGGCATTTAAATTAAAGGTACAGTGTTCTGCACTAATATAAAGGCTCTCTGAAGCCTAGAAACCCTTTTAATAAGTTAAATTCGCAGCGAATAAATTCGCATCGAATCGAATTTCTCCCGCAAATTCGGCGAATCAGCCGAATCGAATTTTTGAATAATTCGCTCATCTCTAATCCTGGTTGTTTGCTTGTCACCTCCCAAATAGAGAGTCTAGTGGATAACAGCTGTTATACAGTGGGGCAAAAAAGTATTTAGTCAGCCACCAATTGTGCAAGTTCTCCCACTTAATAAGATGAGAGAGGCCTGTAATTGGCATCATAGGTAGACCTCAACTATGAGAGACAAAATGAGAAAAAAAATCCAGACAATCACATTGGCTGATTTGGAAATAATTTATTTGCAAATTATGGTGGAAAATAAGTATTTGGTCAATATCAAAAGTTCATCTCAATACTTTGTTATATATCCTTTGTTGGCAATGACAGAGGTCAAACATTTCTTGTAAGTCTTCACAAGGTTGGCACACACTGTTGCTGGTATGTTGGCCCATTCCTCCATGCAGATCTCCTCTAGAGCAGTGATGTTTTGGGGCTTTCGCTGGGCAACATGGACTTTCAACTCCCTCCAAAGGTTTTCTATGGGGTTGAGATCTGGAGACTGGCTATGCCACTCCAGGACCTTGAAATGCTTCTTACGAAGCCACTCCTTCGTTGCCCGGGCGGTATGTTTGGGATCATTGTCATGTTGGAAGACCCAGCCACGTTTCATCTTCAATGGCCCTTGCTGATAGATCATTTTGACCCCACGGGGTGAGATCTTGCGTGGAGCCCCAGATCGAGGGAGATTATCAGTGGTCTTGTATGTCTTCCATTTTCTAATTATTGCTCCCACAGTTGATTTGTTCACACCAAGCTGCTTGCCTATTGCAGATTCAGTCTTCCCAGCCTGGTGCAGGTCTACAATTTTGTTTCTGGTGTCCTTCGACAGATCTTTGGTCTTCACCATAGTGGAGTTTGGAGTGTGACTGTTTGAGGTTGTGGACAGGTGTCTTTTATACTGATAACAAGTTCAAACAGGTGCCATTGATACAGGTAATGAGTGCAGGACAGAGGAGCCTCTTAAAGAAGAAGGTACAGGTCTGTGAGACCCAGAAATCTTGCTTGTTTGTAGGTGACCAAATACTTATTTTCCACCATAATTTGCAAATAAATTATTTCCAAATCAGCCAATGTGATTGTCTGGATTTGTTTTCTCATTTTGTCTCTCATAGTTGAGGTCTACCTATGATGCCAATTACAGGCCTCTCGCATCTTTTTAAGTGGGAGAACTTGCACAATTGGTGGCTGACTAAATACTTTTTTGCCCCACTGTATACAAGGGGACAAGTCTCCCAGTCTCCGCTCTACGACTAAGCCACGATGGGTTGGGTGACATGCATTAGGGACGTGGCTCAGGAGGAGCTTTTCACTTCTCTCTCCACCTGTTGAGCTAGTGGTGTGCGGTATCTCTCATGTCTCCCAGTGATGTCATATATGGCCAATGATGTCACTAGGATCCCACCCCTTTGCTTACATGGCTGAGGATTTCTGGCCATGTAAACGAATGGAGCCGGTGATGTCATTGGTTGTTAAGGACTCTACAGTACTTGCCCCACCAGTGTCTTTAACAACCATTGACAGCAGGAGGCTGTCATGTATAAATGTAAAAATTGCTGGTTACCTTTTTATGTGCATTTTACTCACATAAACATCCTTCCATGCTCTCCCTACATTTTAATGTCTAGGAGGGGGCTGTGGAGCAATGTTTCAAATAACGGCCATCTCATGACACCCCCCCGCTTCATATGTTCCCTTTAGACACCCCCCCGTCCCAATCACATTGCCCCCCCCTTCATCCATGGCACTACTCACCCAGCTCAGCTCTCCCCTCGTCCCCTCCGGCACATGCCCGGCTCACTGCCCTCCTCTCCGCTCCTCTCCCGGCCGGCTCCTCTCTCCTCTCATAACTCACTATGGATGGCAGACGTATCAGATGACAACTCTGCTGCAGCCGCTGCAGTGATCTTGTGACCTCATTTTGGCACCCCTGTACCTTGGCGCCCGGGTACATATGTACCCCCCTGCCCCCCCTAGCTACGCCTCTGCCTACCGGGCACTTATACCCCCTTCCTTACCAGCCCAATTGTCAGCTGGGTGTTTTACTTTTTGCGCTATAAACAAAAAAAGAGCAAACAATTTGAAAAATAAAAGTTTCTTATGTTTCTATTATAAAATTTTGCAAACAGATAATTTTTCTCCTTCACTGATGTTTGTTGATGAGGCTGCACTGATAGGCAGCACTGATGGGCACTGATAGGCAGCACTGATGGGCACTGATAGGCGGCATTGATAGGTACTGATAGGCGGCACTGATAGGCAGCACTAATGAGGTGACACGGATAGGCGTCACTGATGAGCTGGCACTGATGATGGGTACTGATAGTTGGCACTGATAGGCATCACTGACTGGTGCAACTGCTGGGCACTGACTGGCAGCACTGCTGGGCGGCACTGACTGGCAGCACTGCTGGGCGGCACTGACTGGCAGCACTGCTGGGTGGCATTGACTGGCAGCACTGCTGGGCGGCACTGACTGGCGGCACTGCTGGGCAGCACTGACTGGTGGCACTGCTGGACTGCACTGATGGGCACAGGTGGGTGGCACTGTTGGGCACAGGTGGGTGGCACTTCTGGGCACAGGTGGGCAGCACTTCTGGACACAGGTGGGTGGCACTGCTGGGCACAGGTGGGTGGCACTGCTGAGCACCGATCATCGGGGCACAGATCATCAGTTCCCTGATGATCAGTGCCGATCCATCTGACAGCATCATTGGACGCGGCTGATCACGTGGTAAAAGGTCGTTGTGATTGGCCTTTTACCACATTATGTGATGATGGAGATCGCCGTTTGTGTGCCCCCGGGGGCGCGCAGGAGAGATCGTTCTGGGAGGACATCATATGATGCTCTCCCAGAACTGGCCAGCTGCAGTGCAGCCGGCTATCTGCGGTCGGCAACTAGTTAACCACGTCTGTGCTGTCTATGAAGTTCTTCATTATCAGCTGTAAATTAGATTGGAACACTTCCTGTCCTAACAAAGAGTTACACATTTAGAAACTGTCCTCATGCATTGTATGTTATGAAGGATAGTTTGGGGACAAAGACACCCAAAATTCTCAGAATCAGCCATGACATCTCCTTAGAAACATCTAAAAAGTAAAAAATATTTTTTTATTAATTTTTTTCTAGGTATGATGTGTACATGGGGACACATAAGAAACATATAGTACGGTTTTCTCAAATTAGACTGCAAAAGTCCAATTATACTTTAAGTAGCTCCCAAACATTGCAAATTTCTTTTGGTGTGTGGCTAACTCCACTTTTTAATTGGTTTTACAGATTGTTACTAATGGTCTATCACAGAAGAATGTAATTGCAAGCAGAATATTAATGCATTAAAAATGTATTAAACCCTAATTAAGTAAATCACAATGCAACATGGGATCACTAATTAAACCTTTAGATTTTCGCCACAGTGCGGCCATCCATTATTGATGCCCCAGCGTCACTTTATTTCATATATTGTGTAACGTTATTTGTACAAGGCTTTATGTCTCCTTGGAGGAGCAATAAAGAAGAAAGCGCGGCGGTTTTTGAGCTATCAGCGCCCAGAGGGATGGCATCCAACAGACGCAAGAATTTCCGAAAGTTGCTTAAACAGACAAATGAAACTGAAAAAGAAGCATTGAGAAGTAATAAAAGTTGTAATTAGTCTTTTCTCTGTTTATTGTTTGCAAATGATTAAAGAAACAGACTTATAATAGGAGCGCTTGAATCATCATTTATAAAATAATTCTGCTAGGATTGTCATCTGGTCACATAACATAATTACCATTACACTTTACAAAGGGTCTAATGGAGAAATAGAGACTTGAGGGCTGGCTTCACACCCATGCACTTCTATTTTCCTACATTTTTCAATGCGCATTTTCATGAGTTTACGTTCATTTTTATTCTTGGATTATGCGATAAGCATCTACGGAGGTGTGAGAAGAACCTGCCATTTTCCTAATCTATCTAGGCCAAGAGCACATGGCCTCTTCGTAGGAGTAGTTCTCAATAACCATTCATTTTTACATACTCCAATTAACTCCTATGGGCCCCTCAATGCACATCAACAAATGAAAAAAACGTATCTGAACTTTTTTCCATGATTCGGTGGGTAGAGAGAAAAAACCCTCGTGTTTATGCAACAGAGGTGCGTTTGGTAGCATGAAGTGGTCAAGGAAGGGTCAAAATCATCAGAAGTATGGAATAGACATTTATTGGTGACACCAGAGGTCTGTAACATACAAATCATGTAAAATATCTTTCAGCCACATTTCACAAACCTAGAAGTGACTTGACAACCCTTTGTGAAAACAGTTGTATCATGAAATTTCATGGACTCAAATTGAGGTCTATGGCCCCTCGATGTACATCAATGGCTAAAAGAAAGCACCTGAACTTTTTTCCATGATTCCATGGGTACAGAGAAAAAACCCTCCAGGGTTTATGTGTCAGGGACACCCTTGGTAGTGTGGGGTAGTGATCATGATAGGATGAAACTCATTAGAAGTATTGAATAGACATTTATTGGTAACACAAAAGACACGTTTTGAGGCTAATACACCACTTCATTAGTCTATATGGTGGTTCACATGAGTCTGTAATATGCAGATTCTATATAAATCTTTTAGTCACATAAAAATCAAGATCACCCCCCCCCCCACACACACACACACACACACATACTACCAAGGGTGCCTCTGACGCATAAACCCTTGAGTTCTATCCAAGAGTTCTACTCACCACCCTAACATATCTCCTGAGGACCTAAGGTTGGGCCCCTGTCAGGGCTCCAGGGTATGACCAGAGGTATGTGAACTGACGCAGGGAAACGCAGGCTTCAGATAAGTTATAAACAATATAATTTATTAAAGACTAACGATACAAACATAAACGCAGTGCAATACTAAAACATAACACAGTGCAAACGAACCAAACCAAACCACCCACAGATAACAATACATACAATGCAAGCGTTGTCAGGCAGGCCGGGTCAATAACAATCGGGCAGGTAGGTACAGGGGGTCAGGCAGAGAATAGTCGGGGTCACAAGCCAGGGATAAAACAGGAGAAGTCAGCAGAGGTCCGGATCAGGCAGGGTCAGCAATGAATCAGTCAGACAGAGACAGAGACAGGGACAGGAACAGGAATGCAGGTAACAAGATACAGGGCCCAGGAAAAACACACACCAAGGCAGAGACTGCAGGTCTGGCCATCCCTTAAATACACCTGCATAATCAACTTCAAGTGTTTGGCTGGCTGCAGGGTTGAGTCTCTGATTGCTGGGAGCACCCGCTGGCCAGCCCTGGTACTGCAGCCCACAAGGCAGGTGAGTCCCACCATTACTGGCAAGTCCATTCCTGACAGTACCCCCCCCCTCAAGGAGCAGCCTCAGGACGCTCCAAACAGTCCTAGCTGGGCAAAATGTTCCACCGCCCGGGTCTGGTAACTGGCGGGATATCAAAGACTGGCACATCGGGCAGGACTCCGGGCAGCGGCACACCGGGCAGGACTCCGGGGAGCGGCACACCGGGCAGGACTCCGGGCAGCGGCACATCGGGCAGAACTCCGGGCAGCGGCACACCGGGCAGGACTCCGGGCAGCGGCACATCGGACAGAGGCACATCGAGCTGGACTCCGGGCAGAGGCACATCGAGCTGGACTCCGGGCAGAGGCACATCGGACTGGACTCCGGGCAGAGGCACATCGGGCTGGACTCCGGGCAGAGGCACATCGGGCTGGACTCCGGGCAGAGGCACATCGGGCTGGACTCCGGGCAGAGGCACATCGGGCTGGACTCCGGGCAGAGGCACATCGGGCTGGACTCCGGGCAGAGGCACATCGGGCTGGACTCCGGGCAGAGGCACATCGGGCTGGACTCCGGGCAGAGGAACATCAGGCTGGACTCCGGGCAGCGGCACATCGGGCAGGACTCCGGGCAGCGGCACATCGGGCAGGACTCCGGGCAGCGGCACATCGGGCAGGACTCCGGGCAGCGGCATATCGGGCAGGACTCCGGGCAGGACTCCGGGCAGAGGCACATCGAGCTGGACTCCGGGCAGAGGCACATCGAGCTGGACACCGGATCACCAGGCGGAGCAGCAGGCACCGGGCCACCAGGCAGAGCAGCAGGCACCGGGCCACCAGGCGGAGCGGCAGGCACCGGGCCACCAGGCAGAGCGGCGGGCACCGGGCCCCCAGGTGGAGCGGCGGGCACCGGGCCCCCAGGAGGGGCGACAGGCATCGGGCCCCCAGGAGGGGTGACAGGCATTGGGCCCCCAGGTGGGGCGGCGGGCGCTGGGCCCTCAGGCAGAGCGGCAGGCGCCGGGTCCCCAGGCGGAGCGACAGGCATTGGGCCCCCAGGTGGGGCGACAGGCATTGGGCCCCCAGGCGGGGCGACAGGCATCGGGCCCCCAGGCGGGGCGACAGGCATCGGGCCCCCAGGCGGGGCGACAGGCATCGGGCCCCCAGGCGGAGCGGCGGGCACCGGGTCATCAAACACTAGCAGAGATAAATACACAACCTCATCAAGATCCATCCTTCCCAGCAACAAGCCAAGATGGCTTCCCTGTGCAGCCACTTCTGGTCAGGATTGGCCTTGGTGTAATGTCAGGGCTCCGGGGTGTGACCAGAGGTGTGTGACTGATGCAGGGAAACGCAGGCTTCATTTAAGTTATAAACAATATAATTTATTAAAGACTAACGATACAAACATAAACGCAGTGCAATACTAAAACATAACACAGTGCAAACGAACCAAACCAAACCACCCACAGATAACAATACATACAATGCAAGCGTCGTCAGGCAGGCCGGGTCAATAACAATCGGGCAGGTAGGTACAGGGGGTCAGGCAGAGAATAGTCGGGGTCACAAGCCAGGGATAAAACAGGAGAAGTCAGCAGAGGTCCGGATCAGGCAGGGTCAGCAACGAATCAGACAGAGACAGGAACAGGAATGCAGGAACAAGATACAGGGCCCAGGAAAAACACACACCAAGGCAGAGACTGCAGGTCTGGCCATCCCTTAAATACACCTACATAATCAACTTCAGGTGTTTGGCTGGCTGCAGGGTTGAGTCTCTGATTGCTGGGAGCACCCGCTGGCCAGCCCCAGTACTGCAGCCCACAAGGCAGGTGAGTCCCACCATTACTGGCAAGTCCATTCCTGACAGCCCCCCAGAGGCATTCAGTGTGATCATCCATTTCCTGCATGGCATGGAGAAAGGGGTGTTCTCCACATGCTACTGTTTTCTACTACTACTATTCTGATAAAGGCTACCAGGCTGTTACACTGACCCTTTGGCTTCAGTACTTTCTGAGTCACTAGCCTAAGACATGTATTGAGGCCAGTAATGTGGAGAACAGTCTTTAATTGCATGCTTGTTCCAACTCGAGTCAACATAATGGGCAAGCAACCAACATTTTGCATTGTAGTGGTCAGCAAAGACAAGTTCAACTTACAAGTTTCTGTCATGATCGGTAAAAAAAAGAAGTGGCAACCAGGCAATTGTTTTACAGGTTTTCTTGTATTCATATTCATGAGTATCCATAGCCAATTTTTAATTTTGAATATACCGTTGTAGTGGAGAATGGATAACAACTCCGTCAAGTTTTTTTTTTTAGCTTTCTATATTTCATTGGGGAGACTTCCTTTCACTCCCTGTGCTGTAAACACAACAGGAAGTAGGAGGAAATCTCTCCAAAGTAAGGGGTTGCTTGTAAGTGAAGCAGATGACACCAAATGGAAGATTTCCCTTCACCTCCTGTTGCACTGACAGCTGTTAAATTTTGCCAGCATTCCAGTTCTGGTGCCATGATTTCTGTTCAAGGGTTCTAACCCATCCTTATGCTATCCATAACTAGGGATGAATGAATCAGCCTGGGTTCAGTTCGTGAACATCTTCATAAATTTTGCTCAAAGTTCAAAGTTTGCAAACACCAGTGAAGTCTATGGTGGTGGTGGATATGCAATCATGTTCAATTCTGGTAATTTGTAGGGCTAATAATTAAGTCATACAAATGTCAAGGAAGATGGGCACTACCATGGAGTATATGTGTCAATACCAAAATTTAAAAAATGTAATACAAAACAAATGAAGTCTGCCTAACAATCCAACATATACAATATGGTGCTGTGAGCCCACCCTTTTAGGCCTCTTTCACACGAGTGGACCGTTCTGGTCCTCCTGTCAGTTTTTCAATTGGACGCAGAAGCTCCATTGCTCTCTGTGGAGTGGCAGGTGTAAACAGACATGAGTCCATTTACATCCACCTGCATCCAATCCGATCCTGTTTGCTAAAAACAGATGGATGGGGATCCTTTCCCCATCTGTCTGGCGGATCGGATTGGATGATAGTCGGACAGAAGCGGACAGGTGGTCTGTTTCCATCCGACAGCCCATAGAGGACATTGGGCTGTGTCTGCTTATGCAGAGCGGACACGGACCTGTCTTCCACTTGCTCAGTAGGGATCATAGGGCAGATGCCCCGCTGGGCAAGCAGATCTGCTGATGGGTCCACTCCGTGTAAAAGGGGCCTTAGGGATTGTTCACACTAGTGTTGGTCTTTGAAGAGTGATCTGTGTTCGGATCATTCTTTAAAGAGCATTTAAAAGGCATTGAGAAGGCATTGCATTGCCTACTCGCCAGGGGCGGACTGACAACTCATGGGGCCCCTTGGCAATAGGGGATCATGGGGCCCCTGTGTCCTTGCCCAAACTCAAAAAAGCCTATGAAAAAGGTACCAGGAGCATCTCATGGGGCCCCCTACTGACCCCGGGCCCTCGGGCAGTGCCAGAGTTTCCAAATGGTCAGTCCGCCCCTGGTACTCACTGTCTTCTTTAACTCCTTCAATCTTGCACTAGCACACTACAACCGCATGCATTGCACGTAGTTGCAGGACCCTTACAGAACAGCTCTATTAACTTGAATGGGCTGCGTTCAGTGGAGCACTATACCAACTGAAAGCCAAAGGTGGGGTAATTCCTGCCACGGCTGCCAAACAAAGCATTGCGGTCACAGTGGTAGCTGTTTGGGGGAACTAAAAGCACATTTGTTGTACAGGCCCAACTGCTAGTGTGAACAAATACGTATAGAAAGGAGGCTTAGTTACCAATTCCTTCAAAATATATAATGTATGATAGCATGTTCCATATTTCTGCTGGCAAATTTGCAAATTTTCAGCCAAACTTGATGGAAATTCACCACAAACCCAGCAGCAAATCCAAACCTTATCCCTATCTACAGGAAACACTTTCAATACGGATACACTGTAGGTTTTGCTGATCCTTTATTAGCTGCATCTGTTTACCTATTTAGTTTTTTAGATTAAAAGAAAAAAATATATAAATTTGCTCGTATTGCGTTCATTACAAGCTTGTGAAAAGCGCTATTGTGTTTTCTAAATTCTTTTCCTACTCTCCGGTGGTGCCGGTTTTGCAAACACTAAGCATTTTACTTCTAATTGTCCCAATATTTCTTCCAACTTAACGTCTAACTACCTAAACCATTGCGCTGTGAATTTTTAATACCTTCACACGGATCTCATGTCTGTAAGCTTAGTTTAACCTTAATAATCTCACAGCTGTTTTCTTCCTCCGAGGAACGGAATTAAGTGGAACACTCGGAAATAAAATCAAATTGTTTTTAAACAAGATCTCGGGGTGAATTGCTCTTGGCAGAGAAGGGTGATAATGGCTTCGTGGTCTGTTTCGGATGAGAATGTCAAGCGGTAACTATTGAATTCAGCTTTCGTCCTCAAGGTCAGAAGTAAAATAAATGGCTTTTTATATTTATTGTGTATGCTGACTGTCCCAAACCGAGAACAATAAACTTACAAAGGCAAATATTGCTTTTCAAACACGGGACCTTTTAGCAGTGTTTGCCCTCTGGACATTTTTTTGCAAACTTGGTAAATATATCTCCTTCTTCTAGACAATTTAGCCTTTTACAGGAGCAGTTCAAGCTGACCTAAAATGATTTCTTTTACTCAAGTATAATGTCCGTAAAATAACTCTTTGTTAGTAGCAGAGAGTGCCGGTGGTCCCATTGCCTACTTGTGTGTCCTTCCAGTGCATACAGTATATCCCCTGCCATCATTGCTGACTTCTGGCCTAAGAGTGAATGGGCCAAAAACTCCCCAAAAATACCATAAACATAACACTGGAGACCCTTTATGTAAGCCTGGATATGAAATTCGACACACAGACTTAGCTCAAAGTATACAGTGGGAAAATTATGGGGGTGCTGGATGGTACACTGGCACACTAGCCCTCTACCCAAGCCCTCGTTTGTTTCTCTCTCTCCTTCTCCTCTGTACATCTGTCCCCCCAAACCCTCTCTTCTCAATATGATACCGAACACTTCAACTTTTTTTTTCTTTCCCTATTTCCCCCCATCAGCCTAGCTCTGTACTGGCTTGCCCCCCCCCTTTGTACCAGCTCCACCATTATAACATGGGCACAGATGTGCCAAAGATCTCTGCCTTGCCTTCTGGTCCTGACAGAGCCCTTCAGCACATCTGCACAGGTGATTTCCCATGCATGCACAAGGACAACAAGGTCTGCTGACTTCCTTAATAGATGTCTTTGCACATGAGCGCAAAACCCTGTGCGTGCGTAGATGGTTGGAGAAAACCCGCATGTGCTTGGATCCCTTCAGCACATCTGTACATGTGGAGGTGATTTCCCACACATGCGCCAAGATTGCAAGGTCTCCTGGCTTCCCTAAGAGATTTATTTGAACATGAGCACAAAACCCCATGTGTGCATAGATGGTTGGAGATAACTCGCGTGTGCTTGGTGCCCTTCAGCACATCTGCACACATGCTTGTGATTTTCCACACAGGCGCAAAGGTGATGAGGTCTCCTGGCTCTTTGCGCATGAGCACAAAACCCCACATGTGTTCCTGTTGCATATGTGCAGATGTGCAAGTGATTTTCCACACATGTGCAAAGATGCTGAGATCTCCTGCACATCAGTACAAACCCCCAAACGTACGTAGTTGGTTGGGGAAACCCACGCATGCTATGGACCCAAAGCCCTGCAGCACCATTAAACTGATGTCCATTTGTAAGAGAGGGTGGGGGGAGGAAGCAGGGTAACATGGCATATACTTTAGGGTGAATGTCCACTTTAATGTGATTTCAATAGTCATTTTTAATATTTTGAGATCTGCAACTTCCAGGTCTCTGTTCAGACACTTCCTGTTATGTGACAATTGTGTGTTCCTGTCTACCAAATGCTCATTTGTGTTGTCACACTGTAACATGGGCTCTCAATGGAGACTATATTTCAGCACAAATAATGCAGGCATGGTCCCCTGTTGTCAACATAAAAAAAGCCACCATGAGAAATGGCATTCAGCAAGCTAAATGTCATTCAGTTAGCATTTACTTCTATTTGGGATTCATAAAGCCATACTGTATATTGCATTCTTAATAAAGAACATTTTTTCCCTAATGACCCATCCCCTCAGTGACCTCTGGTGGACTTGACCCAGTCCAGTGTGTGGG
Source organism: Staurois parvus (assembly GCF_062004578.1). Lineage (NCBI taxonomy): Eukaryota > Metazoa > Chordata > Amphibia > Anura > Ranidae > Staurois > Staurois parvus. Next base: position 1,199,726 of record NW_028317983.1, on the reverse strand, counting down.
TGTGAAGCAGGACAAATAAGCTAACATGCAAAGTGGATCATAGATCTAAAATTGCTGGATCTTAAATGGACTAAATCCAACCAGGTCTGCACATTGCAGATGTATATAAGTTAAAGCCATCATAACAAATACTTTGGAATATAGATTGTCATCTTGCACTAGACCATAACACCATGTGGCATCCCATACAAATGGTGGGAGAATACACAAATGTTAGGAAAGCTTAAAAGCAGAACTGCATTTTCTTCAAATAGCAAATAGCATTACAAATAACAAAAAAAAAAAAAAAAAAATCTTAGAGATCAGGAGGTCCTAGGAGGAGCAGAGTGGATGGTTCTAAAAATGTTTTACACAGAATTGGCAATGTAGCTCAAGGCAGAGTTGTGGATTTTTTCTGTCTTGTAGTTGGGATTTTTAAATTTTGAAGCCAGTGGAGGGGTAGGCAAAGAATGGTAGCAAATGCTGAAAAGTTGCCACTTAGCAATAAGTTTTAGAGGTAGGAGTTTCATAGGATAGGAGAAGATCTGAAGAAGTCCTGAAGGTGAGCATTTGAGGAGATCATGAAGGAGTTTAAGATCAGGAGTTCCTGGGAGGAAAGGTATGGATGGTTCAGGTGATATTTTGAGATGAATTTGGCAATGTAGCTCAGGACAGAGTTGTGGATGCTTTAAATGTTGTAGTTGAGATTTTGAACTTCTGAAGCCACTGGAGGGGTAAGCAAAGAATGGTAGAAGTCTTTGAATGGTTGCCTCTTAGCAATCAATTTTAGAGGTAGGAGTTCTATAAGCTGGTAGAAGATCTGGCGATGTCCTAGAGGTGAGCATTTGAGAAGGTCATAAGGGAGTTAGAGATCAGGAGGTCCTGGGAGGAGAGGTATTGGTGGTTTGGGTGATATTTTGAAGCAAATTTGGCAATGTAGCTCGGGGCAGAGTTGTTGATGCTTTCTATGTTAAAGTTGAGATTTAGAACTTTTGAAGCCAGTGGAGAGGTAGACAAAGAATGGTAGCAGACACTGAATGGTTGCTCCTTAACAATCTGTTTTAGGGGTAGGAGTTCCAAAGACTTCAGAGAAGCTCTAGAAAAGGCTTGGAGGCAAGCATTTGAAGAGGCCATGAGGGAGTTAGAGATCAGGAGGTCCTAGGAGGAGCAGGGTGGATGGTTCTAGTCATTTTTTTGACAGAATTAACAATGTAGCTTGGGGCAGAATTGTGGATGCTTTCTATATTGTAGTTGGGATTTTTAACTTTTGAAGCCAGTGGAGGGATAGGCAAGGAATGGTAGAAGATGCTGAACATTTGCCCCTCAGCAATTAATTTTAGAGGTAGAAGTTCCATAGGATAGGAGAAAATCTGAAGAAGTCCCAAAGGTGAGCATTTGAGGAGGAGATCATGAAGGAGTTTAAGATCAGGAGTTCCTGGGAGGAAAGGTATAGATGGTTCAGGTGATATTTTGAGATGAATTTGGCAATGTAGCTCAGGACAGAGTTGTGGATGCTTTCTATGTTGTAGTTGAGATTTTGAACTTCTGAAGCCACTGGAGGGGTAAGCAAAGAATGGTAGAAGACTTTGAATGGTTGCCTCTTAGCAATCAATTTTAGAGGTAGGAGTTCTGTAAGATGGGAGAAGATCTGGTGACCACCTGGAGGTGAGCATTTGAGGAAGTCATGAGGGAGTTAGAGATCAGGAGATCCTGGGATTAGAGGGATGAAGCTTGACGATATTCTGAGATGAATTTGGCAATTTAGCTCATAGTAGAGTTGTGGATGACTTTGTATGTTATAGTTAAGGTGATTGTAGCCGTATTAGTGCATTTGCGACAGGAACAATTGAGTACTGTCCGTCATACTTTTTTTATTCTTTTTTTTATTTGCACTAACATACAATTTTGAGGACAAGCTTTCGGGGAATGTCCCTTTCTTCAGGTCTAAGCAGTACTACTTAGACCTGAAGAAGGGTACATTCCCCGAAAGCTTGTCCTCAAAATTGTATGTTAGTGCAAATAAAAAAAGGATCATGGACAGTACTCAACTGTTCCTATCGCAAATGCACTAATACGGCTACAATCACCTCAAGCAAAGTGGAAAATACTGCATATAACCGCATAAACAAGCAGTTAACCAACCTAATCACAAAGGAAACACAGATCAACAGTGATATTTTCTTTCTCTCAAGATGCAAAAAGTGGAATCTCATATCACAAGGCCTCCGGATTAAAAATCCTTGCGTAAATACAATCAACTCTCCTTATGCAGAAGGACTTTGCAGACGCACCAGCGAGAGATTAAGGAATAACCTCATTCACAAACTGTATGGAAAAAGGGTAACTATCAGGATAAAAAAGCAGTCTTTGTTTGAAACCCTAACATCATTGGACCCTACCAACATTAACCAAATCAAGAGTACTGCTTAGACCCGAAGAAGGGGACATTCCCCGAAAGCTCGTCCTCAAAATTGTATGTTAGTGCAAATAAAAAAAGTATCACGGACAGTACTCAATTGTTCCTATGTTATAGTTAGGATTTAAGTATGGAAAAAAATGTAGCGCTACTCGCATATATTCCTATACAAAAGTGGACAAATAAAAACCTGGTAAATAAAATATTGAATAAGTGAAATAGTGATGCACTTAGGTGAAATCATGCAAATAACTAATAATACAATAGTGTGAGCGAATCTAAGCTCCAATAGTGATGGTGAAAACAAAATCCTTCCAACTGAAAAAATAAATTCAACTGCAAACAATACGTGCTTCTAAGAGTATATTTATATATATATATATATATATATATATATATATATATATATATATGAAAGGTGTACATAAACACATAAATATACTTATGAATACCCCATATAGTGAATAAATCAAAACAATGTGCATATATGTGAACCAAGTCAGTACAACTGCACACAAAGTCTATTTCCGTGCGTATAAAGTCCAAACACAAGAATGATCACACTCAGATGAAAAAAACACTAGTGCTGATATTTGTGTAAAGAAGTGGGTTGGTAGTTGGGCAGAAGATCATCTGACCGCCGGCTGAATCAGCCTCTCACCTTAAAGACTCGACCCTTACGAGTCAAAACGTTTAATAGGATCCCTCTCACAGATCCTCCAGGTCAGTATCACTCCAAACGACTGCTCCCACTGTATATAAATCTCCTGGATACAAATGGAGAAACAGAAAAAGGGCGCACTGACCTAGTGCATTATCGTTTAAAATTATTTATTAAAGAAACAAAAATAGGTATCGTACTCACAATGGACATAATAACACAGGCATGTCAAACTGAACAAGGTGTATGATCCAAACAACATCTGAGTCCATATGATGGAACCCTGGATGACCAACTGGCTAACGTATTTCGAGGACACAACCTCTTCCTCAGAGCCAACCTGCTTTTGGATGTAATGAATATGCATGGGTGTACAAAGGTGTACCAAGATGGCCGCCACGCTGGAAGTGCGTCACTACGTTGGGCCGACGCGTTGCATCACAATACCATGTGACTTCCTCAGTTAGGATTTTGAACTCAGTGGAGGGATAGGCAAAGAAGGGAGTCAGACCCTGAATGGTTTCCCCTTAGCAATCAATTTTAGTTTTTTGGTTGTGGGCAATACAGACTGATCAGAAAATAAAATAAGGCACAAGTACAGTTTTTCTTAAGATTGAAATTTCACCAGATGGCAAACAGTGAAATACCAGAATTGCTTCTTCATCAATACGTCTTAAGGATATTTCAACAATGAGGCGATAAGGACGTTCTATGGCATTGTGCATATTTCCTGACCTATTTAGGACCTGCAGATAATCCCATGAACAGTATTTACATTTGGTGGGTTGAGGAAAGCCACATTTCAGCTACTCACCATACCAATCTATATATGAATGTGTTAATGACGGAGTCTGTCCTATCATGGAATACTGGTCAAAGTTCAAGGAATTTATGGCACATAATTCCTTTAGTGTATTTAACCTCCCTGGCGGTATGATTCTTTCCGATTTTTTGTGCTGAAAGCGGTACCATTTTTTTGCATGGAAATATGTAGTTTTTTATTGTAGGCTGTAATTTTTAGGAATAACTCACTGAAATCTGTCCGAACAAGAGTCTAGTAAACATCTCGGGTATGATAAAATTTGAAACACGAAATCATAAATTATAATTTAATAAATAATCATAAAAAATAATAATATAATAATAATAAATTTAATTAAATAATATAATCAAACCAAAAACACTGAAATTTGAAATACAGAGGCAAATTCGCACATCGCTGAGCAAAGTCGCAAAATCGTTTTCAGTGTCTGATGACGAATTTCCCCCACGAATCATTATCACTCAATTCTGCAAGTGGTTCTGATTTACTATCGATGTTCTCTCGCTGTTCTAAAACCGCTTTTGACGTAAAGGGATGCTTTTTGGACGCCATGGACTTTTCTAAGTTTCCAGGCAGAAAGAACATTCAAAATGCAGGCAGGGCGCCGGACAAAGCAGTAGGGACAAAATATATGTGAAATGCATTGAAACAGCAATGACAGCAAAAATGAAATTTTTTAAAAATTTCAAATTTGCCGCCGGTTCCAGCACCCGTACGTAAATATAAACCGCTAAATACCTTTTTCCACCAGCAGTATATAGCAGTCTTGTAACTTCAGTGTCCAGCAGAGCACATGTTAAAGCTTTCATTCTCCCCTTATTGTCCTATGAGGATGCAGGACATCTGATCCTCTGTCTGGACAGTGATTGGCCCTGTGCTGATTGGCCCTGTGCTGATTACATGCACTCTCCTAAGAACAACAAAAAAAAAAAAAACTCTCTTAGCAATACACACCAAACTGAGCATGTGCAGCTTGCCCCCAAGACTCTGTTCTATCAGCAGATGGATTTGGGACAGTAAAAGAAGGGGAGGATCAGAGAAGACAGGATCAAACAGCCCTATTACATAATGTAAATGATTAATCCCTTCGGTTCCATAGTGAGTATAACAAGCATGCTTTACTGCATATACAGACTGATTTTACTGTTGTGGGTTTAGTAACACTTTAAGAATTAGTAAGCTGCAATACAATAACTGTTTGCTTTTGGGTTTAATACTGCTTTAATAGGTAAGTTGGTACTCAAGTGATGAATTTGCCTTTGAAAATGTTTTGTTAAATCTGTTTGATAAGTACAAAAAATAAAAAAAAAAAGAGAGAAAGAAAATGAAAACTCCCCATTGTACAGACTAGTAAACTGCAATACATGACATGTTTGTTCTTGGGATTAGATACAGGCTATAAAATTAGTTTTTGGCGCACAGAAGTCTATGGCATTAAAAGTTTTACCGTTGCTGTTCTAGGATGGCTGGAGCCCAGGGAACCAAAGAATCGCCTTGTGTAGCTGGCAATATCACTGATGAATTGTCAGCTCTCCGTAGCAGTAGGGGGTTGTGATATGTGCCATGGCTACGATTTCCTTTCCCAGGCAAGTTTACAAGCAGAGAATTGACTGTCGACACATGTATGCCAAATTTCCAACAATGGCAGCGAACGCACCAAATTATACAAAGCCTTGACTAAATGTTTTGTCTGTTTTTTGGCCTCTTCCTATTTCTCCTTCTTCAATAATCAAGCTGCGTAGCATTTGTATTAAATTGGCCAAATCAGCCATTTTTTTTAACAATAAATGAATAATACAAACTATTACAAAATGTATTATTAACATAACAAATGAAGTAAAGTGTTAGCAGGAGAGAGCCTTTGAATGGGCAAAAAATTAAAAATAACTCTTGTAAATAAGTCTCATGGGCAGCACAGCGGCTAAATGGTTAGCACTTCTGCCTGGTAGTACTAGGGTTGTTGTTTTGAATCCCAACCACGGCACCACCTGCCTGGAGTTTGCATGTTCTCCCTGTGCCTGTGTGGGTTTCCTCCAGGTACTCCAGTTTCCTCCCACACTCCAAAGACATGCTGGTAGGTTAATTGGCTCTTGTCTAAATTGTCCCTGGTATGTGTATGTATGAATGTGAGTTAGGGACCTTAGATTGTACACCCCTTGAGAGTTAGGGACTGATGTGAATGTATAGTTTTATTTATTACTGGTACTTATATAGCGCCATCAGTTTACGCAGCGCTTTACATGTGTGCATATATACATATATATTGTACAGAGAGTATATATTGTAGAAAGAGCAGAGTGATGGAGAGGTGAGCTCATTGTGAGCTGCTTCTCTTTTCACTGTACAGTTACAGGGTGGAGGTGGGAAAGGGGACTTGTTGGAGAAAGCGCACGAGAGAAAGATAAGGTCTTTTTCCCCTGCTAGACAGGAATATGTAGGGCAGAGCAGTGTAAATCTCAGGACTGGATGAGCAAAATTACAGATTGTTTGGCAGGTAAAACATCCCCCATACAGTTAGGTCCATATATATTTGGACACAGGCACAATTTTAGTTTTTTCAGGTATTTACCAAAACATATTCAAGCTATAGTTATATAATGGATATGGGCTGAAAGTGCACACTCTCAGGTTTAATTTGAGGGTATGTACATCCAAATTGGAGGAAGGGTTTAGAAATTACAACTCTTAACAGTAGCCATCCCATCTTTTTCAAGGGACCAAAAGTAATTGGACAATTGAATCAAAAGCTGTTTGACGCCCAGGTGTGGGCTACTCCTTCATTATTTCTTCATCAATTAAGCAGTTAATGTCTGGAGTTGATTCTAAGTGCGGTATTTACATTTGGAATCTATTGCTGTGAACCTACATCAAGCGTTCAAAGGAGCCATCCATGCAAGTGAAACATACCATTCTAAGGCTTCAAAAATGAAATAAATCCATCAGAGAGATCGCAGCAACCTTAGGAGCGGAAAAAATCAATAGTTTGGTACATTCTGAGGAAAGAAGAACGCACTGGTGAGCTCAGCAACATGAAAAGGCATGGATGTCCATGGAAGACAACAGTGGTGGATGATCGCAGGATCCTCTCTATGGTAAAGAAAAACCCATTCACAACATCCAGACAAGTGAAGGACACTCTCCAGGAGGTGGGCGTATCATTGTCAAAGTCTACAATCAGGAGAAGACTTCACGAGAGCAAATACAGAGGGTTCACCACAAGGTGCAAATCATTCATAAGCCTGAAGAATAGAAAAGCCAGATTAGACTTTGCCAAAAAACATCTAAAAAAGCCAGACCGGTTCTGGAAAAGTATTCTTTGGATGTATGAAACTAAGATTAATCTGTACCAGAATGACGGGAAGAAAAAAGTGTGGAGAAGGCTTGGAACAGCTCATGATCCAAAGCACACAACGTCATCTGTAAAACATGGTGGAGGCAGTGTGATGGCATGGGCATGCATGGCTTCCAGTGGCACTGGGTCATTGGTGTATATTGATGATGTGACAGAAGACGGAAGCAGCCGGATGAATTCTGCAGTGTTTACAGATATACTGTCAGCCCAGATTCAGCCAAATGCAGCAAAGTTGATTGGATGGCGCTTCACAGTACAGATGGATAATGATCCAAAACAAACTGCAAATGCAACCCAGGAGCTTTTGAAGGAAAAGAAGTGGAATATTCTGCAATGGCCAAGTCAATCACCTGATCGCAACTCAATTGAGCATGCATTTCACTTGCTGAAGGCAAAACTAAAGGCAGAAAGACCCACAAACAAAGAACAACTGAAGACAGCTGCAGTTAGAGCCTGGCAAAGCATCAGAAAGGAGGAAACCCAGTCTTTGGTAATGTCCATGGGTTCCAGACTTCAGGCAGTCATTGCCAGTAAAGGATTCTCAACAAAATATTAAAAATATACATTTTATTTATTATTATATTCAATTGTCCAATTACATTTGAGCCCCTAAAAAAGGAGGGACTGTGTATAAAAGTGGATGCAGTTCCTAAAATTTGTTCTTGATATTTATGTTCAACCCCTTGAATTAAAGCTGAAAGTCTGCACTTCAAATTCATTTGGATTGTTTCATTTTAATTTATTCTGGTGGCATACAGAGCCAAAAGTATAAAAAGTGTGCTTGTGTCCAAATATATTTATGGACCTAACTGTATGTATCTTATCTATGTATTTAGTGGTTGGCTTGGAGTTCTGCTTTAAATTTGTTCTTTATTCAGAAGCAACCATAGCTAACCAGACAGATTTACATGTAAGCTGGAGAAGGTAAGGAAAAGTACATTTTGTGTTGAGCTTTAGTGACACTTTAAACAATCAGGACTTCTGGAAATATTTGCTTAAAAAAAAAACAATAAAAAACAAAAAATACAGAGAAGGTAGAGAAGGTAAAAGTATTGCCTAAGTGATACCTTTTATCTCTCATTATATCTGAAGAAGGGATGACAAATAAAATACTATTTTACAATCTCTACCTCCTGTATTTATTCTTGGCTAACACCATAAATCACTTTTTATGTGTTATTTGCTTTTTACTGCCAAAATTCCTGTTTATAATGGTTCTGAGAGTTTTAGGCAATGCTTTTCAAATTCTCCCTAAATGCATCAAAAACATGAAAAATGTTACAAGCAATTACAGCAGAACTAATCTGTATCCAAGCACCACCAAATGAAAGTGTTATTTAATTCCTTTTTAACATTCAAAACAAGCTCACCCATCCAGCTGTGTCTATATGCTTTATTTTTTTGAGAAACCACATGGAACCCCCTAGCATTTCTAGCCATGGCCATCTTGAGTAAGGGCAGTTGATTCTTGTAGCATTTACTTCTTGGAATCCATCTGCCCTTAGCTTAGGTATGCATGCTGAAGGGTGTGCTTAACTGAGAAAACCTCTCCTCCCCTTCCTCAGATAAAAGAAAAAAAAAATGCACCTGCAGTGCAAGGAACAGACTCCCCTATTTTCAGTTTCAGTTTTCTAGACAACTGCTTAGAAGAACCCATGGTGCTGATTGTTGGGGCAAGGTCAGATGAGTCTGGGCATTTAAAACCTTTGAGATTGACATCACCTGACGATGATTGAGAACAATCCATGACACTGGCAGGTCTCAGCTTTGCAAAGGGGGCAGTGCATGCTATAAATTCTGCAGGGTGCCCAAACTTTTGCAGATGCCATTTTTTTGTTTTCTGTTATTTTGAAAGTGTAAATGATGGAAATAAAATCTAACTTTTGTTGACATATTATAAGAATGTCTAATCTGTAATTTGATGCCTTTTGGAGATTTTTCCATCTTTCCTTGGCTTCTTTATGCACATGAATACAAATTTTTAGCTGGGGTGCCCAAACTTTCGATCCCCACTATATATATATATATATATATATATATATATATATATAAATAACATTTTTTTTTTTTTTTTTACATACTGTCACCCCAGCAGTACAGTAACTGCTCAATGAACCACTTGGACTTTATTATGTAGTCCCTCTTCTATGTTTCTATGTATCTGTGGGATGATCTGGAATTTCAGTTTTGATACAGTTTATTCCCATAGTCTAATACACTGGTAGGATGAACCTAAACAGGGCCTAACATGTAACCTTGTACTGCATGACTAGTGGGAACACTAAATTGTAATCTCTGACAAACCTGAAATAAACTAACTCTTTCCATAAAAAAATGTATGTCCCACAAGAACCTTCTTTTTTCCTTCTTCATAATAATCACAATTAAAAAGATAGATATTCTAACCTGAGGTATCTCTTGAAAGCAGCTAAGGCTTGTATCCCAACCTGTTGGTGAGCAGAAGCTACTCCTAAGGTCTGGCTACAGATAAAAAAAAAACTGAAGTCATCAAAAGGATAAATGATTGAACATATGCTCAAAATAATAACTTGAATGTCTTCAATACGACCTGATATTATTGGCATTAGTTTACCTACAAGGACCAGGATAAGCATCTTTTAACAGGCCAGGAACAACTCTCAAATTCTTCCTAAGTCAACCATCCTTGACCTTTAAGCTGTTTCTTGCACACTTTCCTTCCCCCTTTTCAGGGTTTCATATGATCCCCTCTTTCTCTCCACCCCCACCTCTTTCCTGTCCTCTTCAACTGCCAACTTAACTTTGTCCTGTATATTGTATATAGGTTGGTGGTAATGAATAGAGTCAGTAATGGTAAGCACTGTTATAAGACAATGATGGAATTCAGTGTTCACGTATTTTGTGCAACAACTACATCAGTATTCAGTAGAGATACATTCTTCATCCAGTAGATGGCAGTGTTTATAGGTTTGTAGCTGCATCTATGGTATACTATGTCTTTTCTCTGAATAAAATGTCCTGTTTCTTGTTGCAGTGAAGCAGAAAAGCACACATGGACTATGCATTGTCTGTTCTGTAGGGCTATATACAGAATTTCCAACAGATTTCTAATCTGGCAAAACAGGACTACCGGTCTTGGAAATTCAAGATGAAAATGCTGTTAATAGGAGAAGGTACATGGAAATGTATAAATAAAGTCAGGCCAGAACACCCTTCAGATGAGTGGATAGAGGAAGATCAGAAAGCTCAGGTCACAATCTCTCTTAGCATAGAAGATGATCAAATCATACATATATGTAAGTGTGAAACTGCTAAAGAAATGTAGAAAGGAATACAAAAGGTGCATGAAAGAGCTAATCTTAGCAATAAACTGTATTTGAATAGAAAGTTATACAAAACCAAGCTGATGATAGGCCAGGAAATGCAGGGTTACATAAGGCACACCTTGGAAATGGCTGAACGCCTGAGAGGTATAGGAGAAGAAATAAAAGGATTTAATGTCAAAGCCCTATTACTTAGTGGCTTACCAGAAAGCTATGAAACACTTGTCACAGAGCTTGTTGCACGTCCAGATGATGAATTGACACTGGAATATGTTAAGAGCAGGCTTATGGATGAATATAAGCGTAAAACAGAAAGCATTAATAATGATGGTGCTTCCATCACAGAGTCTGCTTTAGGCGAAAAAAAGGAATAAAACCAGTAACAAGAAACATGTGAATGTTTTGTGTTCAGGAAACAAGGTCATTTAAAAGCAGAATGCAGAATCTGGAAAGCTAGAATGTAAAAACAAACTAAACTACAAAAGGCCAAAAGTGTGAAGGAAGAAACAAATTTTTCTTCAGATAGTGAATATGTTTTTCAATCCAAAAGTTGCACCTCATTTTTGCAGGCATGGTGTGTTGATTCAGGAGCTACGAGTCACATGACAAATGACAGAAATTTCTTTATTCAATTTGACCAAAGTAAAGGAGAACAAAAATCACCACAGCTAATGGGCAAATATTGGCATCAGAAGGAATAGGAGATGGTTTTCTTTACTGTCCTATTTGACGGAGTGTCACCAGAAAGATACCTGTGAAAAATGTCCTGTATGGCTCTGCTCTTGAAACTAATCTTTTGTCAGTGAAGAATCTCACAAAACAAGGCAATATAGTGACCTTCCAAGGTGACAGTAGTATGGGATATCTTACTTGCAAAGGCTAAAATGACAGATGAACTGTATCAGCTGAACTGCGATATGGTCGTTAATACTGCCAAGAAGGAAAAACATTCAAACTGCATTCACACATGGCACAGAGGACTTGGGCACAGAAGTCCTGACATAGTAAAGAAATTAACTGAGAATGACTATGTAAGTGGAATAAAAATTAGTCCACGTGATCAAACAATTAAATTCACAACCAAAGCAAAGTAACAGCAGAGCTAAAAAAAACCTCTGGACTTAATTCATTTGGATTTTTGATTGAAAAATTGACTCCAGGAAAGAAGTAGCACAGCGTCGTATAGCAAATGGGGGTAAATCCTTTGGTTAACCACTTGCCCTCCGGAAAATGTACCCCCCCCCTTTATGACCAGGCCATTTTTTGCTATATAAAGCTGCGCCCCTTCAACTGACAATTGCGCGGTCATGCAACACTATACCCAAATGAAATTCATATAATTTTTTTTCACACAAATAGAGCTTTCTTTTGGTGGTATTTGATCACCACTGTTTTTTTTTTTTTTTGCTTTTTGTGCTATAAATGAAAAAAGACCAACAATTTTGAGAAAAAAATTATATTTTTTACTGTTTGCTAGAAAACGTATCTATTAAAAAAAAAAATAATGTCTTCATAAATTTAGGCCAAAATATATTCTACTACATGTCTTTGGTAAAAAAAAATAAATAAAATACCAGTAAGTGTATATTAATTGGTTTGATCACCACTGGCTTTTTTTTTATTTTCGGTGCTATAAACCAAAAAACAATTTTGAGAAAATAAACAATATTTTTTACTATTTGCTATAAAACATCCATTAAAACAAATAAAATTTCTTCATATATTTAGGCCAAAATGTATTCTGCTACATGTCTTTGGCAGGGGCGGACTGACCATTTGGAAACTCGGGCACTGCCCTAGGGCCTGGGGTCAGTAGGGGGCCCCATGAGATGCCCCTGGTGCCTTTTTCATAGGCTTTTTTGAGTTTGGGCAAGGACACAGGGGCCCCATAATCCCCTATTGCCCGGGGGCTCCATGAGTTGTCGTCTTTGGTAAAAAAAATCCCAATAAGTGTTTATTAATATTGTCTTTAGAGGGTTTGCACCTCCCATCATTTGGTTACTTCATTTGCTGCTTGTCATCCTGCACTTAATGATCTCATTTGGACTGTGTCTTGATGTAATGATTCTCTTATGTGAGGTCATTTCTCTCTTTAGGACTTTATGAATGCTGAAAAAAAAAGGATTTGAAAAAAAAAAAGTACTAGTCTTGCATTTGTTGTGAAATTCTGATTTATCTACCTTATAAATGTGACACATTTCAATGGTTGAAAAATTTATATCCAAAAATGTAGAACTGATCTATGGAAATGGAGACCTGGACAAGCATATTTATGAAGTGAAAACATTTCTATTTGACAAAAATAGGATAAAAAAAACAAAAACAGTAAAATAACCATTTCCACCTTAGGTCTTCATACAACATTCATTAAAAAAAAAAAAGTAAATCAAATTCATTGCAGTGGCATTGCTTATAATTATTCATTGGCCGGAAAGGACAGCTAAGGTAAGGAAAATGTAAAGATAATGTTGCAGAGAGATCACTTTTATTCTCCTTTCCCCGGGGGACACGGCTAATGTCTGTGCTGTGCAGTTTGCACTTAGCCGGAGTTATAAAAGGCAGACTCGGAGCTGCATCCTTCCTGAAAGGATGTGAGCAGGTAGCGAGGCATTGATTTTCAGATATTTTATAGTCTGCCCGTTATATGCTGTTTGGAGCTGAGCTTGCATTTAAAAGGAATAAACCAGCTTTAACCCCATTTTCTAATGTAAACTGGACAACCACTTACTGAAAGATTCAAGCTATTTCCAAATGACTTTTTCAGAAGGGCATCACCGTCTCCTTAAACCAGGTTCACATCTATGCGGATTGTGGATTGTGTTATTTCACGGTGCATTTTGTGTTTTTGAAGACGTGTTTCTGATGTGTTTTTGGTGTGTTATGCTTTTTTTGTTTTTTGCCAATAAGAAAGTATTGACTTTAATGCCAGTTTGCTGTGACTTTGGATGAGTGCAACTTGGATGCCACTTTGGATGGGTGTGACTTTGATGAAACTTCGATGCTACTTGAGTGCCAGAGAGTGTAAAGTCGTATCTAAGTCGTACCTATCCAAAGTCACCACCAAAGTCGCATCAAAGTTTGGTCAAACGTAGGACGAGTGAAACTTTGATGCGACTTCAGATGTGACTTTGGAGGGGTGCGACCAGGGGTGGACTGACAACTCATGGGGCCCCCGGGCAATAGGGGATCACACTCAAAGCACACCCAAAAAAGCCTATTAAAGGTACCAGGGGCATTTCATGGCGCCCCCTACTGACCCTGGGCCCTCGGGTAGTGCCTGAGTGCTCAAATGGTCAGTCCTCCCCTGATACTTTGATACAACTTTACACTCTCTGGCACTCAAGTAGCATCAACGTTGTTTTTCTTGGGGTGAAGGGCCCTGTCAAGTTGGCTGTATGGGGTCCCGTGGTTTCTAAACCTGGTTACAAACATGACTCCCAAGGTAGAGGCATGATGGGACTTGTAGTTTCACAACAGCTGGAGGGCCGCCAGTTTGACACCCCTGCATTAAATGGACATAGATTAGTGGCAAGACCTCTATCAAGACTCTCCTTCACTACTGATTCAGATCCTTCTTTCTCCACTACCGAGCACACATATAGGAAAAATATAGGCAAACCAATAGGGTTTTATCGTTTAACCTCTTGGCGCCGGCGCCTCCCGGCCCTTTAAGAGTTTCAGAAGGTGGGGTGGGGTTTTAGGGTCATGTGACCGCTGTGATTTGTCGTCATGGCAGTCACATGATCGGAAAAGGTCCCAATCGAAAGGGGAGATCGGGATCTTTCTGTGAGTCACAGACACGTGCGCTGGGAGTGCGCAGGGCGCACGCTCTCAGCACATATGTATTTTTTAATTGCATGCAAATATGCGGCCGCTCGGCGTCAAGGCCCAGACGTGGAGAGGCCACATATTTACGTGCGCTCGGCATCAAGGGGTTAAAAATCGGACAATTTATTATATTATACAATGGCCACTCACATAATACAGGTGTTCCATTGCACCAAATATTGCACATATCAATAAACAATCCTTAAAACAGTAGCTGACACCCTCAGGCTACGGTTTTAAGGATTCTTTATTCATATGTGCAATATTTGGTGCAATGGAGCAACTGTCAGAGCTGGCTTGTCAAAGGAAGGTTTGGAAAGGCATACGTTAACCACAGTTCCCAAATTTTCAAAAATGTGACATGGGAGTCATTATTAGAGATGAGCGAATTATTCAAAAATTCGATTCGGCTGATTCGCCGAATTTGAGGAAGAAATTCGATTAGATGCGAATTAATTCGCTACGAATTTAACTTATTAAAAGGGTTTCTAGGCTTCAGAGAGCCTTTAAATTAGTGCAGAACACTGTACCTTTAATTTAAATGCCCTTGGAGATGAGGAAGGACAAGGAGAAGGAGAAGGAGAAAGATGAGAAGAAGGAGAAGGAGAAGGATGAGAAGAAGGAGAAGGAGAAGGATGAGAAGATGGAGAAGGAGAAGGATGAGAAGAAGGAGAAGGAGAAGGATGAGAAGAAGGAGAAGGATGAGAAGAAGGAGAAGGAGAAGGATGAGAAGAAGGAGAAGGAGAAGGATGAGAAGAAGGAGAAGGAGAAGGATGAGAAGAAGGAGAAGGATGAGAAGAAGGAGAAGGAGAAGGATGAGAAGAAGGAGAAGGATGAGAAGAAGGAGAAGGAGAAGGATGAGAAGAAGGAGAAGGATGAGAAGAAGGAGAAGGATGAGAAGAAGGATGAGAAGAAGGATGAGAAGAAGGAGAAGGATGAGAAGAAGGATGAGAAGAAGGAGAAGGATGAGAAGAAGAAGGATGAGAAGAAGAAGAAGGATGAGAAGAAGGAGAAGGATGAGAAGATGGATGAGAAGAAGGAGAAGGATGAGAAGAAGGAGAAGGAGAAGGAGAAGGAGAAGGAGAAGGAGAAGGAGAAGATAGCCTATTTCTGACAGTTCTGTGACATTCCCTCCATACAGCGGTTGAAACATTGTATCTATTTGTTTCCATAAATGGAAACAAATAGATACAATGTTTCAACCGCTGTATGGAGGGAATGTCACAGAACTGTCAGAAATAGCGGAGCTCTGCAGATACACTTAGCGGAGCTCTGCAGATACACTTTTTGCCGGCTTGGAATTCTTCTTATTTTCATCCTACTTCTTCTTCTTCTTCTTCTTCTTCATCCTCATCCTCATCCTCTTCTTCTGAGGATGAGGATGAGGATGAAGAAGAAGAAGAAGTAGGATGAAAATAAGAAGAATTCCAAGCCGGCAAAAAGTGTATCTGCAGAGCTCCTCTAAGTGTATCTGCAGAATAGAGGAGCTCTGCAGATACACTTTTTGCCGGCTTGGAATTCTTCTTATTTTCATCCTACTTCTTCTTCTTCTTCATCCTCATCCTCAGAAGAAGAAGAAGAAGAGGATGAGGATGAGGATGAAGAGGAAGAAGAAGAAGAAGTAGGATGAAAATAAGAAGAATTCCAAGCCGGCAAAAAGTGTATCTGCAGAGCTCCTCTATTCTGCAGATACACTTAGAGGAGCTCTGCAGATACACTTTTTGCCGGCTTGGAATTCTTCTTATTTTCATCCTACTTCTTCTTCTTCTTCTTCTTCTTCATCCTCATCCTCAGAAGAAGAAGAAGAGGATGAGGATGAAGAGGAAGAAAAAGAAGAAGAAGAAGTAGGATGAAAATAAGAAGAATTCCAAGCCGGCAAAAAGTGTATCTGCAGAGCTCCTCTAAGTGTATCTGCAGAATAGAGGAGCTCTGCAGATACACTTTTTGCCGGCTTGGAATTCTTCTTATTTTCATCCTACTTCTTCTTCTTCTTCTTCTTCTTCTTCATCCTCATCCTCAGAAGAAGAAGAAGAGGATGAGGATGAAGAGGAAGAAGAAGAAGAAGAAGAAGAAGTAGGATGAAAATAAGAAGAATTCCAAGCCGGCAAAAAGTGTATCTGCAGAGCTCCTCTATTCTGCAGATACACTTAGAGGAGCTCTGCAGATACACTTTTTGCCGGCTTGGAATTCTTCTTATTTTCATCCTACTTCTTCTTCTCCTTCTTCATCCTCATCCTCAGAAGAAGAAGAAGAGGATGAAGAGGAAGAAGAAGAAGAAGAAGAAGAAGAAGTAGGATGAAAATAAGAAGAATTCCAAGCCGGCAAAAAGTGTATCTGCAGAGCTCCTCTAAGTGTATCTGCAGAATAGAGGAGCTCTGCAGATACACTTTTTGCCGGCTTGGAATTCTTCTTATTTTCATCCTACTTCTTCTTCTTCTTCCTCTTCATCCTCATCCTCATCCTCTTCTTCTTCTTCTTCTGAGGATGAGGATGAAGAAGAAGAAGAAGTAGGATGAAAATAAGAAGAATTCCAAGCCGGCAAAAAGTGTATCTGCAGAGCTCCTCTATTCTGCAGATACACTTAGAGGAGCTCTGCAGATACACTTTTTGCCGGCTTGGAATTCTTCTTATTTTCATCCTACTTCTTCTTCTTCATCCTCATCCTCTTCTTCTTCTTCTGAGGATGAGGATGAAGAAGAAGTAGGATGAAAATAAGAATAATTCCAAACCGGCAAAAAGTGTATCTGCAGAGTTCCTCTATTTCTGACAGTTCTCTGACTTTCACATTTACAGCGGTTGAAACATTGTATCTGTTTCCAAATAAAAACATCTGTATCCTAAATGGAAACAAATAGATACAATGTTTCAACCGCTGTACATGTGAAGGAACTGTCAGAGAACTGTCAGAAATAGCGGAGCTCTCTGCAGGGACACTTTTGCCGGCTGATCGGGAAAAATCCGATTCGCGCACCCGAAGTAGGCTAATATTCGGATTCGACGCAAATCGAATTTTTCCTGAAATTCGAATCGAATTCCACTTCGCCTGGTTCGATTAGCTCATCTCTAGTCATTATGAGTACTAGACACATGTTCATTAAGCAACAGAATGGTCCAACGGTCCTTCACTCCCTGGAAAGGGACTGTAGGTTTCTTCCATGCCTGGGCAATCATCCTCTTGGCTGCTATGAACAGGTAGGATGCCAATTTTTGCTGATGAATGAATAGGACAGTGCAACAAATCGAATTTAGTCTCCTTTTGGATGGTCAGGTGGAACTGGGAATACAGTAGACCAAACATGTGAGACCACATCCAAACTATTTCAGAGTTCTCATATCCTAGAGCTGAACTGAAAATACTTTGGGTACCTCTGCAGATAATTCAAAAAGTCCACCCAATACCCCTTGCCAACCAACATTTCTTATAATCAAAAGGCAACAGTGAGATGGTGAGAATATCTGCTGCAGACAGCAGTGCAGAAATAAACTTCACGACGCAGCATTTATATCAGAAATTTACCTCAAGGTGAAATTGCCCTTCAAAATGACAGATTCCCAAAGCTGGCACAGACCTCGGAGAGCCACCAAAACGAGGACAAATGTTTGTGAAAAGCGAAAGGCAAAGAATGAGATCAAGTAACTCTGCTTACAGACACATTGGATTTATAAGACGGCAATCGTTGCTATGCCAGAAAGAACACCCCCCACCATATAAAAATTTAATAAATAAAGAAATAGTTTATTCTATTAAATTGTATCTTTGGAAGCAAAATTTTGCCTGAAGTTATCTGTAAAAGTTTTGGTTAATGTGTTAAACGATTTTGGTGGCTCAAGCAAACCAGGCATAGAACACTTACGCCCTTAAGGAAGGTAGCCTGTGATTGCGTGCGTGCGTGCATGCGTAACCTCCTAATGTTTGCTGTCATTGAGAAAGTATTCCAACTTCATAGTTATCGATTAGTTAATTAGTGAGAAGAGTCAATTACCAAGGAAATTTCATGTAGAGGCAGATGTACCCAGCACCATCAGGCTAGACCAACCTCTATACTCTGTTATATATTTATGTGGACAGTAGTTGTAGATCCATAGGATGTGGTATTGTCCTTGTCATGTTTGTTATGAATATAGAAGTCATACAATGTTTGTATTTCCAATGACATGCAATAAACAGACTTTAATGTATAAAGGTGGGGGATCTGTATCAGAGGCGTCCCTAGGGTTGGTGTCAGCTGGTGTGGTAACACATGGTGTCACCCCTCCAGAGAAGAAGGAGTGGTGCCGGTGTAGAGGTAAAATGAGTATCCCGACCCGTGAAGATATGTTTCCCCTGAAGCAACTATGCATGTACCAGTTTTAGGACGAAGAAGCCAATGTCTGACTTTAGCACAGAGCTGCCACAGTTAACCCCTTACAGGCTGCAAACCGCTGAAGCTGATCCTGTGGATCACTATGGGTTGCAAGATCAGTTAACCCCGTATAGGTTGAACCTATTCGGGGTCAACTGATCTTGCAACCCATTGTGATCCTCGAGATCAGCTTCAGCGGTTTGCAGCCTGTAAGGGGTTAACTGTGGCAGCTCTCTGCTAAAGTCGGAGATCGGCAATCGGCTTCTTTGGCCTGAAACCAACACATGCGCAGTTGCTTTAGGGGATACATATCTTCACGGGTCAGGATGCTCATTTTATCACTACACCGGGGGGCAGCGGTCACTGTGCCGGGAATCCGGGATCACCCCAATAGTTGGTCAGGACCTTCATGGAGCCCAGAAGCTCTGCTGGCATCCTGCACCCTCTGTGATGGTGTCAACCAGTGCGGCCCGCACCCCCCTCACCCCCCTAGGGATGCCACTGATCTGCAGTGTATTTTTATTCCTGTGTATAAAGGACCCACCAGACCTTAAACACTTCAGGCCTGCTAAGGTCTAAATCTGGCCCTGCTTATAGGGCACCTGGAGGAGATCAGATCACCAACTACCATCTTTAATGTATAAATGTGGTGATTTGCAGCGCATTTCAATTCTTGCGTACAAGGAGCCCACTAGGCCTGAAAAGCCCCAGGACCGCCACGGTCTAAATCTGGCCCTGCTTATAGGGCACCTAGAGAAGGTCAGACCACCAACCTTCTGAAGGTATTTTAAAATTATATCCTAACTTAAAAGAAGAAAAAAAAAAAAGTGCAGTTTGCAAGGTAGTAATGGGTAAAGATGTCCACACATATGACTGCATAGGACAACTCTTTGGTTATCTATCATTTCTGTTGGTGTGTCTGAACACACACAACCCTCCTAAGGTCCAATATACAGTAAGTTCTCCCTAATGAGTTCCCAGCGCACACAAGGCTGTTGGTCTAATAAACATGTGGCTCCTCAGTATGGAAGAATCCAATACAATATTCTCTAGGGCAGGGGTGGTCAACCTGCGGCTCTCCAGCTGTTCAGGACTACAAGTTCCATCATGCCTCTGCAAGTCATAGCTGTAACTGTCAGTTTTGCAATGTCTCATGGGACCTGTAGAGTCATTTTTGTAACTTCTGGTCTTTGCAATGCCTCATGAGAAATGTAGTTCCACAACAACTGGAGAGCCTCAGGTTGCCCACCCCTGCTCTAGGGTACCTGCTTTCAGAGAATATATAATGTTTGAGGGTTTTAACTAATCTTCCGTCTTAAAATTATGTTTTTAAAAATGTGTTATAAAAATTGCAAAGTGGCTCTGGCAGTGAAAGAGACACATGCATCTGGAAGATTCACCTGCATGAATGTTTGATGAACATCAGATTCCTTGCTTTTTAAATATTCCCCTTCACACTGCTGTGGTGTGTTAACACACATGCTTTGACACATCAATTGGCAATGTGTATTCTGTGCTATGAATGGCACCACATCACACCAATGTATGTAATGTGTGTTGCATTAACTTGTGTGTTATCACAGTAGGAATGAGCCCTAAGCCCGGGAGGTAGAAACCCATCTAGAACACAGTTAAAAGTTCTGCACCCATTAGCTTTTCCTTTTCATCCATTGGTGAAGCAATTGACGTAGACAAGCACTGCAAGTTCCCAAAAAAGAAAAGAAAAAATATATACCTGTTCATATACTGTATGTATGTATATATATATATATATATATATATATATATATATATACACACAATTGTGTTCAAAATAATAGCAGTGTGTTGAAAAAAGTGAAAAAGCTCAAAATCCTTCTAATAGCTTTTATTTCCATACACACAAATGCATTGGGAACACGACACATTCTATTCCAAATCAAAACATGAAGAAAAATATATCAAATTTTTGTTGTTCCTCTAAAAATAATTGAAGAATATTAGACTGTTCAAAAAAATAGCAGTGTTTGTATTCTTCTTTACAAACTCAAACATTCACTATATAAACTGAAAAGTGTTTGAAGATTTTGCTTTCCTTTGAATCACTTAATGAATATTTGGTTGTAGTCGCACTGTTTCTGAGAACTGCTGTACATCTGTGTTGCATGGAGTCACCCAACTTCTGGCCCCTGTGATCAGGTATTCCAGCCCAGGATGATTGGACTACATTCCACAGTTCTTCTCTATTTCTTGGTTTTGCCTCAGAAACTGCATTTTTGATGTCACCCCACAAGTTTTCTATTGGATTAAGATCCGGGGATTGGGCTGGCCACTCCATAACGTCAATCTTGTTGGTCTGGAACCAAGATGTTGCACGTTTACTGGTGTGTTTGGGGTTGTTGTCTTGTTGGAACACCCATTTCAAGGGCATTTCCTCTTTAGCATAAGGCAGCATGACCTCTTCAAGTATTCTGATGTATTCAAACTGATCCATGATCCCTGGTATGCGATAAATAGGCCCAACACCGTAGTATGAGAAGCATCCCCATATCATGATGCTTGCACCACCATGCTTCACTGTCTTCACAGTGTACTGGGGCTTGAATTCAGTGTTTGAGGGCCGTCTGACAAACTGTCTCCGGCCACTAGACCCAAAAAGAACAATCTTACTTTCATCAGTCCACAAAATGTTGCGCCATTTCTCTTTAGGCCAGTCAATGTGCTCTTTGGCAGATTGTAACCTCTTCAGCACATGTCTTTTTTTCAACGGTGGGACTTTGCGGGGGCTTCTTGCAGATAGCTTGGCTTCACATAGGCGTCTTCTAATTGTAACAGTACTCACAGGGAACTTTACACCTTCTTTCATCTTCCTGGAGCTGATTGTTGGCTGAGTCCTTGCCATTTTGGCTATTCTTCTATCCATTTGAATGGTAGTTTTTCGCTTTCTTCCACGTCTTTTTAGGTTTTGGTTGCCATTTTAAAGCATTTGCGATCATTTTAGCTGAGCAGCCGATCATTTTCTGCACTTCTTTATATGTTTTCCCCTCTCCAATCAACTTTTTAATCAAGGTACGCTATTCTTCTGAACAATGTCTGGAACGACCCATTTTCCTCAGAATTTCAGAGAGAAATGCACTGTAACCAGCATGTACAACATTTGCTGCCTTCCTTCCTTAAATAAGGGCAATAGTTGCCACCTGTTTTTCAAAGAATGAATGACCTCACTAATAGAACCCCACACTGCTATTATTTTGAACATGCCCCTTTCAATTAGTGATTCAATTACACAGAATCAGCAGCATTCATGTCATGACTGTTGGGTCTGTTGGATTTCTATTACTCTACTACATCTGATAGTAAATTATTTGCCATATAGAAATATCATTTCTACCAAAAACAGTGATTGATCAGGTTAGTGATGTCTGACTGCTATTATTTTGAACACAACTGTAAATAGGCTAACCTTACATTCCTTCTAATTCACTTAAGAGCAGAAATAGGAGAGGGAACAGTCTGTGATTCTGTGAGTACTGACTGATGGTGCTGGTCACCCATCATCACCCACCGATCTCCTATTATGCCATAAACCAGCCTTTCTCAACCTTTTCAACACTAAGGAACCCTTGAAATATCTTTCTGGACTCAGGGAACCCCTGCTACAAATGACTATATCTACAGCTCATGATACCTTAGTGTGATGGTTGGTGGGAAGAATGCTCCTTACACTTATGGTCATTGGGAAGAATTATCCCCTTACAGATAGCATAAACAATCAATGGCGTCAGTGGGAACTTATATGAGAGGCAGGAATTGCTCGTTGCTCATGGAACCGCTAGCAACCTGTGCAGGAACAATAGTTGAGAAACCCTGTCATAGAGCAAGAAAGGGATGTCACTCTAATAAAAACACTTCTACTACTCCTCTCCTCTGCCTCCATCATCCCTCTTCTACTGCCCCTTTCCTTTGTCTCCAGGATCCCCCTATAAAGCTGACCATACACTGGTAGATTTTTTTTCTTGACAACTTTCCTGTAACATTCATTCAATTGTTCACTACCTGCATAGAGTTTGCATGTTCTCCTTGTGCCTGCGTGAGTTTCCTCTGGATCCTCCGGTTTCCTCCTACACTCCAAAGACATGGTGATAGGTTAATTAGTTCCTGTCTAAATTGGCCCTAGTATGTGTGAATGCGACTTAAGGACCTTAGACTGTAATCTCCTTGAGGGCAGGGACTTGTGAATGTACAATATATATGTAAAATGCTGCATAAATTGAGAGCCCTATATAAGTACCTGTAGTAATATTAATAATAATAATAGTCTAAGACTCATGAGTATAAATTGACAATGGTTTTGGCCCAACGCCACCTAAAAAATTGAAGAAAGATGGAAACATGTTTCTCCATTCTTATCTGAATCAACAAAATTCTAACTATGAATGCAGTTCCTGGCTGGAAAAAAAATGAGACATTTGTATTGAGCATGTGCTTGGAAAACTTGAATCCAGAAGTAGGACTTTCAATATCAGAGACTTTCATTGGTTCAGGTAATCTCTTGCATATGAAGAAAGAATGTTTTCGGTGTAGATTTGAAGAATGTTATCAATGTATTATTTGATGAACGTTTTAGGTGTAGTATGTTGAGAGTATTCAAGTGGATTGAAGCATATTTTAATCAATTCAAAATATCTGGCCTTTCCAAATGTTAGAATTTCTCACATTGGCATGGCAATCAAAGGAAATGCCATTAGAAATTTGCTGAGTTCTTGATAACACCATCCAATGCTTTGATGAATGATTTTGTTGAATTTTTCATATGAAACTTCAAATGAAATTCTACTGGTGTATGGTTAGCATAATGCTCTTGTTCTTCACCTACATGATCTCACCACTCCCTAGCCCTTTAGCACATACCCTAGCTCTTCTCTCCCTCCAGTCTCCCCCCATGTACATGTACTTCTCCTCCCCTTTGGGTGTCCTGCCAAGGATTAAGTGGCATGCCAACAGAAAGTCATTTTGACACAGAAATTCCCTTGGCAGCTGGAAGAAGCATATTGGGAAGCATACATCATGCATCAAGGTTCCTCAGGGCAGAAGAAAATGCCAGCATAACCTTTATATTAAGTGACACCTGGGGGCAAATTAGGGATTTTGCTGAATACATCATGTTATTCATTATTTCAACTATATCTATTGTACATTATACTGCCATGAAACCTCTGTTAGTATTATTATATTTTGTTTTATTGTGGGTGCCAAGCTGTGCCTACGAGTCATGTATGGTGGTTAAGTAACTGTAAATGTAGGATTGATTTTTAGAAAAATATGTTTACTTGGTATGTAATTTTGTTCCTTTTAAAGTGGTTTGATATATGTGGTATAATTAAATATGGTGTTGTGGTTTATATGATGCAGATAGTGTGTTGCCCACATATTGCCGCAATTGACAGTGTGTTACATATTACCCACATATCATGGCTTCCAATGTCCTGCCCACAAAGTGTCACAACAACCAGAGTGTTGACATTGTATTACCGCATGGACTAGTGTATCACCACAGCTTATTGCTAAGGTGCCAGCCAACCCTGTTTGTTTTCCAGACCATATTACCATTGTATTACCCACCATGAATAGGCTTTTCTCTATCAAACTTTGTTCCCATACACCAATATAGTGACCAGTTTGGCCAATATGACTCCCCTTGATCTCCCTTTGCCCAGTCTCAGAGTTACAAAGATTTTAAGATATGTGTCTATAGTTTTCTGGTTGTCTCTACCTTTGGGTCACTAACCCAAAACAAGTATCCAGATTTAGGTCAGAATGCTGACCTGCATATTTGTAGTGGGTCAGTGACTCAAGGCGTTTGATGACCTTAGCAGCCAAGTAACACGATTTCTAGTTAGCAATGGCCTCCTGCCTATTTATAATCTAGTTATGTCTCACAGTACAGGTTTACTTCTCAAGCTTAAAGAGACCCTGTCACAGAAAGATCAAGTATATTAAATCCTTACTTGCAAAGTGCTTTTGAACTAGTTAGAGAATTTGACCACTCCACAAAGAGTGGTCTAGCACTCCTAGCACAGCCCCCTCCCTCCTGGCTTGTCCTTTCCCTCTCTTCTACAAGTGTCCGATTTCTGTGTTCGTCAAGCTCTATGTGACGGACAGCCTGGCACCCTGCCTGGGTGCTTCCATCAAAGAACTGCTTCTTTGCCACTGGGACACAGGACCAAATTATTACAGCTGGGCATTGCATCCAATGACTAGACAACACTAGCTTAGGTGCAACTGGAACTGTTTATTGAACAGAAATACAGGTATTTATACACTTCAGAAATAGGGGCAGTCCCCACATGAACAATCCCACACTGATTAGATACCGAGGTAAAGCTGACACAAGACTGATCCCATCATGTAGAATCCTCCAGGAGGATTAGCCAACAGATAGAAACAATAAGTGACTCAATTAACTCAATTACCAATGGAACAAAGACACAGTAAACACATTACACTGTTCAACAGGTAAAAAGTTTTGGGCATAAAATTAGCTAGTCTTACATAATTTTGGGGTGCTGAAAACGAAAATGACCCTAAAAAATGTTGATTGGCTCTAGTTTCCATGATATATTCACCCATCTAATGACATAAGCCATTCAAAATTATGATGCAACTTCAGCTGCATATTGCGCAATTGATACTGGTGACCAATAGAAAATTGCATGTATACTGAGATGATGCAATATTAGGCTTTAATTGCATCACTTCACTGCATAAAAGCTGCAGTATCTGTAGCTGATTGTAGTTCGACAGCGTCTTTACATTTCGTTTTATGCTTATATAGGCTACTCAGTAATGCCTCGAACTTGTGTGAATAAAGCAGATAATTTCTGCTATATCTGCGGTGAAATAACTTTTATCTCACAAAAAAGGAGGATAACAGGAATGATTAAGAAAGCCTACAACTTGTATTTTGGCTGCAAGATAGGAGACCAGGACAAGAGCTGGGCACCACATATATGCTGCAATTCTTGTGGGACGGCACTGGAGCAATGGTTGAATGGAAAAAAGACATCTACGCCTTTCGCTGTGCCAATGATTTGGAGAGAGCCAACAGATCATGTTAGTAATTGTTACTTTTGTATGGTGCCTCCAATTGTAAAAGGGCTAAATAAGAAGAAAAAGTTATCTGTGCACTATCCAAATATTCCATTGGCAATACGTCCAGTTCCTCATGGAGAGGGGCTACCAATTCCTAAAGCACCAGAATCCTTCGTGGTTGAGTCAAGTGAGGAAGAACCTGAAGCGTGTAGTCACGTGCAGTTGTAAGAGATAGCCCTTTCCTTGAATACAAGAGAAAAGCCAAGAGAAGCAAAACCGACACAAACTGAAGACAAAACTAGTGAGAATCCTAAGTATTAAAATGATTCAACTTAGCTTATGGCTATAATTTTTCTTGGTAATCCTATGCAATATATTATGCCATTTAGGCTTTGTTATGTAGTCAATATCACTTGCTTTATATTTGTGGAAAGACATCTATCTATATAATTATTGTGCATTATGTAGTCATTACGCCTATAGTAGAAAACTTTCCGTTTACAGAAAAACTAGAGCCAATTGACAAATTTCATTGTTATACTCAGAATGTGAAATTCATTAAGAAATGGATCCTTTTGTTTCCAAAACTGGCAAAAAATAAAAATTTGTTGAACAGTGTTACACCTAAATACACAGATTACAGCAAGAGACTTCAGCATCAGCTTGTTTTAAGCTGATTATATTAGCATCTGCTCTGAGTCTAGGAGGAGGGTTGAAGCAGTCAAGGCTGGTTTGGGCACATAGACCCCAAATCAGGGGGTGTTTCAGGGAGACATGGACTTGAATTCAAAGTAAAACTACTCCAAAAGGTCCTCCAGGCACACACCTCCCAAAGGATAAAGCCCCCTCAAATGCCAGGGCCCATAGTCAATAGGCAAGAGGCTAGCCTGCAGTCTCCTCCAAAAGACCCTGTACTGATTGGGCCTGTCACTCTCTATGTAGGAACTGGGGGAGGAGCAAAGAAGAACATAATACAGTGTCACTTGAGTAACAACTTTTAGTCTGCCAGGGCTGCTGACATCACATTCAGGATGGCGGCACTCTGCAGCATTCTCAGGGCTCTGGATGTCTACACAAAGGAGGTTTTTACAGATAAATAAAATACATTATATATATATTTATTTATGTATATATAGTATTATGAAAAGATTTTTTATTGAAACGGTCTAGCAACAGGGTCTTCTTAAGCTTAGTCTGATCCATCAATCTTTGGTGTAACCCTAACCTCTATTTCTACCCATATCACAGCTATAAACATACAAGATTGGACTAAGGTATTAAATATGATTTTCCTCTGATACTGGTTGACCAGCATTCCACCACTCCTCAGTAAGTATCCCACACTGGTCACACATTGACGTTTAAAGGCCATAGCAGCCCTTTGTTAACAAAATGTATAAATGGCATAATAACATTCACTGCAGTATAAATGGTTCTTGTAGGCATCTCTATATAACTGAGTACCTACGTAAACCCATAAGGTAGGCCTCTAGCCACACAACACCGTCTCAGAGACAATTGAACTAATAACTGCAGATACAATCATGAACTATCCCAATTTACTGTCACTAGACCATACAAAATAAGGAGAGCCATACCCAAGGGTCTCACCAACGTACATTTACACATAATGCCCTCCTTCAAAGACCTTGCACCCCCTCCAGCTGCTATGACATATCCGAACCAAACCTGTAACTATCCCCAACAGAATGCAACAACCATTCACATAAACCTAAATGGGGAGGGAGGGTGGGAAGTTTTTCCAACTTTAGTTCTATTCCAGATGAAGACTTCCTAGCACCCTCCTCCCAACCATTCCCTGTAACCCCTCGTGTTCCTGCCTAACCCACCAATCCAGTAAGTACCCCTTGATTACTTATTTCTTTTTAACTTCCAAAACCCCTTACTTTGAAAAACATCTTTTAACCCAGTCATACTGGCCCTACGTCCATGTGTCGCCTTCTTACTTTGGATCTAACTTTACATACACCTTAATTGGTCAGAGGGCTGTATTTTGGAATATGTTGATAATGCTGATTATCCTACAAAGAGCGTGTATGGTGGTTCTCTGTGTATCAGAGTTGGGTAGGCTATGTTGGGTTGACAATGTCAGATTTGGCGGGTAGAGATGCCGCTTCACCCGCACATTTCTAGGAAGCCTTACAGATAACAAATGAAATTGTCAGAAGTAATGTACTATCAAACAGCTGTCAAAGAATTAATTCCACCCACTGATTTCAGTGAAATTTACTTTGTGCATTTTTTCCTTTCTGTGGAATGTTAATATTAGACTTACAGTTCAAGGAAGTTTGCTCAGGTAAATAAGATATTAAAGGGAAACTGTGTCAGGCGTAATCTTTACGTCAACAGAATATATTATACATCAGTAGCTGAGCAAATAACTAATGAAAGTCAGTTTCCCTCCGAACATATGGCAAATGGCGCTAAGAGAAATTTATACACAAGCAAAGTATTTATGGCACTGGCCTGCCACAACTAGATGGCAGCACCCAGTCTTAGGTCAGACACAGGTACCTGTTGCTCCTATATTTAAAAAAATGATCAGGTCCCTCTCTAGTAAGGATTCTACCTTATTTTGAACGGAATCAGTCATGATTAGATGATGTCATTGGCCATTACTAACTTGTTTTTGAAGGTGTACAATCCAGGGTGGTTGTTCTTGTGACTTGCCGATGTTTGAGCATGGGCATACCCAGTGTTGAAGCACCTCATATCCACATGCTTGTCTAAGGTCAGTGACATACAAAACAGCAGTCAAAGTTAAAGATAACATGCACCCTCAAATACAAGCCAACAATGACAGCTTCATTCCCCCATGCCTACTGACCCAACCAGGAGCTTGAGTTCCATCCAGCTAGTTAGCCATTAGCTAATGGCATATGGTACTATTGTGTGACTGTGGTTTAGTGTGAGAAGAATTGTTTTCAAGTAGTCTTTCTTCAGGAATTTCACTGCAAAATCAAGTTCCCCAAATATTCCCAATTCACAAGAAAAGTCAGGTACCCAGGAATGCATGAGTCTGCGGCACACATGCACACAAGGACTGGGACCTGGTGAACATGTGGGGTAGGTGTAGTAAACACACAGAAGCCCAGAAAGCAGGAGACAATGTATTTTAAAACTTGTAAATGATTCAACATCTTGGAGGAAAAGTCCATCTGACCAGGAACTTACAACAAATAGAGAGGTGAGTCAGCGGTGAGTAGTCCTGAACTGAAAACAGCGTCTGCCAAATGGAGCAGAATGCGACCTGGCCAGTCTGATCCAAAAGAAAACGTTACTGAAGTTACAGATGGAGAAATTTTCTCCTGCAATGGAGAGAATAGACTGTACCTGCCTACAAACGTACATACAAAACCTGGAAGCTGATTGGTTTCTCTGCAGAGCTGCACCAAATTTTGCACTCTTCAGAATTAGTAAATCAGCCCCACTGTGTCTTTGATCCTGTAAATAAAGTGTTCAGCATGCTTCTCATTAATAGACTGTAGTGGCCAAAGACTGTTTTGGAATTCCAAAATAATATTTTTTTTTTACTCAAGGAAAAAGCTCCCTAGGAATTTATGGATCTGCCGCACGCATGCACATTAACCTCCCTGGTGGTCTGATTCTTTCCGATTTTTGGTGCTGAAAGCGGTACCATTTTTTTGCATGGAAATATGTAGTTTTTTTATTGTAGGCTCTAATTTTAAGAATAACTCACTGAAATCTGTCCGAACAAGAGTCTAGTAAACATCCCGGGTATGATAAAATTTGAAACACGTAATCATAAATTATAATTTAATAAATAATCATAAAAAATAATAATATAATAATAATACATTTAATTCAATAATATAATCAAACCAAAAACACTGAAATGTGAAATAGAGCGCCAAGTTAGCACATTGCTGAGCAAAGTCGCAAAATCGTTTTCAGTGTCTGAATGACGAATTTCCCCACAAATCATTATCACTCAATTCTGCAAGTGGTTCTGATTTACTATCGCTGTTCTCCTAGCTGATCTAAACCGCTTTGACCTAAAGGGACACTTTTTGGACGCCATGGACATTTCTCAGTTTCCAGGCAGAAAGAACAGACAAAATGCAGGCAGGGGACAGGACAAAGCATTAGGGACAAGATGTATGTGAAATTGGTTGAGACAGCAATGTTTTACTATGTAAAATGTAAAAAAAAAAAAAGACATTTTTTAAAATTTATAAATTTCCTGCCGCCAGCGGCGGCCGTACGTCCCGGCGTCACAGGGACAGGACACAGAAGCCTGATGCCGGCATCGGCCGGAGGAGATGGCCGGGGACGCTGCAGGGGACACATCGTGGGAGTGCAGGGTAAGGTAAGTGAAGAACAAATGCCGGAGCAGTGCCGCATGGTATTCCCGAGTGTAGCTCGGGGTTACCGTTTGTGGTACTGAAATGTTACCCCGAGCTACACTCGGGAATACCGCCAAGGAGGTTAAAGCGGTTCTTCAGTGCCCTGTTTGAAAATTTGAAAAAAAACTGTAGTTACTGACTTTTAAAAAAACAGCCACTGACGTATCCAGGTATCCAGCGGTGTGCTCCCCTGAGCTGTGTCTTCACCGCTCTTCACTGTGGGCAGCCAACTGTAACTGCTTGCGAATACACAACCGTCTGCCCACTGTGATGTCTCCTGGCTGTGGGGAGAGGAAGGGGATGCAAACTTCGGCTTCGATCACCTAGGAAGTCGGAGCGAAAGTGGGAATGGGTACTTGTCAAAACGCAGTACCTGCTCCCTCCCCCCCCAGTAAAAGATGCCAATTTTGACGGAGGGGAGAAGGAGGAACAGCGGAACTTCCCCTTTTGAGTTGAGTTCCGCTTTAAGATGAGGACCCAGTTGGCATACCTTGTAACTCGCTGGGATTTGTATAGCAATACCACCTTTCACTTACATTATTGGCTTACACTCCAACTTTCCAGTGGCATACCTAGTGGGTGCATTATTTCTGAAACTTTGTCTCTGTCTGTGGTCCTGCAAAAAAAGTGGTCACTAAAATAAACTCCAGTTGGTAAAAACTCTTTTTGGAATTCCAATATGATGCAGTTTTTTTTTCAACTTTAGAAAAAAGCTTTCCAGGAAAGTATGAGTATCCAGCATGCATGCGCACTAAGATGAGTAACCTGGGAACATGCCATGGAACTTGTCACATTTCCACCTGCAATGCCAGTTTTTCATTTGTGTTATTGGCTCACCCTCCAGCTTTCCAGTGGTGAACCTGGGGGGGTGCGTTATTTCTGCCACTGATTCATCGTGTCTATGTCTATGGTCCTGTAAACAAAGTATCTATTTAGCTTTAACCTCCCTGGCGGTATGATTATTTCAGATTTTTGGTGCTGAAAGCGGTACCATTATTTTGCATGGAAATTTGGCGTTTTTTTATTGTAGGCCTGTAATTTTTAGGAATAACTCACTGAAATCTGTCCGAACAAGAGTCTAGTAAATATTCCGGATATGATAAAACTTGAAACACGAAATCATAAATTATAATTTAATAAATAATCATAAAAAATAATAATATAATAATAAATTTAATTCAATAATATAATCAAAACCAAAAACACTGAAATTCGAAATATAGCTCCAAGTTCGCACATCACTGAGCAAAGTCGCAAAATCGTTTTCAGTGTCTGATGACGAATTTCCCCCATGAATCATTATCACTCAATTCTGCAAGTGGTTCTGATTTACTATCGCTGTTCTCTAGCTGATCTAAAACCACTTTTGACCTAAAGGGACGCTTTTTGGACGCCATGGACGTTTCTCAGTTTCCAGGCAGAAAGAACAGTCAAAATGCAGGCAGGGTGCAGGACAAAGCACTCGGGACAAAATGTATGTGAAATGGTTTGATACAGTAATGTTTTACTATGTGATTTTAGTGAATTTAGTGAATGTCACTTTTTGTCATTTTCAAATTTCCCGCCGTTCCGTCCCCCGTACATCCCGATGCTCGCAGGGGGCGGTACCCAGATGACAGATGCCGGCATCCGCCAGATTACATTGCCGGGGACACTGCAGGAGGGACATCGCGGGAGCGAAGAACAAGGTAAGTGATCGAGGGATCGTGGAGCAGCGCCGCATGGTAAGCTCGAGTGTAGCTCGGGGTTACCGCTTGTGGTACTGAAACTTTACCCCGAGCTACACTCGGGAATACCGCCAGGGAGGCTACAATAGATTGCAATTGGTAAAACAAATGTTTTGGAATTCCAAAATAAAACTATTTTTTTCTATTAAAAAAGTTCCCTAGAAATGTATGGGTCTGCAGCAAGCATGCACACTAAGATGAGGACCAGTGAACAAACCCAAGAACTTGCCAAATCTCAGATGGTAGTTCTCTGGCAATCCTGGGGGTGTATTATCCTTGTGACTGACTCATTGGGGGTTATTTACTTAAACTGCATGGTGCAAATTTCTACCTAAGAATAACAGCTCCCCATGAAAATATGGGTCAGTGGCAAACATTTACACTAAGGAGAGAACTTAGGGCCCATACCTGGGATCTCGACCAGCAATGGTGGTTTTTCATTTGCATTACTAGTATATTACCAGCCAGGCTCTCAGTTCTCTGGTTTTCTCAGTTCTCTTGTCCCGCAAACAAAGTGTCTGTTTGTGACTTGTGTCAATGAGGCTGAGCGCCAGCGCACGTGCAGAAGAGAGGAGTAGTTGAAACCATAAATATAATAGGTGGAGATGAGTTAGGGAAACATCAGACATTGTTCAAGTTTCCCATCTGTGATTCCGATGATGACGTGGAAAAGAGCCCATCCTGGTTCAATGCATGCCGATGCATACCTCTGATGTGTTTCACTTTGTCCCCTGGCCAAAACTTTACTAAGCCCATTTTAAAGTCACTTTCATCCATTCAAGATACCATTCGGGCTTTGCTGGTGTGCGACGATTGGAGGGGTATTTCTTTTCAAAGGGAGGAGATGTGGATGTAGCCAGGTGCCAGCTATATGAATATGTCATTCAGGGACATTTACAGCAGAGATTATGATTACTCCTTTTCCCTCTAGTGCCCAATACTGGTACTGCTACATCACTTCCTGTTAGCAAAGTGGATCCACTTCTTCTGAGAGCAGAGGATCCTGGGACCTGTAGTCCTATAGTCTACAACTACCAGAGAGCTGGCAAACGAGATGGATGTTGGAAAACCAGATATATTCTACAGCAAGGGACTGGTTCATTCTCTTGGCAAGGGATTCAGAGCTTAACACAGGGGGACTGCTGTTCTCCTCCAGTAACAGATCGCTGACCTACTGCTGTGGAACTCTGCACATCAGCTCAGCACAGTAGTAATGCTGATTGCCACACCGGGATCGCATAAGCTGCTCTGTATCGGAACTGCCTCTAGGCAGGCTTCACGCAGATATCTCTGCTTGTCATGCTGACAGGCCATCAAGCAGTAACTCTGCACATCCCTGCAAACAGCCAAGACTCTGGGCAAGAACTTTTGTTCCTAGGATGCCGTGCTATCCATGGGATTGGTGAGTGAGCGGATGGCTAACCTCTTTCTGTCATCACTCCAGAGACACTGCATGCAGACACCTTTACACCTCAGTACCAGGAGATCTTTGCTTTGAGCAGTACCACAAACTGTTTAACTGCATTGATTCATTATTGTTTCAGGGCCCCACCACTGCTAGCAGAAGACAGCAGACACCACCATATCAGGAACTCTAAACATTGCAGAACTCAAGTTGCAATCTCTAGTTAAAGGGACCTCTTTCTTCATCGTTATTCAAATTAAGGTACTTATACTACATTATTTATGCAGGAGTATACATTTATATAATTCTCTGCATTCCCCATTGAGGCGCCGTTGGCTTAGAGGGAACTGAAGCCTTTTCTTCCCCCTCTTACTGCTGATTTTGCAATTAAATAGTTAAAGCTTACTACCCACGATTGTATAATCTGCTAAACGTTGCTAATGTATTATTTCTGTTTTACCAGTGTTCTGCCTTTATGCGTTAACTGGGGTTGTATATCCTAAACCCATTATTCCTGCGGTCTACTCTTTTGAACAAGTCTAATACAAAGGAGTTATTAAAGAATTATGTCTCTTGCATTATTATTTTATATTGTTGAAATATGTCTGAACCCAGAGTGTCAGCGGTGTCAGAAGGCTTGCAAGTTCAGGACAACCACTGAGGACAAACGATATCAAGCAGCCCATGCAGGACTAGTGCTACATAAACATAAACAAACATGTGGGCAGTGGCAAGGGTTGCAGGCACAAAACTACCTCAACCTCATTGGATGGGAAGAGGAGTGGAGTGAGAGCATGGATGGAGAGGAGGATTGAGCTCTGGTGGTCTCTGGAAAAGAAGAGACTGAGAGGTCTTCTAAAGAGGGTCAGGACAGGATGGGAAAAGCCTGGAAAGGACTCTGAAGTCAAGTCAGGGAAATCAGAACATAAAATTTTAATTGAAATTGTTACCACCATCAGGAACCCCTAAAAGATACAGGTTTCCTTTAAACTCTCCAGGCTGAGCTTAGTTATAGGTAATGTTTTTTTTTATCAGACAAATTTGTACATGTGTTCTTTAACGCTTTTTTGAGCAGTAAAATGAAAAAAAGCCGCAACCACCAGTTCTCGGCTTTTGGGAGATGACTTGAGCTGGTTTTGTCTCCATTTGTGTTTCATCGCCCGTGTGGCTTTGATTAATATGAAGACATAAACTAGATGTCCCCTCTATTTCTCTTTCTCAGATTGCCGTGGAGGTTTGTGGCAAGCAAAGATTGATTTTTTTTATCACAAATGTACAATGTATTGAAAGTCCCAGTTGGCCCAGGCTCTAATGCCCACTCAGCTCTCTCTCGCTCCTCCGAATCTTCATGAATTTTAATGTCAGGAGCGGTCTTATAAAGCAGGTTCACCTTCAAGCGGGAATACTATTAAGAGCCTTCTCCCTGGCACGATGACCCTGCGTTTTGTTTACTAAGCATATTTCTTATCGGGGGGGGAGATAAGTTTGTGACATTCAAATGAAATGTACATTCATTTGCACCATTCTTTCTGGTCTGCTAGGCAGAATCTAATGAGATATTTATGTGGCAGACTTTCCATACTGCTCCATGAAGCGAGAAAACCTATGCTGACATGTTTCAGCAGATCCATTTGGGCATGGGGCTGTCAGAGAGTGAATTTAGCTGTGGAAAGGAATATCTCTTGTGTCAAAAAAAAGCATTTAAACATACTTACCAACATTTCTAATCTGGTTCCTGGGACACAGTTAACCCCACCCTTAGGACCTCTGAGTGACAGGATGATAACACCCAGCTCCCCACTCACCAGAATAACCTAAATCTAAATCCTTTTGCTAATTATGTAGGTTCCGCCCACTAGCAGCATTCGATCACTACAATGAATGAACCAATACGTTGCTTCCCATGCTGTAACTCAATTAAAGGTGACACTGTGATCCTGGGACACAGCCTTGGATATAGCATCACCTTGTTAAGCAGCTGTGAGTTGTTGAATCTTCTCAAACTCCTCGCTTCTCCCATCAGCTGCCGGTTATGATTCTTCTCAGACTCCTAGCTGCTGGTGTAGAAGGGTGTAGCACTACCCCCTTAGAGGCCGCTGGGTTTAATTGGGTCCCCCTAAGCTCTGCATGGCCAGGCAACATGCATTTTCCACACTATGCACATTGGAGTCAAAGAACAGTCCCTGAGCTTGGTTTTATGATTTTATTAAGGTGTTAAGAACTTGGATGGGATCTAGGGGTATACGGGATACTCAAGGAACTGCAGAACTTGAGGACAAACACCTTAGCAACTATATACAAAAATGTGGATAGCAACAGTCTCTTTCCTTGAAGAGTATCAAAGGCTCTTGCTAGTGTACCTTCCTAGCCCCCAGATGATTTCTCCTCTTCACCAAGCTGCACTGAGGGTATTCCCTGGGCAAGGGGGCCCAAGAGCTGTTAATTTGGAACAGTCCCAAGTGAAATGCTAGTTGGGTGTTGCACCTGACTGCCCTCTCCTCTTATCTAGCCCAGGGGGTGTAGAAGTACTCACACTGTCCTCCCCTGTTCTCTTGGTAGGTTTGTGGCTGCCTTTAGGCCTTATGCTGGGCTAGTTCCTTCCCTGCATCACAGGCTGTCCTCCCTTGGAGATGTTAAGGCAGTGGAGATCCTCTTTTCTGGCAACCTGCCTGTAGGTTGTCTCTCTTCACTCCATCCTTGCTCAATCCATCTTCCACTCGACACTGCACATCTCCCTCCAGGCTCTGCCACATCTGAGGGTTGCCCTGGTCACCATGCCCAGCCTCGTGCCAAGGGATTGTCCAGAGTCCCTCAGACATGTAGATCTGTATCTCCTTCTGTCCTTCACCCCTCTTCCAGAAAGCTCTCAGGTTTCTGGAGAAGTGGGAGGGCTTCAGAAGCCCTGATCTGTTAGAGCCTTCTAGCCTGTCATGAGGTAATCTCACTACCCCACTCCCAGGCTGCCTCATCCCCAGGCTGCTACTCAGCCTCTATCTAAAAAAAACTATCTAATCTGGAGGGCTTTACATGGGTTTTGCTGCATGTTAGTACCAAGTCACAGTCCTCAGGCTCGCCCCACCAGGGGGCAAGCAAGCTGGGTTCCAGTTGCAGATATAGCAAAGGTCAGTAAGAAGCGGTAACAAAGATATGGACTGCAACAGAAGTGACAAGAGCTATTGGCTAGAGAGTGCACAATAATCTGGCAAACAGGAAGCGCAGAGGTATGGCTTAAATAAGAAGTTCATGGGAGGAGCAAAGGGTTCAAGGTTCAAGAGAAGCAATGTAGTATCATTCAAGGGATTGTCCAAGGAATTGTCCAGCATCCCAGGTGGCTCTGCAATTAGAGACATTGCCAAACACAGCAGAGGTTGCAGGTGCAGACCCAGGTTCTGACTCATCCCTTCCTCCCTGAAGATCCCCACCCCAATTAAAGCTACACTACTTTTTTAAAAACATTTTCTAGATATCTTCAGTCTGGTCACATGGTGTGCAAGGTTCTCTTCCTCTTTTATCGTCTCCCAGCAATAGGCAGTCCTCTACATCAGCAACAAATTGTTTGTGCAGGGACACAGCCCCTCAGAGGAACTGGTCCTTGATGTCCTGCACTCACAGGATGTCCTCAGCCCTCAATGATGGGGGCTGCCATTCAACCATGAAGGGCCAAGAACATCTAGTGGTGGAAAGAGCTTACTGCAAAGGACAGTGGGGGAGAGGAGGTGAATAGTGCAGATTGAGCTGCATTGTTTAACCTACTGGGGACTAATTATTTATTTCAGGTACTTATATAGCACCATCAATTTATGCAGTGCTTTACATATATATTATACATTCACTTCAGTCCCTAACCCTCAAAGGGTGTACAATCAAAACTCCCTAACTCACATTCATACATACACATACTAGAACCAATTTAGACAGGATCCAATTCACCTACCAGCATGTCTTTGGAGTGTGGGAGGAAGCTGGAGTACCTGGAGGAAGCCCACGCAGGCACAGGGAGAACATGCAAACTCCAGACAGGAGGTGCCGTGGCTGGGATTTGAACCAATGACCCTAGTGCTGCCAGGCGGAAGTGCTAACCATTTAGCCACTGTGCTGCCCCAAATTCACAGCAAAAAAAATAAGCCCTAAACTTGGCTTTAAATCTGAGTATAATA
This sequence comes from Staurois parvus, assembly GCF_062004578.1. NCBI lineage: Eukaryota > Metazoa > Chordata > Amphibia > Anura > Ranidae > Staurois > Staurois parvus. Next base: position 1,162,274 of record NW_028317983.1, on the reverse strand, counting down.
TAATTTTTTTTAGAAGTTGCAGTGTGCAGTGAAATCAGAGTAAGCAATTTCAGTCCAGGAGAGGAGCTGGTACAACTGTACAAGACTGAAGAGATGGCTGGAGGTCAACTTTAAAAAAAAAAACGTCAGAATTAAAAATATTGAAAATGGCTATTGAAATGATATTACTTTGTTTAAGTGTATTACAGAGTTTAGAGATTGGGTTTACAGTTACTTAAAAAAAAAAAAAAAAAAAAGCAAAGTGACATTCATAGAGCAGTGAGGAATCCGCTGACTCACAACACTTACAGTAGGCGCTCGCTGTGCACTGAATGAGCAGCTGATACCTTGTTATCTTTAGTACAGTGAGTCCAGCTTTTTTATCTTTGACACAATCCCATTCACTAGAAAAAAAATGAAACTTAAGAGGTGACACTGTGGAATTTGCAGACTAGCAGTGACAGCACAAAGTTTTTACAATGGAAAGTTATTATGCATATTTCTTTTTTTACTTTCTTATCAGGACCTTGTGTGCTGAAAGGAGTATTGCTTCTGAGAAAGACGATAGCTAAACTTGCTGTAATCTGCATAAATAGATGATGATTTTAGCAGGACAGATACTCAGAATTACTCAATGAAGGAGCTGTTGCCATGTGCAAGCTGTGCAATCAGACAACTGGGCTTTCAGTTTAAAGCCGCTAAATACACTGCTCTAAACAATTCAAGGGACACTTTTTAATCAGAGTATAGCAAGTCAATTAAACTCCTGGGATATTGATCTGGTCAGGTAAGTCGCAGGGGGGGTTGTTAATCAGTTTCAGCTGAGATCTGATGTGTTTTCAAAGTGTTCCTTTGGGGTATTTGGGAAGTAGGTTCCTGGTGCTACCATCTTGGGTACAGGAGCTTCTTGAGGAACCACAGGCAGCTCCTCAAGAGGACCATTCACAAAGTGCTATATAGGCTCACATTCTGCTTGTGCATGAGTTGAGTTGAGCTTATGCAGTGCTTAAGCTCAAGGGGAGGGGTCAGGGCATGGGAAATCATCCTCAACCAGGCAAGGATTGTGGAAGATGGAATGGGTATTGATAAAAATCAGTACTCGCTGTTCCCCCCCCAAAAAAATGTAACTCAGTAAAAGGCTGGGGAGAAGAAGTGAATCAATGGGACTTCACTTTTTGAATTCCCCTTTAAGCAGTGCTTTACATAAACTGTACATTCACAGCAGTCCCTGCCCTCAAGAGCAGGGGCGGACTGACCATTTGGAAACTCGGGCACTGCCCGAGGGCCCGGGGTCAGTAGGGGGCCCCATGAGATGCCCCTGGTACCTTTTTCATAGGCTTTTTTGAGTTTGGGCAAGGACACAGGGGCCCCATGATCCCCTATTGCCCGGGGGCCCCATGAGTTATCAGTCCGCCCCTGCTCAAGAGCTTACAATGTGAGGTCTTTATTTCATTTACATACTAGGACCAATTTAGACAGGAGCCAATTAATCTACCAGCATGTTTTTGGAGTGTGGTTGTACACCAAAGTACCCAGAGGAAACCCGCTCATGCACAAGAAGAACTTTCAAACAAAATGCAGATATTGTCTTGGCCAAGAGACATACCAAGGACCCCGGTGCTGCAATGCAGTATACTCTGGGCTGAAGGAATGAGCACCATTTCCACCCATTAAAAAGAACTGTAAACTGTAAAGGCCACTAAAAAGTTATGAAATGCATTGAAGGTGCGTTTTAACCAATTCTTATGACCAATAAGTTCCTATTTTCTTGAACAGTCCGCTTGAAAACACCTTATTATTTAAAGGGCTCCTCTGCTGACCACACATTGGTTCCATTTTGGGGTCACATTGCCTTTACCATTGATCACCAGACTTGACCAAAGCCTAGAAAAGTGCAGAAATCTCCATAAAGCCCCGATGAGCATTGAGTGTGGCCACCTACATTTTGCATGAAGACGGTCATATTCTCCACATGTGCTGAAATAGGTCGCTTGACTCTAGGATGGGTATCCAGAAACCTTAGGAATGTGAGTATACACTTGCTACACTTTCTGCTATACTTTCTATATACGTACAACTGAATACTACTCTTGAAAGGATCTTTCTTGCACCATTTTAGCCCTTTTTTTCCTTTTTGTCTCTGCTCACCTGGAGCACCATTGATTCATTATGATAACCACTAGGCTGCTGCTTATATTTTGTTGTTTTTAAAAAGTGGCCTGAGTAGAAAAGCCTGTACTCTGCCAGCATGCTGTAGAAATGGACCCTTGCTCCCTGTGTGAAAGCAGTGGTCTCTCTGTAGAGGTCTAACACACCACCTGCTGAGTCAGAGCTGGAGCTCCTCAGTCAGCAGGAAGCAGGAGATTTGTTGATTGCAAAGCTTTAGGTCTGAATCATAAAGGTTAATGCCGAACCTTGGCAGACTGACCATTGCTTCCACACAGAGACCAAGACTTTTCTTCTCAGACTGTGAGACTTCACATGCCTTTTTATTTTGATGTATTGCTGTAAACTGAAAGTTCAGTTGGGTTTTAAGTGAGTTAGCTTTTTTTTTCCACCCGACTCCTTCAACTTCTCAACTGACGTTTGCCAGGCCAGATGGCATCAGCAGCGCCACCCATGGCATGAATTTATGCCCAGTTACAAGTTGTAGCCAAAAAATTTGAATCATGTATGGCCAGCATTATACTACTTATAAGAGGGCTCAAGCATGGCTCAAAATTTATGCCAGGGAGGCAATTGCTCAAACCTTGCAATCCAGAACCTCCTTTTGTAACTGTTTGGTTGGCTAGGCACATGGCTAGATACAACTGCATTGCTTGTAATGTCTACTTTTGCATGTGGCAGTTGCACAGCTCTGACATTGACAGGTCCACCTGCACTGCTGTGCTGTTGCAATTCTTATCCCTCCTCCCTTTCACGATCGCATGAAGGAGCTTCAGAGGGAGAGGAGAGAGGGTCTCAGTTAATGGCTGCAGCTATTGGCAAGGCCCCACCCATTGCTGCCATCAAAGAAGAGGACACTGGTTGACTGCAGCTGCAACCCAGGTAAAGAGATCCAGCTCATTAATCCGAGAAGCTGCAGCAGGGCTTATGGGAGATGTAGTTCCCATGAAAGTAGCCCAAATCAGGAAGGGAAGAGCAGGACAACAAGTCCCAGGAGGACTCTGCCCTGGTGTAGAGGTGTAGAGAGAGGAAAGGAAAGTCTACGTTTGCAAGATGAAGGCAGTCTCACACAGAGAACAATAGGAGGTGTGCTGCATGGAATTGCTGGGGACACATGGTGTGAAAGGAGAGAGGCCGCAGCACTAGTACAGTTTTCATGAGTGCACTCACCTAACTCTTGATCTTCCATGCCTCTGCATGGACTGGGAACCTCTTTGGTACATGCTTGCGACAGGCTGCATGGCTGACTGTTAGTGTTCATTACCCCTGGTAACCACTTGCTGTCTTCACTCCACAGTGTTTTCCCCCAAGCCGAGTTGCAGACTATGTGCGGTGCCAGTTACGTGCAGTGCACTCTCTTAATAACTTCAGACCAGGTAGGAGACAAAGTTTGAAAGCTTTACTGGCAATGTTTCAACAATTACAGACTACACAGAAACACTTTCTTCCCTACATCTCTAAACCCTATCTCATACTCTTGTGCTGCCCCAGCATACCTGCAAAGGTAAAGTCCATTTCTGACAGTGTCCAGTTCTTGCATAACAAGCAGATGGCATCTTCAGGGAGGGTTACAGGTTCCAGAAGTCTCCTGAAGTCAGGTGGCTCTGGACACAATGGGGAAAGATGTGGCTCTGAGGAAGAGGCAAGTCCTCGAAACGCGTCAGCCTTTTGGATGTCTAAACTTCCTATTGCGGACTGTTACTCAGCACGGTGTTGATCCAGCTGTTCTTTTATGATGTGCCTTGACTATATTGTCGTTTGTGAGTACAATACCTACTTTATTTTTTATTAAACATTTTTTATGGTAATGCACTAGGCCTGTGCACCCTCTCTTTGTTCTTTCCCCATTCAGTATATTTGGATTCCCCCGGTCCATTTGAGGGCAGCAAGGTGTGCATGTTCCAGGACATTCCTAATGTGGTTGTAGCCTGCATCGAGTCCATACCCAAGCGCAGGAGCATTTGTGTTTGCTGGTTCTTGGCTCTGGACACAGACTGCGGGAACAGTGACAATATGGGACCCCAATGGTGACAACAGCGGAGGAACTGTCCAGATCACTGTCCTTATATATCATCATAGGACCAATGGGTCAGATGCAAAAAGCCCGCCGAGCGAAAAAATCGGGAACAGAGTTAACCCTGATCCTCCTGTCCTAGTCAGCATCTATCTAGGCTAAATTACAACCTGCCTACAATCTGTACATAACTCTAGGACATCTGGGACATCAGAAATACTCATTGTCTTGCACATGAACTCATATGTATGTAGCTTTTCTCTGCTGGGTATGTGCCCTCATAAACAACCCATCTTCAGCCTTGATGTGTCAGAGAGTGCAGTACTGCCTATTGCTGCCTGTGCCAATCTCTTTAACAAGGTGGAACCCTTGAACTAATTTTCTCTTCTCAGGGTACCCTTGCTAATAATCATGTGTCGACAGCTCATGGTACATTAAAGCCCCATACACATGGGGCCAATATTGGCTGGTTCAATAAAACCAGTCGGCATTCAGCACATGTGTACACCCACCTGTCCAACAAAAGCTGGCCAAAAGTTGGCTTCTGTTGAACAGGCATTCTGGAAAACCAGCATCTGATTGGCATCCAATTAGTGCTGACAGCCAATGGCTGCCGGCACTGACCTGTGTGTTCTGGAGTGGGGGGGCAGTTACCCATCACAACACAATAGCTCAGTGGAGAGATTTACTAACATTGGATAGTTAGTACAGTGAGCTCCTCCTTAGGTCTTCAGTTTTTTTTTCGTTCAACCTCTGGGTTGAACAAAAATAGACCGGACTGTGTGTACCTAGCTTTGCGTGATGACCACTGCGAAGAATGCTCATTACAATTTGGGGTAAGTGGGAAGAATTCACCTGTGCAGACAGCTAAAACATAATTGGTTCAGGGTTACTTATCTAAGAGGCGGTTCCACGGTACCCTAGTTGAGAACGGCTGGCCTAGTGAGTCATTCACACCCATCAACATGTTCATCAGCAGCTCCGTAGGGAGTAAGCACAAGATGTAGAAAAAAAAAGACGTCAAGTGTAACGATTGAAAATATATATATAATACCAAACAGATCTAAAATGTTCTGCTCTAAGAAACTAAAAAACTACCAAAAAGTTTGTTTAAAGTTTGTTGCACAAGATTGTTCTTACTGTGCAGGTGCGTTGTATGAAATTGCTTTAAGTAACCTCCAGAGGAAGTTGTTGAGTTATATTATCTGGAAAGTATCGGTGAGTGCTCTGTGAAGTAGCACTTTATGAAAAAGCACTAGTTATGTATTTGATTTCACCCACTTGATACACAAACCAGGAACGTTGATTATCGCAATGCAAATGGTGATTAATCATAAAACAGCTCAAGTTGACTTCAGTCTATCACTTTTTACTCTCACTCTTCAGGCTGAAATGGAGAATGAAGAATGTGAAATGAGATTCAAGATATAGACAAGAAGCATGAGAAATGAACATATTTGCAGAATGAGTTAAAGGCTGTTTAGCTAGACATTTCCAGGCAATAAGCGAAAGAAATCAGTGTGCTAATAAAGCTATCAGAATAATAAGTACAGTTGTACAGCATAAAAGCCATTCAATTTCAAGGGGAAGTCTGGTTTAAGGATACCATATGCACTCCCTCCCCTAATTGAGGCTCCTCCCCCAAATTCCACTTAATATCCAAAATTTCCAAAAGGGTTTTGGCCAGTTCAATGATACCAGGGGTCTTTTTTCTTCTCCTCAAGTGATGGTAAAGCTCTGATGTGATGGGGGGGATCATGTATACAGGGGCGGACTGACCATTTGGAATCTCGGGCACTGCCCGAGGGCCCAGGTCAGTAGGGGGCCCCATGAGATGCCCCTGGTACCTTTTTCATAGGCTTTTTTGAGTTTGGGCAAGGACACAGGACCCATGATCCCCTATTGCCCCATGAGTTGTCAGTCCGCCCCTGCATGTATAAGAGGCCTTTGATGTATAGAGGTGATTATGATGTGTTGGGAGCCTCTGAAGGGATGACTCTGATGTGATAGGGGGCCCTTTGACGTGATGGGAGACCTATGATATGATGAGGGGCTTCTGATATGATGTGGGGACTCTGATGTACAGGGGGACCTTTAATGTGATGGGGGGACCTCTGATGTGAAGAAGGGGCTCTGATTCCATTATGGCGGTTGTATGCATCGTCCCAGGCTCAGGTTTTCCCTTGATAAGTGACATTTCTGATTTTTAACATTTTAGACTGGGGTGCTACAAGCTTTAGCATACTATTAAACAGTGCTGCTACTGAATGAAGGTTGAAAAATGCTGACAAAAGCACCAGGTATTCTCTCCAGTTGCCCCTGAGAATAGAGCGAGAGGGGAATGCTGGCAAGGTGACTTTAGTGGGTCAAGGGATCCCTTTGCAAAAATACCGTGACTGCACCAGGGGCGGACTGACAACTCATGGGGCCCCCGGGCAATAGGGGATCATGGGGCCCCTGTGTCCTTTCCCAAATTTAAAAAAGCCTATAAAAAAGGTACCAGGGGCATCTCATGGGGCCCCCTACTGACCCCGGGCCCTCGGGTAGTGCCCGAGTTTCTAAATGGTCAGTCTGTTCCTGGACTGCACTGAATGGTCAAAGTGATAATGGGGTTGATTTACTAAAACTGAAGAGAGCAAAATCTGGTGCAGCTGTGCATGGCAGCCAATCAGCTTCTAACTTCATCTTGTTCAATTAAGCTTTGACAATAAAACCTGGAAGCTGATTGGTTTCTCTGCAGAGCTACACCAGATTTTGCACTCTCCAGTTTTCGTAAATCAAGCCCAACGTCTCTTTTAGGCTAGGTTCACATCTAGGCAGGTTGTGGTTGTTCCTTTTTTGTCGTGCATTTTGTACTTTTGAACTCACGATTGTGATGCATCTTGAGTTTGGTTGTTTTTTTGCTGATAGGAAGTATTACAGTTCTGTTAATGTAGTGTGACTTTGATGCTGCTTTACACTCTCTGGCACTCAAGTAACAATAAACAGGGCAGCACAGTGGCTAAATGGTTAGCACTTCCGCCTGGCAGTACTAAGGTCGTTGGTTTGAATCCCAACCATGACACCACCTGCCTGGAGTTTACATGTTCTCCCTGTGCCTGTGTGGGTTTTCAAGTTTCCTCCCACACTCCAAAGACATGCTGGTAAGTTAATTGGCTCCTGTCTAAATTGGCCCTAGTATGTGTATGTATGAATGTAAGTTACGGACCTTAGATTGTACGCTCCTTGAGGGTTAGGGACTGATGTGAATGTACAATACATATGTAAAATGCCAAGTAAATTGACAGTGCTATATAAGTACCTGAAATAAATAAAGTAGCATCAAAGTCACCTAAAACAGTGCAGGAACCTTTATGTGCACAAAATCAAATTTGTTTGGCTAATAGGAAAGTATGACAGTTCTAGTCATCTAGTGCAGCATTGATGTGACTTTGATGCGACTTTTGCATTCTCTGGCACTCAAGTGGCATTAAAGTCACATCAAAGTAGTGCAGGGACCTTTGTGTCCAAAGTTGCATGTTAAGGTTAGGGTTAAGGGCTAGGATTCGGGTTAAATATTAGGGTTAGGGTTAGATTTAGGGCTAGTGGTAATTGTTAGGGTTAGGGATAAATATTAGGGTCAGGGTTATCAGTAATCATTAGGGTTAGCGTTCTATCTCTAAAAATTATAGCTAACCCTAACAAATCCTGCTAACTCTAATATCCTGGTTAGGGTTAGAGTTAGGGTTAGCAGTAATTGATAGGGGTAACCCTAATGTCTAACCCTACTTGTTAACCCTAACAATTACCTCTAACCCTAATTCTAACCCTAACCCTAGTCCTTAACCCTAACTCTAACAATTACCCCTAACCCTAACTCTAATCCTAGCCCTTAACCTAACTCTAACAATTACCCCTAACCCTAGCCCTCAACCCTAGTCCTTAACCCTAACTCTAACAATTACCCCTAACCCTAACTCTAATCCTAGCCCTTAACCTAACTCTAACAATTACCCCTAACCCTAGCCCTCAACCCTAGTCCTTAACCCTAACTCTAACAATTACCCCTAACCCTACCTCTAACCCTAGTCCTTAACCCTAACTCTAACAATTACCCCTAGCCCTACCTCTAACCCTAGCCCTTAACCCTAACTCTAACAATTACCTCTAACCCTAATCCTAATATTTAACCCTAACAATTACCCTTAACCCTACCTCAAACTCTAACCCTAACTCTAACAATTAAACCTAACCCTAACTCTAACAATTAAACCTAACCCTAACTCTAACCCTAACCCTAGCCCTTAACCCTAAATCTATCAATTACCCCTAACAATAACCCTAACCCTAGCCCTTAACCCTAAATCTATCAATTACCCCTAACAATAACTCTAACCCTAGCCCTTAACCCTTACTCTAACAATTACCCCTAACCCTAACTCTAATCCTAGCCCTTAACTTAACTCTAACAATTACCCCTAACCCTAACTCTAACCCTAATATTTAACCCTGACCCTAACAATAACCCTTAACCCTACCTCTAACCCTAACCCTAGCCCTTAACCCTAACCCTAACAATTACCCTAACTCTAAGCCTAACCCTTAACCCTAACTCTAACAATTACTCCTAACTCTACCTCTAACCCTAGCCCTTAACCCTTACTCTAACAATTACCCCTAACCCTAACTCTAACCCTAACTCTAACAATTACTCCTAACCCTAATTCTAACCCTAACCTTAGCCCTTAACCCTAACCCTACCAATTACCCCTAACACTAACCCTAACAATTACTCCTAGCCCTAACTCTAACCCTGATCCTAATATTTATCCCTAACCCTAGCCCTTAACCCTAACCCTAACAGTTACCCCTAACCTTAACTCTAACCTTAGCCCTTAACCCTAACAATTACCCCTAACCCTAACTCTAACCCTAACCTTAGCCTTAACTCTAACAATTACTCCTAACCCTAATTCTAACCCTAACCTTAGCCCTTACCACTAACCCTAACACTAACCCTAACAATTACTCCTAACCCTAACTCTAACCCTAACCCTAATATTTATCCCTAACGTTGACTTTGGACACATAAAGGTTCCTGCACTCCTTTGATGTGACTTTGATGCTACTTGAGTGCCAGAGAGTGTAAAGTTGCACTACATGAACAGAACTATCATACTTTCCTATTAGCCAAAAAAATCCACAAAACACATCAAAATGCAACACTTGCATTATTGGTGCAGGACCATTGAAATCTATTACATGCAAAATGCAATCTGCTGCAGGAGAAAAGTCCCTGACCCTTTCCAAAAAAAAAGGCACTGGCTCAAAATGCACAGTTGTGAACTAGATCCATAGGAAACCATGTTAAATGGATTTTAGTGTTTCTGCAAAACGCACTAAAATTACATAGGTGTGAACTCAGGTTTAGTGTCCTGCAGGAGCTACACCTATTTAAGCTATTTGTTTGGTTTTTTACCTTCCCTTCTACAAGGAAAAAAAAGGTTCAGATATAGTTTGAATTTGTTTCCTGTAATTTACTCCATATCAGCTGTGTACGTTGGATTCCGTTGTAATAATTGTGGTTTTAGGTGGTGTCATTTGTTTCCCTTGGTGAATAACTTGTATCGGATGCGTTGTATGTCGCCATAGTTTTATGACTGGGCTGCATGCCAGGTTTCTTACAGGAACCATTATTTTTACAATTTTAAGCACAAAGAACGCGGCATCATTTTCGTTAAAAGCCGTCTGAAATAATGATGTCTTGTAGATTACATACTATTTATCGAGAGGTGGAGCTGCTGCCTTTGGGTGCCATAATTGGTAGGAAAGTGTACACTGTGAAGCAAGAACATGAGAATTCCATGAGAACTAGCAGCAATTGGATGTACATAGAAATTAGGATACAGTGTTACTAAACCCAGGACCCTGCATTATCTATATCTGGTCTCCCAGGACCCTGCATTCACTATATCTGGTCTCCCCGGATCCTGCATTCACTATATCTGGTCTCCCCGGACCCTGCATTCACTATATCTGGTCTCCCCGGACCCTGCATTCACTATATCTGGTCTCCCCGGACCCTGCATTCACTATATCTGCTCTCCCCGGACCCTGCATTCACTATATCTGCTCTCCCCGGACCCTGCATTCACTGTATCCAGTCTCCCCGGACCCTGCATTCACTATATCCGCTCTCCCCGGTCCCTGCATTCACTATATCCGCTCTCCCCGGACCCTGCATTCACTATATCCGCTCTCCCCGGACCTTGCATTCACTATATCCGGTCTCCCCAAACCCTGCATTCACTATATCCGGTCTCCCCGGACCCTGCATTCACTATATCCGGTCTCCCCGGACCCTGCATTCACCATATCTGGTCTCCCCGGACCCTGCATTCACCATATCTGGTCTCCCCGGACCCTATATTCACTATATCTGGTCTCCCCGGACCCTGCATTCACTATATCTGGTCTCCCCGGACCCTGCATTCACTATATCTGATCTCCCTGGACCCTGCATTCACTATATCTGGTCTCCCTGGACCCTGCATTCACTATATATGGTCTCCCTGGACCCTGCATTCACTATATCTGGACTCCCACAGTACACACAACATGGAAATGCAATTATTTTAGTAACAATATACTGCTAAATACCTTTTCTCATCAACAGTATATAGCAGTCTTGTGACTTCTATCAGTGTCCAGCAGAGCACTGGTTAAACCTTTTAGGAGGAGTTTTCATTCTCCTCTGATTGTCCTATGAGGCTGCATAACCCCTGACTCTTTGTCTGGATAGTGCTGATTGGCCCTTTGCTGATCACATGCACTCTCCCAAGAAAAAAAAGCTCTCTAGCAATACACACCAAACTGAGCATGTGCAGCTTGCCTGCAAAGCTCTGTTTTATCAGCAGATGGATTGGGGACATTGGAAGAAGGGGAGGATCAGATAAGACAGGCTCAAACATCCTTTTTGCACAATGCGGAGGATTAACCCCTTAGGTTCCACAGTGAGCATGCTTTACTGAATATACATAGACTGATTTTACTGTTGTGGGTTTAGAAACACTTTAAAGAATAACTGAATTCAAAACTTTCTTTTTTTTTTACTTTTGGATAGAGTGGAGAGGGCTTAGAACACCTGGGAAGTTTTCAATGCTGTCCCCTTTAAGGAGATTCACCCTATTTGTGCTATTTACAGTAATAATTAGAGATGAGCGAAGAAATGAAAAATTCGATTCGACTGATTCGGCGAATTCGTGGACAATATTCGATTCGAGTCGAATAAATTCGCTGTGAATTTAACTTAAAAAAGGGTGTTTCTAGGCTTCAGAGAGACTTAATATTAGTGCAGAACACTGTACCTTTAATTTAAATGCCCTTGGAGTCTGCTGGGGAAGAGAAATAATACTGTCTGTCAGTATGACATGCAGATGAGTGCCGTCGATCTTAGAATCACTGCACACTTCACTCCTTTGGCCAGTCACGGGGCCAAAACCAGTGTTTGGAGCCACAGTGTGGCGGTGGAGGCAGCAGCAATGGGAGGCCATACAGCAACCTATGACAAAATGGAAACCAGCAGGAGCGTGAGGAGACCTGAAAGTGGCACATGGCAGAGTGGGAGCAATGGGAGGCGGTACAGGGACCCAGGTCACACTGTGGGCCCAGCAGCAGCGTGACCAGGCGGTACGGGGGCCCATGGCCGATATGGGGCTTGGTGGCACCTATGGAAGGCCTGTAATCTGCCAGCAACCTATGACAAAATGGACAACCGCAGGAGTGTGAGGAGATTTCAAAGTGGCACATGGCAGAGTGGAAGCAATGGGAGGCCGTACAGGGACCCAGGTCACACTGTGGGCTCAGCAGCAGCGTGACCAGGAGGTACGGGGCCCATGGTCGATATGGGGCCTGGCGGCACCTATGGAAGGCCGCTAATCTGCCAGCAACCTATGACAAAATGGACAACCGCAGGAGTGTGAGGAGATTTCAAAGAGGTACATGGCAGAGTGGAAGCAATGGGAGGCCGTACAGGGACCCAGGTCACACTGTGGGACCAGCATCAGCGTGAACAGGCGGTACGGGGGCCCATGGCCGATTTGACCTCATTCATCCCATAGTCCTGCCGACTCACGAATAGCGTGGCCTCCTCAAAGGGCCTGAGCAAGCGCAGGTGTCACACATGAGCTGACAATGGCTGACATCTAAGTTACACAGGGAGTACCTTTATCCGCTTTTAACATCAGGAAATCTGTGATGGCCTTTAGCTGTTCGTAAAGGCGGTCTAACATATGTAGGGTTGAATTACACCTTGTTGCAACGTCACAGCATGAGGAGTCGGTACGGGGGCCCATGGCAGATTACATGTCTGGCAGCAGCAATGGGAGGCCCGTAATCTGCCAGCACCCTATGTCAAAAAATTTAACACACCAGCAGTGTGAAGAGACCTGAAAGTGGCACATGGCAGCAGAGTGTGGCGATGGAGACAGCAGCAATGGGAGGCCGTACAGGGACCCATGAGAGACTCTGGACTTGGCAGCAGCATGAGGAGGCGGTATATAGGGGCCCATGGCAGATTAGGGGCCTGGCAGCAGCTATGTGAGGCCCGTAATCTGCCTGCACCCTATGTCAAAAAATTAAACACACCAGCAGTGTGAAGAGACCTGAAAGTGGCACATGGCAGCAGAGTGTGGCGATGGAGACAGCAGCAATGGGAGGCCGTACAGGGACCCATGAGAGACTCTGGACTTGGCAGCAGCATGAGGAGGCGGTATATAGGGGCCCATGGCAGATTAGGGGCCTGGCAGCAGCTATGTGAGGCCCGTAATCTGCCTGCACCCTATGTCAAAAAATTAAACACACTAGCAGTGTGAAGAGACCTGAAAGTGGCACATGGCAGAGTGTGGCGATGGAGACAGCAGCAATGGGAGGCCGTACAGGGACCCATGACAGACTCTAGACTTGGCAGCAGCATGAGGAGGCGGTATATAGGGGCCCATGGCAGATTAGGGGCCTGGCAGCAGCTATGTGAGGCCCGTAATCTGCCTGCACCCTATGTCAAAAAATTTAACACACCAGCAGTGTGAAGAGACCTGAAAGTGGCACATGGCAGCAGAGTGTGGCGATGGAGACAGCAGCAATGGGAGGCCGTACAGGGACCCATGAGAGACTCTAGACTTGGCAGCAGCATGAGGAGGCGGTATATAGGGGCCCATGGCAGATTAGGGGCCTGGCAGCAGCTATGTGAGGCCCGTAATCTGCCTGCACCCTATGTCAAAAAATTTAACACACCAGCAGTGTGAAGAGACCTGAAAGTGGCACATGGCAGAGTGTGGCGATGGAGACAGCAGCAATGGGAGGCCGTACAGGGACCCATGACAGACTCTAGACTTGGCAGCAGCATGAGGAGGCGGTATATAGGGGCCCATGGCAGATTAGGGGCCTGGCAGCAGCTATGTGAGGCCCGTAATCTGCCTGCACCCTATGTCAAAAAATTAAACACACCAGCAGTGTGAAGAGACCTGAAAGTGGCACATGGCAGCAGAGTGTGGCGATGGAGACAGCAGCAATGGGAGGCCGTACAGGGACCCATGAGAGACTCTAGACTTGGCAGCAGCATGAGGAGGCGGTATATAGGGGCCCATGGCAGATTAGGGGCCTGGCAGCAGCTATGTGAGGCCCGTAATCTGCCTGCACCCTATGTCAAAAAATTTAACACACCAGCAGTGTGAAGAGACCTGAAAGTGGCACATGGCAGCAGAGTGTGGCGATGGAGACAGCAGCAATGGGAGGCCGTACAGGGA